>NW_027223760.1:29685000-30885000 GCF_028538775.1 Myotis yumanensis | reverse complement strand
TCATTGGAGGTTATTTATGGTGGGCAGTCATGCTCCCAGCCTATAACTTCCTTAAGCAAGCCCTGTCCATTGTTCTTGGGCATCCAGGCACACCCTCTTGGAAATCCCAGAGCATCCTCTTTTCCAGATCCCTTGGAGACAGAGGCAAGTCATAGGCACTCTCAACGAGCACAGAACTATCCTGCAATCCAACCCTAGAGATTTCCCGCCTTGCTTTCTCCGACCTCCATGGAATCTTCCTTAGGTTCCCGCCTTATTTCCAAACATATAAAAAGAACCGCACCGCTGTCATTCCTCTGAGCATTTGAGATCTTGCTCCCCAGCAGCTGTCATCAGTTTGCCTCAAATAAACTCATAAAAATTATCTGCAGGGTCCACGGAATGTCTGGGCTTTCGGACAATAGAATGTCACGGTTGGTATCTGATGATTGTAGGAGATCAGTGAGCTCGCTGTAGGCCAGCCCCTCAGAAGAGCAAACACCTGGATGGAAATTAAAAATTACCTTCGCAAGTGAGGGTCCCCCTATCTTCTATGGAGGCAGGTCCCATTAATGACTTTCTTTTTGTTGCTTCAGATTTTGCTCATCTCGTTCCTGTGGGGAGCCTACTTCTCCTTGCTGACCTCTTTCTCTCCCTCGTACATCTGGTTTGTCTTCCTGCGGACGATGGTGGGCTGTGGTGTGTCTGGCCATTCACAAGGGTAAAGACTTCACCTAGAGGACTCCTAGGGATGGATATGGAATATATATATATATATATATATATATATATATATTCCATATCCATCCACACTGACACAGACACTGTGCTTAATAGAGTAATACCATCAATAAGTTGCAAATTTATCGACTTCACTTGTGCTAATTATTTTTGAACTTTTTATTTTTAAGTGATGGCATCTTATTTTGTTAGTTGCTATTGGCTCTTCAAAACGATGTTTGATGGTCAGGCTAGCAGACTGCTGGATTAAGCGTGTGTTAACTTTTTTGTTCCTAAGGTTGCTCATTTTTTAGATAAATACTATTTAGTTAAGACTAAATGCTCAACAGAGTGGCATATGAGTTCAGAAACAAAAATGTCCACCCAAACACAGCCTATGCATTTCTTGAATTTGTTGGAAGAGTTTAGTTTGACCATAAGCACCTGGGACATTTAGGAATAACCATTTAAAAGTGTCATTGCCCTATCACTTAAGACTTTGTCAAATGAATTTGCAGAGCTGGGCGTGCGGTACTGAAAGATACCCTTGGATGAGTGTGCAGTATCGTGTGTGTGTGTGTGTGTGTGTGTGTGTGTGTGTGAAAGGGGTAATGCTAAATTTTCAGCAATTTGGGAGCCTCCCTTAAATTAACAGGGCCTCTCAGGCTATTCTCTCCTGGGTGCCTGGGAACAAGTGCCCTTAGAATATATTAGGAGGCTTCAAAGCACCTAATTGTTACCTTAATGTGTTAGGGAAGGAATTGCTCTTCCCTGGGGCATGAGTTAAACACCACTTGTGCTTCAGAGCCTGGAGGAGTAAAGTTAGTAAAATTTTAAAGCATCCCTCAGAGGACGCCCAATAAATGCACACGTTAAAAACTAAAGCCTTGCTAATAACTGCAATAGAGAAGAACAATTAGAAAGCTGATGGGATATGAGTTCATATATTCTTCTATTCACAGAATGAAGACATACTTAATTAGAAACTGTGCTTTGACTGTCATTATTAGTCGAGGGAACTACCTGCTCTTGGTTATATTTTAGTTTCCAAAGTATGTTTTAGAAAAGCAAATCAGACTTGGGAAGACATATTTCCAACATTTCTCTCAGCAAAAGAGATTGGCTAATGCCTCTTAAATAGTAAGAGGTAACTGAAAATTCAATAACTTTGACTTCCAATAATGTTGGGCATAAAAGTGTTCATATAGCATCAGGAATAAAAATGTAAAGAGAAGAGCAGTCTTTACGTTTAACTTCTTGTCTTCTTATGTGGATCTTAGCTGTATTAATCTAAAAATAAAAAGCCACAGTGACAGGCAACAAGTGCTCATTTGAGCCAAGAAAATAGGAATTCAGGAAGCACCGATCCCAGCAAAAACCCAGGGTTCCGATCGGGAGCTGAAGGGGAAGGGGAATTATTACGTGACTAGAAGGAAGGCATTTCTATGGCTGCAGATAGGCTAAGGAAGGCATTTCCACAGGTGCAGACAAGTTGACACGGTGACGAATTCTGAAGAATGACTTTAATGTTCTGCTTTCCTGTTATCTTTGCAAGCAGTTGTTTGGGACACAGTGCTGCTTCAGGCACGGTCCAAAGGTCATTGTGCCCATTTTTAACATTCCAGAGGTTTGAGAAGTACGACATGCAAGGTGGTTGTCTGGGATGTCAGCTCCGACTCCATTTTGTTTGTTTTTTTGTTTGTTATCAGAGATGGTATTTTTTTTCCATTGATTTTTAGAGAGCGTGGGAAGAAAGGAGGGAGGGAGGGAGAGAGAGAGAGAGAAACATTGATGTGAGAGAGAGAAACATCGATGTGAGAGAGACACATCGATTGGTTGACTCCCGCATGTGCCCCAACCAACAATCAGGTGTGTGCTCTTGACCGGGAATTGAACTCTCGGCCCTTGGGTGCACGGGCCAGTGCTCTAACCACTGAGCAGCAGAAGCCAGGACTCCAACTCTATTTGGAAGTGGCTTCGTTTGTGTTATTTTTTACAGCTGTAACAATTATATTTTGATGTATGATCGTCTAGGAAACTCTTCTGTTTTCCTTCAATGCTTGCACTCACTTATTCTGACAATACTTCACTTCTGACCCCAGCTGTGTGGATTTTTCCCACACCAAGTCTCTGGCGCCAGCTGGATGCCCTACAATCATTCTGACGCTAACCAGAGTTCGTGCGGTTCCCACAGATTAAAGGCCCAGTTCCATAAGACCCCCCACTTCGCACACCACATGCAAATAGCAGGTCCCCAGCGTACCCACAGCTGCTGGCTGACTCAGCTGCGAACTGGAGGTTCCCGCAAACCCCTTCTCAGGCTTGAGAATTTGCTCGAGTGGCTGGCAGAACCCAGGAAAGCAGTTTACTTACTATCGCAAGGGGATTATTTACTACAAAGGCTATTTCATAGGATGCAAATGAACAGCCAGATGAAGACATACCCAGGGCAGGGTCCTGGAGGGCCCCAGCCCGGGAGCCTCCCTGTGGAGCTGGGTGCGCCACCCTCCCACACACAGCTGTGCTCAGCAACCTGACAATCTCTGAATGCCGCACTGCAGAGATTTTTATGGAGGCGCCACTGTGTCAGCGTGACTGAGGATGGACCCACTTGGGGGGCAGCACCGAGCATTCCAACTCTCTGATCGTGGCTTAGTCTTTCCAGTGGCCAGCCCTCCTCACGGAGCCTGAGAGCTCCTCAGCAGAACAAGCGACGGACCTACTGAGGCAGGAAAGTGGAATAGGGAGCAAAGGCCCGAGGCTCTCCCTCCCCTTCTCCCTTTTGGCTGGAACATCACCGACATGACCTTCACTGACCACCTGTTCCCCCTCCTCCCTCTCCCCTCCCCAATGTCCTGGTTGGAAGAACCAAAAGGAAATCACTATCCAGGGAGGAGAGACAAGGATGAGCTGGGAGACAGTCACCCCACCAGCGTCAGAAGCAGAGGACCACCCTCTCCCCACCTCGCCCACGTTTAATAAAAACCTCCCACCCAGACGCCTCCGGGGTGTCTCATTCTCCAAGGTCACCACTCTCAAGCCAGTGCTATCACTCTAGTAAATGCACTGCGCTTTGCCAAATCTCCCAGTCACGCTCTGGAATTCCTTCTTGTTCGGTGACAAGGACCTGGATCCGGTTGAGGCCTCCGTTTGGCCTCCCGGGTGCTGCCCGGCATCACTGTCACCCAGGACGTTACCGGGTTTTAGGAGCGTCCTCGGTGTCAGGGCCCCAAAGACACACTCTTTGAGAACAATAGACACGCCTTACCATTTCCCAAGGATGGATGTCCATGTTGTCTCAGTCTTTATCTCTGCGACAAGAAAAATTGTAACTGTTCAAATGAGTTATTTGGTTTTATAAAAACAAAATTATGTTTTCTCCCCTTCCTGTGTAGGCTGATCATAAAGACGGAATTTTTGCCCACGAAATACCGAGGCTACATGCTCCCCTTGTCCCAGGTAAGGTACATGGGGACTCTCTCCAGCCTCCTGCACCTAGAGAACACGGGGTTCCAGGTGTCCTTCTGGCTGGTTGACTGCTCTTAGAGGAGGTCCTCTGTCTGTGGCTTGGAATGCGGGGCGCAGAGGCCCCGTTCCGAGGTTTCCTGAGCCAGGACTCTGTCACCCGCATTTAGAGCACAGCACCCCGGTCCTCCCCAGCCGGGAACACGGCAATGGCTGATCTCACTAAAGTGACAGGAGCTCAGGCACGCATCTGGAATGAACTTTCTCTAAGGACGGACATAGCCACCCCCGCCAGGATACTAGTGTCTGCAAGTCTGTCACTGACCCCTGCCTGTGGGACCAGGCCATGCTGCAACCTCCCTGACGAGCCATTTGTCCCGGGAGAGGATTGGGATGCTCTCCAGCCCCTCAGGCCCTGCCAGCCACTGATGAGAGGCCACGGCAACCTAGGTGCCCTGGTCCCGCCTTGGATGCCGTCCTTGTCCAAAAGCGCTGACCTTTCAGAGGTCCTAGGAAGAAGACAGCAATACAGTAGTAGGATACTGCTTTTAAATTACTTTGAATTTTTTCTGATACTAAATTTAGGTAAGAACAACAATAACAAATTAGAAACCTAACAAACGATAAATAATTCTTTACATCCCCCTCCCCCCCCCCCTGCCAGATTTCTTCCTCTGATCTTTGTTGAGGTGGACACACACATTTTTAATACTCAGGGGTTGGGTTTTACATTTAACATTATTTCATTGGTTGCTTCTTGCACCTGCCACTCAGTGCTTAGCATGCTTCCTGGTTATGTATTCTCCTTGCTTGTCTTATTTTCCAGGTCTCCTTGGGTCATCTAATTTACGCCAATGACTTTAGCTATCGATGTGCGTATGACCCCCCAAAATCTTTATCTACCACCAGGAGCACCCCCTTGAATTTCTGACCCAGGTGACCAGTTACTTGATAGCAACTTGAATATCCTACATGCTCCTCAAATACAACAGTCATAGAACTAATTTCTTCTTCTTCCTCTGAAGACTCTTATTTATTTTCAGTTAATAGCAAATCCTATCTCTTCAGTCATCTGAGCCACAAACTCAAGAACCATCCCTGGCCCCTCCCTTCCCCTCACTTCCATTCAATGAATTACCAAGCCCTACTGGTCCGTCCCCTGTAACGGGCCCTCAACCGCAGTGCCCATCAGTCCTGTCCCCTTGACCTCCAAAATGTGTGTCATATCCATGAGTTAAACATTTTTTTTTTTTGCCATCTCATTGTTAGAATCCTTTTCAATGCCACATCACCTGTCCCCTGGCCCATTGCAATGGTTTGTTACAGCCCTTCATACCCATTGTCTCTTCAGAAGGTTGTCCCTAACTGATCACGCAAGTCTCCATCCCATTACTATTATTTTTGTAACCTTGTCACTTTCAGAAATAATCTTGTTTGCATGTTTGTAGTAGAATTCCTTGGTGATGAAATAGTCACCCCTAAGTAGTCCCTCAAGGAATCTTTTATGATATTATCCTCTCTCCATCTCTGTGAGGTGGAATGGAATTATCGTTTATTCTCCATCTTCCAGAGTGGAAATAATGTTCAGGCTGAACATTCAGAATTATCCTAATTCCCGACCAATGGGGCCTGGTCGTAATTGGCGGCCATGTTACTCATTGATATAAAATGATCTCCAAGTTATATATTTAGTGTGACAAGCAAAGTGTAAGCATTAGTTATACTACGTGACCATTTGTGAAAAAAGAGAAGAGCACAACACTATACTCTTATTAGCTTGTATATATTTAGAACAGCTTTAGGAATATGCAACAAACCGAACACAGGTTCTTTCCGAGGAGAGAAATTGGTGGCAGGGAAGGAGGAGAAGAAAACCTTTTTAGAGTGTTCCCCTTTGTACCCTGAGTTCTGAACCAGTGAATTATTTACTTGAAAAAATAAAAGCCAGTGTCTGGGGTCCCAGATCTTTAAAACTTTGGTGACGTTATTGACCCTCTGCCTATGGGCCCCCCCCCCCCCCCCCCCGCCCCAGGCTATCAAACAAAGCCACAAGCAGTGAAGTCCCTGCCCCCAGTCAGCCAGGCCCTGAGGGGAACCGGAATGTGGGCTCCTCAGTCAAAGACCCTCTCTCCATCTCACCCTCTTCCATCGGTAAAATGCTGGGTGGGGCAGCTCCTGAGGAGGAAGTCTGGAGCAGGTTTGAGAGGAGGGACCTCATCTTCCATTCTTGCCCCAGGTTTTCTGGCTCGCTGGCTCCCTGCTCATCATCGGCCTGGCCTCTGTGGTCATCCCCACCATCGGGTGGCGCTGGCTCATCCGCATCGCCTCCATTCCTGGCATCGTCCTCATCTTGGCCTTCAAGGTGAGGAAGCTCACTGGGCTCCCTCCCTCCCTCCCTCCTTCCAGGGGTCCAGTGGCCTTCTGGTCCCCTGCCCACCTCCTTCCTTTATTTAAGTATCCATCTCAGTAAGCTTGGTGGCAGGGCTACTGTGCAAGGCCTGTCCGAAGGTGTGAACGCACAGAATGTGTCTGGGGGAGAGCAGGTAGGCTGGGTGGCTGGGGTGAGGGGTGCTGGGGGAGGCTGGGGAGACAGGCCTGTCCAGCTTAGGAAGGGCCTCTCAGGCCAGGGGCGCTGGGGGTGTGAGAGGGGTTTTGTGCTGGGAAGCTGGCTCAGGGCTGGGTGGAGCCCGGGCAGCAGAGGGCAGAAAGGCAGTTAGAAAGTGTCAGGACACTCCCGGTGGGCGATGAGGAGGACCCGCGCTGCCCATTGGCTGTGGGGATGGGGAGCGAGGTGCTGCCTGGGGCGATGTTTTCCTGAGGAAGCACCAACAGCCTGGACTAGGTGTGAGGCACGAGGGGCAGGGAGCAGGCCGCGTTGATTCTCCAGGTCCCAGCTTCAGTGGAGACCTGTGCTGTTGCTCAAAGTACTCACCCATCAGGGGGTAAGGGCCTCGACATTCAGGAGGCCCTGTGGGTGCTGGAGGCGCTGTCTGCAGGGATCTGTTGCATGGTGGGGAGGTCTTAGGATTCCTGCAGAGGCCTGGGGTGGCAGAGCAGTGACGGGGCACTGGGGGCCTCGGGGAGGGGGTATTTACCAACTAGACAAGAATTTCATTGTATTAGCAAGTCTGCTGAGCCAAGTTGGCATGAAGTTTGGTGTCAGCCCGCTGTTGTCTAAGATGACACCATGGTAAGGAGAATGCAACCTTTTTTGTTCCAAGTCAACCCGGGATGCAAGAGCGTGCGTGTTGTGTGCCTTTGCGCTGGCCACACCCTCTCCGCCACTGGAAACTGGGGCGGTGTCGTTAGTACATGGAGGTAACAGTCGTGTCCCTGGGTTCATAGCAGCTGCGCTCTCCTGTTCTTTGTCATCTGTGCCCAGTTCATCCCTGAATCTGCTCGGTTCAATGTCTCCACCGGGAACACGCAGGCTGCCCTGGCTACGCTGCAACACATCGCCAGGATGAACCGCTCGGCCATGCCCGAGGGGCAGCTGGGGGAGCCCATCCTGGTGAGTGCCCAGAGGGAGGTCTTCTCCCCGCGTGGGGACCACCCGGAAATCCCCTTAGTCGTGTAAGGCCAGCGGGAAGGGGGCCGTAGCTCTCCAGTCCTGCCCCTGGAGGGAACAGCGACAATGGGTATAATAACACCTACCTTGCCGAGGTCGTCACAGGATTGGCATCATTGTTTATAGGTGAGAGACTGATTTAACATTTAATTTTCTTGTACTGGCCTCGACTTATTTTGATATCAAAGTTATAAACTTCATTAAATGATTTTAAAAAACACACCAAAATGTGGTGTTTAAATTCTACTGGTTCAGCGCTCTCAGGGAAATCTGCATTCATTCCACACACCAGCCCAGACCCCTGCTTCACCCCCTGCAGGCGGCTCAGGCCCAGGCTCCTGGAGGAGGTCACCCGACACCTTCCTCACTTCTCCCGCCTTCTTCCCCTTCCTCACCTCCCCCACCTTCTTCACCTTCCTCACCTCTCCCACCTTCTTCACCTTCCTCATCTCTCCCACCTTCTTCCCCTTCCTCACCTCTCCCGCCTTCTTCAGCTGTCCCGCCACCTCAACAATAGTATCTACAAGACAGGAATGAACCTCATTGAATGATTGCTAAAACTTGCCTACAAGGCACTTACACCTAATATTTATTTTGAAGTGTATGGTAGGGGGAAGTTAGGGGGTAGTCGAAGGAGAAGTTTTAAAATCTAATTTAATTTGCATAAGGATTAGAGTCTACTTATGTTTAATACTTTTAATTGAGTCGATTTGGGTAATGCATATATTATAGAAAATTGTTCGCTTCATCTAGGTTTTCAAATTTATTTATAGAAATTGTTCCTAGTGTTCTCTTGTGAGTTTCCAAAAAACAATCTGTGTGAGATTTTTTTCATTTTTTAATATCATTTGTTTGTGCCTTTCTTTTTTCTTGGTCTGTCTCATAGAGGTTTGTCTGTTTTATTAAACTTCAAAGAGCAAGATTGCTTCTGGTTGTGTTCTCTTTATTGATTTTTTGGTGGACTCATTAGTTTCTCCTCTTGATTTTGCTTTCTTCCTCAGCTTTTTATGTTTTCCTAACTTTTAGCTTCTTGAGCTCAGTACTTTGCTTATTTATTTTCAGTCATTTTTCATTTTAATCAACTGTTTAGCTACATTTAGCAAGTTTTGTTACAGAGTAATTTTATTTTTATTTTGTAACTATTATGAGTTCTCTTTAACCAATGAGTTATCTGTTAATCTTTTTTAATTCTTTGTTTCTAATGTAATTGCTTTTTTGGTCAGAGGATATTATCAATTATTTGGGATTTATTGAGACTTTCCTTTTGTTCTCTATATAGTGTGTATATGTGTGTGTGTATATATAATTGATTTCAAAGGAAAGGAGAGGGAGATAGAAACATCAGTGCTGAGAGAGAATCTTTGATAGGTTGTCTCCTGCACCCCACACTGGGGATCGAGCCCACAACCTGGATATGTGCCCAGACTGGGAATCGAACCATTACCTTCTGGTTCATAGGTCAATGCTCAACCCCTGAGCCACACCAGCTGGGCTACATAGCGACTTTTTATTAATGTTCTGTGTGTACTTCAAAAGGATGTTTTTTTAAATCCTATATAATAAAACCCTAATATGTAAATCAACTGAACAGCAGAACAACCAGTTGCTATGATGCGCACTGACCAATAGGGGGGCAGACGCTCAATGCAGGAGCTGCCCCCTGGTGGTCAGTGTGCTCCCACAGGGAGAGCGTTGCTCAGCCAGAAGCCGGATTCACAGCAGCTGAGCGCAGTGGCGGTGGTAAGGAGCGAGGGGTCCTGGACGGCGGGAGCCCCGGACTGCGAGAGGGATGTCTGACTGCCGGCTTAGGCCCAATCCCTGGCGGGAGTGGGCCTAAGCCGGCAGGTGAACATCCCCCAAGGGGTCCCAGACTGCAAGAGGGTGCAGGCTGGGCCACTAGTTAATTAATAAAAAAGAAAAAAATCCTGAGGTACTATTTAAAGAGTAGGTATTAGTAGGTATTAATCTACTATCTCTGTGTTACTCAGGCAGAGAGATAACACCCACCTTAGGAATGGGGATGGGTTGGATTGAAACAAGACTTAGTGTACTAAGGATGTGGAGAAGATATGGCTGACCTGCTTTTATCCACTTATTCTACAAATATTTATAAAAGCCTATTATGTGACAAACATTATGCTAGCTCTTGGGATATAAATAAATAAAACACATGTCTTTCCTGTCCCTAACAGAGAAAACCCACACATGTGCTCTCATTGACCATCTACACTAATAAAAGAGAAACATGGTAATTGGCGTACAACCGCTACCCTTTTCATTGGCTAATCAGTGAGTATATGCAAATTAACTGTCATCCAAGATGGCGGCCAGCAGCCAGGCACTGAAGCGAGCATGAGGCTTGCTTGCTGGGAACTCCAACATTTCCCACCTCACTTGCCGGCCTCTCAGTTGCAACTCTAAGCAACTATGTACTATGTTGCAAATAAGAAGCTAAACAAAACACCAGAAACCAGCCGGACTGAAAGCCAGTGGACCGAAACTTTGTATCCATGTTTTCAGCAGCGAGGCCTCAGAGCTAAAGCTGGCCCAGAACAAAAAAAAAAAGAAAAAAAGAAAACAAGGAGCGGTTGGAAGCTTCAGTCACTCGCTTCCGGAAAACAGCCCTCAGCCCGTCACCCAGGCTGGCCAGGCACCCCAGTGGGGACCCCCACCCTGATTCAGGACACCCTTCAGGGCAAACCAGCCGGCCCCCACCCATGCACCAGGCCTCTATCCTATATAGTAAAAGGGTAATATGCCTCCCAGCACCGGGATCAGCGTGACAGGGGGCAGTGCCCAAACCCCCTGATCGCCCTGCGGCTCTGTGTGTGACAGGGTGCAGCACACCAACCCCCTGATCAGCCCTGCTCTGTGTGTGACGCGATAGAGCCATAACCTCTCCATCGGCCCTGCCCCGAGTGTGACAGTGGTGGCGCCCCGACCTCCTGATCGGCCCTGCTCTGTGGGTGATAGAGGGTGGCGCCCCAACCCCCTCCATGGGCCCTGCTCTGTGTGTGACAGGGTAGAACCATAACCTCCCCATTGGCCCTGCCCTGAGTGTGACAGGGTGCAGCGCCCCAACCCCCTGATCCGCCCTGCTCTGTGTGTGACAGGGGGCGGTGCCCCAACTTCCCTATCGGCCCTACTCTGTGAGTGACAGGGGGCAGCGCCCCAACCCCCTGACCGGCCCTGCTCTGTGAGTGACAGGGGGCAGCACCCCAACCCCCTGATGGGCCCTGCTCTGTGAGTGACAGGGGGCAGCGCCCCAACCCCCTGATGGGCCCTGCTCTGTGAGTGACAGGGGGCAGCGCCCCAACCCCCTGATGGGCCCTGCTCTGTGAGTGACAGGGGGCAGCGCCCCAACCCCCTGATGGGCCCTGCTCTGTGAGTGACAGGGGGCAGCGCCCCAACCCCCTGATGGGCCCTGCTCTGTGAGTGACAGGGGGCAGCGCCCCAACCTCCCGATCCGCCCTGCTCTGTGCATGACCAGGGGCTGCACTTAGGGATTGGGCCTGCCCTCTGCCACCTGGGAGCAGGCCTAAGCCAGCAGGTCGTTATCTACCGAGGGGTCCCAGACTGTGAGAGGGCACAGGCTGGGCTGGGGGACCCCCTCCCCCAGCCCCCTGAGTGCACAAATTTTTGTGCACTGGGCCTCTAGTATATATATATTCTTCTGAGACCCCTTTCCTCAGCTTGTGGAGGCTGTCTTCTCCTGGTATCCTTACATCATCTTCTCTCTGTGTGTCTGTGTCCTGATCTCTTTTTATAAGGACATCAGTCACATTGGATTACGGTCTACCCTAATGACTTCCTTTTAACTTAATTACTTCTTTTAAGGCCTTATCTCTAGCCCTGGCTGGTGTGGCTCAGTTGGTTGGGTGTCCTCCCATGCACCTACAGCCAATCGATATTTTGTGCTCCCATCGATGTTTCTCTCGCCCCCTCTCCCTTCTTCTCTCTCTCTAAAAAAAAAAAAATCAATTAAAAAAAAGCCTTATTTCCAAATACAGTCACATTCTAGGAGTTAGAACTTCAACATAGACTTTGGGGGACACGAGTCCCATAACAACCACCGTCCTCCTCCACCCCCTCTATATTCTCAGTACTCTCCATCCTCCACCCGCTCTTACATTCCTCTTCTTTCTCCTCCCCACTCCTTCCTTCCGCACTCCTTCTGTGCCTCCAGCTATCAGCCCATCCATCACGCCCATCAAATGATCTTGTCCTCCTCATCTGCGGTGCAAGGCTCTGTGGCTGCAGAGATACAAGCAGTAGAGCCTGCCTTTTACAATCTGGTTAGAGAGAGGAGACTTATATGGGAAAGAATCAGTAACAACGGAGCCAAACACTTAGAACCAGGTGAGCTGTGCAGGTGACTGGGTGCGTGTAGGATCCGAGCAGAGAGGAGACTGTGAGGCACGGCAAGCCACCTTCAGGCATTGGTGGGGCATAAATTGAGCAATGAAAAGAGGGAAGAGGCCACCACAGGCAGGAGGAATGGTGTGAGCGGAGACCAGAGGCAGGGATGTGAGGTGGGTTTGGTTACGCGGCTGCTGTCAGAAGCCACGTGGAGGAGGCTGGGTAAGATGCCGTGGGCCGTGGAGCTTCGGCAGCTTCACTCCAGACACTGAGATGAAAGGCCTTGGGTCTGTTTGAGGAAGGGCCACGCCATGGATGCGCTGGATGAGTCCACCCATTTGGATTGTAGCCAAGGGTTCCTCACCCAATAACTTTATTAGGATAAAATTTATGACTCATTGGGATACTATAAGACTCAGCTTTTTGAATCTCCAGCAAACTTGAGGAGGTAGGGGACCATAGTCATATCTAAACCAAGGGGAATAGCAGATAGTTAGATGGCCAGTGCTCAGGACTGGTGCTCTGGAGACCTGGGTTCCGGGCTGGCTCTGCCTTCACACAGCTGTGTGATCTTGGGCAAGCCACTTAACCTCTCTGGGCTACATAATCTGTCTTGGACAAAGGGAAGATAGGACTGGATCAGAGGTTTTCAGTGATGAGTAGCCAGAGCTCCAATATGTAAAGCTGATGGAGGTGAAGTGTCAGTTACTTCACTCCACCCACAATAACCTCCAGGTCCCTGGAGCAAAAGACCTCTGAATTCCTTCATGCTCTTTCTGTAGGCAGGTGTGGCTCAGTGGTTGAGTGTCGACCTAGGAACCGGGAGGTCACAGTTCGATTCCTGGTGGGGATGTGTGTGTGTGTGTGTGTGGGGGGGGGGGGGGGCGGCCGATTGATAATTCTCTCTCATCGTTCATGTTTCTATCTCTCTTTCCCTCTCCCTTCTTCCCTCTGAGATCAATGAGAGAGAGAGAGAGAGAGAGAGAGAGAGAGAGAGAGCCCTAGCTGGTTTGGCTCAGTGGATAGAGTGTCGGCCCACAGACTGAAGGGTCCTGGGTTCGATTCCGGTAAAGGGCATGTACCTTGGTTGCAGGTTCCCTGGCCCTGGTCGGGGTACGTGCAGGAGGCAACCAATTGATGTGTCTCTCTCACATCGATGTTTTTCTCTGTCTCTCCCTCTCCTTTCCACTCTCCCTAAAAATCAATGGAAAAATATCCTCGGGTGAGGAGAAACAAAACGAGAGAGAGAGAGAGAGAGAGAGAGAGAGAGAGAGAGAAAACAAAATCCTGGACTCCCAGACCACACTCCTGGTCTTTCTCAAGAGTCCTGTGATCCCAGGTCTATTTGTGAGAGAAGAGTAATTGGTTTTAGCTGGGAACCCCAAAGCTTTCCTAACTTTACATAAAATCCATGACTGTCAATAATATTCATCCTCACTTATTTGTATGCAAAAGTATTTAACAGGTACTGACTGTGGATGAGAACTTTTGCTAATTACCCTAAAGACACAAAAAGAAATCGGGTGTTCTACCCTCTTTTAAAATGTATGACTTTTTTCCTTATAAAAGCCCCAGACACTTTGCAAATGTTAGGTTTTTCATTTTAATGTTAATAATAAAGAATATCCCATCAGTTTTACGGTTGTTTTCATGTATCCTCCTATTTTCTACCACACCCCTCGCCAGCACCGGTGAGAAGAGGAGGAGAAAGTGTTAATCGTAAATTCCACGAGTTCGGGTACCTGCCAATGAAAACAGTGTGCAAAGTCTGGTTGGCTGGGATGCATGTGTTAAAAATGATTATGGGTTTGGGTGGGCTGTGCTCATAGGAATTCAGTGGTTATTTCACCTCCCCACATCCCATGTTGTCCTTGTTTTATAATATTTTGTTCATATTTAATATCTAAAATATTAGCGGCATCTTTGCTTGTCCTTAACCCACTGAATCTATTCTGTTTCCCTCTTTTCACTACCCTAGGATAAAAGAGGAAGGTTTGCAGACCTGTTGGATGCTAAATATTTGCGGACCACGTTACAGATCTGGGTCATATGGTAGGAATGTAGTTACTTCAGCCCTGGCTGATGGCTCATTGGTTGCAGTATCTTCTTGTGCACCAAAAGGTTGCGGGTTCGATTCCTGGTCAGGGCACATATAGAAGACAACCAACTGATGTTTCTCTCTCTCTCTTTTCCCCTCCCTCTCTCTGTCTCTCTCTAAAAAAAAAAAATCAATTAAAAAACCTATCATAGGTTGAGGATTTTAAAAAGGTAATTATATCAAAATGAGTTTTATAGAAATCCTACTAAAGTAAATCCACTCTGAATGCTACTGGGGAGAAAAACACAAGAAAGACCCCAGCAATCTCATCTTTTTACTAATACCACAAACCAAAGAAGTAAGTAAAAAAACAATTTAAAAGGAAGAGAGAAAGAAAAGAATCCTAATTGTCCACAGTTTTTTTTTATTTTTTCATCTCAACATAGGACCTCACTTTCTAACCCTTTGAAGTCTGGTTCACCACTACAAACCCACCTACATGCCAAAATTAAAGACCGACTGTGCCAAGTGTTGGGTGGATGTAAGGTAACAGGAACCGTTGATTAGAGTTAGGGTGAACTGCTGATTAGAGTTCAAGTTAGTACAACCACTTTGGAAAACTGTTTGGAAAAATCTATGACAGTTGAAAATATGCATATCCTATGGCTCAGCAATTCCCCTCCTGGGCTTATACCCAACAGAAATGCATACATACATTCACCAAAAGACATTTACATGAATGTCCATCGAATTATTTTATTTGTCACAGGCCCAAACTACAAACAACCCACATGTCCATCAACGACAGAATGGGTAAATTGTGTTAGATTCATAAAGTGGAATACTGTACAATAATGAAGATGAGAAAACCAGGAGTCAACACTCGACACAGCTGAATCTCACAAAGTAATAACAAGCAAAGGAAGCCAGATGCCCATAATGCATATGCTGTGATCCCACTTATTTAAAGACAGAAAATAGGCAAAATGAATCCTTAGGATTTGAATTCAGGAAAATGGTCGTCTAGCTGCCTTCTTCTGATATAATCATTATTAGTAGGTTGATATGTCTCCCCTTGACACTTTAAAATTTTTTAAATACTGTTAATATTTGGAAATCAGCCAAACTAAAGCGACCGACTTTAATAACAAGGGGAGACATTTTGACTGTTTTCTTTTTAAATATTTAATTATGAAAATTTCCAAACACACGTGTAAGTAGAGAGGATACCAGGATGAACTTGGATTCGCTCATCACCCAGATCTGACGGTCATGGATATTCACCCTTATTAGCCTCAGCTACATTCTCCTGTGCTGAAGTGTTTTCAAGCAAGCTCCAGGCTTCTGACATTTCATCCCCAGATATGTCATTAAGGCTCAACTACTTGAGGGCATTTTCTTAGATGACTGCAATCCTATAATCACACTGACAAGAGTAATGATCTTCAGGTTACTATCATCCAATACCCAGAACATACATGGTTTCCTCTGATTGTCCCCACGTAATTTTTTTCAGCTGGCTTTTGCAACCATTTCTGAAAAACCGGGAGGCTGATATTTTTTTTCTTGACTTCGATAGATGAACTTTTCTGTATGTTATTTTTATATCTCATCAAAGACATCTAGTAAAGAATGGGGAGAAAATATAAAGCAAACACAAAAACCATCTGTGGCTCATCATAGCTTATTAAAGACCCTTTGTGATAGGCAGAATTCTAAAGTGACCCCACGATGACCCCAACTCCTGCTGATGCAATCAAACACCAACTCGGGTGCTGATGTGAAGGGGCTGTGAAGATGTAATTAAGATCTCGGGCCTTAACACAGGGAGATGATTCGGATTCGGCAGGTGGGCCCCATCGAATCACTTGCGTCCTTAAAAGTAGAGAAGTTTCTCCAGCTGGGCAGAGAGCTGGAGAAGAGAAAACAGAAGAGGCGGGAGGAGAGGACAGAGAGACTCGAAGCATGAGAAGGTCTGGGCCCCATGCTGCTGGCTTTGAAGACGGAGTGAGAGAAGCAGGCAGAAGCTGAGAACAACTGGTCCACAGCCAGCAAGGAAACAGGTGTGAGTTCTCCGGCCACACGGGGCTGAATTCTGCCAACCGTCTGGGTGAGCTTGGAAAATGGATTCTCCCCCGAGAAAGGCCTAGGACCCGCCTACACTTGCACGTTTGCCTCTGAGACTTGGAGCAGAGCGTGAGCCAGACCCATAGCGCTTCTGACCTCCAGAACTGCGAGATACTGGACGTGTGTTGTTTTAAGCCACAAAGTTATGCTAACTCGTTACAGCAGCGACAGAAAACGAATCTAGGCTTCAAACTCCTTCACCGGACCTGTGGGTCCTCCTAGCCCAGCTCCTCCTGCTCTTGCAAATCTGTTTCCCACGGTGTGGCCTCCAGTCCCCCAGATATGTGAGCCGGGGGTTTTTCCCTGCCCTCCTCCCCCTCGCCCCCCAGCCTTCCACCCGAAGCCCTTCACGTCTCCCTGCAGCTCTTGGTGGCACCCGCTTTTCTCATGTTCATCTTTTCTCACTTCCAGGCTGGGCATCTCTTTCGCCTACTATGGGGTCATCCTGGCCAGCACCGAGCTGCTGGAGCGGGACCTGGTCTGTGGTTCGAGGTCCGAGTCCGAGGCGATGGTGAGCGTGGGGGTCTCAGAGGAGAGCCAGAGCCCCTGCTACTGCCACATGTTTGCCCCCTCTGACTACCGGACCATGATTATCAGCACTGTTGGTGAAATTGCCCGTAAGTGTCTCTATGTATCGAGCCTCTCTCTGTTTCGGGTCGGGGACAGGCAGCTCAGCCCAGAGGGGAGAAGTGTGACCCTCCGTAGACGTGGCTCCTGCCTGGCAGAACTGAGCATGATTCGGGATCGTGGGATCCCGCTGACAGCCGCCCACCCGTGTGGTTCGGGTGGGGAGAAGTCTGGAGGAGCCGAGCTTTGAATTACGAAATCCTGTCCATTTTAAGATGTATTTTTTTCTTCACATTTAAAAAATGTTTTTTTAATTGATTTCAGAGAAGGGAGAGAGAGAAACATCAGTGATGAGAGAGAATCACTGATTGGTTGCCTCTTGCACACCACACACAGGGCAGATGAGCCCAAACCTGGCCACGTGCCCTGACTGGGAATCGAACCGTGACCTCCTGGTTCATAGATCGACCACTAAGCCATGCCGGCCAGGCTTTCTTCACATTTTAACCTCTCTGAAATTGGGATGCATCTTACAATGGCGTGTTAGATTTTAATTTGCAGTACTGTTTCTTTCTTAGTAGACATAAAATAATGGTAGTAACGGTACTTAAATTTCAGTGACACCTTGAATTTGATGAAAAACCATGTACATTTAAAATATAGGCCTAGCAAGTAGGCAGTTTACAACACACCTACATGGTAAGCACCCTGGACATGCAAAAATCCTTGATACACACCAGTGCTTGTCATTCGTGGACCCACGTGGGGGAAAGTATGTCGAAGGTTGATGACAGTGTGAGGGTCTCGGCTGGAACACACACACAATTTGTGAAGCTGCTGCTTCCTGAAATGAGGAGGAGGAACCCATGCCGCCCGCCCAAGGTTCCAGAAATGGTCTTTGTCGTTTGCTTTCTAGTGAATCCTCTGAACATCCTGGGCATTAATTTCCTGGGCAGACGGCTGAGCCTGTCTATCACCATGGGCTGCACAGCTTTATTCTTCCTTCTCCTCAATATTTGCACTTCAAGGTATTTTCTCTCTGGTTGCTTCAAAATAATCGAGTTTTTGCAGTGGTTTTAAGATGGTATCTTCTAACCCAGTGGTCGGCAAACTGTGGCTCGGCAAACCGCGGCTCGCGAGCCACATGCGGCTCTTTGGCCCCTTCAGTGTGGCTCTTCCACAAAATACCGACTTCTGCACATGGGCCACGAAGTTTCAATCGCACTGTATGTGCGCGCTCGCACGTGGTATTTTGTGGAAGAGCCACACTGAAGGGGCCAAAGAGCCGCATGTGGCTCGCGAGCCGCAGTTTGTCGAACCCATAGTGTTCATTGGGAGGTCAGGGTCAAGTCTCTTTCACCAGGAGGGTAGAGAATGGCTGCTTGTTTGTCTATCAGCCGTGGGCAAACTACGGCCCGTTTGAAATGAATAAAACTAAAAAAAAAAAAAGACAGTACCCTTTTATGTAATGATGTTTACTTTGAATTTATATTAGTTCACACAAACACTCCATCCATGCTTTTGTTCCGGCCCTCGAGTCAAAAAGTTTGCCCACCCCTGGTCTAGATTGAATGATCTTACCTGGCATCTATGCTGGCACCTCCCTCTTCCCACTGACCCCGCCCCTCTTCAGCTATCACAGGATATGGGTGCCACTATGGGACTACAGTGGGGCCTTGACTTACGAGTGTCCCAACTAACGAGTTTTTGGAGATACCAGCTATCTCTCGGCTGATTTTTTGCATCCAGTTGATAGAGTAATTTGAGTTAATGAGCTCTTTAACGAGCGCCTTAACGAGCTCGGTCTCGGAACGAAGTAAACTCATAAGTCAAGGCCCCACTGTACTCACTTCACTCACCAACATATTTAGGATCTTTATACCAAGCTTCCTGGAGAAATGGGACTCTCGTTGTTAACAAATTATCCTGACTATAAGTCAAGATAGTTTAGTCATATATAACATAACATAAAACAACACATACCTGTGGTGTGAAAATTCATTTAACTTTTAATTGCCTGCCCCAGAGTGGCCTTAGTTATAATATAAACCACTTACTCTGTGAACTGTCTTCAGCATTTTGGGGGAGTGGGGGCCAGGTTAGAATGGCACACTTCAGGGAGTGGAGAGGTCAGGGAGCAGGATTGAAGGTTCAAGTTGGGCATCTGCTTTAGGACCCCTCACCGGGCAGCTGGTCATCTGTGGGTGGGTGAGGGCATCTGTAACACACTTGGCCGGGGCCATGGAAGACACTGCACGTTGCCTTTGGTAACCTTTCTCTTGCTTCCTGTTCCCTAGTGCCGGCCTCGTCGGCTTCCTCTTTATGCTGAGGGCTTTGGTGGCTGCCAACTTCAACACCATCTACATTTACACCGCTGAGGTTCGTTTGGGGAAGGGCTGGTTCCTTCAGGGGGTGTAAGCTGAGCTACTGAGAGAGGATGTCCATCCATAGATAACGCATCCCTGGCTTCTGTTGACTTTTGATGATTTTCTTAAAAATCCCATTACAATGCCAGAAGGTTGATTTGATAGGGAGTTTCCCCTGCTCCCTGAGTCTAGTGCAAGCCAGTGTCTGAGAAGAAAGATAGGACCTCCTCCCTTCTCCCCAGACAGCATTCATATAAGACACAACCCCCTGGCCTAGCACAGTGCTTTCAGAGAATAGGGCCCTGGCTGCATGTTGCTGTTAAAATGTAGAACTCCCGATTTCCCTCTCTTTTTGAAATTGGGATGTATTTTTCACCTTTATTCCTTTGAAAGGTCACACCCCCTTCATCTGTCATTTGCTGCATGTAGCTTACATTGAAATTCAATAGTAATATAGTCTTTCTGAATTTACTGAATTGATACACCTAGTATATGCAAGGCCCTGCCTGAGGGAGCTAGAGGCTCCTCTCATTAACCCTCACTTTAAAGAGCTAATATCCCTAGAAAGGAGCAGTTTCTGGGGAGGAAACTTAGTACTTTACTGGTTTTGTCCTTCAGTGAGCTGGAGAAAAGTGCTGTCGGGACTGGTAAACTGCCTTTGTCGCCGTTACTGGAAATGTGAAGGCTGTTCAGATTACAGACGTGATGTGTCAAAGACATGAGAGCCACAGAGAAATACTCTCCCCGCCCAGATAAAAATAGGAAATGATGAGATATTTGGCATATACAGACACTTCATTAATTCCATTAACAACTTCTTCTAAAATGATTTTGTGAATTTAGAATCCGTGTGTAATATGCTCTGCTTCTAAAGCTATATTTGCAATGTTCAGTTTAACATTTTGGAATGTTTGCATTTAAAGGTCCTTTCTAAGTATTTTTTTTTTTCTGATACTTATTTTTAAAATCATCTATTATTCTATCTCCAAGAATTGTCAAAATCTGAACAAAAGACTTTATTAATATTATATAGAGAAAAAAATCACCATGTATCCAAATCCGTTATTTTCAGGTCCAGTCGGCAGCCTCATTTTCTAGAAAAAGCAAGCAAGCTCCCCTGGGACCGGGCGCCCCCCCCCCCCCCCCCCCCCCCATAAACATAGCAGTGGCCGCTGAGGCAGGAACACATTTCGCATTTCGCTTTTGCACTTGACAGGTGGTGGCTAACAAGACATGGCCTAGTAAAAGGACTGCGTGCTTTGTTTTAATGAAATGAAAAAAACTGTTTTTTGAGTGTTGTATAGTATTGAGAGAAAATTCTCCAGTTTTTAAAAACCACCCTTTTAAATATTCTCCCTATAATCTCATTTGTTACATAACATTTGCTTTCTTATTCAACTTTTCCCCTTCCTATAAGAATTCTGAATTAATTAAGTACAGTTTAATGAGGCTTTACTATAAATGTAAGAAAGTTGCAGAAAGAAAGTAGATTACGTCATAAGATTTTGCAGTGAGAACATAGGGTGTAGCATGTATCTAGCACTGTCTCTTTCTTAAATATGTTTTTATTGATTTTAGAGAGAGGAAGGAGAGGGAGGGAGGGGGAGAGAGAGAGAGAGAGAGAGAGAGAGAGAGAGAGAGAGAGAACAATGATGAGAAACATTGATAGACCTCCTCCTGCATGTACCCCAACCGGGGATCGAACCCACAACCTGGGCATGTGCCCTGACTGGGAATCGAACCAGTGACCTTTCAGATGGCACTGTTTCTTTATTTAAGGTTTCATTGAATCACCACTTGGGAAATATTTTCCTTCAGTAGAACCACCCTTATGCATTTTAGCTCTAAAGTGGAAATCTGTCTGATTCCAGAGCTTGCTTTTTTAAAATTATATTTTGAATATTCAATTAAACATATAGTTTGGCCCTAGCTGGTTTGGCTCAGTAGATAGAGCGTCGGCCTGCAGACTGAAGGGTTCCAGGTTTGATTCTGATCAAGGGCACATGCCTGGGTTGCGGTCTCGATCCCAGTATGGGGTGTGCAGGAGGCAGCCAATCAATGATTCTCTCTTATCATTGATGTTTCTATCTCTTTCTCCCTCTCCCTTCCTCTCCGAAATCAATAAAAAGACATAAAAAAATACAGAGTTAGGAATTTGCTCACTTAAAGGATAATTTCTAAGTGCTTATTCTTTTTGTGATAGTTATAAAGTTTAAAAATTCAAAGTAGTGTACCTGAGAAAATGAATGCCTTCTATATCTTATATAGAATATTTGGTATTTAATGTACAGGTGCAGACAAAAGTAGGTTTTCAGTTGTGCGTATGCTAAACTCAGTTTATTCTTGTATTATTAGTTACTAATTATTGTATTATTATTAGTAGTAGTAGTATCCTTACTTATGATTTATCTTTGAGGTAATGAGGGCTGGTGATTTCCCTGCTTTTGCCCACCCCTGTAGACACCAAAGCCTGACCCCGGGAGGGAAGGGCAGGCGAGAAGGAAGAGGCCTGGACTAACTGGTGCTCTGTGCCCTCCCTCCAGGTCTACCCCACCACCATGCGCGCTTTGGGGATGGGGACCAGCGGCTCTCTGTGTCGCATTGGAGCAATGGTGGCACCATTTATATCCCAGGTACGCCCAGGAGTCTCTGCAGGAGGGTGGGCTTAAGGGAGGTGGGTAAAGAGGGACCGGGTCCCTTTGGGGTAAGGGTGTAACCAGGATTTCTGTTTACTCGAGGATTTTTCTTGAGATGCCGTTGTTCACTGTTTGGTGAATTTGGATAGGGAAGGAAGCTAAATACTGCCCAAGCTCCCATCAGTCCCATGGCAGGTGTTGCATAGCGAGCAGGGTTTGGGTTTTGTTGGTGCTGTTGGGGAGGATGCCGAAGAAATGGGTGACACTAGGGGCTTGTGCAGATGGATGACAATGAGCTCTACCTGGGGTGTAATTGAACAACAGAGCCGAGGTGCTGGGAGGTGGCCTTGGGCACGGGAGGTCCAGTGCGCAGGCAAATCAGACACAGGCTGGGGCAAATCCAGGGCTGACTTGGACCCGTGGATGGGGCATTGTTTCGGGAGGAAAACAGGCAGATCTGGTGACCTGCGTGGGCCTGGTGCCTCAGAGGGCTAGATGGCTGGGCCCCCTCTGCTCATGCTCTTTTGGCCACAAGACATGGGAATCCACCTGAGCTGCTGCAACAGAAAAAGCAGGCGTGAGGCTGGGCCCTGGAGGGCCTGCTGCAGGCAGGGGGCCAACAGGAACCCAGGCCCTGCCTCCTCAGGCCTGTCTGGGGCCCGTGGTGGCTCCTCAGGCTTTACACTGTCTCCCTGGAGACCAGTGTGCTGAGCTGCCTGTGTGTGTGGCCCCACAAATCCAAAGCCTCCAGAAGACAGTGATGCCTCTCTGCATCCCTAGAAAGGGCCTCTCATTGGCCAGGTCTGGTTAACTGTTCACCCTTAAGCTAAATCAGTTATGGCCAAGAGTCTGGGCTATGGACAAAGGCCACGGAAGGTGGTTTGTGATACCGTGATTCTATAACAGGAAAGATGTATTTGGTCTTCATCCTGATTTCTGCCACAGAGCTCCTAAGACCCATGCGATTTCCTAAGTGACGAGAGCCACAAGGACGCCTTGCTATGTTAACGAGGTGACCTTTGAACTGTACCTAAGGGTGGGGACTGGTTGTCAGGAGAACCAACTGTGTGATTAGAGGGTTGGGAGTTTCAGTCCCACCACCCTGACCTCCGGGGAGGGAAGAGGGGCTGGAGGTTGAGTCTGTGACCAGTGGCCAGGGATTTAGTCCGTCACTCCTGTGTGCTGAAGCCGCCATAAAAACCCCAAAGGGAGGGTGTGGGCAGCTTCCAGGTGGGGAGCCGGAATGCTGTCCCCACACTCCACGAGGACAGAAGTGCCTTTGTTTGAGACCTCGCCCTCTGTCTCTCTTCATCTGGCTTTTGCTTTATACTCTCTAATAACATCCTTTGCTATAAACTGACAATCTAGTAAGTAGACAGGTTTCCTGAGCCATGTGACTTGCTCTAGCACATTAATCGAGCCCAAAGAGGGGTCATGGGAACCTCCGACTCACAGCCAGTTGTTCAGAAGTGCAGGTAAGAACCAGGACCGTGACTGGCATCTGAAGTGGGGGCAGCCTTGTGGGACGGAGCTCTCCGCTGGGGGACCTGATGCCCCCTCCAGGGAGATAGTGTCAGAACTGAGTTGCTTGGTGGTGTGGAAGAAAACCCCCGCTGCACATGGTAATGGGGTGCAGAACCCAAAATAGGGGTGCAGTTTTCAGACAAAAGGTGTTGTCTGGGTTTGGGGTGGGGGGAGCTCCTCAGACAGCAGGGCGTGGTGTCGCTCCTGAACTAATGGGTCAGCCTTCCCTTGGACTTCCCTCCAGCTTCTGTGTGTCAGAATCACCAGGGTAACCAACTTGGTCACATGAACATCCATGACCCCACCCACAGATTCATTCTGTATATGGCACCATGTACAGAATTTTGTGTTTTTAACAGGTATCCTGAGTGAATCTGAGACAATGGGTCTGTGGCCCACCCTTTGAGAGGCACGAGGCACCACCATCATTAGGGAAGATACCAACTGGGAGACTAGCTTCTAATTTCACTTAATTCTTTGCCTCCTTCTCTTCATCCTTTCCCTCCCTCTCCTCTTCGCCTTTCCTTTCTCCTCCTCTATCTTTTCCCTCCTCTTCTTCCTCCTCCTCCTTTTGCCCTGAAACAGACTATTAAACCAAGTAGAGTGTTTACATCTTAATTAGTAAAATGTTTACATACTTAGTGACTATATTTATAAATTTTTAAATCTCTTTAAAATGAATGTTTCAAGATGTTTAGTAGTTAAAACTTTAATGGATGCCAAAACCGGTTTGGCTCAGTGGATAGAGCGTTGGCCTGCGGACTGAAAGGTCCCAGGTTCGATTCTGGTCAAGGGCATGTATCTGGGTTGCGGGCACATCCCCAGTAGGAGATGTGCAGGAGGCAGCTGGTCGATGTTTCTCTCTCATCGATGTTTCTAACTCTCTATCCCTCTCCCTTCCTCTCTGTAAAAATATCAATAAAATATATTTAAAAAAAAAAAGATAAAACTTTAATGGTATAGAATAATAGGAGTTATGGGTTATATAGTCCAAGAAAATAGAAAAAGGGAGATTTGGTTACAAGGATTAAAGCCTCAACAAATGTAGATGGGACCAGTACAGGCCCCTTACCAGTAGATCAGGCACCGCCTTCCCACTTATTCTGGGAAATGGCAAGAAGTCAGGTGCCTTGCCGGGCATGCCTAGGTTCAGCGGAGTCAGGCCTGCGGGTCCTGCTATAGATGGTTAAGGCCCTTCCTGCATGTATGTATCCTTGGACTCACCCCAAGTTTTGCGTTCTAGGCCCCTCTAGGCATGGCCATGTAGCTGTGGGGATTATAGGGTCTGGGTAACACAAGTAAGACTGTTTTTCGTGGCCAGGCTTAACATGGTGCCACATCAAAAGAAACTCAGTCCAGCATCCTATCAAAGCACTGAAAACATTTTAAATCTTTACAAAAGCCCCTTAAGGGGTGTTCATGGGGAAGTGCATTCGTAACTCCCAGCAAAACCTTTCAAAATCCTCTTTGCCTGCCTCACTCCTGTTGTCACCAATGGTGTGGCAGTTGCACCATCTCCAGTCTCATCTCCTCAATTTCATCACCCCTCAAAGTTCAAACTCTACCAAACGCCGCCGCCTGAAATAGCTCTTCTCTGGCCCCTCCTACAGCCTTCCAGAGCTCTCGGCTGTCTCTTGAGCAGCTCTCTGCTGCTCCTCACTGAAATCATATAGCCTCTCGGGATTCAAAGAAAGCTGGATACAGAGTCTCTTTGTTAGGAGTCAGGGTTTCTTCACTTCAGAACCTATTGTGGTGACTCATTCGACAAGCTGTTTTTGGAGGAATCCTCTACAACTTCTAGATGCCCTCATACAGTTTGCCAGTTAGACCACCACAAAGGACTCAATTATAGAATAGAATTGAATTTCTTTTATCTCAGTTCCACATTCAATCAGCACTTCCTGCACACTTATCCTATGCCTGGCATCATTCTAGTTCTATTTATTTGTTAGTATCACAAATAAATCTGGTTGCTGTCACATTGCAGCTTGAAATTAGCATGGTGGTAGTTGAGACCGACGTACGAAGAGCTGACAACTTATAAAGGGAAAAAGCCTTTCAAGTGGGATGACAGCTGATACAAAGACCCAGAGATGGGACAGATATTGGTTGTTCCAGGAATAGGAACTGGCTTTGGTGAGCAAAGTGGAGGGACGTGCAGGGGAGAATGTCCCTTACAGATGTGTTGAGGACTTTGGATATTTTCCCTCAGGAGTAATGGGAAATAATTTAAGGGTTTTAAGTGGGTGAGGGACACAATCAGTTTTGCATTTTAAAAGAATGCTCTGGTTGCTTATATAGATAGTGATTTGGGGGATGGGCAGCAAACAGACAAGGGTGGAACAAGTTTATAATAAGATTCTTAATTTCACATCGCCATGTACTATTCACATGAAAAGGGAGGTTTCAGAATTCTAGAAAAACCCTTTCTCTTATAGGGTAAAGATATAGGAAAAGACTATATAAACATTTTAAATTTCTGCACAGAAAAAAATTTATAGATAAGGATGAAAGACAAACCTTGATCTTTCAAGGGTCTCAAAAAAAACTCTAACTGAATCGTCACAGACGAGCTATGATTTTCTTATCAAATACCTTTTCTCCAAAAGCATGAAAACCCAGTCCGTCAATGCAGAAGATGGTTCACAGAGCTTCACAAGTTAACGGGAAGGAATGATAACATTCAGTTTCTATTTCCATAAATAGACATAAACTTATTGAGGAACTGTACAGTGATAAACTTGGGAACTAGGTAAAGTGGTTAGGACAACTTTTGATCAGTAAATGTGCTGCTGTCATAGGGAAAAGAGTCCAGTGTGAACTGAATTCAACTTTGATGTGTCCAGAGGTGACTGGTGTTTTAAAGAGAGGATGGGGAACTAGGATGGCAGGATCTGATGGTGGGATGGTGGGATCAGGGGGTGTGGAGATCACGCTGATCCCATGCTGAGTCAGGGAGGTGAGAAATTGCAGAAAGCAGGAAGGGAGCTTGGTCCATGCGAGACCCAGACAGGAGCCGTACGTTCAGGTGTCCCTGGAACAGACAGCAAATTCTTGTGGCAGCCCGAGTCATCTCCAGTAGGCACTTTAAGGGGGGCTAGAGTTATCCTAGGGATGTGGCCTTGAACTATTAGGAACTATGTTAGTGTTTATTCAAGTCTTTATAGACCAGGGTTGAGGCATAGGTGAGAAGAGGCTCAGAGGAGCCTGGCTAGTGTTAGGTCGCCGAAGGGGGAATGCATGAGGCCAGAATGGTGAGGGATCACGAATTTATTCGATAATACGCACGCCAGGTGGCTGAGCCTGGATGGCTCCAGCACCCAGTGATGGGAGTCAGCAGTGTTTAAAGGACTTTTGGAGGGCTTTTTCTGGGCGGGGAATTCTCTGTGCAGGTCTGAAGGGGAGAGATAATGGAATGTGGTCTCAGCGAGTAAAGTGTGGTCTCAGCAAGTAAAGTGTAGTCTCAGCAAAAGGGAATGTCCATAGTGAAATGCCCTGGAAAGTCAGTTCCTGGGGGGAGGGGTATCGATTCAATTGCTCGATCAAACCTAACAGCTAGGAGTCTTTGTCAATGTCAAGTGTGGTTCATAAATATGTTTGTGTTTATTGTATTTTCCGTGACTTAAGAGATTTACAAAGGCAATTTTTTTCTACCATGCTGAAAACAAATAATTAAAACTAAAATGAAAATTTCACTACCTAATATTTTACTAGAGATAACAAATACAAATATTTTAATGAAGCTCTTTCAATATATTTAAGTACTAGTGCCCCGGTGCACGGATTTGTGCACATTGAAAGGAAATTAATAAGAAGGTGGCCAGTGGGGCAGGACTGGGTGAGACAGGCTGGACACGCCCTGGAGCCAATCTCCCACAGTCCTTCCTGAAGCAGTGCTGGGGCTCGAAGGGTGTCTGCAGTGTGAGCGGGGTCCCTCTGGCCAGTGGGGTCCCTCAGCCTGGCCTGCAGGGATCAGGCTGAAACCGGCTCTCCGACATCCCCTGAGGGGTCTTGGATTGCAAGAGGGAGGTTCTCGGGTGACACACCCCAGAATCAGGCTCCCTCCTCTCTGGTTCTGGGGTGCGTCACCCGAGAACCGTTGCTGCCAAGTCACCGCAGCTCAGCAGCTCCTGCGTTGAGCATCTGCCCCCTGGTGGTCAGTGTGAGTCATAGCTACCGGTCAGAGTGTCTGCCCCCTGATGGTCATTGTGCATCATAACTACTGGTCAGACTGTCGCTTAGCCTTTTATATATATAGATATGTATATATTTGCATATGTATTTACCCAAATTTGATCATAGTTCATTAGTTCATATACTTTTAAAATTGAGATATAATTGACATTATATGACATTATATTAGTTTCAGGTATACAACATAATGATTTGATATATATGTATTAACAGAATAATCACCTCAGTAAGTCTAGTTAACATCCATCACCACTCATTTTTCTTTTCTTGTGATGAGAATTTTAAGATTATCTTAGCAACTTTCAAGTATAGAATACTATATTGTTAACTATACTCATCATACTGTATGTTATATCCCCAGGATTTGTTTATTTTATAACTGGAAGTTTGTATCTTTTCACACCCCCCTTTACCCACTTTGCCGCCTTCCCCAAACTCCCCGCCTCCAGCACCTCTTGTAACCCTCAGTTTGTTCTCTGTATTTGAGTCTGTTTCTATTTCTCTCCTATGCAATTTGATGTGGTTTTTTCTCTTGTGCCTGATGTATAAGAGGTATTCAGCTAGCTTTGGGTTTTTTTCCAGAGGAAACTGTTGCATGTGTGACTGTAGGTTCAGTGTGTCAGGGGAGGAGGAGAGTTCTGAACTTTCATATACTTTCTATAGTTTGCTTTTTGCACTGAAAAATACATTGTAGACATTTTTTTCATGTCAATAAATATTAAAAAATGCCTTTCAAAAGTTACCTTTCAATTCCTTTATCTGTTCCATTTTGAATATCTAGACTATTTCAGATACTTTTTTTATTATAAACAACAGTAGTGAGCATCCTTGTGCTTACATTTTTTATGTTTCAGAGATGAAGAGAGAGAGATAGAAACATCCTCTCCTGGGAATCAAGCCCGAAATCCAGGCATGTGTCCTGACCAGGAATTGAACTGGTGACCTCCTGGTTCATGTGTTGACACTCAAACACTGAGCTACATAGGCTGGGCCTTGGGCCTTACATTTTTATCTAGCTATGCAGTTATCTCCTTTGGATAAATTCCTAGAAATTGGATTGGTAGGTCAAAGAGTCCGTTCATTTTCCATTTTGGTATATTGTGCTAGAATTCCCTTTAGGAAGGCTGTACCAATGCCTAAGAGCCCCACTATTTCACATATTTGCCAACTGGTTTTGTTAGTCTTTTCATCTTTGCCAATCTCACTGTCCATAAATGGTATCTCTTTGTTATTATAATTAGTATTTCTTTGATAAGGAATGAACCTGAATTGTTCTTTTCATATTTTAATTGGGTGTTTCACGTTTTTTTAGCTTGCCCATTCAGGTCCTTGCCTGTTTTTCAATTCAGTTTTTGAAACACTAACCTGTAAGAGTCCTTCATATACATAAAGGATTTTAACTGTTTTTCTGTCATGTTGCAAATATTAACCCCTCCCAACTTTCCAATTTCTTTCATTCTTGTCTATGTTCTCCTTTCTTTAGGTTTTTATACATTTAGACTGATCAATATTTTTCTCCACAATTTCTGGGTTCTATGATAAGGATTATGAAAATCCACATCTGTCTCTTCTAGTCCAGTGGTTCTCAATCTGTGGGTCGCGACCCCTTTGGCGGTCGAACGACCCTTTCACAGGGGTTGCCTCAGACCACCCTGCATATCAGATATTTACATTACAATTCATAACAGTAGCAACATTACAGTTATGAAGTAGCAACGAAAATAATTTTATGGTTGGGTCACAACACGAGGAACTGTATTTAAAGGGCCAGAAGGTTGAGAACCACTGTGGGGAGAGGACTAAACTTAAGGTTAAACTTATTGAAGCATAATGTCCATGTAAAATGCTTCATAATCATAAGCAACAACTTAATCAATTTTCACAAAGTGAGTGAATCTCAGAAATCCTTGACATGCCTTCTTCTAGGCCATTGAAGTATTTATTCATCAAAGGGTGAAGTCTCGTTCAGGAAACAGCTCTCTGATTTCCCACATGGCAGGCCAGTTGTCCCTACACTATTTATTGAATAACCTAGTTTTTACTCTTCAATAGAAATGTCTGTTTGCTCATATTCCCACATTCCTTGGTCTGTATTTAGTCTCACTATTTTAGTCCATTGATCTGTCTGGTATTGTCACTGTCAAATGATATTGTTGAATGAAATTTATATTACAATATCAAAACTGGCTACAAAAGCACCACCTCATTGCTCTTCTCAGATATACTTAGAATCATTGTTACATTCTGCCTCCCTTGTCTGCCCAAAACCTATTAAGATTTTATTTATGTATATATATTTTTAAATATATTTTTATTGATTTCAGAGGGGAAGGGAGAGGGAGAGTTAGAAACATCAATGATGAAAGAGAATCATTGGTCGGCTGCCTCCTGCACACCCCACACTGGGGATCGAACCCACAACCTAGGCATGTGCACTGACTGGGATTTGGATTGCGATCTCCTGGTTCATAGGTTGACGCTCAACCACTGAGCCACACCAGCTGGGCCCTATTAAGATTTTAATTGTTAACTTGTTAAATGTATCAGTTAATGTAGTAAAAATGGACTTCTTTTTAGTGTTGTCTTTCTAAGATTATGGTTTGTGTTTCCATTTGTTTGGTGTTCCTTCTACAACCCTTGCTGAGATTTTATTGTTTTCTTAAAATAGATCCTGCATGTCTTGTTTATTCTTAGGCATTTTATGGTTTTTCATTGTTATTGTGAATAGATTTTTTTCATTATAATTTCTAGTCTAACATTCTAACAAGTAATTTGTATTTGGAGAGGCTATTGAGTTTTTTTTGTCTATTGATTTTTAAAAAGCCAGCTCATTCTGGATGGTTTTTCATTTGAGTTGAGTTTTTCAGATTTATAATTGTATCCTGTGATTTTATTTCTCCATATCGAATCCTTCTACTTGGCATTTTGATGTGCTTCAGGTTTCATAGCTTACAAAATGTAAACTCAACCCTGTTAACTATCTCTTTCCAGCCAAATTACTTAAGAGGGTTCCTTCTCTTCACTGTTCTCATTTCCTTCTCCCCACTCGCACTGCCACCTCTGCAGCCTGGCTGCAGCCATCCCTACTCTACCACAGTGAATCTTGGCAAGGTCTCTGAGAGACCTCCACATCTCTAAATCCAAACATTGTTTTAATCCCCCATCTCATGTGACCTCTCCCTCACTTTAGGGACTGATGGCCATGCCTTTGTTCTCTATCCCCTTCCCCTGCCAACCATCGCCTTGCCCTCTGGTGGTTTTCTTCCTACATCTTTGGCTATTCCTTCTCTATCTCTTTGTAGTATATTATCCTCTATTCTAATTTTTGAGGATTCTTATTACTCAACATTAGACCCTCATCTTTCCATATTTTACTCTCCACTTAGATGATTTCACCTGTTTTTATTTTAATTATCAACTATGTGCTCATGACGCCCAAATTTATCTCTCTAGACTAGGCCCTTCTTCTGAACTGCAGTTTCATACATCCAGTCACCTCTTCAACATTTCCATTTGAATGTCTCAAAATCATCTTAAATTCGGCATGTCCAAAATTCAATCATGACATTTCTCCCCAAACCCACACTTCTTCCAGTTTCCAACCTGGAGTTGTCCTCTATTCCCTTCTCTTTTATCATCATATTCAATCCTCAAACCATGTGGCTTAACATCCCAATAGATGCTGGATCATCACCTTATCTACTTTTCTACTACCAGCATCACTCTGGTTGAAACTACCATCACCTGTCATTGGACTGCTAATAGAGTCCTGACTGGTCTCCTTCTGTGTGCTCTTCCTCTCATTCAACTCATTTTCTTTACTGCATCCATGTAGATCTTCTGTTATTCTTGTGCTTATAACCCTTTATCGTATTGCTCCTTCTCTTCCTCATAGACAAAGGCCAAAATCCTCAACATGATTTACAGGGCTCTACCATTGAGAGGCTATTGAGGCCCCCATCTGGTACTCTTCCCTGCTGTTTACTTAGCTATAAACAATCTGGTTCTTGTAGTTTATTAACACTATGGTGTCGGGTGAATTTCCCGCCAAAATATAAGATGGCGCGGGCAATTATTTAGGTTTCCCGCGCAAAATCAGAGTTAGTTTAAAATGCCTATATCTTTTGAAGTATGGGTTCGATTGAAATGAAATTTTCGGTTTCTTGTGTAAAAAATGAAAATTTATTCAATCACAGACATTTTTTTATCTATTCAGTACATAAATAATTCGATATATATAAACTAAATACGAAAAACCCAAAAAATACTTATTACCTAAAAATATACACATATTTTTAAAGTTTAAAATAAAATTTTCATAATAAATCAAAACAAATAGAAATTAATAGTTTTTTAGCGTATGATATTTTTCAAAACACGCCCCTTTATGTAGAGGTATATTGCAAAATTTGCACATGTAGCGTGTCTCACTGCGCAATTTATGAACGGAACATACGCGACACCTTCTCAAAATGTTTTTCTTTTTTCCACTTCCGACAATTGCCTGTAACGTATGCTTTCTCATGTCCATCGATAGCCTGCATGGTGGATCAGATGTAGGTGGTTTAGCCCGCATTCCAGAAGTAGACGGTACTGGTTGAAGGTCTGGAACAATGTCCATGTCCTCTGGAATATCATCCGTCAACCAGTGGATAGCTGTTTGTTTCAAAAACATTTTAAAACCCATTTTTCTTTGCCTCACTGATTTGTAAACTGCATAAGAATTAAATAATGCGCAATTTATCATATACATTGCCAACCTTTTTGTCCATTTGACCGTCCTCCGCAATATCGAATAATATGAAAGGTATTGGTCGGCCCGGTCAACACCTTTCATATGTTTATTGTAGTCAATGAGTGCATTCGGTTTGACAATTTTCTTTTTTGATGTTCTGTCAATATTCTGACTTTCTTCCATCTCTGCAGAATGAATCGAAGAAATCAGGTATACAGGCTTTTTTGATTGCCACACTTGTAACAATATATCATTTTTCCTTATAAATTTTGTTTCACCTTTTTTCAAAGAAATTGTTTGAAAATCTTTAGGTATACCTCGATTTTTCCGGATTGTTCCACATATTCTGAATTTGTTTTTCATAAGTGCTTCACAATTTGCGACGCTATTATAATAATTGTCCATATATATATGGTACCACGAATCAGTGTACGGAGACACTACTGTTTGTATCGTTTCCAATAATCGCTTTCCTTCGCCGCAATAAATTTCCATGTTACAGATATATCCTGTATCACTTTTGCACAACAAACGAACCAATATTCCATATTTAACGATCTTGCCAGCATTATATACCCTAAAGAATAATCTTCCCCTCCAAGGTACGATCCCTTCATCTAGTGATAATTGCTGATGAGGTTTGTAAATATTTATAAATTTAGGCACAAAATAATCTAGTACTGGTCTCACTTTGCAAAGTCTATCTGATTCATTTACGATATCCGCATTATTATTGAAGTGCCAAGCTTTCCATATCTGTCGGAACCTGTCTCTCGTCATCGTTTTACCAAAATATGGCGTCTCCGTCCATGGCTCCGTGGTCCAATAGTCATCTCTTCTATCTTTGCGCACCTGTCCCATGAGAACAATTAACCCTAAAAACTTCTTCATCTCTTGAGGGGTTATATCTTTCCACTTTAGGCTTTCTTTTGAAAGTTTGAAATTATTCCTATTTTGATTATAATACCTGTTTGACTCCTCTACAAGAAATTCAAAAAAATCATCTCCGATAAATAATTTCACGGCATCTTCTATATTATTTATAACAGCATCTGTGTTTAATCCTTGATGCCCTAAAAAATCTTCTAAGACCGGTGGATTATCAACATGCGACCATTCTTCTCTCCCGCCTTCTATATCTGACTCTGAGTCAGAGCTGGAGCTCGAAATTCTTCGTCGCCTCAATGTCCTGGGACGCACCATTACTTCATCATCACTAGAATCTTCATCACTTGTACTCGCATTTTCAAGATCGCTATCACAAGAATAATTGGACAACTTGTCTGCACAAAACTCATCATCACTATAGTCTGAATGCTGCGACATTCTAGGTTAAAGCAAATAAAAATAATACTAACTGAAAATAGCGGTACTCCGATAGATATCTGATATAAAAAAATAATTATTATGCGAACACTTTGCGGAACGATTTTATTTTATTTGGTTAAAAAATTCTATATGAATGTCTTTATCACAATATATTTAAATATTTAAACACGTAATAATATTCACAAAACTCAAAACTAAAGACGTCCGGACACAAGAAGTATTTCTCAATAACTATTCTCTTTGCATGGTGAGATATCCAGGGATATCGGTTATAAAATGAGAAAACAATACATTGGTACCCTAACGGTATTGTACTCGACCAGCGCCATAAAGTGTTCTCTACTTACAAGGGATTTTTATGATACCTATTACCCCAATGGGTATGAAACGGTTCGCATACGCAGGTAGGTATCTTTGTGAACGGCAAACAAACAAATATTTGGTAATACGCAGTTACAATCGGCCCGAGTTTACACGTTTCCCGCACTCCACCGCAAATCTATATGAACCGAGTTAAGACGGCTCCCGCGGAGTACGCGCAATTCACGCGAGCCGACTTAACTCGTTTCCCGCAATCCAAGTGTTAAAACCACCACAAATTCTTCCCCTCCCTGGGGTTTTCTCAGTTGCTGGTACTGGAAACCCTTATCCCTTCCTACTCCATCTCCACCCCCCAGTTAGCTATGATTCATTCCCTGCTTAAGAAAGCCCTCCCTCTTGCCCTAAACTAAGTTTGGTCTCCCTGTTAAGAGCTCTTTTAGCACTTTGAGATTTTCCTTCATGTTGCTTATCAGATTGTAGTTGCCTATTTATCAGACTAAAATCTCTCTCTCCCAATAGACTTTAGGCCCCAATGGGGACAGGGATGTGTGCATATTTTGCTAATTTCTTTACTCCTAGCTCATTCTCCAGGACCTGGCATATATAGTGGGTACTCCGAACGTTTTGTGAGTGATGTTTCTAACTGGCCACTTTGTATAAAGAAAATGAATTTATTTTTCCTATTAATTTTGTATCCAACTATTTTATTGAAATATCAGGGATCAGTTTGGGTCCTCAGAGAAGCAGATGCCACCATGGACTTACATATGCAAGAGATTTACTGGGAAGTACCTGGAAGGGGGAATGGGAAGGAGCAGGAGTGGGCAAGGAGAGCCTACAGGTCATGCTGCAGGTATGACAGCAGAGGACCTCATTTAGCCAGTGTTTTCCTCTTTCAGAGAAGCACTGAGTTTTATGTGCCCGTATTTTATTTATAAATGTTGAATCAATGCACATAGATGACATGGTGGCTGGTTTGTGTGTGTGTGTGTGTGTGTGTGTGTGTGTGTGTGTGTGTGTTTTATCTTTCCTAGGTTCTCATTGTCATCCAGGTTTCATTAAAAAGAAATAAACGTTTCTTCTTTCCCTGGACTCTGTTCCTTAGAAATTTGGCACTTTTGAGGCTGTACTTGTTAGTCACTTTTTTGGGGTTGTTTCTGTTGGTTTTATATCTGGGAGTAAATGTCAGGAAACATTTTTATTGAATATCTAATTATTCAAATTTATAAGCAAAGAACTGGGGGTAGTATTTTTATGGCTCTCTTCATCCTCTGTATTAGTGATTATTTCTTTCACATTCTTAATTCCATGCTTATAGGATTTTTTCACTTTAAAAATTGTTATTTTTAAAAAAATATGCTTTTATTTCAAAGAGGGAGGGAGATAGAAATATCAATGATGAGAAAGAATCATTGATTAGCTGCCTCCTGCATGCCCCCTACTGGGGATGCTAGCCCACAACCCAGACCTGTGTCCTGCCTGGGAATTGAACTGTGACCTCATGGTTCAATATACCAGGGGTAGGTTGCTGCTCAACCCTTGAGCCACATCGGTGGGCTATGATTTTTTACTTTCATAATTAGCTTTATTTTTTTCTAAAATAGCTCTTGGATTAATTTATCAAGTCTGCCTGTTTCTGTTTTTAATTTATTCATTTAGGCTTTTGTTTTTATGAATTCTTTTACACCAATTGCATAGGTTTATTAGCTTTTTATTTTACTTCTTGGGTCAAAAGTACAGTTCAGTGTTTATTTATATTAACAAGGTTTACAATCATTTGGGAATTTTTTCTAAATCTAAAAATGTTTGTTGTAAAACTTCAAATACAGAAATGTAGAACCAAGAAAGGAAAAATTCCTTGTAATTTGATCACCAAAGATAACTGTCTCTCTTAATAGTTTGGGGTATATTCTTCCAAATGCTTTTCTAGGCATATATTTTTCTCTCTTTTGGTGTGCCTGTGCACCAGTAGTAGTATTTGTATACATGTAAATGTGCATATGTATTTTTTATATTTGCGGTGTATGTATTATATACACACAGATGTATGTATAAGTGTAAACATACTTTTTACTTAGTTACATACATGTTTCAGGTCTCCGAGGGAGCAGGACAGGCCTCTCACAGATCTGAAATGGCCTGAGGGCAAGGAGAGCAGGTTGCCTGGGGTTTCTATTTTGGTTAGATGGAGAGTTCTCATGCTAGGGCAGGGGCTTGTGTAATTCAAATCTCCTGCCAGTGCCATAGGAAGGAGCACTCAGGCTTTTTGTAAGTTTGTCCAGAAGTTGGAGAACAAGGGAAAGTGAGGAGGGTGAAGCTTAAAGGCTGTCAGTAGCCATCAAATAGATGTGTTTACATCTTTATGCTGTGTTTCTACATGTATGTGAGTGTGTATGTAGACAGGCCCGTGTATAACTCTTACCTCTCTATCTATCTATCTACTCTCTCACTATATATATGATGTATTGCAACTGCCTTTCCTCATTGTTCCATGTTAGTACATGTAGATCAACCTCATTCTTTTAACTAGGTGCATAGATCTCCACTGTGTGGATGTCTCATAGTCAGTTATTACCTTGTTTATGAGTAAGTTGCTTCTGTGTATTTATGGTTTTACAATGGGACATCGAACATCATGCACCCTACACTTTTGCACATGTGCAACTGTATTAGTCACTCAACACATAGCCATTGAGCTCCTTTATGCTCTAGATACTGTACAAGTGAAGGTTCCAGATTCTTTGAAATTACACTATAGTGGTGAATGGACATGGGATAGCTTATTAATATGTCAAATATGAGTAATGCTACGTGCTATGCAAACATATACAGGGAAAGGAGACAGTGTTGAGGGTGGTCTGCTAATACAGGGTGGTGGGGAGGGCCTCTACAATAGGACACAGACATGAGAATGACTGGAATATGTCTGAAGGAAAAGCAGAATTTTTAGAAAAGCTCTACTGGGTAATTTTTAGGTCAAAGGGTGTACATATTTTAAATTGCGATGATCTTGTCAAATTTCATTTTTTAAAAATTTATGTATTTCATTTAACCATTCTTAAACAAGCATCCCTGTTTCATCCATCATCACCAAAAGGGATAGTAACCTTTCCTTTTAAGCCTTATTAATATGGTACAAAATACATTGTATCATCTTAATCTATAATTTGTTCATTTTTAGTAAGGCTGAGCACTGTTTATTATCCATTTATATTTTTTTGGTAAATTGTTTAATATGATTTGCAATTTTTCCACAGGCTATTAGCCATTTATTAATATAATACAGATATTTATTGTTTGCAGTTTACTTTTTGATCTTTGTATTTTTTTGGCATGCAAAATTTAAAATATTTTTTTTACCAACTATTTTCATTTGAGTTAATGTTTTGTGTCATGCTTAATGGCCTTCATCACTTGCTTATCCATATTTCTAAAACACTGAAAGTCAATTTATGCTTAAGGCCTGAAATTAGGATCCAGCTTTAAAAAGCAACAAAACAGTGCCTAGCTGGTTGTTCCCAGGCCATTAATCGTCCTTGTGTTTTGGCTTATCTCAATTGACTTACTATGCCCCTATTATAATAAACCAAATTTCCATAGGTTCTTGGATCTATTCTGGCATCAATCGCACTGCTAATGTCTGAAACCTTGCTTATTGCCTCTTAGGCTAAAAACCTCCCTCAGACTCTCCTATATCCCAGACGTTTTCAGATTTTTTTTCTTTCAAATTAATTACAGAAACAATTTTCCCCCAAAATTGATTTTTAAAAAATCCTAGTGGGATTTTGATTGAAAATCCATTAGCGTTAATTACTTTGTTTTTTTAAAATATTTTATTTATTTATTTATTTTTAGAGACAGTGGAAGAGAGAGTGATAGAGAGATAGAAACATCCATGATAAGAGAGGAACATCATTGATTGGCTGCCTCCTGCACACCCTCCACAGGGGATCAAGCCCGCAACCTGGGCATGTGCCCTGACTGGGAATTGAACCAGTGGCCTCTTGGTTCCTGGCTTGATGCTCAACTGCTGAGCTATACCAGCTGGGCAGTGTTAGATTACTTTTGGTGAGAATTATGTTATAAAATAAAAAAATACTGTTTTTCCAAGAATTAGATTTATTCAAATGTTCATGCCCTTAATAGTTATAATTTTCATGTCATACATTTCTTTTTTAAAAATATATTTTATTGATTTTTTACAGAGAGGAAGGGAGAGAGAGAGTTAGAAACATCGATGAGAGAGAAACATCGATCAGCTGCCTCCTGCACACCTCTTACTGGGGATGTGCCCGCAACCAAGGTACATGCCCTTGATCAGAATCGAACCTGGGACCTTTCAGTCCACAGGCCGATGCTCTATCCACTGAGCCTAACCAGTTAGGCCTATTTCTTAAATTTATTCCTAAGTATTTTTTGTTCCCTTTAGCTGTGTCCCACAAACTTAATATTGTTGTATTTTCATCACATTCAGTGTATTTTTTATTTTTATTTTTGAGACTTCCTTGGCCCACAGTTTAAACGTTTTTGGAAGTTTTGCTGTTATCTTTATTTGTAGCTTAATACCATTTTAGTCAGAGAACCCATTCTATAATTTTAATTCTTTAAAATCTCTTGAGGTTTATTTTATGGCCCAGCATATGGTCTGTCTTGGTGCGTGCTCCACGGGCTAGAAAAGAATGTATCTTCTGCTGTTGCTGTGTGTTCTATTCCAATCAAATTCTGGTAGCTGACGCGTCATCTTGTGTTTTTGTTTTTTATATCCCTGCTTATTTTGTATTAGTTCTATCAAATGCTGAGAGAAAGGCACTGAAGTCTCCAACTGCATGTGGATTTATCTTTTTCTCCTTTCAGTTTTTACTAGATGCATTTAAAAAATATATATATTTTTTATTGATTTCAGAGAGGAAGGGAGAGGGAGAGATAGAAACATCAATGATGAGAGAGTATCATGGATCAGCTGCGTCCTGCATGCCCCCCACTAGGGATTGAGACCACAACCCGAGCGTGTGCCCTTGATCAGAATTGAACCCAGGACCTTCCAGTCCAGAGTCCATTGTTCTATCCACTGAGTCAAAGCAGCTAGGATTGGGCATGTGCTCTTGACCAGAATCAAACCTGAGACCCGTCAGTCCACAGGCCGATGCTCTATCCACTGAGCCAAACCAGCTAGGGCTACTGGGCTACTGGATGCATTTTGAGGCTGTTTGGTGTATAAATCTTTAGGATTGTTGTCTTGTTGGACTGAAACTTTTATTAGGTAACTAGAGACCTGGTGCACAAAAATTTGTGCACTCGTGGGGATCCCTCAGCCCGGCCTGTGCCCTCTCGCAGTCTGGGACCCCTTGGGGGATGACCACCTGCTGGCTTAGGCCCGCTCCCTGGGGGAACGGGCCTAAGCTGGCAGTCAGACATCCCCTCTGGCAGCCTGGGAGCCCTCAGGGGATGTCCACTTGCCAGTGGGGAGCAGGCCTAAGCTGCAGTCGGACATCCTTAGCGCTGATGAGGAAACGGGAGAGGCTCCCACCACCACCGCTGTGCTGGCAGCCGTCAGCCTGGCTAGTGGCTGAGCAGAGCTCCCCCTGTGGGAGCGCACTGACCACCAGGGGGCAGCTCCTGCATTGAGCATCTGCCCCCTGGTGGTCAGTGTGTGTCATAGTGACCAGTCATTCCCAGACATTCTGCTGTTAGGGTCAATTTGCATATCACTCTTTTATTATATAGGAGCGCCTGGCCAGCCTGGGTGAGGGGTTGATGGCTGTTTGCAGGCTGGTCACAACCCCTTCAGGGTGCGGGGTCCCCCTGCGGTGCCTGGCAAGCCTGGGTGAGGGGCTGATGGCTGCTTGAAGGCTGGCCACAGCCCCTTCAGGGTGGGGGTACCTGGTCAGCCTGGGTGAGGGGCTGATGGCTGTTTGCAGGCTGGCCACAGCCCCTTCAGTGTGCGGGTCCCCACTGGAGTGCCTGGCCATCCTAGGTGAGTGGCTGAGGGCCGTTTGCAGGCTGGCCACAGCCCCTTCAGGGTGGGGGGTCCTGCTGGGGTGCCTGGCCAGTCTGGGTGAGGGGCTGATGGCTATTTGCAGGCTGGCCGGAAACAGGTATCTGGGATTTGTCTTCTATAATTGAAACTTTGTTGCCATGAGTGGAGGCCACAGCCGGCTCAGGGCAGGCAGGAAGCTTGGCTTCCTCCATTGCCTGGACAACCAAGCTCCAGCTCCGTGGCTGCTGGCTGCCATCTTGGTTGGTTTAATTTGCATATAGTTGCTCTGATTGGCTGGTGGGCGTGGCTTAGGGCATAGCGAATGTACGGTCAATTAGCATCTTTGTCCTTTATTAGTGTAGATGTCCTCTTTGTCACTGGTCTGGGCTGACTTTTAGAAGTAGAGATTAGCAGGTCTTTTTGATCCAGTGAATCTGGAGTGCGGGCCGAAACCTGCATTATAACAAACTTCCCAGATGATTTTTTTAAAGCAGGTATTACTCAGAATTCTTACTTGCAGACAATAGAAATTGACTCTGGTTAACTTAGCAAGGAACTCATTGGGAGACTATCCAGTAGCATCCACTGGACTGCTCGAGTCCTGCCAGAAGCAGAGCCCTGTGGCCCTCAAGGGAAACCAAGAAGACAAAGCAGTTGTTGTCCCTGATCCCAGCTGGTTGAGCAGTTTATGAGCTAAACTCGACGGACCCATCAGGTGTCACACCACCTAGGACTCTGAATCTGGTGCAAAGGATATGAGGTGGGAGAGTTTAAAGTTCATTTTGTGGGTGTAAGAATTTTGATGTCCAATAATAAAAGGGACAGCAATTGTAGAATTTAGACACATGCCTAACTATCATATGGTTTGGTCATGATTCAGGCTGCCCAGTCTCTTGGTTTCTGCATCTTTTCCTTTTTCTGAGCCCAGTTTCCCTGCCTTTTAGATGGGAACACACACCCACACACACACTTATACAACTCCTATTTCGGGAAAATTGTATGTACTTTATTTTGGGAAATAAAAATCAGCAATGATACCTAGGCCAACTACAAAATAATGAGGCTAATATCATGGGTTCTATCACATGCCAAATGCAATTATTTACTGTTCTGGAAGACCACAGGCCTATGCAAAGGACAGGCTCTCAAACTGCGTATCTTGGGAGGACGTAAGTGGTGATAAGAGCATTATGCTATGTGTCAGGAGTCTGTATGTGACTTTGGACAAGTGATCACTTAGCTCTGACTCTAGGCTCATCTGTAATGCAATGAGGTTGGACTAGAAAAGATAGTTTCTAGGCCTCTCCAAATTGCAATTTTCTGTGACACCAGAGCCTTGCTGCTCCCGTGGCTTCAGGTCATTTTTGTGAGAGTAGTTGACAACTGCCAGGTGCCTGGCTGTTTGCTAACGTGGGGGCACAGTCCTGCAGAAACTGACATGTGAGATGGAGTGTATGAACCTGCTTGCCATTACTAGGGTGAGGATCCAGGCCAAAGGATGTATGTAGAGTGACAAAAATCCATTCTTTCTGTGGGAAAATGGTCACCATATGGTTTTGTCATACATGCAGTGAAGCATAATGGACAAGACACGTTATGTTTTCAGAGAGACCCTGAGATTATCTTATCTTTCTTCTAAAACAAACAAAAAAACTTTCTCCTGGTTCATCCTGTCAGAATTGGAGAGGGAAAATGGATGTTTGGCAGAGGGGGTCCACGGAATGGATCAGAGGGTTAGAAGCTAAGCAAGCTGCATTGGTATGCGAGAGGGGGTGGGATCCTGGTTTGCTCTGGAAATGCCTGAGCAAACTTAGACTTGTCTCTGCCTGAGGGTGGGTGCAGAGGCAAGTCTAAGCTGGCCAATGCATATTACCCGTCCCAGTTCATGGAGGAATCCCACAAAAGCACAACACAGAGAACGGCTATTAAGGATCTTCATTTATATGTTTGGTGAATCCCCTTTGCCGTAAGGATCAGTTTAGAAATGACTGGGGCACAATAAATTAAGTCATTCTTTGTGAGTTGCAGGTTCTGATGAGCGCATCGTTGCTGGGGGCCCTGTGTCTTTTCTCATCCGTCTGTGTTGTGTGTGCCATTTCAGCATTTACTCTCCCCATTGAGACCAAAGGTCGGGCCCTACAGGTAAGTGATGCAGGGACCTAAAACCCTCAATCCCCACTTTTAGAACAAAGAAAATGAACTTGGAGTAGGAAAATCCTTTTAAGCAGACATGATTATTCATGGGCTAACACTGATATTTGTTTAGTGTGTCTAGTAGAAAAACTGGGTATCCATTTTCCCCACGTGTAACATTGAGCAGCACTAAAGTTTAACTATATCCACCTCAAACCTGCTTTTGGTAAAAGTTATAGCTTGATCCAGGGACCATGGTGAATGATAGTTGTTGAGGCCTCAGCATTCTACCCTTCCTACTTTTCCACCTGGACGTAAGTGCCGCTGCAGAACTGAAGGCGGCCCAAGGAGCAGAAATAGCGGTTTGTGTTGCCCTTTGAGTGACGGAGTTGACATACTAGTCCAGCTACCTTTCCCCTAGTACTTTCGGCCACTGTGGTAAGAGTCAAAAGCTTCAACTGCGCCAGTTGCACTTCACAGTCAGTAGACACTGCCTGCCTACTGTATTTCACAAAGTACATAAAACAATATGTACCGAAGTGTAAGGTATGTTCCATGGGCCAAGTTGTAGAGGACAGGGTCTCTCCTGTCCCTGTGCCCTTATAAAAGTACTAGAGGCCTGTTGCACGAAAAGATTCATGCAATAGGCCTTCCCTTCCTCTGGCTGCCGGCACTGGTTTTCCTTCAGCACCGGGGACCCAGGCCTTCAAAGCCTTCGCTGTTCCGCCGGAGCTGCCTTCAAAGCCTTTGCTGCTCCGGCCGGACCCGCTTTGATAGCTGCTCCAGCCGGAGCCACCTTCAAAGCCTTCGCTACTCTGGCTGGACGTGCTTTGATCGCTGCTCTGGCTGGAGCCACATTCAAAGCCTTCCCTGCTCCGGCCGGAGGGGCCTTCAGTCTTCATTCCACCGCTTCTCGCCTACATATGCAAATTAACTGCCATCTTTGTTGGCGGTTAATTTGCATATTTTGCTGATTAGCCCATGGGAAGCGTAGCGAAGGTACAGTCAATTACCCTGTTTGTCTATTATTAGATAGGATAGGTGGTGGCACTGATGTTTTCCTGCTGTAAACATGAAGCTTATTGCTGGACGCAAGGGTGTGCGTGTGCCTATGTGCATTGGTGGGGGAGGGGGGGGAGGGGAAGGCAGTTGGGGTTGATCTTGAGCTGCTGTCCCTAAATGAGGCTGTTCAGTCATGATGCTTCTCTGGCTGAATGTGATTTGCTCTCTCCTGTGTCCTATTCATAGTACACGACAGACACCTTAATATTGGTACTGATGTGTTTTGTTGTCTGTGAGTAGATATAAGGAAGGCACTTTTGAGTAAAGGAAGAAAACACACACCACTCTTGATTTTTTCCCCTAGGTCCAAGACATGCTACTCCATTTTTAAATACCTTAGATTATCTGTAAGGTAATATACATTTTAATCACAGATTAGATAACCTGTCATATAATTACAAATTTAAGACTGTGTTTAGGTTCTATACTAGGAAAGGTAATCCATTCGATGATCCATATGATTCCTTTTAATCTTATATGAAGGGATTATCATATCCTTCACACAAATGAGGAAACTAAGGCAAAGGTAAGTTGAGTAACTTGTATAAAAGAACACGCCAGTATTTAGTAGGACTGGAATTTAAAACAGATTGTAATGATAGGGACTGGGAATTGAACCTGCAACCTTTCGGCACTCCAGCTGGGCACACAGGCCAGAGCAAGTGATGCTAAATTTTAATCTAGTTTTCCATACTCATTATTATTAAGTAGTAACACTACATATAAAAGGAAACCAGGCCCTAGCAGGTTTGGCTCAGAGGACAGAGCATCAGCCTGTGGACCAAAGGGTCCTAAGTTTGATTCTGGTCAAGGGCATGTACCTTGGTTGCAGGCTCTTCCCAGGTCCAGGCCCTGGTCTGTGTGCAGAAGGCAACTGACCGATGTGTCTCTCTCACATTGGAAAAAATATCCTTGGGTAAGGATTAAAAAAGAAAAAAAGATTATTCCCTCTTCTGTGGACTGGGACATGATTTTACCATTGTGGTGGAATCATTTTACATGTCTGTTTAGAAGACTTTTTAATATAACTTCCTTACAGCTGTAACATGTATGTTCAATAACTACGATTGTGTGGGCACATAAAGCCATTGAGTGGCTATTTGTCTTTGGGGGAAAAAATTTGTTGAGAATTTTACAGATGTCCCCCTTTTCCTACTCCACCCAGTTCTGTCTATAGGTAATGCATGTGTGCATATAAGTTCTTATGTTAATCTCTTCCTGCCTCCCCATTCCCCCCCAAAATTCATCAGTCTGTTCTATGCCTCTGATTCTATTTTATTCATCAGTTTATTTTGTTCATTAGATTCCTTGTTTATTTTGATTTTTAGATTCTATTGTTGTAGATATGTATTTATTGCCATTTTGTTCATATTTTTTATTGTTCTTCAACATTTCATGTAATACTGATTTGGTGATGAACTTGTTTAGCTTTTCCTTGTCTGTGAAGCTCTTGATGTGACTTTGAATTCTCAATGATAGCTTTGCTAAGTAATCTTGGTTATAGGTCCTTGCTATTCATCAGTTAGAATATTTCTTGCCACTCCCTTCTGGCCTGCAAAGTTTCTGTTGAGAAATCAGCTGACAGTGGTATGGGTGCTTCCTTGTAGGTAAATGCTTTTCGGATTCTCTGTCTTTAACCCTTGGCATTTTAATTATGATGTATTGGTGTGGGCCTCTTTGAGTTCGTCTTGTTTGGGACTCTGTGTTTCCTGGAATTGTAAGTGTATTTCTTTCTGTCATTTCTTCAAATAGGTTTTCAATACCTTGCTCTTTCTCTTCTCTTTCTGGCACCCCCATAATGCAAATGTTGGTACCCTTGAAGTTATCCCAGAGGCTCCTTACACTCTCTTCATATTTTTTTGATTATTTTCTTTTTACTCTTGTGATTGGGTGATTTTTGCTTCCTGATATTCCAAATCACTGATTTGATTTTTGGTATCCTCTAATATTGATTCCCTGTAAATTATTCATTTCAGTTAGTGTATGCTTAATTTCTGACTGGTCCTTTTTCACGTCTTTGATGTTCTAAGTCCCTTGAAGCTCTCATTAAGATCCTTAAGCATCCTTATAACTATTGTTTTGAACTCTGGATCTAGTAGTTTGCTTGCTTTTCACTTAGTTCTTTTTCTGGAGATTTCTATTCTTTCATTTGTGACGTGTTTGTCTCCACATTTTGGCTGCTTCTGTTTGTTTGTACATATTAGGTAGAGCTGCTATGTCTCCTGGAATTGGTAAAGTTGCCTTTCGCAGTAGGTGTCCTGTAGGGCCCAGCCTCCCGTTACCCGATCTGGGCATTCTAGGTGCACTGTCTTGTAGTTGAGCCTTGATTGCTGTTGGCATCACTGGGAGGAATTGATCCCTAGACTGATTGGCTGTGAGGATCACCTGTGACTACAGTGGAAGAGCTGCTGTGCAGGAGACACCCCTGTGGATCAGGACTTGCTTTAGTGGGCTTTGGTGCTCACTGACTCTGCCCCTTGAGTGTGTCACTTGTGGATGTGGTAGAGTTGTAATCTGGTGTGGTTTGAAGCTGTCCACTGGCTCTGGGGCCTCCTGGGAGATGCAAAGTCAGCCACTGCCTATGCTCTGCCTCGGGCCACCTGGCACAAGCTACAGAGTGATCTGCAATGGCTGCTACTTGTATTGGGCTTGAAGGTGCCCAGGAGGCCAAATTGTGAACCAAGGCAGGCTGCTGCTAGTGCCAGGCCTGTGGCCACTTGTTGAGAGGTATGGGGTACACTGAGTCCAGCTGCTACTTATTTGATTTTAGGAGAGTCTGAAGCCTGAGCTAGGACAGGCCATTCATATGGAAAAGCAGCTGCAAATAGCTTGGGTTAGGCAGGGTTTCAGGGAATCACCAGGGTGGTCCGAACAGTGTGAGCCATGATGGAGACTCAGATATGGCATCTGCCAGTGGGCTCAGTGATGGGTGAGATCTCAGCATATGAATAATGACCCCTGCGAGCAACCTTGCCTGGGAGAAAGTTGCCCCTGAATTATTGCTCCGATGTCAGTCCAGTTTCTCCTCATATGATCCTGGATCCCCCACAAGCCACTGCTCCAGCACTGGAGCTCAGAGGGAGTGAATCCAAGTAAAACCATTTGCAAGCCCTTTAAGAGGAAGTGCCTGGTCTCCAGCAGCCTCCACATCACTCAGCCACAATCCCTGCTGGTTTTTATAACACCCAAAACCAGGGACTTCTCTTCACGGGAGGCCTTTGCAGCCAAGATATCCCTCCCAATTAAAAAAATGCCACATGTGGGTGCAAGGCCAGCCTGTCCCATGCCCCCACCTATCAGTCTCGATGTGCTTTCTTTTTTTACTTCTCTAGTTGTAGGACTTTCATTCAGCCAGATTTTAGGTGATGATAGTTATTCTGTATTTTACTTGTAATTTTGATGTGGTTATGGGAGGCAGTTAATTCCAAGTTTAACTACAACTCCATCTTGGTTCTCCAGTTTGTAAAAATTTTCAACAGTGTGTGTATCTCAGTCTTGTGAGCATTTAGCATGTTTAAACATTTCTAATGTTAACAAAATTTAACTTCCAACAGTTTGACTGGATGAATCCTCCTGGTTAATAGTAATTCTACTTTAGACTTATTCATTTTGAACAGCCTGGTAAGCTGGAAAAAGCCCTTGAAAGAGGATATTTATAATGTGACTTTTTTTTCTGAATGGTATAGCAACCATTCCATTTTCAGGTACACAAAGGTAAGTTCCTCTTAATTTTAATAAAAGAGCCTTCTATTACTAGTTTCTAGTGCCAGACAGCTGAGTATGAATGGGAGAAGACTTTAAATGTATTGATCTATTAAATAACTTATTTTTTCTAGCAAATTAAATGAAGATCCGAAAACCTGTGTCTACCAAAGAAGAAAATTGCATTTTATCTTCACAAAGAGTTGTGGTACATTTTTAACAACCTGGTGTTACTTCTGTATGCTACTTGGTAATTAAGAAACTATTTTTTAAAAATAAGGCACATAAGAATAAGATAGAGCCAAAACACCTAGAACTTGTATGAAGTACACTTAAATTAAAAGCTATGTCTGTGGGAGATAGGTAGGGGGAAGGTGGCTTTCCTTCCTTGACATAAAGTTCCAACTTTTAGGTGAATTTTTCTCAGACAAAAAACATATATACTAAAATAAGAACTTGGTATGGTATCATTAAAGCTTTCAAAATACTCAAATTTATAATAGCATATTTATTAAAATTGTGGCCTCATTTATTAATGAAAATTGCTTATTCATAAACAATATGCTTAAGTTAGCATGAGTCTTGTATATAATCACCAAAAAGTTGAGAACAATTTTCACCATTTTCAATTTTCATTTAATTAATTTATTGGGGAATCTCATTCCCATGTGATAAAACAAATGAAGAGTGCAGCAAGCTTACCCACACCATGCAACTGTCTGCCCTTTGTTGAACAGTCGCTGCCTGATCTCATATATGCCACACTCTACTAGGCTAGATATGCTGTGGAAAGGAAGCACCTAAAGTTTTCACACTTATATTTCGTCTTTTATTATTGTTCAGATTTACTGTGAAGTCCTCAGAAATTGGGCTCCCAAGGCTTGGCTCACCTACTCACCCCCAATCTGCGCTAAAAAAAGACTTGCTGCAACCACATTAGTGTCCCTGCCCTAGCAAACTGCATATATGAGAGGGTTTATACCCCTGCTTCAGTGGGAGTGGGGGTGCAAGTCATTCCTATTTAATCACAGGCACAGATGGCTTTAAGCAAGGAAGGCTTTTCTGTAAAGGGGCAGACAGTAAATATTTTAGGCTTGGTGAACTACATATGATCTGTTGCTTTTTTTCTCCTCCATAAGCCTTTAAAAATGTGAAAAACACTGTTGGCTCTGAGGCTGTGTAAAAACAGGCCATAGATTGAATTTTGTTGAAATAAATTTCTAGGCCCAAATGAAGACTACTGCCTGGGGTACCACATCAGCAAACCAAACTTTGAATAAGTTTTGTGTCCCTATAAATGCTCTGCTTGACCAGAAATATATTGTAACTAGCCAGCCAAACACCAAGCCAACTCTGGGCTCTATACTTACTTTCTTGTTCCTTATTCTTTATCCTTTAAAAGATTCCTGCCTTCTGCCCAGGGCTTAGGACCCCGGGACTGTAGACTGCCTGCTTCAGCAAGTGTTAAATAAAGTTTGTTTGAATCACCTAAATTGTCTTCTTTAATCATTTTAAACAGTTTTTGGTGACAAGGATGGAAGTTGACTGCTAATGGCCTGCAGGACAAGACACACAGGCGAGAAGCCCACTGAACCTTTTGAGTTCACTGTTCCTCTCGTCAAAGCTGAGGGCCGTTGGTAAGTCACTCTTGGATTTGAGCTCCACTCCCTTGTGTGTAGCTATCCAATCTAAACACTTTATTTAAAAAAAATATTGTTCCCGGAAAGGTTCCAGGACAGTTATAGTGGAAGTCTGCGGTTAGTGGTAGCTGTTAGGAAACTCAAAGCCTACAGCATAAACTAAACTACTGGGAGACTCGGGGGACTAAATTAAGATTGTTTTAACCAATGGCACAACAAAATCTCAGTAGGCATATACCAGATAAGTAAAAGCCATTAGGGCGTCTGACACTATAAAGAAAGCTTCTCAGGAAAGGAATAATAAATCTATTGCTAATAGGAATCTCGGAAGCCAAAGCTGAAAAATGGTGGACACAGGTCAAACATTTGTAAGACGTTAGAGTACTCACCACTAAATCTAAGCCTTCTGTGCTAGGATAAGTTGGTTGTGGAATACATTCGATTGAAATTAGTTCACCTGCTAAACTGCAGAAAAATTCCAGTGAGGTACACTGTAAAACACCACACAATCCCCAACCCAGTGGCATTTCCCTCTTAGATATTCATTTGGCTTCGAGGCGGGGAGCCATTTTTCTGCTAAGGGACATATGGATATTTATAACATCATTTGAGGACCATACAAAATTGGCAACTCTTACTGCAACAACCTAACATTACAATGACCATTATGGCGAATGTTCTAATTAGATAAGATCATTTCCTTACGAAGTGCACATGAAAGTAAGGGTTTCCAGATCAACCAGAATGGAATGCCTATTTTAGTTGGTATGCAGAACCCACCCCCCGCAAAGGATTCAAAATTCCAAAAGGCTAAATGAAAAATTAAAGACACAAGACGTGCCCTGGCTGGTTTGGCTCAGTGGATGGAGCGTCAACCTTTGGACTGAACAGTCTTGGGTTCGATTCTGGTCAAGGACACATTCCCAGGTTGCAGGCTCGGTCCCCAGTGGGGGGGCATGCTGGAGGCGGTTGGTTGGTGGTTCCCTCTCCCTCCCTCTCTAAAACCAGTAATCATTTTTTAAAAAATTTAAAAAGAAGACACAAGACGTACCTAACACAAGACTGATGTGACTCCTATTCCCCTCTATCCTCACATTCCACTATTACCCTAACCGAATCATCTCTTCACTCTGGAGAGGACCACAAGGTCATAAACAAACGTCTACCAAATTAGTGGCCCTGCAACACCCCCAAAGCCATCAAGATACTGGCCCTAAAATCAGTGTCTCATTTGCAATCAGCTGGGACAGTGGAAGAAAGTGTCCTTGAAGGTTGCCAAATCCTTCTCTACCAACATCAACACTCTCATATCAACTCTCAAAGGAGGACTCCCATATGGGCTCTCCCGCAAACTGATGTGACTCCCTTAAACAGCCAGGGGAAACTAAAAGGAAAACCTTGCCAAATTCTGGTTGATATCAGAGCTATACCCTCTACTTTAAACTCTACTCACTAAGGAGCCTGCAAATGGGATGCTGGGAAAATTAGCAGAATCTGGTGAAGAGTGAGAATTCTTACCAAAGTCAGCTCTCCTGGTCAAGAGAGGAAACATAAGACAAAACCCAAATGGATATAAAGAAGTTATAGAATGTGGAAAAGAAATTTTCTGTGTGACCAAGCTGACTAAGACTAGAATGGATTTAAGCTGTTAAAAAATTAGTTTTAATATCAAAAGTACACTGGTGCAAAAAGAAAAAAAAAGAAACAGCCCTGACCAGCCGTAGTTCAGTGGTTGGAATGTTAGTCTGATTCCCTCTCAAAGGAACATACCTTGTTTGCAGGTTTGATCCCGGGCCCTGGTCAGGAGGCAACTGAGCAATGTCTCTCTCATATATGTTTCTCTCTCCCCTTCACCCATTTCCACTGGAAAAAAAAAAAAAAAAAAATCAATGGAAAAAATATCCTCAGCTGAGGATTAAAAAAACAATTTAACAAAGCACACTGGTACAAAATTAGAATATTTTTTCTGTTAAAAGGACAAACTTTTCTTAGTCTATTGGTCTGATCCTAAGAAACTGCAAATAAAGTTTTTTTTTCTAGCTTTTAAGGAATCTACCTGGGAAGCAAAGGTTTTATCTTACCAAAATTAACTTAGAGCTCCCCCAAATCATATTCTAAAGCCTTTTTGACCTCGAACTAACTGGAGACGTTCCAAAAAGGGTTAGGGGGGAGGCTGATCCCTTTCGACCCCTCCACTGTGCAGTTGAAAATCCATTTATAACTTTTGACTCCCCCAAAAGTTAGTAATCTACTATTGACCAGAAGCCTTACCAATAACAACAGTTAACACAGATTTCGTATGTTATAAAAAGTATATGAATTATGTACTGTATTTTCTTAAAATGTAAGCTAGAGAAAAGAAAGTAAGGAAAATACATTTACAGTATTGAAAAAAAAAGTACTACTCTTTGTAATACTTTAAGCAATAAAAAAAAAAAGAAAAAAAACCGTATAAGTAGACTCACACAGTTCAAACCCATGTTGTTCAAGGGTCAACTTAGAAATGTTAAACAAGAAATGTTGTTTATTTAACCTTCTTAGTTTATATTTGTATGGGTATAAGTTAAGTGGTTCCAGAAATTGTATAAAATTCCTAAAAACCAGGTATATCCTGGTATTTTGTTACATCACAGAAATAACCACATTTCCTTGTCAAGTCAATTATATAGTCTTTGTCATTTACAGACAGTTATTGTTTTACTCCGATCCTTTTGCTAAAGTGAAATTCATGGAAAAGATCCTACGTACTCTTGACTACTGACATCACTGCCAAATTTCAAAGTGTCAAACCTTAGTGTATATTTCATAACTGAAGAAGGCTCTACCTAACTTCTGGTACTTTGTAAACAATATATACACTTCAAAATCAAATTGACTAGGAAGAGAAGTAGCCAACATTGAGGTAGACTGCTGCTTCCCAGGAGGATCAAGACATTCCCTCTTTGACCATCCATTCCCTAACTTTTACACCATAAAGGTATTTATAATTCTTCAGTCAACCTTTTACTTCCCTTAACCTAGGAAGATGCCACTGTTCACACACATCAGGCCATTACAAAGGAGGGTAATCCAACTTCCAACACATACTTCTCTGATTTCTAATGCCTCAGTTTCTCTAAAACAAGCTTGCAGAATAATTCTGGGGAAGCAGACAGTTACATGAAATACACAAACAGGACAACTGCCTTAAAAAAGTATCCTCTTTGGGATCATTTCTTGACTTGATTCTAGTTGGTTTGGGATATGGGAATCTTGGCTCAGGAGCACTCTCCAAACTGTGGGTATTAATAATGGTTGCTACTGTGTTCTCTCAAAAGTTTTAGAGCCACACTAGTACATTAAAAATAAACACAAACCTTTTGAATGGTCGAGAGGATGACCAAAAGGGAGTGGGGGCTGTTGAAATAAATTTCTAGGCCCAAGGTTGTGTCTCTGGAAAGTCTTCACTTGACCAGAAATGTACTATAACCAGCAAGCCAGTTCCAAATTGCCAAGCCAACTCTATGCCTCCAATTTCTTCTTTGTTGCTTATTTTTTATTCTATAAAAGCTTTCTACATTCTGCCCCATGTTGCAGTTCTCTGAATCCTTGGGAATGTAGATTGCCTGCTTTACTGTTAAAAGTTTGTTAAATAAAGCCTCAACAATCTTGAGAAAGAAGAACAAGTTGGAGGGATCATAATACCGGATACCAAGCTTACTACAAAGTCACTGTTTTCAAAACAGTCTGATACTGGAACAAGAACAGGCATATAGATCAATGGAACAGAACAGAGACCCCAGAAATTGACCCAAGCCATTACACTCAATATTTCACAAAGGAGGCAGGAACATACAATGGAGTCAAGACAGTCCTTCAATAAATGGTGTTATAAAATTGGACAGATACATGCAAACAAACAAACAAACAAACAAACAAAAACTAGACCACCCTATATCATACACAAGAATAAACTCAATGGATAAAAGATTTAAATGTAAGCTATGAAACAAAAATCCTAGAATCATAGGCAGCAAAATCTCAGACATCTCTTGTAGCAATATGTTTACAGGTACATTTCCTAGGGCAATGTAAACTAAGGAAAAAAAAACACATGGGACTACATAAAAATAAAAAGGTGCATAGCAAAAGAAACCAACAAAATGAAACGGAGCCCACTGTTTGGGAGAACATATTTGGCAATGATACATCTGATAAAGGGTTAATATCCAAAACATATAAGGAACTCATACAACTCAACAAAATGACAACCCAAATAAAAAATGGGCAAAGGACCTAAATAGACACTTCTCCAAACTGGACATACAGATGGCCCAGAGACCTATGAAAAAATGCTCAAAGTCACTGATCATCAGGAGAGATGCAAATTAAAACGACGAGGTATCACCTCACATCTGTCAGAATGGTTACCATCAACAAATAACTGCTGGCGAGGATGTGGAGAAAAGGGAACCCTGGTACATACTCTGCTGGTGGGGATGCAGACCAATAAAGCCATTATGGAAAGTATTAAAAAAAATTTCCTCAAAAAATTAAATATGGCCCTAGCTGGTTTGGCTCACTGGATAGAGCGTCGGCCCGGGACTGAAGGGTCCCAGGTTCGATTCCGGTCAAGGGCATGTACCTTGGTTGCAGGCACATCCCCAGTAGGGAGTGTGCAGGAGGCAGCTGTTTGATGCTTCTCTCTCATCAATGTTTGTAACTCTCTATGCCTCTCCCTTCCTCTCTGTAAAAATTCAATAAAATATATTTTAAAAAATGTACTAGTATGTACCCCTATGTACATAGCAGCCCTATTTACAATAGCTAAGATCTGGAAACAGTCCAAGTGCCCATCAGATGAGTGGATAAAAAAACTGTGGTACAGCCCTGACCAGTTTGGCTCAGTGGATAGAGCATCAGCCTGCGGACTGAAAGGTCCCAGGTTCGGTTCCGGTCAAGGGCATGTACCTTGGTTGCGGGCACATCCCCAGTAGGGGTTGTGCAAGAGGCAGCTGATTGATGTTTCCCTCTCATCAATGTTTCTAACTCTCTCCCTTCCTCTCTGTAAAAAAATCAATAAAATATATTTAAAAGAAAAGCTGTGGTACATTTACCCCATGAAATACTATGCAGCAATATATATATATATATATATATGGATCTCTTACCCTTTGAGATAGCATGGGGGGACCTACAAGGTATCATGCTAAGTGAAATAAGTCAGTCAGAGAAAGAAAGTATCACATGATCTCAAGTCAGTTGTGGGATCTAAGTAACAAAATAAACTGATGAATGGAGTGGATACAGAGAAATGGAAGCAGGGAAGTGTGTGGAAATCTTGGAGGGAAGGCAGGGGAGGGTGGGTGAGTGGGAGATAATCAACCAAGGACCTTGTATGTATACATGCATGACCCATGGACACAGATGAGGTCATGCTTATATGGGGTGGTGAGGGCCTGGAGGGGGTTAATCCGGGGGGAAAAGGGGACATATGTAATACTGGCAACAATAAATAAAAAAAGACTGTACTAAAAAAAAAGGTATGTTCATTGCAGCATTATTACAATAGTCAAGATATGTTAGCAACTTAAGTGTCTATTGATAGACAATTGGATAAAGAAGATGTGGTCCATATGTATAATTGAATGTCACTCAGCCATTAAGAAAACAATAAAATCTTACCAATTGTGACAACATGGATGGACCTAGAAGGTATTATGCTAAGTGAAATGAGTCATACAGAAAACAACAAATGTTTCACTTATATGTAAAATCTAAAAAAAAAATAAAACAAACTCATAGATACAGAGAACAAACTGATAGGTGTCAGATAGAAAGAGGATTGGTGGGATTGGTGAAAAAAGATAAAGGGATTAAGAAATACAAATTGCCGCCCTAGCTGGTTTGGCTCAGCGGATAGAGCGGCTGGCCTGTGGACCGAAAGGTCCCAGTTTGATTCCAGTCAAGGGCACATGCTCGGGTTGCAGGCTCAATCCCCAGTAGGGGAGGGGGCATGCAGGAGGCAGCCGATCAATGATTATCTCTCATCATTCATGTTTCTATCTTTCTCTTCCTCTCCCTTCCTCTCTGGTATATCAATGGTAACTGGTAAATGGTAAATGGAATTTCTAAAAATTCCAAAGCTGACAGCAGCCATTTTAAATTAAAACCAAAGTCAACCAATGACAAACCTGATGCTCAAACACCTTCCCAAATTCAGGAACTCTCAGTAGTTGTGAGGTTATCCAGGCTTAAGGAACTTTGTGATGTTATCCAGCACTGTGCAGCAACCAGAATTCCTAGAAGACACTAAATGACTAGAAAACTCTAATAAACTGAACACTACATTTGAGAAATCCTTGATAAATGTTCATTTTGTTTATATTTCTACTATTGGTCATTAGTAGAAATGAAAGTCAACAAATTTCATATTACCTGTAAATGTTTTTGGATTGATTCTATGGCCTATGAAAAAAACCAAGACAATACTCGTTGAAGTACTGGAAACAATAAAAGTGAACCTCTGTACAAGCATATTTTATGTAATACAATAGAGGTCGAATTGTCTGAATCAAATTACATATCAAGGGGAATTTCTGTAACTCTTTAAAGCATCGTCTATACTGGCAAAAACTCCTGTAATATGAATGCCAAAACCTTTATTTTGGACTTTTTGTTTGTTGATCTTTTTTAACATATACCATCATTAGTAAATGCCTAATACAATCAGATTAGAGAACCAGAATCACTGTCAAAGTGGCATCTGGTGGCCCACTGAATTGTTGTTCCTGTCTTATTGTCATTCCTCCTCTCCTTTTAAGGACACTTATTTTCTTGGGGATGTGCTACTTCTCAGGTCAGTATATTGCCATTCCAAGTGTGAGAAGTCCTTAACCTGGTTGATCCATATATTTTATCCTCTCCCCTAAAACAATCAAACCTGGGATTCAGTCTTTTTCAATGGAAAGATGCCTGACTGAATTTTCTGGCTCACTTGGGATTAAAGGCATTAGAGAAAACAGGCAAAGGATTCACACTCACAAGTCTTCTGATACATGGCAGAGGACTTTGTGAACAAAAAGTGACTGCACAGTAGACCCCACAAACTTAGGGGCTATTTGGCAGGCCTGGCAAGCCCAGTGACCAAAAGTAACCACACAGGATGGTCTGATCGTAAATTCCTAACTCGACAGGTTATGACAGGTAGTCACGTCCCAGGACTACAGCTTCCTTAGCAAAAGTCAATCACTTACCTTAAGGGAGCCCTGTTCATTATTCTTATGCATCTAGGATAACATACCTTTGAAATGTTCAAGTGATTTTTTTTCCAGACACCTCCAAGGCACAACCACCTACTCTGGAGACAACATAATACTTCATTGTTATCTTGTTCCGGCATACCACCCCTATGTGCTGTAAATGTTAATTATTAACTATCCTGTACCCACCAATGTAAAAGGATGCATGTTTCTCTCCATTTTCCTTTTTCTCCATCCTGGGCATTTCCACGGTTTGCTTTCTCCTGCCTTTTTAATGTACCAACAACAGATTCCATACAATCTTCCTTATGTTTTCTCCTGATTCTAAATGTATAAAATCAACTGCAAAACTGCCATCCTCTACAGCATTTTCTGTCTGTTGAGATCTTGCTTTAGGGCAGTGATGGCGAACCTATGACACGCGTGTCGGAGGTGACACGCGAACTCATTTTTTTGGTTGATTTTTCTTTGTTAAATGGCATTTAAATATATAAAATAAATATAAAAAATATAAGTCTTTGTTTTACTATGGTTGCAAATATCAAAAAATTTCTATATGTGACAAGGCACCAGAGTTAAGTTAGGGTTTTTCAAAATGCTGACACACCGAGCTCAAAAGGTTCGCCATCAGTGCTTTAGGGAATGTCCTCAAATCTTAGCTCAAATAAATTCTTATAGAGCTTTCTGCAGATTTGGACATTCTTTTTTTTTTTTTTTTTTTTTTAAATTAAATCTTTATTGTTCAGATTATTACATTTGTTCCTCTTTTTTCCCCCCATAACTCCCCTCCTTCCAGCTCCCACCCCACCCTCCACCCTCACTCCCCACCCACTGTGTTCATCCATAGGTGCATGATTTTTGTCCAGTCACTTCCCGCATCTCCCACACCCCTTTCCCCCCCAAGAATAGTCAGTCTATTCCCTTTCTATGTCCCTGATTCTATTATAATCACCAGTTCATTCTGTACATCAGGTTATTTATTCACTTGATTCTTAGATTCATTTGTTGATAGATGCATGTTTGTTGTTCATAATTTGTATCTTTACCTTTTTCTTCTTCTTCCTCTTCTTAAAGGATACCTTTCAGCATTTCATATAATACTGGTTTGGCGGTGATGAACTCCTTTAGCTTTTCCTTATCTGTGAAGCTCTTTATCTGACCTTCAATTCTGAATGATAGCTTTGCTGGATAAAGTAATCTTGGTTGTAGGTTCTTGGTATTCAGCACTTTGAATATTTCTTGCCATTCCCTTCTGGCCTGCAAAGTTTCTGTTGAGAAATCAGCTGACAGTCGTATGGGTATTCCCTTGTAGGTAATTGAGCCTCTTTCTCTTGCTGCTTTTAAGATTTTCTCTTTGTCTTTTGCTCTTGGCATTTTAATGATGATGTGTCTTGGTGTGGTCCTCTTTGGATTCCTTTTGTTTGGGGTTCTCTGCGCTTCTTGGACCTGTAAGTCCATTTCTTTCTCCAGATGGGGGAAGTTTTCTGCCATTATTTCTTGAAATAGGTTTTCAATATCTTGCTGTCTCTCATCTTCTGGCACTCCAATAATTCTGATATTAGACCGCTTAAAGCTGTCCCAGAGGCTCCTTACACTATCTTCACACTTTCGGATTCTTTTTTCATTTTGCTTTTCCAATTGGGTGTTTTTTGTCGAATCTTTGGTTTGATTATTGTGCTCCTCTGGTCTGCTATTGGGTATAATATTCTTTATTTCAGTCCGTGTATGCTTACTTTCTAATTTCTTTATCGTAGCATCGAGGGTCTCATTAGTTTTCGTGAGGCTCTGCACAAATTTATGGCAAGCCCTCAAAATTGCGATTCTTAGCTCCATATCCTCCATTTCTGTCATGTTTTTTTGTCTCCGCATCTTTTATGCTTTCTTGGTGCACCCCCTTGTGGTCTCTGTGCGCAGTCTTGTTCTAGCCAAGCCTTAATTGTTGTAGTTAACACTAGAGGGGTTTGACCACCAGGCCGACTGGCTATAGGAATCAGCTGTATGGAAAACGTCTGCCTTCTGGGGAGGCGCTAATCCAGCCTTTGCCTGAGGCGATCGGCAAATGGCTGTGCGCAGGGTTTGGGCGGGGCGGGATCAACAGGGCGGGCGGAGGGAGCAGTTATGGCCACGCTCAGTCCCGTTCCCAGAGGCTCTGCTTCTCAGAACCCCGGCAGCCGCTGCAAACCTCAGAGAGAAAGCTGCCCTCAGGTTCCAACTGATGCCGGATAATCCCGATTCTCCCGTTTGAGTCTGGGTCCCTAGAGACTCGCCCGGATCTGGAGCCCAGAGTCTGAGACTCACTCCCGACAGAAAACGACAACCGCGCCCTCAGCCACCAGCCCGCTTTGCGCGCGCACCTTGGTACCTTTGTATTTTCCACACTGCGCCGCCTCTGAGCCTCGATTTGCTGTTCTCTTTCCTTCTAGTTGTAGAGTCTCTCTTCAGCCAGCCTTCCTGTGGTTCTGGGTGATGTCCGTTCAGTCTTTTAGTTGTATTTTTGAAATGGTTGTTTTCGGCAGCGGTCTCCGGTGTTTACCTACGCCGCCATCTTGGTCTCCCTGGACATTCTTCTATCAACAACTTTAAAACAGCCTTTCTTCTATAACACATTTGAAAGTGTCAGAAAGATAAAATTTTGCTCAATGTTTAATGTAACTTCTAAGAAAGGATATTTTTAGGACTCAAATTAGGACCTACTTATTCTATTTAAAAACTCATTTGAGAATCAAATAGGTTGTTCCCATCCCCATCAAAGTAAGATCTATTAAATATCCAATAGTGAGTTTTAAAAAGTTATTTCCGTGAATCAAAACTTTCTAACCTTTAAGGTAAAATTAACATAGGTAAATTTTCAAAGTGACTTGTAAAAAACATCATTCATACTTTGTATAACATCCCCCCCCCACCTTTAATATATTTTTATTTATTTCAGAAAGGAAAGGAGAGGGAGAGATAGAAACATCAATGAGAATCGATTGACTGGCTGCCTCCTGTAAGCCCCACACTGTGGATCGAGCTCACAACTTGGGCATGTGCCCTGACCGGGAATCAAACTCGTGACCTCCTGGTTCATAGGTCGATGCTCAATCACTGAGCCAAGTTCCTTTTTGGGGAGGAAAAGTGGAAATCAGCATCTGAAGGTATTTTTACTCCCTCCCTTCATGTGGTGAAATACCTGTGTTAGAATGTAAAAGTTTCTTATTACTATGGACCAGTAGCTTGTCCCTATGTACCAGTTTTATAGAGGAACACAAAAAGATAGTACAGAAGGCAGACTCAAACTAGTTTAAATTCTACTGAATGACACAGAGTGAGTTTTTCATTATAAATTCCTTGTTGTAGTAAAATATTCATAGTAAAAATCAATCAATGCTAATTTTTATTAAAATCAAAGCACCAGTTGGCTCTCTAAATTTAAACAAACAAACAAACAAGGACTATTTCTCAGATGTCCTTCACAATAAGCAAAACCTCCATGGAGATAGAAATTGTGATCTGATTGGCTAGCATTATTCTCACTCAGAAACATGAGCCACCAGCATGTGAATTATGACTTAGTAAATTCACACCCAAAATGACGGGTGATATGTTTGTAAAAAGACTTCAACTATTAATTTACATGAGGTTATAAAATACTTAAAAAAATATGTACATGATTATTTAAAAGGAGGTGCTCTATTTCAGTAAGAAATTAGTTGAACTCATGGTCATGTCCATAATTTTAATGGCTAATCAGATCACTTGATTTCTCTCATTCATAACAAGTACAGATAAACAGAAAATGAGTATATCTTTAGTTTAAACCTGAAAACTTTTTGTTCATCACATGAAGCAACTTATTTTTGGGATTCACATTATTTGTAGATCAGGGCTCAGCAAAAGGAAGAGTTCCTTCTTTCATTGTCTAGTCTCTCCATGAAACCCAAATTCAAAAGTTTAAGCACTGTGGCATCATAGGACTTTAAAATGCAATTTCATAAATAGAGTAAAGGTCTGCTACTACTCACCTTTTGGACTTTGGAGTGAAACTTTCTGAAAGCATTCTTAAGTTATGTTACAACTACACTATTATACTGTAGTAAAATGTGGAGCCTCTTCTTTAGTTTAGAAAAGAAAGTTAAAACTACCCAGGCAAGAGGACATTTCCTCTTAGCATTTTCCAATTTCCTACCCCTCCATTCAAAAAAGGTAGGCAGGTCCTGTTAATTCAAAGGACAAAATGATTGCATTGACAGATGCTGATGGCAAATACATTTTGAATTTAATATGGTATATCTCAGTCCATTTATACATTTTGCCATGGCCATGTAAGTCACTGACTGTGCACTTGGGTTCCCTTATTGCTGGAAAGATCAAATGATTGGCATCTGGAAAAGCTTTTGATGAGTTGGAATTGAGTAAATCCTAGCTCCCATATGCTTTACTTGTTCATAAGCCCCCATTACTGGTGTAATCATGTACTGAAGGTCTTTCAGCTATGATACTGGGCTCTTGTTTCCAAATCCAGAAGGATATCTCTGGAGTTTTTGGATCAGAGATAAACACTGCAGTGTTTTCCTGTTAGGCCAAGGTTGCTTGAATTGCACTAAACTTTTGGGAGGATGCTCAATAAATGAGCAGGGGGAGTATATAGTTAGGATATCTTACAGCTGTCTATTAGAATTTAAGGACTAATTAGCTGGGATCCACCTGAGTATATAGATCCTGTTAATAAGGTCACAGGAGTTTAATCATTAAGACAGTCACTTAAGAGTATTTGGAGAGAAAAACACTTTAAATACTGTTTTAAAAGATTAATATCGCACTGAATATAAGTTTTGAGTATGTTAGAAATTCTGGCTCGGATGCCTTTAGAAAATATTTATTTTATATATATTTTCTGTTTAGTGCTACTTCCCTTTGTGATCCTTCTCAAAAATTTATCTCTATTGTCCTGTTTCAACTCTGGAGACAAATATGGAATAACAAGCTATCAGAAGAACAGTATTCAAAGATACCAACATTAAACTTACTACTAAAAGCTCAACAGCTGGTGTGCAATAAATGCTGGTGCAAAATAAGACAATTAAATGGTACATGTGCGATTATAAAAATTTGTTCAGTCTTTGGAGAATAAATGTCAAATGCATATTCAAAACAATATTATCACCACCACCATAATTAACTTGAACACAAATTTGAAAAGATGATTAAGACTTTTAAACCATTAATTCATAATTTACGCTATGGACAAGGCTTAAATCTACATAGAAAGTGAGACACTATTGCTAGTAAGTTATTTTCTCATATTTTATCTTTATCAATGTCTGAAAACCCAATCAATTAGCCACAGAATATTTTCAAATTGTCCATTTTAAGAAGCAATGCTACAATGATAAAATCAAGTCCTCTAGGTTTAATTCATGGAAGATGATACCTTCCAAAAAGTAACATTCTTTCAAGCCAGCCATATTTTTATTCCATCAGCCTAAAGAGAATAATGTCCTCTGGCAATTAGTGTTTTATAAATAAAGGTTTACTTTGGCAAACTAAAAGTAATTCATGTGTAAATATTTTGTCAAATGTTAAATTAGCAAGGGGCACTATCTTACTCTAGTTTCCTTCCTTGACACTGACCAATAAAGAATAAATGAATATCAGTTAAACTAGCTAGGTCTGGCCCATTAAGGAATATGCTTGCCCTCAGAAGGTATCTTTTGTATCTCTATTGGAAGGATACAAATGAAATTCAGAATTAAGTGAGATCAAAGAATCAATTTGGGGGTCTGGCTCTTAAAAATAGGAAATGGATGCATCAGAAAATAATTAAAACTTCACTATAATTCTCTCCAATTTCCTGTTCCCAAATTCCGCAATACATTTTCATTTCAAATTATAAAGAGAGATGAAAATGACAAAAACGAGTCCCTTTCAGGGTATTTTTTTAAAAATCCTCACATCAAATACTGCACACAATTGTATTTCATATTTCAGGTGTTCCACTAAAAACCATACTGCAAACAATGAGTCTTTATATAAGGATCACCTGCACAGTTAAAACAAGCAACAAAACCACATATAGACATACAGTAAAACCAAATGTGTTTACTTACTTCCTCAGTGGAAGAAGTTCAATTAAGAAATGTACGAAAATGGCCTTGAAAATCTGCTATACCAAACATCTCTACAGACAAGAAAAAATAAATAAATAAAAAAACACTTGTTTTCCCATTTTTTCTTTAATACAATTGCCATCTTACATGACTATTAGGTGCCTTCTTCATAGTGTCTAATCTAATTTTTGTTGCACCAGTAGGCATCCTAAGATAGAACTCTTATTACCATCCATGTTAATTCACTGTGGCCCAGCTATTCTTAAGGACAGTACACCTAACTCATGGTTGGGCCACAATTAATCAGTAGTGGTATTTTCTAAAAATGGATTAATGCACACATCCAGACCACATTAAAATTTCAACTTAGAATGCATACAAATTCTATTTCCTTTCTATAGCAGTTATCATTCCAGATTACAGTTTTGAAATCCAGAAAGTAGGAACAATGTCTTATTTTGTTGTTGGTGCTTCTTTCTTCTTTCTCTCTCCTTCCCTCCCTTTTTTACTTACTTTATTAATCAGAAGGTTAAAAAAATGGGTTAAGAAAATCAAAATCTAGTAAACATCAAAAAATTATAGGTCAGCGTTGTCACAAACTCTTCTTTGTAATGATGTTAAATTATTTACAAAATAATTTTTGAAAGCGAAAAACCAGCACATGCCAATGGTGCTGCTTATTTAAGCAACTGGCGATCCTCTACACTTTTGAGGCGTTTCTTCCGGGGCTGTACAAAGTCATCATCTGAGTCATCACTAAATTTATTATCTTCTGATTCATTCCTGAATTCAAGTTTAGGAAACCGTTTTTCTGGATAAAGGTTCTTTAGAAGTTCTTCAAAATAGCTTTCAAGCTTTATACCAGCACTGGCTACTTCTGAATCAGGCTGTTGGGTCAAAATAAAAATATAAATTATAAAACAAACACAAACATTTAGACAGCCAAAAGTAGTAAATTTCTCACATTTCTGTTCCCTTTTAACTTTAGATTAGGAATACCAGTGGATTATTTTGGAAAAATATTTATACAATGTCATTGATATAAAGTAAATAATAGTCTGGGGCTAAACAAAGTGTAGAGAAGGTCACATAAAAGGTAAACAAAAGTCTTTGACATATCTGGCTTATTCTATAAGGGCATAGCAGTTGCAAGACCGGATTCCCAAACAAAAATAAAGATGCCATAATCACAGTATTATATAGCAGGTATTTTCAGAACATAAAATGTGGAACTTTGGAATGAGTAACCAATACATAGAACAAGACTCTAAGTCTAACAGATATTTGGATAAACTGACAGATGAGAAAATATTAAAATTAGAGCTATTTAGACCACATCTTTAATATTTCAAGATCAACATAAAAAAAACCCCCACTAAAGTATGGAATTGCTATATTCTAAGAAATAAAGATAAGAATGACAAAAAATGCTTCTAGGTTAGATGAAAATATTTTTAAAATGTTTTCAGTTGTCAGCTATAATTTGCATTTCCACTCAACATATAATAAACATCCTATATAATAAAGAGCTAATACGCAAATGGTCATCACGCCCTCACGCCGTCACTGTAAAGGCTCAGATACTCAACACTGGGGAGAGAGGAATGGGGACCTGCCAGGCACAAATGAGCTTGTGAGAGAGCAATGGGGACCAGCCAGGCACAAATGAGCTCGTGAGAGATGAATGGGGACCAGCCAGGCTGCGGCCCAGGAGAGGGACAAGCCACCCACCCCGAGGTCCTAGGCGCCAGCGGCTGCGCCCACAGCCTGGGAGAGGGACAATCCACACGCCTCATATTCGCCGGGCTGGGTCCTGGGTGCCTGCAGCCAGTGAGAGGGAGGGAAGCCTGGGTCCTAGGTGCCTGCGACCAGCCAGAGGAGGGAATCCTGGGTCCCGGGTGTGGGGTGAGGCAGAGGCAGTTAGGGGCGGTCTGCCAGTAGGGGAGCAGTTAGGGTCGATCAGGCAGGCAGGCAGAAGAGTTAGGGGTGATCAGGCAGGCAGGTAGGCGAGCAGTTAGGAGCCAGCAGTTCTGGATTGCGAGAGCAGTCGGGCATCCCCCAAGGGGGTCCCGGATTGGAGAGGGTGCACGCCGGGCTGCGGGCCCCGACCGTGCATGAATTTTGTGCACCAGGCCTCTAGTTGGAATATAAATATGGAGAAAATCATTCTCTGACTCGAACATTTGGAAATTTATGCTAACATAAACAGATTATCTTAATATCCTTGTTTGCTAATAAGATGTTTGGTTTAACACTGCTTTCAATATTAATATTAGTCTCCCCTCCCTTCCACCTCACCTCATTGAATTCAGCACAGTTTTGAAAGATTAATCTAAAGTCAGCTACAAAATCCTCAGGCTTTGTATACATGTAATACTCTTCTTGTAGTCTTTTCTTGATAGTTGACAAGTCCATTGGATTTTTAATTATTTTGTAATAATCAGGCACCTTTCAAAATAAAAGAGATACTATAATGTAAACAACTAAATTCTACCTCATCCTAAATAAACTCTACAAGTAGTAGCATAAAATTCAGATTGTACTATTTTGTCATTGCTAAGAAAATCTATGCAACATGTGCCTACAGCCTTCCACACAATGGAAAACGTTTTGTATCACCTTTTTCAAAAAATTTCAAAAATTATTTATTGTTTGGTTTTGTTTTATTAATCCTCTCCCCAGGGTATTTTTTCCACTGATTCCCCCCTCCCCCCCAAAAGAGTGGAAAGGAAAGGGAGAGACAGAGAGAAAAACATCTATGTGAGAGGGACACATCTATTGGTTTCATCCCATGCCCTGACCAGGGCCAGGGTTTGAGCCTGCAAGTGAGATATGTGCCTTTGACTGGAATTGAATCTGGGACGCTTTGGTGCATGGGCCCATGCTCTTATCACTGAGAAAACCAGCTAGGGCTTCACCAATTATTTTTTAACTAGAGGCCCAGTGCACAAATTAGTGCACAAGTGGGGTTCCTTGACCTGGCCGGCAATGGGGGCTGATCAGGACTGTCTTGCCAAGTCCTGATTGGGGCCCATTGGGGCCGGCTGGCTGGCCGGGGGGAGGGACCACACTGACCACCAGGGGGCAGCTTCTGCATTGTTCGTCTGCCCCCTGGTAGTCAGTGTGCATCATAGCGACTAGTTAACCAGTCATTTGGTCGACCGTCGTAAAGGTCACTTAGGCTTTTATATATATAGATTTAAAAAATCACCTTTCCCTCCTAAACCTCCTTCTCTATTCTCCTTCTTCATTATTAAACAAAAAGCAATTACTAGCCCTAGAGCAAGCATGTCAAACTCAAAGGCTAACGCGGGCCAAATAAACAAGGTTTAAATTTATATGGGCCACAAAAAACACAAAAGCTTCAATTTTCATAGAAACATAGGTTTATTTCGATAGAGAAATGCTGAATACAAAGGGCTGAAATAAATGAGTGATCGTTAACATAAAATAGAACATTTTAATAAAAATTAATATTTTTTCTTGAACATTAACTTATCAGACATTGAATAACTGCACAAATTAATAAGCATAATGCAAATAAACCTATTTTTCTTGTTCTCCGAAAGCAAAATATTTCCTGTTGCACACACCAAACAAGTCAGTCCAAGACTAATTATGTGGCTGGCCATTGGCTGCTAAAATATTTGCTGCTAGTATTAGTGGAGAGAAATGGTACGCCTGCATGTAAGCCACGTAAGAGAAATGAATGCAACACAATTATAGTAACCAGTCATTAGTTAACATTGTAGTTCGTTATTAATAGTTATGTATAACAGGATATTGTAAAAATTAAGTTATGAAATTTTTATTAAAACATTTCTTACATACTGTTATATTGGCTGGGCAGCAAAAATATTCACTGTAGGCTGCATGCAGCCCACGGGCCGTGAGTGTGACACGCTTGCCCTAGAGCATCAGCCTGCGGACTAAAGGGTCCCGGATTCAATTCCAGTCAAGGGCCCATACCTCACTTGTAGGCTCGATCCCTGGCCCTGGTCAGGGTGTGTGGGGGAGGCAACCAATCAATGTGTCTCTCTTATATTGATGTTTCTGTTTCTCTCTCTCTCTCTCTCTCTCTCTCTCTCTCTCTCTCTCTCTCCCTCCCTCCCTCCCTCCCTCCCTCCCTCCCTCTTTCCCTCCCTCCCTTCCACTCTTTCTAAAAATCAAAGGAAAAATATCCTTGGGTGAGGATTAACAACAAAAAATAAAATTAAAAAAAACAGTATTTCTAAATCCACTATAATTAAAAAATAACACAAAAATGCAATGACTTGAAATGTTTTTGCTGCATGTGTTATAACAAATGGGGTTTGAACCCCAGCTCTGCTACTCAGTAGCATGCTCCTGGGTTAAGTTACTTACTTCACTGAACCTTATATATCAAATAGGGATAATCCTACCAACTTCACAGTTTTTGTAAAAAACTGGAATGAGGACCAGAAATCAGGATTTTCAAAAGATTCCCAGGTGATTCTAATGTGGAGCCAAGGTTGAGAACCACTGCATTAAAGTCTCATCGAACTTTCAATATGAACCTTTCTGAAGTCAATTTGTTAACACACATGCAATGCGCACACATACTTTCTTCTATTGTTAAAGTCTACTTAATCTTTGAAGTATGGACATATACATCAAAATATGAACAGAGAATTTTGGGGATATTTATCTCAAATGGAAAGTTTTTTCCCCCAACAGTTAAGGAGATATACCTAAATCTCCTGAGAGGCAACTGATGGAAATCATTACAGAGAAAAGTAGGTAAAATGCATGAGATGAGGTGTAAAAATGTATGAGAAATGAATAGATGTTTTGGGCCAATTATATTAACATTAAAATGCATTTAAGATCAAAGGTTTCAGTATGTATCAATAAGCTTTAAGACTCGATTAGATATAAGAAACTAACTACTGAAAAATGGTACAGAAACTAGATGATCATAAATCAAGTTGCAGAAAAAATCACTCTATGGTGTAAAAATGGCAAAATGACATTAATACTTACAGTTAGAGGAACTGGATCTTGAAAAGCCAGGCTCATTTCATGACAATATAGAAATAAAAGTAGGCGTTCACACTTCTAAGCAAAAAATAAAATGAGGTCACAGCTTATTTTTTGTAACAATGTCATATATATCAAAGTACCAGAATAAAAATTAAAACCAGATGAATATAAGAAAAGTATTCTTATACTTTTACTTGTTCTTATACTTTTTATTCTGATACTTAGACTTTTATCTCCTTCCCATTTATTGAACTGTACTGTTTGACAGCTTGGGGTTTATGTGATATATGAGAGCAGTCCTTTGTAATTAATTATAGGAACAAACACATTATCACTAGAAACCCATTTGAAGTTCTTAAAAATAAATTTCCACTTATTTCTCCAATTTGTATTAAATTATTAGTAGACAATAAAAGAAGAGATCTAAAGGTGGAGCCCTTTCCTGGTGTGTACAATCCTAAAGCCCTAAGGCAGATGGTGCTATCATGCACTCTGCTACTTCTCTGCTTATGTGGGCTTATACAAACGCTGAAGCACTATAGTGCGTGTTTGGCGCCCCTCTTGCATGACAACTTTCATACTCTTTGTTCTACTTAATAACTGAGCAAAGGAGCTTCTTTAATAATACAGAAGTGTTGATTTTGTAGGGTTAAATGTTAATTACAGTTAAATATTTTAGCTGGCTTTAAGGTATAAACCTAGTACCACTGGGTGAAAGAATGGAAATAGAAAAACAAATTCTATTTCTCAACCAATTCTGAGGAAGAAAACCTATCTATAGTAGAAATAAAACAAAAAAAATTTACTAAAGGTAGACCAACTTTAAGAGTGCAGGCCACATAAAGGACACATCTTCTACCTTGTTCAAGTACAGTTTCTAGAAAATGTATATGTAGTACTATGATTTTTTTCAACTAGAAAAGTTAGTCTGCCTCTAAGTATATTACTTAAAATCCCTATACTTTTGTGGAAATAAATACTAAAGAAAAAAGAAGTTAATGTGAAAAGCACACCTGCATTACAATAATGCATTTAACCAAAAACAAAACAAAACAAAACTGTGTAACAGTCTAGGTTGGAAATGCTCAAAAACTTACCCTTCTATCTATTGGTGTTAATTTACCAAGACTTTCAGTTTTCTTTTTTTCTGAGTTGTGACTGGGAGCATCACAATCATATTCAACTTCTGGTTTGGATAAGTCTCGGCAGAAAGTGCAAATCCACTCTCCACTGTTGGGGGATAAAGTATTTGAATTATAATGCATTGTTTTGCTCTTCACCATATCTCTTTTCTACCTCCTCCATGCCATCTATGATACAGAATTACTTATTTGGCATGAATTTCAATCACTGAAGAATTACTGTATATCTACTAAGCACTCAGCTCCATCCTGAGAGCTGAGCAATTGTAATAATACAATGCAAGAGCCTAAGTGGTATAAATATTAGTCTAGCTAAGGAGGTAAGAAATACATATACAAAATAAACACTTAAATAAACAGACACATTAGTCTATGGCTGATGTGATGCGTAACTCATATTTTTACCACAAATAATTCAAGACAAAAAACCTTCTTGGTACTATTCTTGCAACTTTGTTTGAAATTAAATTTTAAATAGTATAGCCTTTGAGGAACTGAGAGATTAACTCAATGCTCTTCTTCATCATCATCTCCAAGGGTCTGTGAGACTTTGAGATATTTATAAATGTCAGTGCCTGCCAAATAAGATGCCATTGTGGCAGTTGTGCATAAGGACCATTGTTCTTTATGGCAACCCCATGTAATAATTTAAAGTTTTTTTCTTTTCATAACACTAGGTTTTTGAGAGAAGCACAAGGAATTAGAGGCAGGGTATGGGAAGGAAACCCTATGTTGTAGGTTTTGAAGTATGCATTTGTTTCAAGTGGACTTTTATTTTTAAGGTTTTACAATGGTTTTAGGTTATAATAACTGTCACTCTTTTCTTTGCCCCTGGTCTGTGTTATATCCCATTTCTGGGTTCTTGTTTTCCTCTTTTTTGGATTACTCCATATTTGATGAATCATATTGTAAAATAGCTTTCTGAGATGAGTATATGGAAATTAAATTTTTTTCAATCTTGCACGCAAGTCTAAAAATGTTTATTTAGCCCTAACTAGTTTGGCTCAGTGGATAGAGTACTGGCCCATTATTATTGACCAGTAGCCCTGCGCATGAATCCGTGCACCAGTAGGTCACTGCTGCCCTCCTGTAGCTCCCCCCGCACCCCCTCATAGCTTGTTGCCCTGCCCTCTCCTGTAGCTCTCTGCCTCCTGCTTGCTTGCTGCCCTGCCCCGTCTTGTAGCTCTCTGCCACCCACTTGTAGCCAGTAGGTCGCTGCTGACCTCCTGTAGCTCCCCTGCCCCCTCCCCCCACCCTCTTATAGCTTGCTGTCCTGCCCCCTCCTGTAGCTCTCCATAGCCTGCTAGTACCTTACTGGCCCACCCTCCTGCTGATCTGTGATCTGGTCGTGATGTGCTTGGTCATTACGCCTCAGGGCATAACGGCTAATTAACCTATTCCTCTCATTATACAGGACTAGAGGCCCGGTGCACAAAATTCGTGCACAGGTACAGTCCCTAGGCCTGGCCCGTGATGAGGGCCATCTTCCCTAGCTGCCGGCAGCTGGCCCTGCCTCCCGCTGCCACCCACCCCCGGTTCCCCATTCAACATTGGAAGATCAGAACCTGCTGGCCAGGGGGAGGGACCGAGAGGTGGACAGTGCACCTCATAGCGACTGGTCAAGCGATCATTCTGCTGTTCAATTTGCATATTACATACATATACAGATATATATATATATTAGAGTCCTTATGCATGAAATTTGTGCAAGAGTTGGCCTTCCTTCCCTTGGCTGCTGGCACCAGCCTCCCTCTGGCACCCGGGACTCAGGCTTCCCTCACAGCCCCAGCTTCCTCCAGGAGGATGTCCAGTCTAATTTAACCTATTATGCTTTTATTATTATATAGACAGATGTGCTCCAATCCTTCCACTTCCAGGGAAAGGGGCAAAGGAGGGTTGCTAAAAGTGATAATGGAGGCAGCAGGGTGAACTTTTTTTTTGGGGGGGGGGGGGGCGGTGTAGAGTTTCCTCCTGATGAGGGGCTTCAAAGGACAGTGGCCTACTTCTGCTACCCTCTGTCTCTAGAGACACAATTTCTGATTGGCATTTGGCAGGACAGAGCAGTTGCAGGTACAGGACTGGGAGTGCCTTTCTGCATGCAGCTCTCTGGAGAGTCTCTTCTGGCCAAGGAAAGCTTTGTTCTAACCATTTCTCCTGGAGCCAGTACTACTGGGTGGTCTGGGGCAGAATGGAGGTGGGGCAGGGCAGGAAGAAGTATGGGGTAGAAGACTGGGGGTGGGGAAGGAAGAGGGTGAAATCTGTGTGTGTGTGGGGGAGGAGGGATGATGCAGAGGGAGAGTTGGGGTCAGCATAGGAAAGTTTGGAGGTACTGGGGGAGTAAGAGGGACCAGCAGATGCCAGAACAAGGGAAAGGGTCTATGGAATCAGGTGGAGGTCCGCGAGGCTGAGTACAAACTAAGTCTTTCCCCAGACCCTGCCATCCCAGATGGCTAGTGGGAGGGGTCCATAGTGAGGCGCTGAGCACCCTACACTTTGTGCCTGAGGCTCCAGAACATGTGGCCAACATGCCTCACCCCTGCCACCCCCACCAAAGTGCTGCCATTTGGAATGCATTTGCAGACACAGGGATTGTTTTTAAGTTAATGGTTTTTAATTCACTCTGTTTCCCACTTGTTTTTTATTGAAAAGGCGGATTCTGCTGGTGTGTGTTCCTTTGCGGGGGTGGCAGGGGTGTTCTTCACAGGCAGAGATCCGATGAGAGACAGAGACAAGAGGCCCAGCAAGACATGGGGAATGAGTAAACAGGATCAGAGAGCAAGGAACAGCGAAGAGAGATGCACAGGGCGAGACAGACAGACACAGAGAACCCAGGAAGGCTAAAGGAGGGACTCAGCCCTAAGAGCAGAACGAGTGTGCTGAGAAATCCTGCTTCAGGAAGGCTGATCCCTCCACCTCCAACTAAGGCCCCTGGGGCTGAGCTTGCTCTCCTCTGTGCTCTGGTTCCATTTAGTGTAGACATGGCTGAACGGGCCTCAGGAAAGGGCTGGAAGGATGTGGCGAGCAAGGACTGAGTACGCAGGACCAGGGTTGCCGAGGGCTAGGGATCCGAGACCAGACTGAGAGAGGAGGACCTGGAGGCATTCCCTCCCAGGTCCCTGCACACCTTATGTTTTTGAGCAAAGCCCGAATCCCAAATCCTGTGCTCGGCTCTGGAGAGTGGCGGCCCTGGCCTGCTGTGCCGTCTAAGGCGAGTTCCCTAACCTCTCTGAGCCCTGGCTATGCCACCTGCAGGAGAGGAGCGCTGGTGGCTGAGGTTTGAAATGGCTTGGGAGGCAAGGAGATAAGAGCACAGGTTTAGGACACCTTGGTTTGGCAGTTACATCCGAAATCCCAGGGATTTTTGGCCTTGGCCGCTGCCCTGGGCTCACGTTTATGTAGGACTTGCACAAATAGGAGAGCTGGGCGCTAGTACCTTCCTTCCTTCACAGCTGAGAACTAGTTCATCCTCTCTCTCCCCCCGCCACCCCTCCTCTCCTCAGTGCCTGGTACTCTCGAACCTTCCCAGCGGCCAGTGTAGACACACGACCAAGGACACACAAAGATATCCCCAATCCAGCACGCGGTGGCTCTGTAGACAGTTGGGCAAACACAGACACATGACACTGGGTGCTACAGACAGGGAATAGAGAGCTCCCTGGCCCAATGAGAGGGCTCATTTGGCAGAGCAGTGGCTCTATGAGCGAGTTCACCCCGGGTGCAGCTTCCAGGACCGGAGTAGGCGAACTGAAAGCCCAAGATAATTAGAGCTAATTACATGTGTGCAAACAGCCAAAACAGAGGCCGTGGGCCAGTCACTCCTCCCCTGCCTGCCCCCTGCAATCCCACCCCAGCAAAGGGGTTTTGCTGGCACAGCTGGGGCTGAGCGCCTGGGGAAGGGCGTGCAGGTGGAGAGCCCCTGGGGCCCAGGGGTTCGGGTGAGCCCTCCACCTCCAGAGCGCCCTGCCCCTGTGATTACACACTCCAGCGCATGCTGCGGCCTCAGAATGGCAGGTTGCGACTGGGTTAGAAATTGGACCAGAACTTGGTCCAAGCACTTACTGGCCTTGTGCTGAGCGGGCCCGGGTGGCATGGGCCCCAGCATTTGGGTCTTTAGGTTTCTATTATCTTGGCCTCCTGAGCATTCCGTCTCTGCGAAGATTCGAAATGGGGCTCTCCGTATATCCTGCCACAGGGATGCCTGTCTGGAGCTGAGGCCGCAGGATAAGGAAGGCACAGAGTCTGGTGCTTGGCTTTTGGTGATCAGTTTCTCTCTGCCTGGATGTGCCACAGGACCCCAAAAGAGTGACTCCTCTGAGCTTTTATTTGCATGTCTATACCATGCATGCCTCCTCTGAGCGGGCCTAAGCCGCAATCGCACATCCTTAATGCTGCTGAGAAGACGGGAAAGCCTCCTGCCACCACCACTGCGCTCGCAGCTGTCAGCCCAGCTTGTGGCTGAGCGGAGCTCCCCCAGTGGGAGCACACTGACCACCAGGGGCAGCTCCTGCATTGAGCGTCTGTCCCCTGGTGGTCAGTGCACGTCATAGCGAGCAGTCGTTCCCGGTCATTCTGCCATTAGGGTCAATTTGCATATTACCCTTTTATTATGGTGCACGGGTGGGGGCCTGCCAGCCTGCCCTGATGGGGGCCCCCGATCGGGGTGGGGGTCCCTGCTGGGGGACAGGGCCAGCCGGGGCGAGGGGCTGAGGTCATTCTGGTTGTTCCGCTGTTTTGGTCACTGGGCTTTTATTATATAGGATAGTGAAAGAATGTGGAAAAGGAAAGCAAGTACTATCTTACCTTGGAAAATTTGCCAATGTGGGCACATGACAAGAAAGATGAAATACTTTGGGACACTTCTCACAGCACAGGAGTTCCCCTCCATTCTGACAAACTGCACACCAGTCCTCATTGGGGTCATCTTCTTTCCTTGTCTCTCCAACATGAAGAGGTGACTTTTGGGAGGCATCCAGCCACGAAGACTTTCCATTTGAGGAATTTTCCTGGTGAAGTCCAGGTTGGTCTCCTGTGCTATCAGGGGCATCTGACCTGAGCACAGACTCCTCAGAAGCAGAGGTCTGACTACTATTTAAGAGCAGGGAGGTCAGTATGCTTCTTGGATAGTTGGTCTGCAATGGAAGGAGGTAAGAGTATATGTATTCTTAAAACTGGCATTCTTAATTAGCACTATTGTAATTTTAGACCAAAGACTGCTCTCTCATGGGCACCTGGTAACTTCAAAGGAGTCTATGAACATGCATGAGAAAAAAGAATTATCTTTACTGCTAAATGTATTAGAATCTCTAGTAGTAAAGAAGACATGGGCCTCTACTGGAAAACATCATCAAAATAGAATATTAGTACTTAGGGAGTGTGGACAATGAAGAAAAATTATATGAATTTGCTGATGAGTTCAGAAATGGGAGAATGGATGGGTAGTGTAGAAGTCAACCATAGGAAACATAAGTACATTTTTAGTGGACCTGTTCATTTAAATTATACCTAGACACAAAACATACCTAGTATAGATTTTTAAAAAATCATTCATAGAGCTATTAGTAACTTTAAGATAAATAAAAATTTTATGTTGGAGCCTAGGATGATGAAAATGTCAAATCACTAAGTCATTTTCACAATCTCCAACAGTGTTATAAAATGCTCCTCAATGCTGTCAAAAAATTTTCCTACCCTTACATACATTCCTATGGAGTCCTCTGTCCTCCTGTACAGAGTATAGTGAAGGAGCTGCTGTACTGGGGACTGCCCTTTTCTTTGCCCCTGGTCTGTGTTATATCCCATTTCTGGGCTCTTGTTTTTCTTTTTCTTGGTCTACTCCATATTTGATGAATCACACTGTAAAATAGCTTCCTGAGAATGAGTACATGGAAATTAAATTTTTTTCAATCTTCATGCATGTCTAAAAATGTTTATTTAGCCCTAGCTAGTTTGGCTCAGTGGATAGAGTGTTGGCCCATGGACTGAAGGGTCCCATGTTGGATTCAAGTCAAGAGCACATACCTTGGTTGTAGGCTCAACCCCTGACTCTGGTCGAGGTGTGTGTGGGAGGCAACCAATCGATGTGTCTCTCTCACACTGATGTTTTTTGCTGTCTCTCCTCCTCCCTTACACTCTCTCAAAAAAATCAATTGAAAAATATCCTCAGGTGAAGATTAACAAAAACAAACAAAAAGTTTAATTTTTACCTATGATTGATCATTTTTTTCACTAATGTTCTGGTACTTATTAGGCCCTTTCAGTTCAGATGTCCGTGCCTTTCAGTTACACTAAGTTTCATTATATTATTTGAAGTCATTGATATAATTAAAAAATATATACACATATAATATAGAATATATATGTATATATTTTTAAAATATATTTTATTGATATTTTACAGAGAGGAAGGGAGACGGATAGAGAGTTAGAAACATCGATGAGAGAAACATCAATCAGCTGCCTCCTGCATACCCCCTACTGGCAATGTGCCCGCAACCAAGGTACATGCCCTTGACCGGAATTGAACCTGGGACCCTTCAGTCCGCAGGCTGACGCTCTATCCACTGAGCCAAACCAGTTAGGGCAAAATATATATAGTTTTTATTGACTTCACAGAGGAAGGGAGAGGGAGGGGTAGAAACATTAATGATGAGAGACAATCATCAATCAGCTGCCTCTTGCACGCCCCACACTGAGGATCAAGTCTGCAAACTGGGCATGTGCCCTGACCAGGAATCAAACTGTGACCTCCTGGTTCATAGGTCGACACTCAATGACTGAGTCACTTCCAGTTGGGAGATATAATTACATTTTGAGGCCTAGTTTCTTCATCTGATTCTTGTTTCACTATCACAACAGGAAAATCATAATTTTCCGGTGGTCCACCATTTTCTTGTTTTATTCGGATTGGCTCCAACATGACCACTGGGACTTTGTGTGTAGAGTCAGCTCCTGCTGGTTTGCTAGAAGAGCCAGAGCTATAAGTGTAAGAAAGAAAGAAATAACCATCTAAGAATGCTACCTTAAGTATCTCCAAATAAAGTATAACCGCTTTGAGAATAATGACCTATCTTCACAGCAATGGTAGCTACTATATCAGCAATAAATGATACATAACTTAAATGCACCTGCTATGTACGAAAGTTTCACTTACGAATAAAAAAAGTTCTACATATTAACTTATCTAAATAGTTATGTTACATCTGAAAAGATACTTAAATAAATTTAAATAATACCACAATTAAAAGACAACTGCCTTCAATATTCTGAAGCTCTAAAATTGGGCAGCCAGATTTAGTTCTTAAAGCTAACATCTTTTTTTAGGCTTTTCCATTTCTTTCTCTAATCAGTGAAAAAGAGAACTCTAGGCTCATATTAATGATTTATTAATATGAAGTGTGAAGATAATGAGGGACATAATTTATTGATGTTCTGCTATTTAAAAAATGTAGTGGGGAAAAAAGCTTTTACAGATAGCCACTATGTTTTCATGGAATTGAATCTAAACTTTCTCTTTTCAGAGAATGCTCTTTCCATGTGATGAGCAAAGCAGTAAGTTAAAATAGAATTTCAACAAATGTAAACTTATTTTTAAAGCAAAATCATTTGGTCATTAGAAAATTCAGAAAACACTGAAGTTAGTATAAAATTATTTTTTCTTTTGCCTAAGTTTGTATTTGTGTGTATTCTCATATAGTACAGTGTGTTATATTCCACGTTTTTATTTTTTCCTTGCTATTATGATAAAATCATAACATTTTATTTTCAACATACATACAAAGATATTTGTATCTTTAAAGTTAAAATTATAATGTATTTAATCCATTATGTTTATTAAATTAATGTAATATATAATAATTATTAAATTATTTTAATTTAAAAGTAAAAAATAAAAAAAGTTGTTCAAAATGTATTGACTACCCAAAGTGTGTTGAGCACTGGGGCAAAATAAATATAATTAGAGATTTTCTATCTGGAGAATAAGGTTAAGTTAGCTTACCTTCCTCGACTCCCAACGCTCGAAGCACTAGGTGAACGTATTGGCGGGTGTACACTAGTCATAGTAACAGGTCCTGAAGAGAAGGAAATCATACACATTCATAAAATGAATAATTATGTACTTAATCCCAATTGAATGTGCTCACTTAGTACTACACTGAAACTGGAACACATAAAGTATATAAAACAGTAAGTAGTTGCTAAACTCCTTGCACACGAGTTGAAATTGAAAAGGTACAGAGGCTTAACCTTTGATTTCTACTTTGAAAGTACTGTATACTATACTAATTTTAAATTGTGCCAAACCCTTTTAAATCATCCAACAAAAAGGGGGAGGATTGTGGGGTTTTTTAAAATTACAAATTGAGAAAAAACTGGAAAAACAAAATCAAAAGGAGCCCACTTTACCTGCAAGACCTGGAGATGGCACTGATGAATTTGGTGACTGGACAGTCCTGTTTGAGGGTGGTCTTGGCTGGCCATGATCTATACTAGTATCCTTCCTCACAATATTGTCCAGCATAATAGTACTTGAACAGTCAATCTTATAAAAAAAGAAAATTATTTCATGGTATCCATGGTTTGCAAGTTAAAAACCACTTTAAATGAATAAGAAAACTTTAATAGTTTAATTATCACCAAATACTAAAACATGAAAAATTGTATTTGAGAAGTTCTGATGCATATCTTCCCCTTAACAATCTTTAAAAAAACTTGCACTCTTATTGCTGGTTCGATTCCTGGTCAGGGCACATGCCCAAGTTGGGGGCCGCGATCCCAGTAAGGGTGTGCAGGAGGCAGATGATCAATGATTCTCTCTCATCACTTTTGTTTCTCCCTCTCTCTCTCTAAAAAAAAAAAAAAAAAAAAAAAAATCAATAAAAACATTAAAAAACAACAACAAAAACTTGGCACTCTTCTTTTTTGTTAATCCTCACCGAGGATATTTTCCCATTGATTTTTAGAGAGAGTGGAAGGGAAGGGGAGAGACAGAGAAAAACATCGATGTGAGAGAAGCCCATTGATTGGTTGCCTCCAGCTTGCACCAGGGCCGGGGATGAAACCTACAACTGAAGTCCGTGCCCTTGACCAGAAATCGAACCCGAGACCTTTTGGTCCAAGGGCCGATGCTCTAACCATAGAGCAACAGGCCAGGGCTTTCACTCTGCTTAAACGTTACATGTTAGTAAATACACTGAACAACATTTGCAGAACACTAACGTCAGCTAAGCATACTATTACCATTTGGTAGGAAAAATATACACTGTTTCAGAAATCATGAGCCAAGAGGAAGAAGTACTGTATGTCATTCACACCCTTAAAAATTAAAGCAAAAACATTTTTAATACTTAATTTAACAATAACAAAATGTAGCCAATTAAAAAAAAAGCCTGGTGAGAAAAGTAGCAAAATTTCACATTTTTGCATATTTCTTTAGCATCTTGTTTAATAACAGCTAACGGGATTCTTATATCTGCTTATGTATTAAATCTCTTTTGATGAGTGATTTTGATTGAAGAATATGAAGAAAAATCAGGCCTTACACAAGGAAACCTTATGGAACCTCTGAAAGGGTTGTAGAGACACCTGTGTCCCTGGCCCATACTTTGAGAACCGAGGCTTTGGTATGCACCAGAAAGCTGAAGCAACATTTCCAGAACACTAACGTCACCTAAGCACACTATTACCGTTTGGTAGGAAAAAAATGATCCCTGATAGATTCTTGCTTTAATAAAATAGGTATACAAATAACACGTTTCATAATTGATTACCAGGCTAAAATACTGATAAATTTCTATCAAATAAGACTTTAAATGCAAATATTTTTCAGGCTTCTATATACCATTTATTTCCAAGGATGTCTTTGTGATTTAAATCCAGTTCAATTTTCTAATACAGTTGCAACCTTTCTCAACCAGGATTCTACGAAAGAACTAAGTCCTGTAGTCCTAAGGCACAGACTGTATAAAACAAATTTACTTCTTGCCTCTGCATTTAGAATGGTACTAGTTATGAACCATCCTGAGGAGGACTGAGAAAACAGACTCTCAAAGCAGTTTCTTGTTCTGTGGTTCAGATGAGGAATCTCAGTTGAGAAAGGCTAGTGAATACAGTCACCTCTATCTGAGGACTGCAGAGAAAAGAGCAGAAGGATAATGTTAATATTTGTAGGTCATCTTTCAGTTGGGGGAGCAGGGAAGTACCAAGGTCATTTATGTTTAATATTTTTTTTGGCAATACCTTAGTCAGTACTTTTTAGAGAGTGCAAAGAGCATTGAAATGATTGGGTTTGAAAGATCTTAATTTAAGAAAAGTTATTTACAACTGTGGAGTAATCCTAAAAGCTAAAATCAAATTATCAGAATGGGACAAAAAGTTTTCCTATATATTACCTATGTTTGAAAAATACATGTACTCTACCATTTAAAGTATATACAATTATTTAAAAAAATGAAATAACTTTGTTAAGGTTAATGATGTCACTATTGGGAAATGTTAGTTGATCTCAGTAACTTAAACTAAATAATAAAAATTTTAAAATTCTTTCACAATCTTACAAGATATTAAAAGTTTTTAATATTTGTGTGCATGATTACCTAATCTTGTAGGATAACAAAATACAAAACAAATATCAACTTATGTATGGAGAGCAGTCTACAAAATATGTTCTGCCTTTTGAAAGATTTTTAAAAAGTCATACTAACAAAGCTAGAGAGTATAACAAAGCTAAACACACACTAAAGGCCCAGTGCATTTGTGCACTTGGGGGGGTCCCTCAGCCCGGCCTGTGCCCTCTCACAGTATGGGACCCCTCGGGGGATGTCCACCTGCTGGCTTATGCCCGCTCCCTGGGGGATCGGGCCCAAGCTGGCAGTCAGACATCCCTCTGGCAGCCCGGGAGCCCTCGGGGGATGTCCACTTGCCAGTGGGGAGCAGGCCTAAGCTGCAGTCAGACATCCTTAGCGCTGCTGAGGAGGCGGGAGAGGCTCCTACCACTACCGCTGTGCTGGCAGCCATTAGCCTGGCTTGTGACTTAGCAGAGCTCCCCCTGTGGGAGTGCACTGACCACCAGGGGACAGCTCCTGCATTGAGCATCTGCTCCCTGGTGGTCAGTGTGTGTCATAGTGACCAGTCATTCCCAGTCATTCTGTTAGGGTCAATTTGCATATTACCCTTTTTTATATAGGATAGAGGCCTGGTGCACAGGTGGGGGCCAGCTGGTTTGCCCTGAAGGGTGTCCCGGATCAGGGTGGAGGTCCCCACTGGGTTGCCTGGCCAGCCTGGGTAAGGGGCTGATGCTGTTTGCAGGCTGGCCAAGCCCCCAGCAGGGACCCTCACCCCATGGGGGTGTGGCCAGCCTGGGTGAGGGGGTGAGGGCCGTTTTCAGGCTGGCCATGCCCCCGGGTGACCCAAGCTCCTAGCCTCTCTCTCTCTTTTTTTTTTTTCAGCGCCTCCTTGAGTGGAGGCCAGGGCGGGCTGGAAGCAGGTATCTGGGATTTATTTATCTTCTATAATTGAAACTTTGTAGTCTTGAGCGGAGCCCAGGGCAGGCCAGGGCAGGCGGGAAACTTGGCTTCCTCCATCACCGGGGGCAACCCAAGCCTCCTGCTCAATCCAGCTCCGTGGTTGCCACCATCTTAGTTGTGTTAATTTGCATACTCGTTCCTGATTGGCTGGTGGGTGTAGTGGAGTGATGGTTAATTTGCATCTTTATCTTTTATTAGTGTAGATTATATATATAGTTTTTAAAATAAACTTTTATTGATTTCAGAGAAGAAGGGAGCTGGACCGAGATAGACACATCAATGATAAGAGAGAATCACTGATTGGATGCCTCCTGCATGCCCCCCACTGGGGATCGAGCCGCAACCCGGGCATGTGCCTTTATCTGGAATCGAACCCAGGACCCTTCAGTCCACAGGCTGATGCTCTATCCACTGAGCCAAACCAGCTAGGGAGAGAGTTAATATATTTAACTTAAGTAGAAATAAGAGGTAGTTTTGCACTGGTATGATGTAACAGAAAATGTTTTCATTTCTAATAGTAAACTTGCCTCCATCTCTGCTAATGTCTTTAATTCTAGCCTCCCTCTCTAATCTGATATTTTCATATCACATTCCAGCAATTCACCTCTTCAGTACTCTTTCCCATGTCCTTTCTTCCCTGCTTTCCCAGCTTAGATTTCATATCCATCACCACAATCATTCATTTCCATAATCCATCACCATTTTATAAATCCTTCATTACAAACACCTTAAGCTCCAGCACCTTGAAAGATATTATGTAGTATGGCCAAGTGTCTATAATCTTTTTATTTTTCTTGTTGTTATATCTCTAAAGGATGTAAGTAACTTCTAAAACAAACACATACAACCTATAATGCAACAAACTCATGCCTTTTACCAAATCCAAGTCCACGTAAAATTTTCGAAATAGATTCTTAAAAATTCTGTGTATACTTACATCTGGCAGAGAAGGAAGATTATAGGAACCTCCCACTGGTGAGCTCAAATCAATCATAGGTGAACCAAAAGCCTTTCCATCATATCCTGCTGCACTAGTAATGGTGGGACTGGAAGGAGTAGAAGATGTGCTGTTGGCAGTTGATGGGGGGGCCTGCCCACTGCTAATCTGCCACTACAGTAGAAAGAAAAAGAAAAGTTGTCCATCAGCAGACCTATAACATAAAATGTCCACCTAATCCTAATCCAGACACAAAACAAAACAGAAGACAGATTCTGCAATTTGAATTCAATTGTAATTGGAAGACAGAGAGGGCACAGGTATACATAACTTTCATGAATCCTGTTGAAAAATAAAAAGCACTGATTTTTACCAGAAGACAGCAGTTAGTATATACCAGAAAACCACAGTACCAATCTTGGAAAGCTTGTACGTACTGGAAAAGAAATATAAACACATGCGCAGCAACCTCAAGGTAAAGATGGAGGGCAAAAAACATACATTTTCTGCTGTCCCTACCTGATATGTATGAAACTAAAATAATGGTTAAAAGGAATTTTAAAAAGGCACTGAGCCATAAAGACAAAGAAAACAGGAGAAGACAGAAACGGAAAACAGATGGACAAATAGAAAATTACTTAATTTGATAAAGCTGAAATCTAAGGTGGCAGTGGGGAAAATAGAGAAGCAAATCAACATACACTGCAGAACCCCTAAAAGCTTGGGAAGTATGAGAGGTGAAGCTGGGGCTAAAAACAGAATAATCTGAGTGCTTAAGAAGTGTTAAATCTTGTGTTTCTTTCCTACTCTACCTGTAGTTACCCCAAGGTAATAAGGACTTCCTTCACCTACACAGAAAAAGGCTAGAAGTTTATTTCCAAAACAGGTAGATCAGTGCTTTAGAGTGAAGAGCACCATATTCAGATGCAGGCAGAAGTACTGCATGGAAATGAAGATTCAGAAACCATACACACACTGAATGCTGAGCTTCTCACCCAGTCTGCTGATGGCTTACTCCCTATCTTCTTCTCCCAGCTGGCTTCAACAAGTAGCCAGACCCTGCATTTTAGGCAGAAGACAAAAAGATCCTTTGGGGAATGGATCAGCCTAAGAGTTAAGACCTAAAGATGGTGACTTTAGGAATTCTCCCAATAAACACTGCTAGTAGCCTTAATATTAGAGTGAAACCTCAATCATCAAACACTAGACCAAGACCCAAGATTTCAGATTTTTTTAACTCATTTCTTATATCTGAACAGGTAATCAAGCATCATTTATGTTAGTGGCCAAGATAAATATATTAACTAAGCTAACACTAGGAATGCTTAAGTGTACAGAGATGAACCATGCTGCTGTCTTTAATCTACATTGAAATCTATAAAAAAAAAAAAAAGACTTGACTGACTGGATCAAGAGGTATATGCATAATAACTGAGAAAGCATATAAAACAATTTTTCCTCTATACAACTCTTCCAAATTGTTATGTTACAAAGATCTATAATAATAAAAGTATAATATGCTAATTAGGTCAGACAACCAAATGACCTTCCGGACATCATTCCAGACGTCCTTCCTGACTAAGCAGGGGCTGAGGCATAGATGGTTAGGGGTGATCAGGCAGGCGAGCAGTTAGAGGCAATCAGGCAGGCAGGCAGAGTGGTTAGGGGTGATCAGGCAGGCAGGCAGAGTGGTTAGGGGCAATCAGGCAGGCGAGCGGTTAGGAGCCAGTAGTCCTGGATTGCGAGAGGGATGTCCGACTGCCGGTTTAGGCCCCATCCCACAGTGGGGTGGGGCCTAAACCGGCAGTCGGACATCCCTCAAGGAGTCCCAGATTGCGAGAGGGTGCAGGCTGGGCTGAGGGACCCCCTCTCATGCACAAATTTCATGCATCGGGCCTCTAGTTTCTTAACCCTTTGCACTCCGCTGTTCCCTCTCAGGGGACATCGGAATTCTAGCATATCACTCGGATGTCCCCTCTCAGGGGACATTGCAGTTTATTAGTGATTACGGGGAATTGAGTTATTTCAACGCAACTTTTTGAGACATGCATGTTTCCCTGAAGTTTTATCTTGAAATGGCACAAGAAATTAAATCAAAATATCGTAAAATTACTAAGATATATACAAGAAATGTCAGCGGGTTTTGTGTCGGATTAAACAATAAACTACATATTCCCGATGTGGGACAAAGAAAACGGGATTGCATTGTGTGTTCTAACAGGAAAACACCTGGTGGCAGGCGTCAAACCACTTATTACTGTCAAACATGCACTAATCAGCCTGCAATGCATATTGGGGAGTGTTACAAAACTTATCATACTGTACAAAATTATAAACAATAAAATATTGTTTTTTTTGCAAATATACATTCCTTGATGTCACCCAATTCATATAAGTCCAATATCATTATTATACGTTACTTGGTTCCAAAATTATACTAAATAATACGAGGGTCTGTAAATGCACGTTTCTGCCGCAAAGTAGCGTCGAGTAGCTGGTAGCCAATGTCCAGAATGGTTCGGAGTGCAAAGGGTTAATAAAATACTGGGGGAAAAAGGAAACAACTAAGAGCTATCTCAAGATTGTGCAGAGGAAAACATTCCCAAATACAATACCATTAACATATGGCCTACATTATATAGAGTGATAGTGTCTGAAACATTCTAATTTATATGCTCCACTGAAAAAACTATGTAAGGAAACCTGTGAATGTGAAAGTTATCTTTACTACCTACCCTACCCTTCATATCCACCCACCTCTCCCATCTCTGCCCACCCTTCCTTTCTCTGGACTCATGTCCTCCTTTGCTCCCTAGAATAATCAGCTACAGCTGATGTATGACCCTCCAGGTTTTCTCTATATATGTAATATTAAAACAACAAAAAACCCCCCACAAAAATAAGATAATACCTCACAAGAACTTAGCATGTTTTCCCTCCATATAATATACTTAGATCATACACAGACTACTGGATGTTCTTAATAGCTAAAAGGTATTAAAAAAATATGTAATACCTAGAATATATTTTTATCTGAAGACATTAAGAATATAATGTCTTAAGAATATTAAGACATATATCACTATTAGAAAAATCAATACCTATGACACACTGATTATTCTGGGCTTTCATTCATATAAAGTGGCTTGATTTTTCTTGTTAATTACAAAGCATCAAGACCTTTCTCTTAGCTTTGTCTCTATAAGTCAGTCTATAATAAATTTTGTAATTCACTTTTTTTTTTTTTACAAAAAAGCTTGCTCTTACTTTTCATAACTGTTACTTTATCCATAAATTCAATGTAATTGCAAAGTAGCAAAAGGAAAATAAGTGAATATGTATACCTGTTTTATCGCTTGTTGAGCCAAGAAAGCCATCTGTAGGGGATTGGGCTTTATTGCTTGCCGTGGCATATTCTGGGTTGGTGGATATCTCAGCTGTTGAGAATGAGGAGGGAGAACTGGTCCACTGGGTTTGGGGCTGTGATTCTGAAAATTTATCAAACGCGGAGGGGGTTGCTGAAAAAAAGAAATAAAACCAATTCAGTGACAAAAATCTGAAAGATAAAATTATAAAGCACTCTATTTTATTACTTTTACAGAAAAACAGCAACTCTGTCACAGATGAATCAATAATTAACACTACAACAAGGGAATAGGGGAATAAGGCAGCCTTCCAGAATGTATAGAAGCAATTTAAAGAAAAGGAGTTTTATTAAGAGCGTTGGTGGAGGGGTTTCCGATTTTAAGTAGGTTATACCAGGATGGGCCTATGCCATGTGGGGAAGTAGGGAAAATTTATCTTTGGTTCTCAGTCCTTGTTTATGATTAACTTTTGCAAAGAATTGTCCTCTTCAAACCTCGTAAATAAGGTGGTAGTAAAATAATAATTGCTAACATTTATTTATCAGTTATTATAGGCCAGGTACTGCTTTAGTTCTTTACATGTGTTAACTCATTTAATCTTCACAACAATCCTGTGAGGTAAGGACAATTTAAGTATCTTGTCAAAAATTAAAGATAGTAAGGGATAGAGCTGGGATTTGAATTCAAGTACTCTGGCTCTAAAGTCTGTACTCTCACCCAATAAATCATTAATAATGAAAATAGCTGATATTAAGTAACATTTTGAAGTAAATGAATTTTAGATGTTATTGAAATAAAACTATATGCCAGGCATTGTGATCAGCATTTTACTCTCCCCTCATTTTACAAATTAGGACACTATACATCAGAAAGCTTAAATAACTTGAAAAAAAAAAAAAAAGCCACACAGCTAGTAAAAAAGCAACACTAAGGCTTTTCTCCAAATCTAGTCTGCCATATTATTACCAAATCGTGTTCTATTATTTTGCTAGGGGTTAATATATTAATTACAGCTTAGAGGATGTGTTTCCCAAAAAGAAAATAGATTTGAAAGGAAACCCTTCAAGGACAAAACTGGTTGATTACAGGATAGGGCAAGGGCTGGGAAGGCAAGCTTACTTTGCTCTTAAATGCTAGCCCTAGAAACTGAGACCAGTGTTCTAGAAAAAGGTAACCTTATATGCCAGTGTCTCTTGCCTATCCAATTCTCTTTATGGTTGGCAACTATTGCAAATACTTACTTGCAGGCTATCTTAACAGTTTATTTTTACAACTAGAACTTCTCAGAGAGGGAACTATTAACTCTCACATTCACGGGGGACAATGAATGTGGAATTTATAAAGTTGAATTAGCAACACCTTAAACTTTGACTCTGTGAAGGCAGAGGAGCTATAAAGAGGATAGCCCTGTCTTCTTTTTCCTCTCCCATTTTTGGAATTTCCTTTCCTGGATAACATTGCTTCTCTCTCCCCTCTCTTACAAATTAATTAGCACTGGGTTCACCCTCAGTAACTTTCTCAAGAGTAATTATAAAAATGAAAAATAGATTTAAATATTATTTCAAGACCAAGGAAAATTTTGTGGGTGAAAAATAAGTGTCAAAATTTTACAAAAGTAAAAAGCCTGAAGCAATAAAAACTTTTATTCTTCTACTAAAGTTTTGTGATTTGAAGGGTTTTATATCATAGAAACACAAAGAGAAAATAGTTGGAGAATCATAGTGAAAAACTCCTACATTTATCTGTAGTTTTTTTAAAATGTGGAAAAGCACCCAAAATAATCCTTAAGGGAGAATAAAGGTAGTTGTAGAAGCTTCTGCTACCATGCTATCACACCCTCACCCAGATTCAGTCAAGATACTTGGTGCCACAGTAATGTACTCCGAGGAATCAATCAATGTAGGAATGAATACTGACCCTGCAGTTTGGTAAGATGTGAGGTGATTTTTCTTGCCTCTCCTAAACTGTTATATTTGACTGAATTAATTTCTAAAATCCTTGTGACAGAGGAAGCAACTTGAAAGAATAACATTAGGACTAGTTATTAGCATAAAAAAATAGCAAAATCACTGTTATTTTTTTTTTAAATAAATACTTTTTATTTTAAAATAAGTGTTTTTTTAAGTTTTTTAGAGAGAGGAAAGGAGAGGGAGAGACAGAAACATCGATGAGAGAGAAACACTGACAAGCTGCCTCCTGCATGCGCCCCCCGACTGGGGATTGAGCCCTCAACCCAGGCATATGCCCTGACCAGAAATCGAACTGGTTCACTCCAACCACTGAGCCAAACTGACTAGGGCAGGTTTTGATTTTATTCTAGGTCAGTAGTTTCCAACTATGTAAAAAATGAAGGATAGCAAATGTCTTTCTAAAATCCATCACTGTGTAGGAAAATTAACATGTACATATAAAATGAAAATATTTCCACAACAGTTAATCTGGCTCAGATTCGAGAAACATTCATGTGAATAATGTATAAAATAACGCATGTGCCCAGTCGGAGTGGCTCAGTAGTTCAGCACCTGTTAATCTCTGAACCAGGAGGTCACAGTTCGGTTCCCGTCAGGGCACATGTGCAGGTTGTGAGCTTGGTCCCTGGTGGGGGGCATGCAGGAGGCAGCCAATCAATGATTCTCTCTCATCATTGATGTTTCTGTATTTCTCCCGGTCTCCATTCCTCTCTGAAATCAGTAAAAATCCTATACTATATAATAAAAGCCCACTGACTGAATGGTGGAACTACCAGAATGACTGGTCAACCAGTCGCTATGACGTGCACTGACCACCAGGGGGCAGACACTCAATACAGGAGCTGCCCCTTGGTGGTCAGTGCTCTCCCACAGTGGAAGTGCCACTTGGCTGACCGGGATGAGTGGCACTCGCACAGCAGGCAATCCCCGCAGACCATGCCCCCGACCAGTGCACAAATCCTGTGCACTGGGCCTCTAGTATATATGTAAAAAAATAACATGTGACAGTGCTAACAAACTTAGATCTGAACATCAGAGTGTAATAGAATATACTGTATACTGCTAAATAAACAGAGATGCACAATGTCTATCAAGTTTTATCAATCATGTAACTATGTATTCAACCTCTGTATCACCAAATTCTTTAACCAGGAAGAGTACATGGTTAATCTTCAGAGGAAGAAGAATAGAGAGCAATCATGTAAGTGACTTTAAGAAGCACTCTTTTAAATTTACCTGAACCCTATGGACAGATGTACGGTACAATCTGAACATATCCACAAAGCCAGGAACACATATACACACCTGCTTATAGGCAATCATTTTTCCGACACATATATGTAAATAAACTGGTAGAAAAGGAAGAATGTTGGTAAGCATGACAATGTAAAAATCTGTAGAGTGCGCAAATTGGTAATTGGAAAATGTATGAGTGAATGTTTGGCAGAGAGCAGCTAAAAATGAAACATGGGAGTGTGAAAGAAGGTTCAGGAGTTACTGAGAGTCAAGAGAAAAAGAACAGTGTATGAGGTAATGACCGAAAGATGCAAAAATTACTTTATTTCTAAGTGAGAAAACTGGGTTGTATAACAGAGATTATACATTATATAGATTATGTAGCAGTAAGTCCTAGAGAGGAAAAATAAGATCAAAAGCAAATTTCTAAGATACACAAGCTAAAGGATCAGTGTTCACTTCTGTCTGTCATTGCTTATATAAATAACTACTTATGGGAATGTGACCAAGTTAGATAATATTTATTAACTACCTCAGTTCCTCACTTCTTACTGAAAAGCCAATTTACTCTTTTTCAGGTTAATAAACTACTTAATGAAAATCACTTTACCATCTCTCAGACACTTAAGATAAATATTAATTATGCAAATGCTTAGCACTAGGCACTCAACAAGTTATTATTTTTTCTCTCTTCTCCTCCTCCTCACATTTATCTTGAGAAAAAGTTTTGGCATTCTTTGCAGTCTATCTGCAATATGTCACTGCAGTCTACAGAGGTAGTAACAAAATTATTCCTCAATTTTCTTAACAAAATTTCAACTTGGCCAGTTTCACTCCTGATATCTAAAGTGTACAATTCTTTCCTAATAGAACACTCACCATAAAAACTTAAATTGCTTGTTATTTACTTCCTATAAAAACCTGAGTTAAAACAAAGTTTGAAAGGAATAATCAATTGGGTATACTAATATTCCCTTGGATTTGATATGCTTTCCTAATCAAATCACTAGAAAGCCATAAACCTCAAGTACATCACCTCAGGCCTTCAAAGAAGCAATTTAACAATATTAGGATCTACATATGCCCACAACTTTTTTTCAGAGTTAAAATAAGAGTCAGATGAAGACCATTTTTATATTCTGTACTAGTAAAATTACCACAAAAATACAATTATTCCATTTAATTGTTGTTTTATAAAGACTCACTCACATAATATCTTCCTCTTAGTGCTAGTAAAATGTTTCTCCTCTAAATAACTAATATGTTTCCTTTTTATCACACAATATAGATAATTCTATTTCTTTTTCTTAGGTTGACAATAAGTTTTGAGCTAAGGCTTGCTCTCAAGTATGAGAATTCTTAGCCTAGTTCTACACACTTTGACTCTTATTAAACCTCATTCCATTTCATTCATGTCATTTACTGTCCTTCAAATCCTTCTCCGAAATAGGAAGAATATAAATTCATAAATATATATATAACTGAAAACAACAGACAATTTGTATGAATTTGACCTTATAGTCTTTACTAAACCTTTATTAAAACTAAGTATGCCCACATCTAAACTGAGCAGATCAGTTAAAACATTTAACAAAATATATGAATATTTTATCTTAAGAAACTGGATTAAAAGTAAACAATATTTCATAATTAGTGAAAATAACAATGGTTCATGGAATATTTGCTCAGAAATAAAGTTTGAAAAAGGTATATTTCTAATGAACCACATCCCTGCCCCTTTCTATTTCATTTTGCCCTAGTTTCTAAGATGCAATGTGGTTTTCTAAACACTTGCATCCCCACACTGTCTATAATATTAAGACAATGTAATAAAAATAGATGTACTGGTTAAATAAACCATTAATTCTTTTTTTTGAGAAGGGCTAAAATCTAGGAGCTAAATCAGGAATCCTCAATGCAATACATTTTTATAAATTCATATATTTAAATCATGGATGATGGGTGTCCTGGTTATTTTCAGAGTTGCTAAATACAATTGTACTATAATTATCTAAGTTAGGACAGGCCTGCTTCCAAATTTACCTGATGAGAGATGGAAGGTTGCTGGATGGGCCCCTGCATTCTAGGGTTTGGTAAACCCATAGGTGCTGGCCTCCGTTGCACCTGTTGCCTCTGAGCCATTACCTGTTGCTGCATATGCTGGAGTCGTAACTGAGCTAGGCTGATCTGTGTTGGAAACTTGGATAACTGGTTTGAAGATAAACCACCTTGTGGCTGTGAATTCTGTTCCATGACAGGATTCTGCTTAGGCATTTGTGGTTGACTCTCTTTATCTTCAATTACTAAAGAACCTAATTAAAGAAAAAAGGTTAAGTTCTAAAGTTTTTCTGATAGTGAAATACTACATTTTGTAAGGTTATTGTTGCTGAACTTCCAAACTGTCAAGGAACTTTTCAATCTCAGGAAACCTTTACACTCTTTTCTGATAGAGAATATTTTGAGTGGCTTACAATTACCCTTAAGAGAGTTTAAGGGTGCATCTAATAGGTCTGATCCATGCACAAGGCAAAGATTAATTTTTTCAACAGTATAGATTCAATTAAATGTTTTAGATTTACAAAGTATATGCATCCTAAAAAAAAATATGGCTATAATTCATTACTTACTGGTTGTTAAGCACTGTGACAGCATGTCTATGTATATTGTTAAATTCCTCTTTACAGATAAGGGATCTATGATTCAGAGACATTGAAGAACTTACCCAAATCCTCAAAACATTAACTGAATATTTATCTAGATCAATATTTTCCCCTTGCCCTATGAAAGATGTTTCTCAGAAGCCATGGATAACAAATTTGGAAAATTTGTCTCTTTGGAAGAATTAAAATGTAAATTTCATTGTAAACGACAATTTACAGAGCTATAAATGACAGCTCTGAGAAGTTCTACAGTAAAGAATATTATTTAACTTTATTATATCAGAGTTTCACAAACTCTTCACAAACAGGAGATGCTGTCTTTATTTGATTTTTGCTGATGCAGACTTACCTAAAACTATATCCATTTTTGTGTGTGCAATTATACATATATTCTCACCTTTACCTATGCCTATATTTGTATTATAAATGATATACACTGAGTGGACAGATTATTATGATTGGCCAGATTATTATGACCACCCCATCAGTACAATGAAGTGAATTAGTTATGCAAATAATAATAATAATAATAATAATAAAACCTTGAGAGTATTTGCAAGGAAGTTTTCAATATTCAGTATTTTTGGAAGTGTCAATGAAGTACTGATGGGGTGGTCATAATAATCTGGCCGGTCATAATAATCTGGCCACTCAGTATATATAAATACATACATCTCTATAGATATGACTACTTGTGTGGATATATAACTGTGATAGGTTCTCTGTACAGTTGAATGTGGGTTGGTAGAGAGGGATAAGGGTTAAGAGATAGTTACTTAGACACATGCTTTGTATTAATTAACTAGAGGCCAGGTGCAAAATTCATGCACTGGGGGGGGGGGGGGGGGGGGGGGCGCGCCCTCAGCCCAGCCTGCACCCTCTCGCAGTCTGGGAGCCCTCAGGGGATGTCCGACTGATGGCCCTGTGGGGAGCGAGCCTAAACCATCAGTCGGACATCCTCAGTGCTGCCGCAGAGGCAGGAGAGGCTCCCGTCACCACAAGTGTGCTATGAGCCTGGCTTCTGGCTGAGCAGCGCTCCTCCTGTGGGAGCGCACTGACCACCAGGGGGCAGCTCCAGCATCGAGCAGGATCCAGCTGAAACGGGCTCTCCAACATCCCCCGAGGGGTCCTGGATTGCGAGAGGGCGCAGGCCAGGTCGAGGTACCCCACCTGTGCATGATTGGGGCCAGGGAGGGACGCAGGAGGGTGGCCAACCGGGGAGGGACCGTGGGAGGGCTCCAGGGTGTGTTTGGCCTGTCTGGTTCAGTCCTGATTGGCTGGATCCCAACAGCAAGCTAACCTACCAGTCAGGAGTGTCTGCCTTCTGGTGGTCAGTGCATGTCATAGCGACTGGTTGACCGGTCGACTGTCTGCTCTCTGGTGTCAGTACACGTCATAGCGAGCAGTTGAGTGGCCTTACCATATCATTAGCATATTATGCTTTGATTGGTTGAACGGATGACCGGACACTTAGCATATTAGGCATTTATTATACAGGATACATACAGTAACACATATAGGTGTGTGTTTGTGTGTAGTTCCAGTTGTTGCTATTTATCAATAAACATGTAGCTTTATGTACTTCTAAACTGAACTGCAGGGGTCATCTTATTATTTTTTCTTTAAGGGGACACTCTATCATTATTCTTTTTGTTCTTCCCTTGTATAAATGCTTTGTGTAAGTCGATTTCTTCCGTTCCTGGTGTATTCTGAGAGTACTGGCTCTCTATCGTGCCATTTTTTCCTTTCTTACGCAGAATCTAGCCTACAGAATGAGAGCACAATCATATTTGATGATTTTGAAACAAAGTTAATAAGCCCAATGATGTCATCAAAGGGAATATTAGTTAATGAAGAATGTATAGGGAATTCTTAAATTTCTGTTTATATAATTTCCCTGTGAGAAATTAAGAGAGTAGGCAAAAAGTGAGGACTTTTTCTCCTAGCAAATAATATAACAAGAAAGTTAAAATAACTTCCTACTGAACTGCCTGCAAGGATGTTTGAACTCTTAATGTTACCAAGATGATAGTCTTCCTTTGTGATAATTCAGTGGACACCAATATTTAAAATTTGGGCACTTTTCTGTATGCACATAACACTTCAATTAGAAACTTAAATATATGTATAATTATATTTATTATATAAAATTATATGTATAATTATTACAAAAAGGCAAAAGAAAAAGCTATGTTTTCCCTAGCCAGGAGAAAGCAAATGAGTAACATTAGGCATTTGATGACTGAGTCTAAAGAGAAAGCCAATAATAGTATTGGAAATACTATTGTATCAGAAAACATTCTAAGTATCAAAAAATTCTATAACAATGCCAGTCACAAGTCAAGAGTTTTATCAACCCATTCTGATAAAAAGTTCAAGCAAGAGTCTATGAAAAAATAGAACTCCTTAATCCCGAGTCAACAGAGGATGTTTCATAAAACATCCATATACTTACTTATATGTATGTTAACATTCATGCATGTGTGACATATATACACAGATTAATAAAATACTAACAAAAATTCCATGTTTTTAAACCAAGGTAACAAAAACATTTTGAGGGTATAAGGAATACATTTTCAATAACATAATAATCATTAAGAGTTCCAGAAACAAATGGTACTTGGGAAAATATACATAATGACCTACCTAAATTGATAATATTTTGAGCCCAGAAACCAGGATCACAGTGAAATTGGATGATATTGTTGGTCACTGGGGAAGCATCACACCTTGCTCGAAGGAGATGCCGTAACCGGTATGTAATCTAGAAGAAAAGAGACAATTAAACATCAATATCGTTATCAGGCCAATAGTTTATTACACTCCCAGTAAATACACACAAAAAGTAAGTCTCTTGTATGTGTACCAACACAAAATAAACAATAAAATATACACTATAAAAAGTAGACAGCCGAACCTGGCTGGTGTGGCTCAGTGGTTGAGCACTGACCTATAAACCAGTAGGTAACGGTTCGACTCCTGATTAGGGCACATGCCTGGGTTGCCAGATTGATCTTCAGTGTGGGGTGTGCAGAGCAAAACATTTTTTTTTTTTTTAAAAGTAGACCTGCCCTAGCTGGTTTTGCTCAGTGGAGACCCCCCCCCCCCCCCCCAAGGCTGGGTGCCTTTGAAGCCCTAGAAAAGGTCGGAGTTACACCCACCTCTGTTTGTCCAGACAGTGGTAGCTGAAACTACTCTCCCATTTATTATTATGTAAATCCTTGGTGATGGGCTAGTCTGTCTGTTGCCAGGGGTCGCCTGCCTAAGGGCTATGCTATGAATGCATTCCAGATCAATAAAAGCTTGGTGAGGCCTGAGCACAGGTGGAAGTCCTTCCCCTTGAGTTGGACTTGCCCGCCTGGTCCCCCATTATTTCAAATTATCTCTTGTCTTTTCATTTTCATTTGTGTGCGGCTCTGCTTCCAGGCCCTGAACCCTGACCCACGTGGGTGGGAAGGAAACACCCAACAGCATCGGCCTGCAAACTGAAGGGTCCCAGGTTTGATTCCGGTCAAGGGCACATGCCTGGGTTGCAGGCTTCATCCTCAGTAGGGGGCATGCAGGAGGCAGTCAATCAATGATTCTCTCTCATCATTGATGTTTCTATCTCTCTTTTCCTCTCCCTTCCTCTCTGAAATCAATAAAGATATATTTAAAAAAATAAAAATTAGCCCTAGCTGGTTTGGCTTAGTGGATAGAGCGTTGGCCTGCAAACTCAAGGGTCCCAGGTTCGATTCCAGTCAAGGACATGTACCTTGGTTGTGGGCACATCCCCATTAGGGAGTGTGCAGAAGGCAGATCGATGTTTCTAACTCTCTATCCCTGTCCCTTCCTCTCTGTAAAAAATCAATGAAATATATTTTAAAAATATATAAAAAGTAAAAATTAAAATATAAAAGTAGACCTATAACAGCTTTCTTTTCAAAACATCAAAAATTTTGAGGTTAATAATTTTTTTTTTGAGGTATAGTTCAGTTGGGTATGATGTTGAATACAAAACTAAAGAGTATCTTAAAGTGATAGGTTAAAGTCAGTTTTTTTTTAATTAACAAAACATCACAGAAGCACCAACTATTTGTAAAATAAAAAAATTTTTAACACATTTTGCTCTTTTATTTATTTTACTACTTCTTTTAAAGAAGGATTCAGAATTTAGATTAGGTGGCTAATGAGTTACAGAAAAGACAAACTAATCTCTGCTAAGAAAGTATAAGTACAGCCCACAACTAGGCCTGCTAGTTAGTGGAATGGTTCTCCTTGTTCCGATGCTTTGAGTTTCTTGTCATCATCCCCCCCACCCACATGCAGTCCTCAGTGAGTCCTTAGGTCATTCTCCCTCAGCCTTTGAAGAGTTTAGCCCCTGGTTCACTATAACCATTGTCACCATTACTCCTATCTTAATTCTTGGTGATTTTAACATCCACCTAGGTGATCTTCCTTATAGCTTGCTTCTTCTTGCACAGATACAAATACTCTCACAAACCCTAAAGGTTCTATAAGCCTTTGCTCTTACAGTTTTTCTCTGTCCTATCAATCTTACCTTACCATTATCCCTACCCTCTTACCCCTCAATTCCTCCTTATCCAGCTTAAATCCCAGGTTCAATCATCATAAACATTTCCTTGCATATACCCTCAACACTTTCTCTCTCATACTCAATTACACAAAATCCCTTTCCTCTTTTCAACCTTTTCCACAGATAAAACAAAACTTACTTCAGATCAGTCCCTAAGGTTGACTGGCTATCATATGACAGTTATTTATGTTCTGACAAACTTTTATCATTTACTTGTTTATATCATCATAGACTCACATATTCCTACTTAATTCAATGTGTTCTGATTAATTACTATAGTTATTTAGTTTGAGTTTCAAATTGGTTGATTTGCCCAGAGAGAGCCCTTTTAAGCTAGATCCCAGTCCTTTTGACATGTCCTCAGCATGTCTCTGGCAAAAGATGTTCTGGGTACAATTTGTACTTTTCTTCACTTTGCTTGGAATTTAGAAACCAAGATCTGGAATAACATTGGGCTTACTGCTTTTGTGGTGTAACACACAAACGCGCGCGCGCACACACACACACTCATTTACATATTGTGTGTGTGTATGTATGTATGTATATATATATATATATATATATATATATATATATATATATATATATAACTACTTCCAGATCTTTGTGTATATGTGTATAAGTCTTGAGTTCATACTTATATTCTTAATTTCAATCTATTGCACCTTAGGACTCTATCTTTAGCAAAAATATTAGCTGCCATTACCCTCAATATATTTACTTATTTCCTCAATCCACTCACTTATTTGCTTAATATAACCAAAATTTGAAAGATTTCTGCTCACTCTCTCTGTGTTCCCCACTCATCACTTCTTATCTCTGGCTGCTAGCCTCATGCAGTGTGATCCCCCAACCATCTTCACTACCCTGAGTCCTCAGTCACCATGCTGATGAGCCCATGACGAGAAGGAAAGATGATCATTTTTCTTTAAAAACATTTTTTTTCTGTCTTTAGGCAAATATACTGACTTAGCATTTTGAGTATCTTATAATTTTCAGTGTGAAAATTGAGCAGTATAAGCTCTTTTACCTGCCCCCCCCCCCCAAAAACAACAACAACAACAACAACAATTAAATCAGAAATGTGAGTACTTCCTTAAGAGGAAATCAGCTTTAATTAAAGGAAACTTTGAGGTAAATTACTAGGACATCGATACTTTTTTCCCCTTAAGGTACTAAGCTGTAAACTTCTTCTTTTGCTGATGAAAAGCTACAAGACACAGAATTTACTTACAATTCAGATAGCTAGTATCTATTTGCCAATTTAGTGTGGCAAGGTCTAAAAGTAATGTCAAAGTTGGCCAAACTCTGCTCCTTATCTTAAGCAACATGTTTTCTGTTGTATTTTACTGCCATTCAATGTAAAAATGAGAACTCTCTTGTCAAATTACTTTTGTTGAATGTGTTGGGCTGACATTGATTAACATAATTACATAGGCCTGGCTGGCATGGCTCAGTGGTTGAGCATTGACTTATGAACCAGCAGGTCATGGTTCGATTTCCAGTCAGGGCAAATGCCCAGATTGCGGGCGCGATTTCCAGTAAGGGGTGTGCAAGAGGCAGCAAATGAATGATTCTAGCTCTCTCTCCTTCTTCCCTCCTCTCTGAAATCAATAAAAATATATATTTTAAAAATTATATAGGTTTCAGCTACATAATTCCACAACACATTCTGTAGACTGTATTATGTGTTCACCATCCCAAGTCAAGTCTCCTTCCATCAAATGCAGATTTTAGATAATGCTGAGAAATCATAAAGCTTAACTAATGTAGACGATAAACAATGGTCATTAAACATACTTATTCATCTCTTCAGGCATATCTACACTTAAATGAACTCAGGTTTCACACTAAAAACTTAGGTGTTGTTCAAAAAGCAAAAAAAATTTTTTTAAATATAAAGGATGTCCAAATAGCTTTTGAGATAGCAGTACTGTAACTGTCTTCTATTAAAGTTAAATAGACTTAAAAAATATTTCATTAAAAAATTTCATTGTTTCTAAGTTCCCAACACTATAAAAAATTAACAAAGTTTCATTTATACTTACAACTTCTGGCAGGAGATGTTATTTGGTACTTTATTTATTATTATTATTTTTCACTATCAATTTTTCATTGAGTTCCTTAAATTCCTACTTTTAGAAGTATGATCTAATGAAATTCATAGAAAAATACACAACTGTAATAATAGATAAAAGTAAATAATAGGATGATGGACATATGCATAAGAGCTTTGTAAACAGAAGGGGATTCTAACCATTCTAACCCAGTTTTGGTCACTGGAGGCTGTGAAGAGGAAAGGAAGATAAACCTAAAATGAACATTGTAGTCTCTAAAAAGATGAACATTAGTTATTTAAGAGAAAGAATAGGCATTTTCAGAAAGGGTACCAGAACCCAGGTAAGAGAGCATGGTATGGTCTGAGGATCAGAAATAAGGAATTGGCAATGAGACATTCAGGAAACATAAAAAAGGTCTTTGAAGATCAATTAGATGGGGGCGTGGGGGAAATGGAATAGGATTGTAGAATTCCTTTTTACTACTTATACCCTTAATCGTTTCTTAATCTATCTATAGTATTATAGAAATATTTACTATTAGTAAAAAGAATGCCTGTGTTTCATTCTTCTGGTCTCTCTGCTGTCAATATTTCTTACCTTCCTTCTAAATAAATGTAAGGATAACAGAAGAATCCTAAGGAAATACTGTGAAAATGTTTTAAAATATATTTAAAACTCGACTTCTGAAAGGATTCTGCTATTCTAATAGGTCTGGTCTTTTATTGACTAAAATTCCTATAGCAAGAAGATGAACTAAGAATTGCAATCCAAGATTGAAATTTAACACCAGCAAGACATTTTTTATATTTTTATGTATGTAAAAGCCATCATTTGAAGAATAACCTGAGTAGACATGGCTATGTTTACAAAGCATAAGAACTCTTAAAAACAGGTTGTATAAGATAGCAATTTTCAAATTTGGGACTGGAAATGCTTCTAAATATGTAAAAATACATTTAAAGAATAACCTGGGTAAACATATCATATTTATAAAGTATAAGAGCTCAAAAGAATACAGTTGGCATAATATGGTGATTTTCTAGTTTTCTGAGACTGAAAATACTTCAAATGTTTAAAAATAATCATAAGCTTTAACTCTGCATGCATTACAGGCAATTTATTTTATTAATTACATCCTTTTCTAAATAGGCACTAAGGCCAACTCAAATTACATAGGCTTTTAAAAATTAGGAAAAAAAACATGATCAGGAAATCTGGTAATTTTAGTTCTTTATGGTTCTCTGTGCCTACTTTCTCCTATAAGTAACAGAGAGAACAATCATCCTCTCTCCTATTTCAAAAGATCATCCAACAGATTAAGTAATCCCATCTTCTATTTCTTTTTTATTAAGATCTTCACCGGAGGATATATTCATTGGTTTGTATTGTGTGTGTTTTTGGAGAGAAAGGAGAGTAGGGAGGGAGAGAGGCAGAGAGAGGGAGTGAGGGAGAATGGGAAGGAGAGAGGGAGAGAAACGAACATTGATGTGAGGGAGAAACAGCGATCAGTTGCCTACTATACATGCCTGATTTAAGATCAAACCCACAACGTATGTGTCCTGACTTAGAATCGAACCCTCAGGACAATGCTACAACCAACTGAGCAACCAGGCTAGGGTCCATCTTCTATTTTTACTGTTTTCTCCTATTATAATTACCAACAAATTATATAATAAAACTAGAGAAACAAAATTTTATACTAAGACTAAGTATCTGATTATTATGTATGAATGATATGCTTTCTTACACATATAAATAACATCAGTAACAGAGAAGGTCTGTACTACATAGAAGTTTTTTTCATTAGACCAATGAAGCAGTTTTACAAAAAAGACCTAAAGATTAAGACTACATCATTGATTATTATGAAAGGAAAAAATCATAAGAGTTTAATACAATTCATGATTAGAAATAGTTGCAAATCAATTTTCTAATAAATCACTCAGCATTTGGATTTAGTTTATAAAAGCTGATCCAGAAGTGCATTTCATTATTTCAAAATGGTCATTAGAAATTTCTGCCACTAGATTCCAAAAAATGGAATAGCTGAACAGAAAACTGATTTGAATATCATAATCTGATTACAAAGTATACATTTATGTGGAATCTTTAATAAGATGAAAAGGAGCAGGAATTTTTAAGAACATTTATATGGTTTTACCTCCAATGACTAAATGTGTCCTACATCCTTAATACCACTTGGGTTGCGGGAAACGAGTTAAGTCGGCTCGCGTGAATTGCGCGTACTCCGCGGGAGCCGTCTTAAACTCGGTTCATATAGATTTGCGGTGGAGTGCGGGAAACGTGTAAACTCGGGCCGATTGTAACTGCGTGTTACCAAATATTTCATTTCAATCGAACCCATACTTCAAAAGATATAGGCATTTTAACGCGCCATCTTATATTTTGGCGGGAAATTCACCCGCAACCCAAGTGATACTAAAGTCCTGGTCCATAGAAAACAGTATCTGCATCACATGGGATCTTGTTAAAAATACAAAACCTGGCTCCACTCCAAATCCACTGAACCAGAATCTTTAGGTGGTTACTATGCAATCATCATATTTTCAGTACCAAGATTCAAGACTACTGTCCAAATAGTTCATCAAATCATAAAGCCACTTTTCCCTAGTAAATGGGTTGAAATATTCAGCACCATGTACTGCTGAGAGAATAAACAATGTAGAAGAGGAACACAGCCTGGCTCAGATGTGTGACCTTAGGCAGGTTAAACTTAGTTCTGTACCTAGGTTTCATCACCCACACAATGAGGATGGAAAGGTATACCTATCTCATAAAAGTAACATAAAAAGTTTAAGGAAATATTACATGGAAAATGCTTTGAAATTAGTCCCTGGCACACGATAGGTAATCAGAAAATGTTTACTATTATTAAGTTCATTTGCTACTAAGACAGAGAAAACTTAGAAAAGAACAATATAGGAGTGACATGGTAGTTTTACAAATCAATTTTATCTACCTACCTACCTACCTACCTACCTACTCTCGCAATCAAAAGATTTATCAACCTGGGGCTACAAATAACTCTCTAAATAGGAGATGGAGGCTGGGAAGAAAGGCTGGAAAAATGACCACAAGGTCAAAGAGAAACAAGAGAAAGAGAGAACATGGGGGAAGGGGACAATTATATTATCTTCCCTAGATGGATTTTCTTCTGGATAGTCCTAGCCTAGTGGTAGATGAGTGAATTTATTGAGTCCAGCCACTTGGGAGAGAGACAATGGCTGGCACTGTACCCACTAGGGCCCTTGAGGTGCCTCTCCTCCATCAACCAAAACCTTGGTGGCGGGGGGGGGGGGGAGGTTTTACATTCATTACCCTCACCCCAACCCCAAATAGATGACCTGGAGCTTCTAATCTGTGAACATGAGCACGATGATAGTGCACACGCCCATCAAGAAATGCATGAAGGACTTGTGCTTCTCTATGAGCTAAAATAATATTTTAAAAAATCCAATACAGTAACACCTCGCTGTAACAGACTAATTCAGGCAAGGGGATGTCTACTAGTATTAAAGCTAAAAGTCCATTATAGAATGAAGCAGGTTTTCTGAATGCATGTGTTAATAAAGTGACAAATTAGTTTACCTGTTTCTACTTATGTAGACACATTTGTGTAATTAAAATTAAGCATGTATGAAAAGTTTAATTTCACAGAAAAGTTTTCTATATGTACTACTGTAATTTTAAATTTATACTGAATAGGTCTAGTAAATGCAAACATTCACCAGTCACCGAGAGTAAACAAATGCACAGGACTGGGGCATGGCTTAGCACACGTTAAAACTGCTGCAGAAAGTCATGCCACGTTAACAACAGAAACAATTACCATGCACATGAGATATGGTGTGATCATATGCTCATCATTCGCCAAACACTGTTTACAAGCGGTGGACTTTTTCATTTAAATATGTAGACCACAGCTGTAAATAATTTTATGTAATATTTATGTCGGCAAAATTACTATACAGTGTTTTTTTCCCAACATATGGCCTGTTCGGTAGAATTTGTTAAAAATAACAGTGAATTAAAAAAAACAAAACCCTGTTAATTTAATTATAAGCAAGTCTTGGTTAAAAAGCATTTTAAAATTAACAGGGTGTTAATTTTCACATATAACTTATGGACTAAAAGTTTTGTCTGTTAAATCCGAAGTCCGTTAAATTGAGGGTTTACTGTATACAGGGGTGGGGGCAAAAGTAGGTTAATACAAGCCTGCAACCCAGGCATGTGCCCTGACTGGGAATCAACCCTGCAACCTTTTGGTGCACAGGACAATGCCCAAACAACTGAGACACACCAGCCAGGGCTCTCTTTATATTCTGATGGAATATTAAATGCCACACTTGGTCTGTCTTACCAGTCGCTTGCTATAAAGTAGTGCTGTACTGCTGCCACTGGAAACTGCCCATTTAGAAAAATGCATGACATGTTCCAACTGTTTAGAAAGTCCAGCCACTTCCTGTTGTTGTTGCATAAGTTTTATGCGATGGTCCTTCGCCAGGCTCTAAAAAGAAAATAATTTCAAAATTAGTTCTGTCTGTAACATATCTTAATGGCCATTTTCAGATTACCATATTAGAATAACCATCACCTTTAAGAAACTGAAAATCCTCTTAGTGTTGCTTTTCCCCACTTAGTACAAAGGATCAGTCTTAATGCAGCAAAACACTGTGCTCCAAATGCTCCTTATAGCCACTGCTACTACCACTACCACGGCCTCCATGGCCCCTAACCTCCACCCTCAGTATGGTTTTATACACTGAGTGGCCAGATTATTATGACTATCCCATTAGTATTTCATTGACACTTCCAAAAATACTGAATATTGAAAACTTCCTAAGCAAATACTCTCAAGGTTTTATTATTATTATTATTATTTGCATAACTAATTCACTTCATTGTACTGATGGGGCGGTCATAATAATCTGGCCGGTCATAATAATCTGGCCACTCAGTGTATATCTGGGACTTAGGTTTCTGTTCATGTTATCTTCCAATATCCAATAGGAACAAAACCTGTAGATTAGCTACAATACAGTAAATGCCTATTAAATTCAATACCCACAAATAAAATAAATATAACCTTTCCAGCAATCTAGTAAATTACCAGATCACATAATTTACTCAATCTCATGATTTCACCTTTTAGGCATTCTAGTCCTCATTGCAACCATATGATAGACAACATGTATGCTTCGCATGTGATAAAAAAAGCTGTAACTTTTTTTTTTTTGTCTAGTGAGAGTTACATGGTGACTAATGTGCCAATGCACTCTCAGAAAAGCTACAGAAAAGCAGTACACCGAATTTCTCTCTGAGGGTTTTACCTTTCCCTAAGGAAGTACACAAGGAAGAACACAGGTTAATAAAAAGTGAAGAGCACTGAACTTGGGTTATTTTAAAGGTTTCTATCCAAAAATCTCCTTTACCTAGCAAGGAAAGAGGAAGAAAATAGGGCTTTCTACTGGCTTAAAAAAAAAAGTTTAAAGTAAAATTGCTATGCTCCAATATAGACTTATAGTCTCAATAAAAAAAGAACCTAGATCCCAGCCATAGTCAGTTTCAAATGTTGAGAATGTACATGTGCTAAATTGAATTAAGGGAAGAACTGCAGTGACTATTAATGGCTTTGTCATATCTAATTTAAAGCTCAGAGATAACTTACTTATTAGGTTATTTCTGACCTCTGTGAAAACCGTTTCTTTGGAGGCATTCTAGAAAGAACAAATATTCTGTTTATTTTTAATTAGGTTGCAAATTGAGAATCAGAAGGTCTAGTTTCTTGGTATTCCACAGAAACAACTATTTGGTAGCCTGGCCAGGGTGGCTCAGTGGTTGAGCATCAACCCATGAAGCAATAGGTCACTTGTTTGATTCCTGGTCAGGGCACATGCCCAGATTGCGGGCTCGATCCCTAGTAAGGGGGGGGGGGGCAGGAGGCAGCCAATCGATGTTCCCCTCTCTCTCTCTCTCTATATATATATATGATCAGTAAAAACATTTTTAAACAGTTCTATAAAAACTGTAAGGCAATAATGTTGATTAAAAATAATACTGATGACTAAGTTTATTCCTAGAGATTGGGAATTTGGTCGTATTTTGTTTCTATATTCCTCTTATTTTTTTAATCTGCAAGTAATTTTGATTTACAGTGAAGTTTGGAAACAACCACAGCCACTACTGATCTCTGAGAAAACAATTTGAAGTCACTTTTTATTTTAAGCAGAGCTTTGAAAACATTTTAAATTGTTTAAATGCAGCTATTAAAACAGAAACAGAGAACCTTGAAAAAATAGTTACTGTAAATAAGGTCTGATTCTTCCTGGACAGAATAATTCTTCACTAAGTAAGTATTTGATTATAAAAGAATAAAGTATTATTTTAGTCTTTGTTTCCAGTATGGTTGCTAAACCATGGTAGTGGCCTTGCTTTGCAGGGGACAAAACTTTCTAACCTTATAGTTTTGTTAACTATAAGATAAAGATGTTGGCTCTGGCCGGTTTGGTTCAGTGCATAGAGTGTTGGCCTGAGGATTGAAGGGTCAAGGGCATGTACTTCAGTTGCAGGCTTGATCCCCCAGCTCTGATCAGGGTACATGCAATGGAAAAATATCCTTGGGTGAGGATTAACAACAACAAAAAGATGTTGAACTAAATTATTTCTAGGAGTTTTTTTTCTAATCTTCAAACACGACAATTCTTTTACTCTTTTCTCATTCTAAATTGCTTCTTTACTGTGAATTCCTTCTGTATCAATATACTAAAAAAATTCTAAAATACCATGCAATTAATATGTTAATATACCATATATTTGACTCCATATATTTGAAGTCAAGCAGTGAATTTGGATCTTGACCTTCAGGAACATAAAACAGCTGATGAAGCTAGTAATATCTTTCTTATCTTCAGTGGGAAACAACTATCCAAAATGCCCTGGCTTTAGCAATTAACACTATAAAATGTTAAGGGCAGGAGGCACCTCCTTTTACCTAATATCTCATAAGGTTAAATGTATATAGTTGAGAACTAAACATAGCTAATTAGTGTATCTTTCCAAAATTTTGTTCAATTGCACTCCAACCCTTTGGTGATGCAAAACTGTCACTTCAATGAATCTCTAAAATGATTCATCTCTTCAATATTTACAGAGTTTCTCCTGCAAGCAAGGCATTATATTAGACACTGTGGAGTAAATAATAATAATTAATAAAATTCCTAGTGGGAGTATCAACCTACTTGCTAGGTGGGAAGCTGCGGATTCATGAATTGTTTAATGTAGCCAATTAGATCTTCAAATTGAGTTTTTTTAATACTTCAAATTGAGTTTTTAAAATACTTCACACGAAAAGTTTCTAATAATTCAATTATCTACATTTACCTTACAGGGTATGTCAGAAGCTCAAAAATGCTTACATTTTTTTGTTCAGAATTATTTTATTTGGAAATCAACTGAAATATAATAAAGAATTATAATCTATAAAAAAATCATAACTCTGGCCTGTGTGTGCAGTGGTTAGAGCACTGGCCCGCACACCAAAGGGTCCTGGTCAAGGGCACGTACCTGGGTTGCAGGTTCGATCCCTGCCCATGTTGGGCCTTGTGCAGGAAGCAACTAGCAGATGTGACTCTCTCACATCAATGTTTCTCTCTCTTTCTCTCTCTCCCTCCCTCCCCTCTATTCTCTCTAAAAATCAATGGAAAAAATATCCTCAGGTGAGGATTAACAAAAAACAAAACTAACATCATGATATAATTTGGTTTAAAAAATTATTACTGGATATACCAAAATAAACATATTTTCTCTCCTTTCTATAAATAGCCCAAGTTCTGGAAATCTCATATAGCATATATGGGCATCAACCGCATATATGCTATTAAATAACAGCACCCATTCATATTTGCCCTCAGTTAAACTTTCTTAATGTAGATTCACTCTAATTTTTCAGGCTACAGTACTATAAAGATTGACATTAAAAAAAAAAAAAAGACATTCCTACTGTTTTATAAAGCCATAAATCATCAGCTTGACAATGCAGAGCCTGGCAAAGGAAAACATGGGAACATAGAAGAAATACTACTGAATCATAAAACAATTATATGAAAAAGGCTTTGATTTCAAATTCGCAAATACATATGAAATTCTATTAAATCGTACTAGTATGCTGCATTAACAGTAACTTACCTCAAGCTGATGCAGTAGAGCTTTTCCTTTTTTATTTATTTCTACCATCAATGTAAATATAGCAACTTTAATATCTTGTTCCACTTGCTTTTGATTTTGATTTACTTCAATTATCCTGAAAATTAAATGAACAGGGGAAATATAAGGCAGGAAAATTGTTTTTACAATATTTAAAATTGATTTTTTAAGGTCTAAATTAGACCAAAATGTTTTCAGCACTTAAAAGCTCAGCTATTTCTAGTATGCTTCAGTTTAAATTGACTTTCTTGAAAACAATACAGCAGAAATCCTATTCTTCTGAAAGACATAGTCATTTAATTCAACCTTAAAATCAAAATGCATAAAAAACATTTTAAGAAAATAAGCTTTGGAAAGATTATGGTAACACCCAGGAAAATCAATACTCAGCTTAAAAAGATGATAAAGAAAACCATGAATCTGAAAGAGTTCTATTTTATTCACTGCAACTAAGAAGTAGGAAAGGGTAAATGTGTCACTTTTATTTAGTCATGTGAACTACTACAGTACCCATTATACCTGAATAGAAGAATAACAGACAATAGTAGTTTGTTACTTTTAATAACACATTTGTCTTTAAATAAGCAGCCAAATAACTACTTTATGTTTAATCAACCACCAAATATGTTTTTTCCTTTGATTAGAAAAAATGGAAATGCTGTTTTCATAGAGATCAAGAACAGAAAGAAAATACATAGCATTACAACAGAATATCTTATAGAAGCAGAAAAGAATAATGGGGAACCCACTGAATATTATAAGAGAAATAAAAAGCTTCTTTTCTTCTGTTTCTCCCATAGTCACCTTCCAAGACTAAAAAGGCAGAGATTTTATTCTCTGTTGGAAAATCTTCAAGATAATTATTTAACATCAATATTGGCTAGAGGATCAAAAAAACTAATATAAATCCTCGTGATTGTAGGAGAGGATAAAAAAGGGGCGACCACTACCATGTTTGCACATGTGTGAAAATGAATGGTCAAGTAAGTCAGTCTAGTAAATTTAATCCTCCTATAATCAGGTAAGCAAATAAAGATATAAGCAATTAACACCTAACCCAAAGATTCTTTAATTTTTCCAATTCAAAAACCAAAATACTAAAAAAATAAAAGCCCACCAAATTTGGATAATTCACACTAATCTTAAGTCCAGAAATTTTCACACATATATGGTCAACTGATATTCTACAAAGGTGCCAAGGCAATTCAGTAGCAACAGAAGAGTTTTGTCAACAAATGGGAGTTGGAGCAAATGGACATCCATATGTCAATTTTAAAAAAAGGAAATACTGTATATATTGTGAAAGAATAAGAAAAAAGTCAAAATGGTAAACTTCACCAAGGGTGGATCTTTCACATAAAATTAGTTATCTTACAATTGCTACCATTTGCTACTAGATGGTAGAAATGACTATCATTATCTCTCCTTATCCTATCTAATAAAGAGGGAATATGCTAATTGACTGCCCCGCCCTCAAAGATAGCGGCACCCACAGCCAATGAGGAGGGAATATGCTAACTGACTGCCCCACCCTCAAAGATGGTGGCACCCACAGCCACAAGATGGCTGGCAGTTGTGGGTGATCAGGCCAGAAGGGGTGGAGAGTTAGGGGTGACCAGGCCAGCAGGGGAGGGCAGTTAGGGGTGACCGGGCTGGCAGGGGAGCAGTTAGGTGTTGATCAAGCTGGCAGGGGAGTGGTTTGGGGGTGATCAGGCTGGCAGGCAGAAGCGGTTAGGGGCAATCAGGCAGGCAGGCAGGCGAGTGGTTGGGAGCCAGCAGTCCCGGATTTTGAGAGGGATGTCGGACTGCCTGTTTAGTTATGGGATCGGGCCTAAATGGGAAGTCGGACATCCCCCAAGGGGTCTCAGATTGGAGAGGGTGCAGGCTGGGCTGAGGGAAACCCTTACCCCCCAGTGCACAAATTTTGTGCACCGGGCCTCTAGTTCTATAAATATTAATTACAAATTTTCAATTACTCAGTTACAAAATATTTTTAACCCACCAATTCACCAATTATTCTACTTGGGAAAGTACAGTATTGTGATTAAAATATGGTAAGGGAAATCGTTTTTGGTTAACTATAGTTATGTGAAAGAGAAAGGTAATATAAAATGAGAGCTGATCAGAATAATAAAAACTGACACACTAAAACTGTTACTACCACAATATATAATGACTAGCTATACTACTAATAATGGGACACCAAAAAAAGTTAACTTATATTGAAGAATTTTTTTTTAAATCAAGGAATTTCTTGAAAAAAATTCCCAAACGCCCAACCCTAGTCATGTTCCAAAATTATAAGAATAACAGTTTATGATTGCTCTTATGGAAGATGAACCACAAAAGCCTTACAAAATTTTCTGAGAACAGCACTCAAATCCCCTGTAAGGCCTCTCTTATCCTGCTCTTTCTAATAAGAAAGATCATTTCTTGATCTGTTTAGGCAGACACGTTAAAAGAAAGGGGATACGGAATTTCATAGGTGTAAAGGTTACAAAATGTCAGTGTGTGCCCCAAATGGGATAAAAAAAAAAAAGGAGCTAGACAAACTCCCGCTTCCCCACAGAGGCCAGTGGTTTCCTCCACCAATCACTGAATTGTGAGACAGGAGCCTTGGACAAACGGAAGACAAAAACATAATAGATAATATGTAGAAACTGTGTAATATTGTACCTGACAAGGAATAAAAGGTGTGTGAAACAGTGTAACAATCCCAGCCTCCTGGTCCAAATGTCTCCAATTCATTGCAGTTAAGATGACAGCCCAGAGGGGTTATCTCAAAGGTTAGCAATTCTTAAAATAGCATTTATGTATATAATCAAGTGTTAAAATATTTTACACTAGCAAAAACAGTTGATTTTATCTTTAAAATCCTGGTATTTCTTTAAAATTGAAAAACACTAATAATGATGAATTATCGATAACTTAAGTGAGCTGCTATAAATGCAGTGTGTCATCAAAATAATTTTAAATTTCATGGCTGAAAAGATGCTTTCAAACCCAAACATTCCAGAAATCCAAAATTTTGTAGAAGTCTTATTAACTGTTATTCGAGTCATCTGGCAGCTTACTTAGGTCTATTTCACCATGAGTTAAATAAAATGTTCTAAAAGTGAGTATACTTAACACATTATATAAAGATGATTTATTATAATACCATAAATGTAAATTTACCTGTTCTGGATCTGATTTCCTGTGAATTTGATGTACTTTGTTTTTTCCATCAATTTGGTGATTAGTGTATCTATGATCACTTTCTGATTCTGAAAAGCTTCTTCTATAAATTGATATCTGAAGAAATAAATAAATAATTCAATTATCACATGAATTAATCTGTGTAAAATGAGGAAAAGCCCCAAAGCAAAGATATAATAGAAAACTATTTAAGATAATAAGAGTATAAAGAATATAAACAATCAGTTAAAATACAAAATATAGGTGGCCCCCAAAAAATGTATACACACACTTTGAATAATTACAAAGGCAGTATTAATTAAAATACATTTCATTGTCAAAATTGAGCTATCAGCTGTTAAAGTGTGTATACATTTGGGGGGAGGGGGGGCACTCTGTGTATCCCTGTAAGGCAAATTTTCCCTCTTGTGGAAATTATCCCTTAAGAAAGAGGGAGTCTAGCCCTGGCTGGTTTGGCTCAGTGGATAGAGCATTGGCCTATGGACGGAAGGGTGCCAGGTTTGATTCAGGTCAGGGTACATACCTAGGTTGCAGGCTCCTCCCTGGCCTGGGCCATGGTCAGGGCACATGCAGGAGGCAACCAATCAATGTGTTTCTCGCACATCGATATTTTTCCCTGTATTTCCCTCTCTCTCTTCCACACTCTCTAAAAATCAATGGAAAATATCCTTGAGTGAGGATTTAAAAAAAAAGAAAAAGAAAAGGAATGGGGAGTCTTTACAGATATTATTCAAGGACACTCTTTAAATTATTTTGAAAATTTGGGAGACACACATGCATTATCACGGTTTTAGAGGATTACAGAGCTCAATTGGCCAAAAAGTAATAACAAATATTTAGGCAGATTTAACTATTTTACAATTTCATAATTATGAAAGTTTGATGCTTATAAACATTTTGAAGATCATTTTAAAATAATAAGCCCTTTTAAAATATTTAACTTAGAAGTGAAGATGATAGCCTCTGACAAATAAGATGACTCAAGAGTATCTTAAGAGAAAGACAATGATGTAAATGATACATATGAAGATTTTCATTGGAAGTTTTTCATAAAATGTATAAATACAGTATTTTACATAATGTAATTTGAAAGTATAATTAAATTAAAGAGGGTGGTCAAAGTTAGAAAAAAAGAAAACAGATAATTTCATTCAATTTCCTTTGTACTTAATCATATTTGTAAAACCATGACTGTTTAAATTCCTTCTTAGGTAACAAGACTTTTATTTTAAACTTTTTTTCATTACTACGCTGTTTGGGATCCTAATACAGTGTAATGTTGAATGAAATGGTCAAAATGGTCATCTTTATCTTCTTCCTAAACTCAAAGTAAAAACTTTGAATATTCCATTTATGATGTTTACTAGTTCTTTTCATAATCTTTAGCAGGTTTGGGAAATTTCCTTTTATTCCTAGTTTGCTAAGATATATATATATACATACACACACACACACACACACACACACACACACACACACACACATATATACATATATATGTTTAAATGTTTTCATATTGATTTTAGACAAAGAGGAAGTTAGAGGGAGAAACATATATCAATTGCCTCTGTATGCACCCTGACGGGACAGAACCCACAACCTGAGCATGTGCCATGACTGGGTATTGAACCGGTGACCTTTTGGTGCACAGGACGATGCTCTACCTAGCCACACCAGCCAGGGCAATCATGGGTTATATTTTTAATTTAATGTTTCTTCTGCCTCTACTGAGATGGTTATATAATTTTTCCTTTATTCTTTAAAGATATGAATTACATGATGATTTTCAGATGTTAAATAAACTTTGTATTACTAATAAGGCCAACTTGGTTATGATTACATTATCCAAAAATCATAATACTACTGAATTTGGTTTCCCAATTTATCTCTTAGAATTTTATTATTCAACTAGAGGCCCAGTGCACGAAATCTGTGCATGGGGGGTGTCCCTCAGCCCGGCCTGCACCCTTTCCAATCCGGGACCCCTCGGGGGATGTCCGACTACCGGTTTAGGACTGATCCCCTTTGGGATCGGGCCTAAACCGGCAGTCAGACATCCCTCTCGCAATCCAGAACCACTGGCTCCTAACCACTCACCTGCCTGCCTAATGCCCCCAACTGCCCTCCCCTGCCAGCCTGATATCGCCCCTAACTGCTCTCCCCTGCTGGCCTGATTGCCCCTAGCTGCCTCTGCCTGGGTCCCCACCACATGGCTTTGTCTGGAAGATGGCCCGTCGGCCTGGTCTAATTAGCATATTACCCTTTTATTAGTATAGATTACAGTTTACATTCAATATTATTTTGTATTAGTTTCAGGTGTACAGTGTAGTGGGTAAACAATAATATACTTTACAACTGCTTAGAATTTTTAGGTTCATCTCATGGGTGAGACTACTCTGTAATTTTCTATTTTTACTCCTCATAATCAGTGAAGTTTACCTGGATTTGTATTTTACTTTATGGGAAAATTATAAATCATGGATTTACATGAAATTGAAGGACTAATCTAATTTTCTATTTTTTTTGTACTAGTTTTGGTAAGCTGTACTTTCTAAGAATTATCCCATTTCATGTAAAAATTTTCTATTGACAGATATCCTTTTTAATTTTTTAAATATATTTTTCACTATTGATAGTAGTACAGATATCTCCCATTTTTACAGATATCCTTTTATACTTTTTAATTCCTTTACAAAATACCCCCTTATTCCTATTATTTGGGCCTGCTCCCTTCTTAATCACTCATAAAAAGATTTGGTAATTTTACTAGTCTTTCTGAAAGATCCAATTTTTGGCTTTGACTATTTCATTAATTTCTGCACTTGTCTTTATTATATCCCTTTCCCCACTTACTTAAGGTTTAATTTACTCATTCTAACTTGAGATAAATGTTTAACACATTCATTTTTTAATCCTATTTAATATATGCAATTGTATATTTCTTTCTAATCATGGTTTTAGCAGTATTATTTCAGAAATATTTTCATTATCATTCAGATAAAAATATTTTCTAGTATACTATATCAGGATTTCTTTTTTTACACTTTATTAACTAATTTTGAAATAATTTTAAAGATCAATTTGCAATAGTACAGAGTTCTCACATATACCTTACACTGCTTAGCTTTTCAAATATTGCCTCCTCAACAGCCCTTTAATTCCTTAATAATTAGTATGCCATTTCCTAAAAAGGATCTTCTATTGTTTACCCATAATTATAGGAAAATTGACATTGAGATAATACTTCCATCTAATCTACAGACCATATACCAATTATGTCATTTGTCTCACTAATGTCCTCTATATTTCTTCTCCCTCTAATCCAGGATACCATCCAGGATAATACATCATTACATTTTGTTTTCATGTGAACTGTATTCCTTCATTTTCAAATATTTGGAGATTTTTCTCATCTATTATTATTTTCCAGATTAACTGCAGAGTTTACACAAGACTTTATATGATTTTAATCCTTTGAAATTTAAGACTGCTCTGGCATGATTAAATTCTTCCTATTTATGTTTGAAAAGAATGTGTATTGGGTACAGTATTTCTTAATGTCCATGAGGTTACTTATTGTTATTTGAATTTTATGGAAATATCCTTATTTTTTAGTGTGCTTGTTTTGTCAATTATTGAGATGTTAAATTTCCCACTCTAACTGTAGATTTGTTTATTTGTTCTAAGTTGTTATTTTTCTTTACATATTTTTCTTTTTATTATTTTCTTTTTCTCTCTATATTTTAAAGCGCATAAATTTAGAACTGTTGTATCTTTTAGATGAAGAAAACCATTTTTCATTATAAAGTTTCCCCCTTTATCTCAATGCATTTTGCTATGCCAACTTGCCTTTGGTTGGTGTTTGTATGGCACATCTTTACCTGTCCTTTTTATATACTCAGGTTTTAGATGTTTCTGCAACACACTTTCTATTTTCTTCTTATCCAGCCTGAAATATTTTGAACATTTTATCTATTTAAATTTATTATAATTACAATACATTTATAGATCTATCAAGTTCTAATTTAATCTGCTCTTTGTTGCTTTTTCTTTCTTTGACCTGTGTTTACCAGCCGTGGGCAAACTATGGCCTGCGGGCTGGATCCGCCCGTTTGAAATGAATAAAACTAAAAAAAAAAAGACCGTACCCTTTTATGTAATGATGTTTACTTTGAATTTATATTAGTTCACACAAACACTCCCTCCATGCTTTTGTTCCGGCCCTCCGGTCCAGTTTAAGAACCCATTGTGGCCCTCCAGTCAAAAAATTTGCCCACCCCTGGTTTAGACTGATTAATTATTAATTATTATATTCTCCCCCCCACAAATACTTTTACTATTCTTTCAGTGACTACTCCAGATATTACACAACACAGATCTTGACTTATCACCTAATAATGATTTTTATATTCTTACCCTCCATCCTAAATTATTCATAAGCCTTAGACCATGAACTCCACATCCTCCTAACACCGTGGTTGGCAAACTGCGGCTCGGGAGCCACATGTGGCTCTTTGGCCCCTTGAGTGTGGTTCTTCCTAAGCCTTAGGAGTACCCTAATTAAGTTAATAACAATGTACCTACCTATATAGTTTAAGTTTAAAAAATTTGGCTCTCAAAAGAAATTTCAATCGTTGCACTGTTGATATTTGGCTCTGTTGACTAATGAGTTTGCCAACCACTGTCCTAACATGTCTGCTGTGTGATATACAACACAAATAATGCAAACCAACTAGATATTTTTATTGCTTTCTAAGTCAATATTTATTCAGATTTACAAATGCTTATTTTAACTGCTCTTATTCTGCCACGCATCATCTGCCATTTTTCTTCTGTCTAAAGTGTACTTTAGCCCACCCAGCATGGCTCAGTGGTTGAGCATCAACCTATGAACCAGCAGGTCATGGTTCGATTCCCCATCAAGGGCACATACCTGGGGTTTTGGGCTCAATCCCCAATAGGGGGCGTGCAGGAGGCAGCCGATCAATGATTTTCTCTCATTATTGATGTTTCTATCTCTCACTCCCTTTCCCTTCCTCTCTGAAATAAAAATATATAAAAATTTAAAGAATGAAATAAGTAAAACAATATGTGGGGGCTAGTGGTTCTTAGCTCAGGGTGATCTTGCTCCCAGGACCATGCATTTTTAGTTGTGACAACTGGGAGGATGCTACTGGAATCTAGTGAATAGAGGTCAAAGATGCAGCCAAATACCACATAAAGCATCGAACAGCCCCCACACAAAGAATGATCTCTGGCCCAAAATGTCAATAGTGCCAAAGTTGAAATATCCTATATGATAAAAGCCTAATATGCCAAGTGTCCGGTCATCCGTTCAACCAATCAAAGCGTAATATGCTAATGATATGCTAAGGTTGCTCAACCACTCGCTATGACATGCACTGACCACCAGGGGGGCAGACGATCAACGGGTCAACCAGTTGCTATGATGTACACTGACCACCAGTGGGCAGATGATCAACCAGTCAACCAGTCGCTATGATGTGCACTAACCACCAGAGGGTAGATGCTCAACGCAGGATCTGCCCCCTGGTGATCAGTGCGCTCCCACAGGGGGAGCACCGCTCAGCCAGAAGCCAGGCTCACAGCTGGTGAATGCAGCGGTAGTGGCAGGAGACTCTCCCGCCTCTGCAGCAGTCAGACATCCCCCAAGTGCTCCCGGACTGCGAGAGGGTGCAGGCTAAGCTGAGGGACCCCCCGCCCCCCACATCCCAGTGCATGAATTTCATGCAACAGGCCTCTAGTTCCTGAATAGGCCAAACAAAACATTATCTGCAGACTGCCATTTGGTTGGGTGCCAGCAGTCCTCTACTTTCATAAAGCTGTATTACAAATCTATGTATATAATGAAAGATGTTGGTACCTATGCTCTTTATGTTCTAATAACTGGCAATCCCGACATGTCAGTTTGTCGCATGTTTCACAGTAAAGCTTTAGCTGCTCCTTCTTATGAAAGGGACAAAATACTGGTCGCTGACTCGTCACACCAACTGCTTCTGGAGAAACAATGAGAGCCAAAAAAAAAGAAAATTAATGTAATTGAATAGTAAATAATTAGATTCTACTGAGATATAAAAGAACTACAAACAATTTCATCAACAACATCACTACTTCTAGGTTTTACATCTGTTAAAATGTTAAGTATTCTTGGCATTTCAGAAGGAAAATATAAATGAGCTCTTCACTTTTCAATGTGTAAATTCCAATTATAATTCAGAAAAAAATGTGGTTAAAAATATGCTTTATAAAATTAAAAAATCTTAATGTCCCAGATAAGTGAGTGTGAACCAATTTGATGTTTTCTTATTCCAAGTACGGGGGGACATTTTTTAAAATGCAATTCAGAAAATATAATAAAGATGTGGCTAAAAAAATTTTTACCACTTTTGCAAAAATACTAACAAAGGATACCCATCAACACAAGTAATTATAAAGTTTTCACTATTATACAGTCATCCGTGTAACTTTACAATAGTTAACCAGCATAGGTATAAAATTGGGCAATACTTACTATAATGTTAAATGGAAAAAATCAGAATACAAATAAATATGATTAATTAAACAGTTATCTAATAATTTAAAGTAAAATCCAAACATTTCAGAAATAATCTCACCTTCAGAGATAATCAATATTAATAACCTGGTATGTGTTCCTTTGGCTGTTTTTCTACATAACTATATATATTAGTGGGTATTTTGTTTTATAAAATTTAAAAAATAGCACTATACTTATTGTCTTGTAAACTGTTTTTTTTTCCCCACTTACCTCTATGTTAGCTATCTTTCTATGTTAGTAAATACATCTATGTATTTATTAACTATACTAGAGGCCCAGTGCACGGATTCGTGCACACTGAAAGGAAATTAATTAGAAGGTGGCTGGCAGGGCAGGACTGGGCAAGATGGACTGGACACGCCCTGGAGCCAACCTCCTGCTGTCCCTCTCCAGCCGGCTGCACCTGGGGCAGTGGCAGGGCTCCAAGGGCATCTGTGGAGTGAGCAGGGTCCCTCTGGCAGGCGGGGTCCCTCAGCCTGGCCTGAGGGGATTCGGCCAAAACCGGCAGTCTGAAATCCCCTGAGGGGACCTGGAGTGCAAGAGGGCACTCTGCAAAGTTGCTGTCGCTCGGCAGCTCCTGCGTTAAGTGTCTGCCCCCTGGTGGTCAGAGCGCTTCATAGCTACCAGTTGGACGGTCGCTTAGGCTTTTGTATATATAGACAGTATTCCATCAAAAGGATATACTACCTGATAGTGGGCATTTAAATGTTTCTCATTTTTCAATATTGTGTGTTAGTGTTAAAACAAACAAATGAAATGTAAAAGTCATTGAATGTTTCTGTAAGACAAATTCCTAGTAATAGAATTGTTGGGCCAAATGGTAATTTATATATACATAATTAAATAGTACTCCAAAAAACTGTACCAATTTGTACTCCTACTCGGGTAGACTATTAGCTTACTAATAAGGTTTTCTCAGTATTTTTAATCTTCAACAATTTTATTTAAAAACAAAGAAATATTTCACAATCTTTAGGTGCATTTCTTTAATAATGGAGATGGAAACTTGACACATTCATCAACCATTTGCATTTCTTTTAAGAGTCTGTTTATAACCTCTTATTTTTCTGTCCAATTCTCTTCACAACTTGTAAACACATTTAATATTTTTTTCCAAGCACATGATATTGCTTATAAGTGTATCAAAACATGTCAGCGTAGAAAAGAAAAAAAAATGGTGGGAGGAATAGAGAAAAGGAGATTAAAAGAACTAATTCATTACCTGGAGATACTTCCTCTTTCTGCCTCACAGTATGGTCTTTTGTGAACTTCACCCTTTGATGAGCTCTGATGCATGTCTTACAGAGCCATTCAACACACTCTACACAAAACCCATTAGCTTCTGCATTGTCCTCACAGCTTGTACATACCTAAAAGAAACATATCACATCAATTTTTGAGAAAAATGAAAAGGTGGTCACAACACTAGTCATATGGAAATGATACAACCATACTTGACTCTATCAGTTATCTTCTAAACTGGGTTTGTAAATTTAAACTGACATTATGCTTATTTATTTTGTTTTGTTAATCCTTACTCGAGGATATTTTTTCCACTGAATTTTAGACAGAGTGGAAGGGAGGGGGTGAGACAGAGAGAGAGAAATATCAATTGGTTGCCTCCCACACATGCCGTGACCTGAGGCCAGGACTGAGCTTGCAACCAAGGTATGTGCCCTTGATCAGAATCGAAACCAGGAACCCTTCAGTCTGAGGGCCAATGCTCTTACCACTGATAAAACTGGCTAGGGCCTGACATTATGTTTTAAACTATAAACATATGAAATGGAAATATAAGGACACTGTCCTTAGTACCATACAGCAAATATTGCAGGCACTATGCTAAGTGTTGAGGTTACAACAATCAGGAAAAGCAAGCACAGTGCCTGCCCTTGTGATACCAAGTCTCACAGATGGAATATGGGTTCAAATCCCAGTTCCCCCACTTACCAGCTGAGTACTCTTGGGCGGGTTATTTAGAATGCTTATGCTTATTTATTTAAGATTTTTAAATTGATTTTGAGGGAGAGAGGAAGGGAAATAGGGAGAGGAGGAGAAACATTGATGTGAGAGGTAAACATCGATTGGCTGTCTCCTGCATGCCCCGCACCAGGGATCAAGCCCGAAATCCAGGTTATGTGCCCTGACTGAGAATCAAACCTGCAACTTTTTGGTGCACAGGACGCTGCCCAACAGAGCCACATAGGCCAGGCCTAGAATGCTCATGTTTAAAATGATGGTAGTAATACAGAATTTACTGAGTAGTTGTGAAGATTAAATATGAGACAAACATTACTGGAATAATCACACTAATACATAATTACAAACTGAGAAGTGCTATAAAAGAAAAGGTATGAGACACTGTTAACAACGTACAGTTGGGGAAACTGATTTCACTTTAGTGGGGTTGCAGGGAGGGGAAAAGTGAGAGGTGAGATTACTCAGACAAGGCTTTCTCTAAGGAGATCATATTAGCACCAAAATATGAAAGTTGAGTCATCAATTACTGATGACAAGCCTTTTAGGCAGAGAGAACAGTATGTACAAAAGCCTCCAGCAAAAAGACCATAGCAGGTTCAAAGTGCTGACAGAAAAGTAGTATGGCTAAAGTGGAGAGATTAAGGGGAAGACTGGCAAGAGAAGCTGGTGACATAGCAGGCAACAGCCAGGTCAAACAGGATCACAAGGCAATTTGGTCTCTGACTAAATAAGTCTCTTAAAAGCTTTTAAGCAGTAAGTGAAATGGCCAAATATGCATTTTTAAAATCACCACCACTGCAATTGTAGACATGAGATTAAAAAGGGGGCAAGTGTTCCAGCATAGAGAAAAATAGGAGGCTTCTTCAGTGGTTTAGGTGAAAATGGGAGGAAGTGGAGATAAATAAGGAGACTTAGAAAGTAAAACAGCCTGGCTGGAGTGGTTCAGTGGTTGAGCGTCGACCTAGGAACCAGGAGGTCATGGTTTGATTCCTGATCGGGACATATGCCTTGGTTGCGAGCTCAATCCCCAGTGTGGGGCATGACGGAGGCAGCTGATGAATGATTCTCTCTCTCTCTCTCAGTGTTGATGTTTCTAGCTCTCTTTCCTCTCCCTTCCTCTTTAAATTATATATATATATATATATATATATATATATATATATGTGTGTGTATATATATATATATATATATATATATATGTGTATATATATATATATATATGTATATTATATCAATATGGAAGTAAGACAGACTGGTTTATAGAATGTCCAGCATATGGGAGGTAAAGAAGATAATTCCTATTGAAAGGGCGAGGGCTAGGCCCTCCACCTTGCCCCAGGGTAAGGACTACGCCCTCCACCTTGCCCCAGGGTAAGGGCTACGCCCTCCATCTTGCCCCAGGGTAAGTGCTCCATCTTACCTTGGCCACGTGTTTGGCAAGGAGCTTCTTCCCGGAAGTCTAAGCCTCTGCTAGCCACACCCAGGAACAAGACACCGACTTGTGCCTGGCCAATCAGCAGAGCACAGTCCTTTCTCCTCCCCTTACTCCAACTCCCCCTATATAACCAGTCTCCACACAGAGTTATCTCTCTCTGCTTCCTGCTGCTGTGTCGGCAAGGTGGGGGAGCCGAGCTAGCTCGAATAAAGACTCTTATGCTTTTGCATCGGACATGGCTGGCTCCCTGATGTGGTTTCTTGGGGATCCTGAAATCTGGGCATAACACCTATATTTCCAGCTTAGATTACACCATGTACATAGTGTTTCCAGTTACACAACCTATAAGTTGTTATTATAACATTAGTGATTGAGGGATGGAAAAATTTCCTCCTCAGTCAGTGGTTTACATTAGCTGAATTCCAAGTTACCTGGACAATATTTCTATTAACTAAAACCTCCCTTTTTTAGGTCTTATCATCTTCAACCTTTCTAACATCATTTGATGCCACTCACTCCTACTTCCTAGAAATCATTTGGATTCCTCGAAACCTCCGGATCCACTTATCTGTCTGAATGCCCCTGAATCGTACCACCACTCTTTTTCCTTTGATTCTGTAGATTTTTGTTGGATGTTGAGATTGGTCTCATTCACTCTCTTAGCTTCAACTGTCACTTCAATAAGGATGCCCCCCCTAAAACAGTCTCCACACAATGCTTCAAAAACGAATAAAGGATCTCTATGTATATGGCTAGGAAGGGATCTCTAGTACTATATAAAGTAAAATTTAAAAAGAAAAGTGAAAAAGCAAGCATGCCAATGCTTGTTTAAGAAAAGATGGGGTTTGGATGGGATGACTTATTTGCTTATATTGTTAAAACATAAGATTACTCAAAATTATATATAAATAATATTAAAAATCCTATCTAATAAAAGAGAAACATGGTAATTAGCAGTACCTCCACTGCCCTTCCCATTGGCTAATCAGGGCAATATGCAAATTAACTGCCAGCCAAGATGGTGGCCGGCAGCCAGGCAGCTTGAAGCTAACATGAGGCTTGCTTACTTCAGTGACAGAGGACTCCAACGTTCCCCGCCTGCCGCTGCCGGCCTCTGAGCTTGCAGTTTGAAACATTGTAACAAATATAGAAGCTAAACAAAACCCCAGAAACCTGCTTTCAGCTAGCCAGGCTTCAGCCAGCCAGACCACAACATTGTTTCAATAATAGAACCCAAACAAACCAGATACCTGCTTTCAGCAGCCGAGGCCTAAGAGCTGGAGCCAAGCCTCAGAGCTAAAGCTGGCCCAGAATAAAAAAAAAAAAAGAAAAAAAGGAGCAGTTGGGAGCTTCAGTCACCCGCCAGCCTGAAAACGGCCCTCAGCCCCTCACCCAGACTGGCCAGGCACCCCAGTGAGGACCCCCACCCTGAAGGGTGTGTGACCAACTACAAACAGCCATCATCCCCTCATCCAGGCTGGCCAGGCACCCCAGTGGGGACCCTCACCCTGATCCAGGACACCCTTCAGGGCAAACCAGCCGGCCCCCACCCGTGCACCAGGCCTCTATCCTATATAGTAAAAGGGTAATATGCCTCCCAGCACCGGGATCAGTGTGACAGGGGGCAGCACCCAAACCCCCTGATTGCCCTGCGGCTCTGTGTGTGACAGGGGGCGGGGCCACAACCCCCTGATCGGCCCTGCTCTGTTCGTGACAGGGTGCGGCGCCCCAACCCCCCAACCCCCACGGGCACTGCTCTGTGTGTGACGGGGTAGAGCCATAACCTCCCCATCGGCCCTGCCCTGAGTGTGACAATGGCGGCGCCCAACCCCCTGATCGGCCCTGCTCTGTTCGTGACAGGGTGCGGCGCCCCAACCCCCCGCCCCCTACGGGCACTGCTCTGTGTGTGATGGGGTAGAGCCATAACCTCCCCATTGGCCCTGCCCTGAGTGTGACAGGGGGCGGCGCCCCAACACCCTGATCTGCCCTCCTCTGTGTGTGACAGGGGGCGGTGCCCCAACTCCCCTATCGGCCCTACTCTGTGAGTGACAGGGGGGAGCTCCCCAACCCCCTGATGGGCCCTGCTCTGTGTGTGACAGGGGGGAGCTCCCCAACCCCCTGATCGGCCCTGCTCTGTGGGTGACAGGGGGCAGCACCCCCAACCCCCTGATTGGCCCTGCTCTGTGAGTGACAGGGGGCAGTGCCCCAATCCCCTGATTGGGCCTGCTCTGTGCGTGACAGGGGGTGGTGCCGCAACCTCCCCATCGACCCTGCCTTGAGTGTGACAGGGGGCGGTGCCCCAACCCCTCAATCGGCCCTACCCTGAGCGTGACTAGGGGTGGCATCGCAACCTCCCAATCCGCCCTGCTCTGTGCATGACAGGGGGCAGCGCCCCAACTCCCCAATCGGCCCTGCTCTGAGCCCAACCAGGGGCTGCACCTAGGGATTGGGCCTGCCCTCTGCCACCCGGGAGCAGGCCTAAGCCAGCAGGTCGTTATCTCCCGAGGGGTCCCAGACTGTGAGAGGGCACAGGCCGGGCTGAGGGACCCCCTCCCCCCCACTCCCGAGTGCACAAATTTTTGTTCACCGGGCCTTTAGTAAAAGGATAAACCATTAAGGAAATTCTCTATAAGGCAGAGAATAAAACAAGGTAGTCAGGTAGATGAGATGGGGATAGATGTCTGAGTTATCTGAATACACCCTGTGCTACAGATTTTACTTTAGAACTATATAAATGTTTTATATACAGTTACACAAATTAAAAAATTTAAATCCTTAAACATCAAAAGCAAAAATGAAACAAATGAACCTGTCTTATCAAGTGGGTGGCTTAGCCATGTAGAGAATAATTATTTACTTCAAGTAACTTTAAAAGATGACGATTTGATTAAGAATCTCCAGTGCATACACATATTCTTACTATCTTTCTTGCTTTCTGTTTTGACAGACACAACTCCATAATCTCTACTTTCAGCACCAATTCTATTCTTCAGTACTCTTACTCAGCAAGCCATATTTTTGTTTTATGAGCTGGTTTCACATTACATCCCAAGAATAGGTGGTACTGCAATGCCAGAGGAAGAAAGGACTTAATCTTCTTAGTGGGCTTCCTATTTGCTGGCAATTTCTGTGCACACCACACAAAGCAGCAGTTCCTTCTTCCATAGCAACAGTTACCGCAAGCTTGTAGTTTTTCCAATACTTGTAAAACCAGCATTAGAAATATCAACATCATCAGCCTACTTTTGTTCCTCTGAGGTCTGAGATTCTAAGGCCAAAGGTTCAGAGACCATCACAAGACAAACAGCATCTCCTCTTCGGATGTTTTAAACTGACATTCCATAAGGCCCATCCTCTAACTTATAATATTCCAAACTTTGTCTTTGTTCTCAAAGCAATTTTGAAAAGGAACAAAGCTAAAAGTATCATACTATCTGATTTCAAACTATATTACAACAAGGCTATAGTAATCAAACAGTAGGTACTGGAATAAAAAGACACACAGACCAATGAAGCAGGATAGAGAACCCAAAAATAAACCCATATCTATATGGTCAATTAATATATGACAAAGGAGGCAAGAATGGGGTAAAGATAGTCTCTTCAATAAATGTTGCGTAAACTGGACTGATATGTGCAAAAGAATGAAACTACACCACTTTCTCACACAATATAAAAGAATAAACTCAAAATGGATTAAAGACTTAAAAATAACACTGAAACTATAAAACTCCTAGATGAAAACACAGGCAGTAAACTCTAACATTGCTCTCAGTAATATTATTTTGGGTAAGTCTTCTTGGGCAAGGGAAACAAAAGAAAAAAACAGTCCTAACTGGTTTGGCTCAGTTGATAGAGTGTCGGCCCACGGACTGAAGGGTTTCATTCAATTCCAGTCAAGGGCATGTACCTTGGTTGTGGGCTCGATACCCAGTAGGGGGCATGTAGGAGGCAGCTGATGGATGTTTCTCTCTCAGCAATGTTTCTAACCCTCTACCTCTCTCCCTTTCTCTCTTTATTTTATTTATTTATAAGAATTTTTGTTATGGTGTAAAAAGAATAAAAAGCTAAGAAAGAAAACAGGCACACAAAATAAAAATGGCTACAAACAGGTACCTTTCAATAATAACTTTAAACGTAAATGAACTAAATGCTCCAATCAAAAGACATCGAGTGGCTAAATGAATTAAAAAAAAACATGACTGATATATTTGCTGTCTACAAGAGACCCACCTCAGAATAAGGGATTCACATAGACTGAAAGTGAAGGGATGGAAAAATATCTTTCAGGCAAATGGAAATGAAAAAAAAAAGCTGGGGTAACAATACTTATATCGGACAAAATAGACCTCAAAGTGAAAGCCATAACAAGAGATAAGGAAGGCCACTTCATAATACTAAAGTGATCAATACAACAAGAGGATATAACCCTGACAAACATATATGCATCCAATGCAGGAGCACCCAAATACATAAAAAAAACTCCTGGAAGATATCAAAGGAGAGATCGACAACAATACAATCATAGTAGGGGACTTTAATACACCACTGACATCACTGGATAAATCCTCTAGACAAAAAATCAGCAAAGAAACAGCAATCCTAAATGACTCACTAGATCAGATGGACTTAATTGACATCTTCAGAACATTTCACCCCAAAGCCAGGGAATATACGTTCTTCTCAAGTGCACATGGAACATTTTCAAAAATAGACCACATATAGGGTCACAAGCAAAGTCTCCCCATATTCAAGAAGACGAAATCATACCAAGCATCTTCTCAGACCACAATGGCATAATAGTAGAAATAAACTACAATAAAAACAATCCAAAACACTCAAACACTTGGAAGCTGAATAGCATGTTATTAAATATTGATTGGGTTACCAATGAGATCAAAGAAGAAATTAAAAACATCCTGGAAACTAATGACAATAAAAACACAACAATCCAAAACCTATGGGACACAATGAAAGCAGTCCTGAGAGGGAAGTTTATAGCTCTACAGGCCTATCTCAAAAAACAAGAAAAAATGATAGTAAATCACCTAACTGTACAACTCAAAGAATTAGAAAGAGAGCAACAAGAAAAGGCCAGAGTGAGCAGAAGGAAGGAGATAATAAAGATTTAGAGCAGAAATAAATGACATAAAGACCAAAAAAAAAACAATACAAAAAATCAATGAAACCAAGAGCTGGTTCTTTGAAAGGATAAACAAGATTGATGAACCTCTAGCCAGGCTTACCAAGAAGCAGAGAGAGAGGACCCAAATAAACAAAATCAGAAATGATAGCGGCGAAATAACAACAGACCCCACAGAAATACAAATGATTGTTAAAAAATACTATGAACAACGCTATTCCAACAAACTAGACAACCTGGAGGAAATGGACAAATTCCTAGAAAAATACAACCTTCCAAACCCAATCAGGAAGAACCTGAAAATCTCAATAGGCCAATAACTTTGGAAGAAATTGAAGCAGTAAACAAAAAGCTTCCAGCAAACAAAAGCCTGGGGCCAGATGGCTTCACAAGGGAGTTTTACCTAACATTCAAGGAAGAACTAAAACCTATCTTCCTCAGGCTATTCCAAAAAATTCAAGAGGAAGGAACACTTCCAAGCTCATTCTATGAAGCCAGCATCGCCCTAAAACCAAAACCAGATAAAGACAACACATGAAAGAGAATTACAGGCCAATATCCCTCATGAACATAGATGCCAAAATCCTCAACAAAATCTTAGCAAATCGGATCCAGCAGTACATCAGAAGGATCATACACCATGACCAAGTAGGATTTATCCCAGGGATGCAAGGATGGTACAATATCTATAAATCAATAAACGTGATACATCACACAAACAAATTGAGAGAAAAAAACCACATAGTCATATCAATTGATGCAGAGAAAGCATTTGACAAAATCCAACACCCATTTTTGATAAAAACTCTCAGCAAGGTGGGAATAGAAGGATCATACCTCAACATAATAAAAGCCATATATGACAAACCCACAGCCAACATCATACTCAATGGACAAAAACTAACACCATTTCCCCTAAGAACAGGAACAAGACAGGGAAGCCCACTCTCACCAGTCCTGTTTGACATGGTACTGGAAGTATTAGCCATTGCGATTAGACAAGAAGAAAAAATAAAAGGCATCCAAATTGAAAAAATAAAACTGTCCTTATTCGCAGATGACATGATATTGCACATAAAAATCCCTAAAGACACCATCAAAAAACTATTAGACTTAATAAATGAATTTGACAATGTAGCAGGATACAAAATTAATGCCAAGAAATCTATGGCATTTCTATACACCAATAGTGAACTTACAGAAAGAGAGACTAAAAAAGCAATCCCATTTACCATCACACCAAAAAAATTAAGATACCTAGGAATAAGCTTAAGAGGTAAAAGACCTCTACTCAGAAAACTACAGGACACTGAAAAAAGAGATAGAGGAAGACATAAACAGATGGAAGAACACACCATGTTCATGGATTGGTAGAATCAACATCATTAAAATGTCTATACTACCCAAAGCAATATATAAATTCAACGGACTCCCCATTAAAATACCAACGGCATATTTCACAGACCTAGAATGAACTCTCCAAAAATTCATCTGTAATAAAAAAAAGACCCCGAATAGCTGCAGCGATCCTGAGAAAGAAGAACAAAGTAGGTGGGATCCAAATACCAGATATCAAGCTGTATTACAAAGCCACTGTTCTCAAAACTGCCTGGTACTGGCACGAGAACAGACATATAGATCAATGGAATAGAATAGAGAACCCAGAAATCAACCCGAACCAATATGCTCAATTGATATTTGACAAAGGAGGCAAGAACATACAATGTAGTCAAAACAGTCTCTTCAAGAAATGGTGCTGGGAAAATTGGACAGATAGATACAAAAAAATGAAACTAGACCACCAACTTACACCATACACAAAAATAAACTCAAAATGGATAAAGGACTTAAATGTAAGACGGGAAACCATAAAAATACTAGAGGAATCCAAAGGCAACAAAATCTCAGACATATGCCGAAGCAATTTCTTCACCGATACAGCTCCTAGGGCATTGGAAACTAAAGAGAAAATAAACAAATGGGACTACATCAAAATATAAAGCTTATGCACAGCAAAAGAAATCATTAACAAAACAAGAAAGCCCACTGCATGAGAGAACATATTAGCCAATGTTATCACTGATAAGGGTTTAATCTCCAACATTTATAGGGAATTCATACAACTTAACAAAAGGAAGATAAACAATCCAATCAAAAAATGGGCAAAGGACCTAATAGACACTTTTTAAAAGAGGACATTCAGAAAGCCAAGAGACATATGAAAACATGCTCAAAGTCACTAATTATCCGAGAGGTGCAAAGAAAACAACAATGAGGTAACATCTCACACCTGTCAGAATGGCCATCATCAACAAATCAACAAACAACAATTGCTGGAGAGGATGCGGAGAAAAAGGAACACTCGTGCACTGCTGGTGGGAATACAGACTGGTGCAGCCACTATGGAAGACAGTGTGGAGTTTCCTCAAAAAGTTAAAAATGGAACTCCCATTTGACCCAGTGATCCCACTTCTAGGAATATATCCCAAGAAACCAGAAACACCAATCAGAAAGGATATATGCATCCCTATGTTCATAGCAGCACAATTCACCATAGCTAAGATTTGGAAACAGCCTAAGTGCCCATCAGCAGATGAATGGATCAGAAAACTGTGGTACATCTACACAACGGAATACTATCCTCCTGTAAAAAAGAAGGAATTCTTACCATTTCCAACAGCATGGATGGAACTGGAGAGCATTATGCTAAGTGAAATAAGCCAGTCAATGAAAGAAAAATACCACATGATCTCACTCATTTATGGATAATAAAGACCATTATAAACTGATGAACAAAAATAGATTCAGAGGCAGAACAGCATCGAACAGACTGTCAAACTAAAGAAGGAAGGCCAGGGAGGTTTGGGGGGGGGGAGGGCGTGGTAAGAGATCAACCGAAGGACTTGTATGCATGCATATAAGCATAATCAATGGACACAAGACACTGGGGAGTAGGGGAGGCCAGGGGAAGGTCAAGGGGGGTGGGGAAGAGGACATATGTAATACTCTTTGTAATACTTTAAGCAATAAAACAAAATTAAAAATAAATAAATAAAATGGACTCGTAATTAAAAAGAATTTTTGTTAGTTTATTTGAGTCAAACTGTCAACAATTGCTGGGAAGCAGTACCTCAAAGGACTGGGATAATGCTCCCTCTTCCTCTCTTTAAAAATCAAAACAATATATATTTTTTTAAAAGACAAAATAAACAAATGGGACTATGTCAAACTAAGAAGTTTTTGCACATTGAAGAAAACCATCAACAAAACAAAAAGACAATTTAATGAATGAGAGAAGATAGTCACAAATGATACATCTGATAAGGGATTAATATCCAAACTACATAAGGAACTCATATAACTCAACATCAAAACAAACAATCCAATTAAAAAATGGGCAGATGCCCTGGCTGGCTTGGCTCAGTGGATAGAGCGTCAGCCTGCGGACTGAAGGGTCCCAGGTTCGATTCTGGCCAAGGGCACATGCCTGGGTTGCAGGCTCAATCTCCAGTGGGGTGCGTGCAGGAGGCAACCAATCAATGATTCTCTCTCATCATTGATGTTTCTACTCTCTCTCTCCTTCTCCCTTCCTCTCTGAAACCAATAAATATATAAAAAAAAAAAAAAATGGGCAGAGAGCCTGAATAGACATTTCTCTAAAGAGGACATACAGCCGAAACCAGTTTGGCTCGGTGGATGGTTTGGTTCGATTCCGGTCAAGGGCATGTACCTGGGTTGCGGGCACATCCCCGGTGGGAGATGTGCAGGAGGCAGCTGATCGATGTTTCTCTCTCATTGATGTTTCTAACTCTCTATCTCTCTCCCTTCCTCTCTGTAAAAAAAATCAATAAAATATATTTAAAAAAAATAAAGAGTACATACAGATAGCAAACAGACATATGAAAAGATGCTCACCATCACTAATCATCAGAGAAATGCAAGTTAAAATCACAATGAGGTATCACCTCACACCTGTCAGAATGGATATTATCAATAAATCAATAAACAAGTTGGTGAGGATGTCATAAAAAAGACTGAAATCTTGCCATTTGTGACAACATGATGGACCTAGGGGGTACTAAGCTAAGCGAAATAAACCAGACAAAGACAAATACCATATGATTTCACTTATATGTGATATCCAAAAAGAAAATAAACCAACAAATAAGACAGAAACAAACCCATAGATACAGAAAACAAAGTTATGGTTGCCAACTGGGTGAAAAATATGAAAGGATTAAGAATTACAAATTGCCATTTATAAAAATAGGCATCAGGATGTAAAGTACTGCATAGAGACTATCTTACCTAGTAATAGACAAACATGTAAATTGACCATCCCTCTGCTATGCTCACCAGCCAATCAGGAGAGTATGCAAATTAACCCAACAAAGCGGCGCAGCGAAGACGGAAGGCTCCAGGCTGGAGCAGCGAAAATGGAAGCCTCCAGGCCGGAGTGAAGGCCTGGGTCCCGGGTGCTGGAGGAAAACTGGTGCCAGCAGCCAGGGGAAGGGAAGGCCTATTGCACGAATCTCTTCATGCAACGGACCTCTAGTAGTCAATAATATTTTAATAATTATGTATGGTGTCAGATGGGTAAGAGACTTAATAAAGTAATCACTTTGTAAGTTACATAAATGTCACTATGGTGCACACCTGAAACTAATATATGACAACTACAATTTAAAACTTTTTTAATTTAAAAAGAATTAAAAACAAAATAATTAACATTAAAAATGAATTAAAATGATTTCTGATTGTACCAAAACTATCATATAACCTATAATACATAATGTAAATATTTATTTATACAGATACCTTATGTATTACATTGATATTTATTTTAATATATATGAACACATCACTATATAAATATTTTTATATATTTGGGGAAAATAATTATGTCAATGTAATTAAGGACCAATATTTCTAGTACTGTAGAAGTGAGATAAATCTATATATATAAAAACCTAAGCGATCTACACGACCAAACAACCAGAACGACTGGTCGCTATGACACGTACTAGCCACCAGGGGCCAGACACTCAAGGCAGAAGCTGCCCCCTGGTGGTCAGTGCACTCCCATAGCCAACCTCCCCCGGCCAGCCAACCTCCCACGATCCCTCCCCCCGGCCAACAGGCCCCAATTGCCCAATCGGGGCTGGGCCCTGAACTGGGGGTGGGTGGCAGCAGACGTGGCCCCTTTCCCAGGGGAGCCAAAAAGGCTGGCTCCCTCTTCAGGGCCAGTGGCCAACCTCCCATGCCCCATCCCTGCCCCCCGCCAGCAGGCCCTGATCAGCCCACTGCCCACCCACCACAGTGGTGGCGCAGTGGTGAGGGGAGGAGATGGGGGGGGGGGAGGCAGGGCACCGACGATGGTGGCATCAGCATCCGGCATCTGTTCCTTCTACGCTCGGTGACCATCGCCTCCTCTCCTGACCCTGCCGGGGCCTTCAGGCCCCGATTGGTCTGGCCCCAATCGGCCCTGATTGCCAGCCATAGGCAATCCCACCCATGCACAAAATTTGTGCACTGGGCCTCTAGTATAAAATAAAAAAAGTAAAACCCACCCTGGCTGGGTGGCTTAGTTGGTTGGTGCAGTTTCCTGTACACCAAAAGGTTTCAGGTTCGATTCCTGGTCAGGATACATATCTAAGTTGTGTGTTTGATCCGAGGCTGGGGTGCATATGGGAGTCAACTAATTGATGTTTCCCACTCTCCCTTCCTCTCTCCGTAAAGATCAATGAGAACATATTCTCGGGTGAGGATTAAAAGAAAAAAAGGTAAAACCCTATAATTATAAATTAGACTTATATATACACACTTCTGAGGTATTTTCTCTCTTTTTTTTTTAATATATTTTATTGATTTTTTTACAGAGAGGAAGGGAGATAGAGAGTTAGAAACATCGATGAGAGAGAAACATCGATCAGCTGCCTCCTGCACATCTCCCACTGGGGATGTGCCCGCAACCCTGGTACATGCCCTTGACCGGAATCGAACCCGGGACCCTTCAGTCCGCAGGCCGATGCTCTATCCACTGAGCCAAACCGGTTTCGGCTCTTTCTCTTTTTTAAAGTAAAAAGTATATTAAATCATTCTCCTCAAAGACATAGTAAAATAATCAACCCAATGGTGTTGAGCATCCTAGCACCCATATTGTGGTCTCCAAATACCTTTCCTGATTAAAAGAAACCAAGGATCCTAGAAGAAATGGCTGGTTCCAGGTCTAGAACAGAAAATGACCAGTATCTTGTCAAAAGAGAAAGCAAGAGAAACAGCAATGACTATGGTGATTGTGTCAGGAGGACTCAGGAATCAATGTGAGGCTCCTATTGCCTAATGGCACAATTTGGGCACCAATAAAAATAACTACAACACATTTTATGTTAATAATCCATGACTTTATAATGATAAACACGAACACCTACCTACCACTCAGGAGTCACCTCTGAGAAATGCTAAGAAACTAAGTCACTACTCTAAAAATTAGCAATGAGCCCAGCCAGTGTGGCTCAGCGGTTGAGTGTTGACCTATGAACCGGGAAATCAAGGTTCCATTCCAGGTCAGGGCACATACCCCGATTTGGGCTAGATCCCCAGTAGTGGATGTGCAGGAGGCAGCTGATCAATGATTCAATCATGGATGTTTCTATCTCTCTCCTCTCCCTTCCTCCGTGAAATCAAAAAATAAATATATTTTTTAAAAATTTGCCGAAGCCGGTTTGGCTCAGTGGATAGAGCGTTGGCCTGTGGACCAAAGGGTCCCAGGTTCGATTCTGGTCAAGGGCATGTACCTGGGTTGCGGACACATCCTCAGTAGGGGATGTGCAGGAGGCAGCTGATCGATGTTTCTCTCTCATCGATGTTTCTAACTCTCTATCTCCCTCCCTTCCTCTCTGTGAAAAAATCAATAAAATATATTAAAAAAATAAAAAATAAAAAATAAAATAAATAAATAAATAAATAAATAAATAAAAATTAGCAGCGAAAGGGAAAGAATCAATGTTTAACCTACCTTCCCTGCTTAACCAAAGAATAGAGAAAGAAAACTCTTTTCATTGTAGTGTTAAGATAAAGGGGAATGATAGAATGAAAATGTAATCATTTCACAAAGCCCTAATGAAATATGAATTTGGCAGTGATCACTAATGGACATAAACATCAGAAAAGAGAAAGACAACCAAACATCATATGCTTCCCAATTGAAATACAAATGGACATATGAAAGTATTTACGCACCCCCTCTCCCCTCCACCCCTCCACCCAATGGGACCTGAATCTAACCCAGCCTCTACATTTTCATTTCTAGTTTATACAAAATACAAAAGAGAGAAAAGCACATTAAATGACTTTATGGAAATGGTCAGCAAAATTCAGAATAGGGCTAACTCTACTGAACTATACCCAGTTTATCCAACAAATATGTTAGAAGAGAGGATAAAGAAAGCCAGTGAGGCAAAGGGGTAATTTGAGATTAAAGATATTTTTGAGATAAATCAACCAAACACATTGTGTAGGCCTTATTGGATTCTTATATAAACAAGCCACTGTTTAAAAACTGCAACAAATAGAGATATTTGATCAGTGTCTGAATGTTTGATAATATTAAGGAATTACTATACATTTTACACATAAATTAATATGGTGACTATATTTAAAGAAAAATTTATTTTTTCCATAGTAGTAAATACTGAAATATTTATGGATTAGATTATGTAAAACCAGAAATTAACATCAACATAATCTAGTGTTTATGGGGGGGTGTCAGGGTTATTTTACATAAAACAAGGGTTGTGGACTATTGAGTTAATGGGTACATGGTGCTAAACTCAATTTTGGGGAATGGTTGAAATTATCCATCACAAAAGTTTTTCAAACTTTATGTCCAGCTATAAACTCTTCAGAGCTCCAGTGTGACCACAGAAGACATTTCTATCTTATAGACAAGTTTGTCACATTCAAAACCAATTCTCTTCACTTCTGTCTACTTCCCTGCTCTCTTTATCTGTGGAAAGGAACCACCATCTTGGCAGTGGGGCCTCTCTCATCTTCCACATGCAATCAGGTATTATCAAGTCCTGAGTGGACTACAACTTACCCCTTCCTTCCCTTATCACCACCATGCTAGTTCAGCTCTACCTCTCACCTACTGCTTCCTAACCCCAATTCATCCTACATTATCACCTAAGTCTCTGTTCCCAAAATATCCCTACAAGCATCTTATTCTTTGAACCAAACTTAATACTCTTCCCACCTCCACTTAACATTGAAGATGTCTATTGGACTCTATCTCTAGTTTAATTGATTATAACTTATTTTATGTTTCTGTAATAGAAGCAGAGTAAATAAACACTGAAAACCAATTGATTATAAAGAGACATAAAACAGCCTCTTAAAATTATCCTTTAGATTTGAATTCCTTCCATTCTCACCTATCATAATTTCATGTCTTATCATTTCTCCACCCTGTTGATTATTTACGCTGCTTTGTTTTTTAATCTTCTGGTTTGATCATTCACATGTACTACTAGAGTTCACCTAAACTGTAATTGATGTGTGATATGACTAACAAAATACATCTGAAAATATTATCATATGTAAAGCAAAATGATAGGGCACGCTAGACAACAGAAACAAAGTCAGTAGTATTCAGAAGGGAACTTTCAATGGGGCTATTTTACACTGTAGCTCACATAATGATTATTCCATTCCTTAAAGCTGATTTCACAACAATTAGAAAAGTTTATTCTCTGCACCCAACCCTGTTTTGACCTTGATGAAAGTTCACATTAGGAAGAGTTGTGGATATTTTTTAAACAAAAAGAGATATTTTAGTTAGTAGTGGTCATATTCATTTAAAGTGAACCCTAAGTTCCTATAGCTCCCACTGGAAAAAACACTGAAAATGAAAGTACAGAAACTTTAGCTGTGTGATTACTGAAGAGTCCAAAATATTACTTTTTAGATTTTTACATTTTAGGTTAACAATCATTTTTTTATACTCAGATTCAGTTCCTTCAGAGATCTTCTGTTCCAAATTGAAGAAACTGCCTAGAGCCGTGGTCAGCAAACTGCAGCTCGGGAGCCACATGTGGCTCTTTGGCCCTTTGAGTGTGGCTCTTCCTAAGCCTTAGGAGTACCCTAATTAAGTTAATAACAATGTACCTACCTATATAGTTTAAGTTTAAAAAATTTGGCTCTCAAAAGAAATTTCAATCGTTGCACTGTTGTTATTTGGCTCTGTTGACTAATGAGTTTGCCGACCACTGGCCTAGAGAAACTATCAATGATTCATGATCCAAAAACAGACTAATACACTACACTTAAATTTAGCATATACTGCAGAGTTATAGCTCACCTCCGCTGGAGTACATCCACTAGGAACCTGACATTTAGATATAAGAGGCCAACAGAAATCTTCTACATGTGGGTTTATGGAAGTAAGGAAAAAAGAAAAACACCATTGGACCTCTAAATGTAATACCTTGGACAATGCTACCAAATGAGGCTTTCAAAGAAATACCATGTAGAAAAGAAGACTTTCTTATAATGCAGAAACTGTACTGGATCAAAGACATGAAAATTTTCGTATATATCAATATAGAGCTTATAATTAAAACAGAAAAAAATTTTAAAGGGAGGGCTTAAAATAAAAATTCTAATTGTCAATACAGCGTAAAATTTCAAAGAAATGAAATAATGTCAAATATAGAATAATGGTTTTCTCTGCCAGGACAGGTAAGATAGAAGTGTCATCAGAGCTTCTACATTGCACTATTTTATTACTTCAGATGAATTAGTCATTATTCTTCATATACATATATACCTTTAAAATATTACATCATTTCATAGATATAATGCTCTAATATTTGACACCTTTTATTTTCAAGTCCTCCAACATTTCTGCCTGCCTCATTAAGAGAAGGCAAAAGGCCTGGCTGGTGTAGCTCAGTGATTGAGTGTCAACTTATAAACCAGGAAGTCATGGTTCAATTCCCCATCAGGGCACATGCCCAAGTTGCAGGCACGCTCCCCAGTAGAGGCTGTGCAGGAGACAGCCAATGAATGATTCTCTTTCATCACTAATGTTTCTATCCCTCTCTCCCTCTCCCTCTCTGAATCAATAAAAATATATTTAAAAATAAAAAAAGAGGCAGCACAAGATTCAAGACTTAATACACTTACCTGATTAGATTTTTCTACTGTACTACTGGGAACCTCAGTAGTATCCTTCACAAAAAAATTATCTATGATGTGTCGCTCTGCACATTCTTGGCTACAAACTGGACATCGAATGACTCCAACTGAAAAAGACAAAAATTGAGGTATAACTGACATAACATTGTATTACTTTCAGGTGTACAACATAATGACTTGATATCTGTATGTATTGTAAAATAATCACCACAATAAGTTCAGTTAACATCCATCACGATGCAGTGACAAAATTATTTTCTTGTGGTTAAGAACTTTCAAGATCCACTCTGCTAGCTATTTTCAAATATGCAATACATTATATTATTAACTACAGTCACCATACTATACATTATATTCCCATGACATTCACTTTATAATTAGAAATCTATACTCTATGATTCTTCTCCCATTTCATTCACCCCAATCCTTCCTCAGGCAAACACCAATTTGTTCTCTACATCCATGAGCTCACATTTTTAAGTTTTAATACAAATCTACCAAGCACTAAAATCAACCAATCTCATCCAAACTGGGAATAGGTTCTTTTATAATGTTCACTAGTGACCTGGTGCACGGAATTCATGCACATTGAAAGGGAATTAATTAGAGGAACATAATTTGGACTCACTATCTAATATCAATAATATGTGAGCATGAGGCAGTCCGTGTTTCTGAAATTCAATGACATGAATTTTAGCTATTACTTTGCCAAATAAATGGAATTTACAGATAAAAGAGCATTCAGCTTAATATTAAAAACTCTGCCGGGCGCAATGGTGCACGCCTGTAGTCCCAGCTACTCGGGAGGCTGAGGCTGGAGGATCGCTTGAGCCCAGGAGTTTTGGGCCGTAGTGCGCTATGCTGATCGGGTGTCCGCACTAAGTTCGGCATCAATATGGTGACCTCCCGGGAGCGGGGGGCCACCAGGTTGCCTAAGGAGGGGTGAACCGGCCCAGGTCAGAGACGGAGCAGGTCAAAGCTCCCGTGCTGATCAGTAGTGGGATCGCACCTGTGAATAGCCACTGCACTCCAGCCTGGGCAACATAGCAAGACCCCGTCTCTGAAAACAAACAAACAAAAAACTCTGGCTACCAAGTCAGGTATGTTTTCAACTTTTTGCCAGCGTTGTAAATTGTTTGCAATATCTGCCAATTTGGGGCTGCACATCATGGTTATGAATAAATTGGGCTTGCCATACTTCGTTACAATTGCCATAGCATCCTGATATCGCTGCTGCATATTTCTGGGACTACCCTCAAAAGATGATGGAAGTATTATCATTTTACCAATCAACACATTGTCATTTTCAAATCTAGATTTAAGATAATCCACCAAACCACTATATTTCTCAACTCTCAACTTAGATTGGTTTGCTTTGATGAAATTTATCCGATTGGCCTCCATTTTTTAATATGAATCCACGATAAACTGTTGAGTTAATTTTCTTGCATTTAAAATAGGATTGAATGTGTCCCGCACAGAGAGATGAAATCCATAATACTGCATTTGTGTGACTCGTGTCCTTACATTTTGTCTAGTATCATTGTTGATTACACTGTTAACTCTGAGTCTTAATGTAATATATGTTCCCCAGCCTTTTTCACCATGCGAAAAAAGAATAGGATATGTCATTGCATCTAATGTAGCAAACAGGATATTGATTTGTTTCATTTTAGTGGCATTTGGATTATTGGGATCTGGTTTACAATGAATGAGCAAGTCCCTTTCAAAAGTAGGTTCTCCATCTTCGTTTCTGAATATGACAGCAACCTCGGTTACACAGGGAGAATTATATCTACCTGGGTCACTGTTACGATCGTATTTAATTGCCATTGTTACTTCTGTGGGAGCAATACCTTTTGCTGCTGCTTCAGACTGGGCTTCCTTTTCTACCTCATGTAGCATCTTGTATGATTTGTTAGTTCACTTATTTCATGCATGAGGTTGATGTTGATCATGAGTCTTTTTGAGCAGCCCTGGTTTTCTGGCATTGCTAATCTTTTACTTGAAGTTTCGGCTGTATCCAAAATATAGAGTTGAGCAAAATTCCAAGAAACACCATCCGAAAGATGTAAAGTTCCAGTACGGTGATAAACTTGTCCATGTATTCTAAAACAGTATGGCCCATATCCTGATGGCGATGCAATATTTGCACCCATGGAAGCAAAAGCAAAAGAACTATTTATGGAACGAATATTTTCCATGGAATTTTTACTGTCAGAATCTTCGTTTGTCATTAATCTTTTTAAATATGCCGGGTAATCTGGAAAATGTATATCATTTGGATAGACTTTCCCTTTGCTACAACATCGAGTAAATTTCCATCGGATGGTTTTTCATCAGAGAAATTTAGTGATAGGCAATATTCACATGTAACAGTGATTCCACCACAACTATGTTCAAAGATTACATCCTCACATACTCCCATTTTTGCTGAGAAGGCAGTTCCTACCAGTACTGGTGGTACTTGTTGATGACTGTTCTCTAGACATATTCTGTCGTCGCCACCGCCTTCTTTCAACTTCAAAGGCACGTTGGTCTTTAGACATTTTCTGTTGATGACACCAGTGTTTTTCGGCATCAGAGCAACGTTTTTCCAGTAGCTGCTCTTCAGATACATCAGTCGCAGGCGCCGCCTTCTTTCAAGATCAGATGCACGTTGCTCTTCAGAGCTACGTTGTATCAACAGTTGTTCTTTAGACATAGTCCCACCTCTCTACTGTCATGGTCTGAGATGCAAATGAATGAGAGTCCTAGCTGTCAGGCCGCTGAGAGCTGTCTGACCAACGGCTGATTCCGTAGGGGTGGGACTTCCTCCTCCCTGCTGTCAGTTTCCACAGCTGTGATGAGGAAGCTGGGGTGACAGAGGAAGACACGCACTCCAAGCCGCCCTCTCTCTCGCTCTGCTCTATGTCCAGCGGCCTCCTGCTCTGCCAAGTCCTCCAAACCTCCCACTCTCCATCCGCTCTCCCACTCTGCTCTCTACCAGCGAAGGTCCCGGCTACGGCCTCGCCTCCCGGGGCCAGCAATGGTCCTGGGAGCCCGCAGGCGTGGCTTGGCGCGGCCAGCCTCATCTCCCAGGGCCGGCAATGGTCCCGGGAGCCCGTGGCCGCTGCCGTTGCCTCCTGGGGCCCTTGACACCTGTGTATGCAAATTAACCCACCATCTTTGTCGGGTTAATTTGCATACCCACTCTGGCTGGTGAGCGTAGCAGAGGGATGGTTAATTTACATGTTTCTCTTTTATTATATAGGATGCTCTTCAAATTCATACCTGCTGCTACTTAACACAAAACAATTCAGTTTATGTACATATATGGATTTTATGTGTGTGTCTATACGTATCCCACACCTAGTCCCCATAATTTTCAATGAGCTACTCCTCCAAATAAACATCCCTATGGACTACTCTTTTTCTTGTTTAGCAATTTCTCTTAACAGTGGTTTTCAGATAGGAATATGCAGAAGTACATGGGAGACTACTAAAAGAACAGAGAGCTCTGGTTCACTCTGAACCTATAGAATCAGGATTTTTGAAAGTGGAGCACAGACATACTTGTTTTGTTTAAAATTTCCTTGGGAGATTAGGAAATACTATTCTATTTCCCTTTAATAAGTGCAAATAATGTTCCTTTAGGGAGGGGGAAAGGAATAATTTTTTATAGTGCTTGGTAAGTCAATAAATAATTATGTATGAGTTAAAATCTAAATTTGTAGTTAAATGTTTGTATATTTAACCCCTAGAGTGCCCGGGAGCCCAATCGCGCTCCTCCTGTCTTTTGCCAAAAGTGCCGGGAGCGCTTTATTTTAACATTATATGTGTTGTTCAAATTTTTTTTTCTACTAGTATTTTATAATACAATCAGCAAACAATATATGTCAAAGATGAAAACAAATGCAGTAAAGGTTTCCTTAAGTTTTTGAATATGTAACTTCATTTACTTGCAATTCATAATTATTTTCCTAAACTGCTGTAAAATCAGCAAAAATGAATTGGCAATTTTAGCATAGTTCCTAGGATATTGGTTGGCACTCAAAGGGTTAATATAAACTTGATGCTGTAATTTGTACCAAGGAGACTGTAATAAGATTCTCAGATACAGTTTTGCTAAATAAAATTCATAAAACAATCCAAAGGTCAATTTTATTTGTATTTATAAGCAATAAACACATTTTTTAAAATTTAAAATCCATTTTACAATAACAATAAAAGTATGTTAAGTACTTAGGAATAAATTTTTAAAAATGTATAAGGCCATTGGAGAAAAATGTCAAGCTACATTTTAAAACCTTAAAATATATCTAAGTAATAAAAAAAAGTCCATGATGTTAAAGATGGCAAGTCTCCCCAAACATACCTACAGATTCAATTCAGTTTTAATAACAATCCAAACAGGAATTTCAACAGAATTTTTCATTGAAGTTAATTAAGAACTACAACTAGTCAAAAGATTGCTATGAAGAAAATGAAAACACAGGCTCCAAACTGAGAGATCTACCCAACACATATAATTAAAACCTATAAATATGTAACAATGCATTTTGCAGAAGAGAAAGATGGCATAAACACATTTGTCCTATTCCTCCAGATAAATATGGCTAAAACCCTAGACATTCTATATAAAACAATCATAAAAAGACTGAAGACTGTATAAGGTAGAGAAAAGGTGGCAGACCAGCTAGAGGCCTCAGAACCCAAGGAACCTAGGTTTTCTTTTAGCCTTCTATAATAAAGTGGGTGTTGATGAAGCCATCATACCCAAAATACTAACAGGTGTAAAACAACAAAAAAACTCACAGAAGCATGCTTCCTCTATCCAAAGGACCAGGGAAAGGGCAGCCTAACAAAATAGAAAACTTTTAAACAGTAACTGCTCTACTCCACCTGATGGGGGGGAGGGGGGAGGGGAGATGCACTCCCCTTTCCCACTATCAGAGACTGGTGGGAAGTCTAGACTTCCACCTTGGCCAAACAAAAACAGGTGCCCTTAACTATCCCCTGCTGGGCATGTCAGAGAGCTCTGGTGAGAGCTGAGGCTTTGATCCCCATTAGGTTGTAACGAGGCCCCTTGCAGTCTCATTGGAGACCATATGAGTGAATCCAACAGTTAATAGTAAATATGTTTAGGTACTATATAAAGTCTAGAGTTGTAGGTATAGATAAGCTTTATTTAAATGTTTCAATTGCTTTGGTTGTCACATAGTTTATAGTCAAAGATTTAAAAAGTATGTTAGTCAGATCCTAGAGGCCTGCAGTAAAGCAAGTTCCAAGAAAAACATGTTTAAAAGTATGCTTTGCTTGAGATAACATAAATGTAGCTAGTTAAGTATAAAGCAATTGGCAGCTTAAACAATAACAAAGTTCACAAAATGTTCAGTTTCTGTCCTCTGCTTTGAAGATTACATCACTGATGCACAATCATGAGATATTTTGCAGAATCTTGGTTCCTCAACCTGTTTAGATTACCTGCATACAGTTCTAAGGTTCCAGACAAGATGACATCAGAAACTAAATCAGACTAGAGAAAACCACTGAAGCTTGCACAAGAGTTGTTGGAGACCGGGTGTAAGCTGACACGGTCCTTGCACCTGAAGGGGCTAGCAAGGCTGGGACCCTTACCCACAGTTTTCCCAGACTTGTTTGGATGGCGGTTATCAGTAGAATGAGAGCAACCTTTGTAGAATGAGAATAGCCTTTCATGGCTTATCAAGAAGTCTGTAACTATTTACTGAGATTTGCTGTACTGAGAATTTGTCCTTCTGCTCTGTCTCTCCCTTAGAGATTAAGAGGAACAAAGAATACATTCCTCTTGACAGACCTCCTATTCAGTGTTTTGTGTATAGAAGGCATTGCGTGGTTAATAAACTTACTGCAGTTCCTCGATTGATCTGTAGTCCTCCCGATTCCGCTCTCCTGTCTTTCTTTCTTTTCTCAATTCCTACCTCCTTACTTCAGCCCGGTTCAACCTGTCAGGCTGGCCCTGACAAAGAGTTAACCAATCAGCTTCACCTGTGATTCCCTAACCCTCAATCTTTGTCTTTAAAAACCCTTGATTGAAAGTGACAGCTTCCCATTTCCTTTGCTTGGCACCCTGCAAATAAACAGCTCCAATTTCTCCACTGCAAACCTCGATGTTCAGTGTTTGGCTCTGCTGCACATTGGGCAGGCACACACCTTCATTCAGTTTGGTTACAGGAGCCTGAACTTGCACCTCCAGCATGGTAATGAGATACTCTTCCACCTCTATGTTGTGCTGGCATCAGAGGAGGCCTATTAGTCAGGACTTTTATTACTGCCTACCAGTAACCTCCTTTCCCTGCCCATGTGCCCACTCCTTAAAAGTGTCAATGAAAAACACATGGAAAGGAGTCAATAGGCACCCATAAACCCTACCAGACAGGGATGTATCAATAGACGTCTACGGGGAGCCTGAACTTCCATGTTGTCCATAGTATGGAGAAGGCTGTCCCGCTGTTTCAGGTGTCACAGAGGCAGAAAATAATATAAGAGCAGAAATCAATGGAACTGAAAAGTCAATGAAACAAAAAACTGGTTATCTGAATAAGTCAATAAACTTAACAAGCTTCCAGCAAGACTGACAAGATAAAGGAGAAGATATAAAGGACCAAGAAGGAATGAAAAAGGGTATCACTACAGATCAAGGGACATAAAAAGAGTAAGGGAATACTAAGAACATGACTCACATAAATGTAACAATGTAAGTGAAATGAACCAATTCCTCAAGAAGCACAAACTACCACAACTTACCCCAATAAGAAATTAACTTGAATACCCCTATAAGTAAATGGCAGTTGGTTCTAAACAACTTAAGTGCAAAACTAACAAAACATGTATAGGATTTATATGCTGAAAATTACAAAATACTAATAAAAGAAATCAAAGAAGATCTAAATAAATGGAAACACGGTGTTCATGGATAGGCGTAATAAACGTAGCAAAAATGTCAATTCTCCTTAATACAATCTACAAATTTAACACAATTCCTAATATAATCCCAGCAACATTATTTTGTAAAGTTAGACATTACCTTAAGACTTATATAGAAAGGCAAATGCATAACTAAATCAATATTGAAAAGAAGAACAAAGTAGAGAAATCACTCTATCCAATTTCAAAACTTATATAGCTACGATAATCAAGAATGTCTGATATTGACCAAGGGAAGGGGAGGGATAGACACATAGATGAATGAAACGAAATAGACACACACACAAGCAGGGCCACCTAATTTTTGACAGAGATGTAAAAGTATCTTCATGCTGACAAGTACAAAATGCTGATAATATACTTGCCCTAGCTAGTTTGGATCAGTGGATAGAGTGTTGGCCCACAGACTGAAGGGTTCCAGGTTCAATTCCAGTCAAGGCATGTACCTCAGTTGCAGGTTCAATCCCCAGCCCTGGCTGGCATGCATGCAGGGGCAACCAATCGATATGTCTCTCTCACATCGATATGTCTCTCTCTGTCTCTTATCCACCCCTTCCACTCTCTAAAAAATCAATGGAAAAATATCCTCAGGTGAGTATTAACAACAACAAAAAAATGCTGATAATATACTGTGTTCATGGGTTGGAAGACTCAGTGCAGTAAAGATGTTAAGTCTCCCCAAATTGATCTATAGCTTAAACAAAATTTCATTGTAGATATAGACAAGATTATTTCAAGATGTAGGGAAAACAAAAGGAACTGGAAGAACTAAAGCAATTTTGAAAAAGAAAAGGTGAGAAGAATCACAATCAATTTTAAGACATATAGATACTAGTGACCCGGTGCATGGATTTGTGCACATTGAAAGGAAATTAATTAGAAGGTGGCCAGTGGGGCCGGACTGGGTGAGATGGGCCAGACACACCCTGGAGCCAACCTCCCTTGGTCCCTCCCTGGTGTCTGTGGAGTGAGGGGGGGAGCCCTTGGGCAGGTGGGATCCCTCAGCCTGGCCTGTGGGGATCCTGCTGAAACCGGCTCTCTGACTTCCCCAGAAGGGTCCCAGAGTGCAAGAGGGCACTCTGCAAAGTTGCTGTCATACAGGGTGTGGAATGCAAACGCAAGTGTGCAGTAAACCAGATTCGGGGCTGACAGTGCCCCAGCAACAACATAACCCAAGGCCGAAGGTGGAATCATGCAGCCCTGCGAGGAATCATGCTCCCTCCTCTCTGGTTCTAGGGTGCGTCACCCGAGAACCGCTGTTGCCAAGTCAATGCAGCTCGGCAGCTCCTGCGTTGAGCATCTGCCCGCCTGGTGGTCAGTGCATGTCATAGCTACTGGTCAGTGTGTGCCATAGCTACCGGTCGGACGGACACTTAGCTTATCAGCCTTTTATGTATATAGATAGTAATTGAGACAGGGTGATATTGGCAGAATAACAGCAGCATAGATAAAAGGAACAGAATAAAGCAACCAGAAATACATCCACACCAAGTAAGCCCAACTGACTTCTGACAAAAGTGTGAAAACAATTAAGTGGAAGAATAAAAATCTTTCAACAAATTGTGCTGGTACTCACAAAAAATTAAGCCTTAACCTAAACTTCAGATTTTATATAAAAATTAACTCAGAGTAGATCAGATTTAAATATAAAACAAAAATTTTTAAACATTTAGAAGAAAACAGGACAACATCTTAAGGACCTAGAACTTATTGAAGAGTCCCTAGCCATATTAAAAACATAGTCCATAAGAGAAAAATATACATGAATTTGATTTCATCAAAATTTAAAATTTGTGCTCTGAAAAAGACATATAAAGAGGATGAAAAAACAAGTTCCACGCTAAGAGAAAATATTTGCAAAATACAGATCTGACAAAGGGTACATATCTACGAGAAATAAAGAACTCTCAAACTCAAAAATAAAAAATCCTAATTAGAAAATGAACAAAAGACATGAAGAGACATTTCACTGATGATATACTCATGGCAAATAAGCACATAAGATGTTCCACATCACTAGCTATCAGGCAAATGCAAATTAAGATCATGATGAGATACCAGTACATAGCTAAAAGAGCTCAAACAAAAAGTAGTAACAGCCTGGCCAGTGTGGCTCGGTGACTGAGCATTCACCCAGGAACCAAGAAGTCGCTGGTTCGATTCCCCATCAAGGCAATGTGCCGGTTATGGGCCCGATCCCCAATAGGGACCATGCAGGAGACAGCAGGTCGATGACATTCCTCTCTCGTTGATGTTTCTATCTCTCTATCCCTCTCCCTTCCTCTCTCTCTCTAAAAATCAATAAAAACATTTTTTTAAAGTAATGACAATACCAAAAGCTGGTAAAAATTTGGAGAAATTGGATCTTTCAAACATTTCCAGTGGGAATATAAAATGGAAGAGCCACTCTGAAAAACAGATTGGTATTTTCTGAAAAAAACTAAACATTAACATTTATCATATGAATCAGCAATGTCACTCCTTGGGCATCCCAGAGAATAAACTTCGGTTCACAAATCTGAACACAAACGTCTTAATTCAGTGCTATTCATAAGAGCACTATGGGAACCCTAATCAAAATAGGCCGGATGTCCAAGGCCAATTTGAGTGTGGGGGCCCTGTCCAGAATACGCTGGATATTCAAGGCCAATCTTAGCAAGGACACAGCGATTGTACTGTACACAATGCGCAGGTGTACCTTTCTATAACCCAAACATTGATGTCACTATTTGGCAAGAAGCTTCGTATGGTCTATAATAAAGACTCTACTATACACCTATGACTACTCATGTCTTCTCCGTCTAATACCTGGTGTCCATGGGGGTACAGCCCCTAGCAGAGAAGGACCTGTGCTCTAACAAGCACAAAACTTAAAACAGATCTCCTTAAATAACTTAATGGTCAAATAAACTGTGGTACATGCATACCATGAAATATTAGTCAACAATAGAGGGGAACCTACTACTGATATGTGCAACAAATTGGGTGGATCTTAAAGGTATTATTCTGCGTGGGGAGAAAAAGCTCATTTCAAAAGGTCACTTATGGATTAAAAATGGCGGCAGAGTAAGTGGATGCTATACAGACATGCTCCCACGAACAAACTAGAATTACAACTAAAATACAGAAAAACTTCCTGAATAATCAATAGAAAACTCACAGGAGAGAATCCTGATACCTGAGGACCGAAAGTGGAGACCACATAGAGACTGGTAGGAGGGGCAGAGGCGCGAAAGGGCTGGCCTGGCTGGGTGTACAAAGACAGCAACTGAAGTCCCAGAGAGATATCTAAGCTGTGTGGGGGTTGCCACTGAGAACTCTGGGGTCTAATTCCTAAGCTGAGCAACCCAGCAGAGAACACCAGAATTGAGAAGGGTACCCACATAACATCTGGCTGTGAAAAACAGTGGGGTACTCTCTGCCAGGGAGTGACAAGCTGAAAATCCAGGCATCCTCTTAAAGGGCCAACCCACAAAAGTCCCTGTGGAGCCACCCACCCTGTGCTCCAGCAGAGGAAAGGTGAAGTGGACTGGAGGTGTGAGAGCAGAAGTCAGGACTGGGGACTTGGGGGATAGAGCTCAGAAGGCAGACACCCCATGTCCCCTGGGCTGAGTTATTCCCTCACACAGCAGAGGACCTCTTTCCCACATAGACATTTGCCTTGCCTGGGGGGAAAACAGTCGACACACCCTATTGGAAAACACCTGTCTTAAGGCCACTTAAGAGATTTAAAATAACAATTAGCCACTGGACAGTAGCAACTGCCCCACCCTGTTGGGGAAAAAAAACCTCTCCCCACACCTAAGGGGCAATTAAGTTAGAATCCCATCAGTCTGTAGGCAGAGGCAGTCTCCAGAGGCTTTGAGTTTTTGCCTAATCTAATTAGTCAGAAAGCTTTTGATGCTGTCCTGCACTAGAGATTGAGAGGTGTAACGTATCTACAGGCAGTCCTCAGGTTATGTCGGACTCGACGTACGTAGTTTCGTGGTTATGTCGCCATCTCCCATTTACAGTAATTACAAAAAAGAAAAAAAAGTTCCGTTATTTCAATGTATGTACATATGTGCTTTATGATTTTTATTATTTATTTACCACAAGTAAAGGTCAGGAATTGTTAACTTTTTAATTTTTTTACTGTTTCACTTCATTATTGCTGCATATGTGCTCCATGTGAGAAACGTAGGTGCTTATGTAGGTGGGTTCCGTCATGCCGTAGAAACGGATCTCCAACGTAACCTGAGTACCTACTGTACCTAATACATAGTCACAAACCCAAACAGATAGCCAAAATAAGAAGACAAAGAAACAACCTCCAAATGAAAGAACTAGAGAATTCTCCAGAAGAAGAAATAAATGAAGCAGAGATAAGAAATTTATCTGAAACAGAGTTCAGAGTAATGATGGTAAACATGCTCAACAGCATGAAAAAAGATATAGTAACTATGAAAAAAGAACGGTCTTTATGTCATAAAGAATGACATAACACAAATAACACATTGGAAGGAATACACAGCAGATCAGGGGAAGCTGAGGATCGAATCAGTGAATTAGAAGACAGAGTTGAAAATATCACTCAATCAGAAAACAAAAATCAAAACAAAAAAATAAAAAACAGGAGGACAGCTTAAGGGAACTGTGGGACAATGTGAAACGTAACAATATTAGAATAGCAGGTGTGCCAAAAGAGGCAGAAAGGGAGAAAGGAATAGAGAACGTGTTTGAAGAAATAATGACAGAAAACTTCCCTAAGCTGGTAAAGGAAAAAGTCACACAAGTTCAGGAGGCACAGAGAACCCCAACCAAGAAGAACCCAAACAGGCCCACACCCAGACACATCATAATTAAAATGCCAAAAATTAAAGACAGAGAATCTTAATCCTGTGTATGCCATAAGCATCTAATGGCACTTAAAAAATCATTTTCCGTGAGAATTTTCAACTGAAAATATTCAAGAACACCTGAATTGTGAGTAATATATTTATTTTTATAACATTCATTGCAAATTGATTTTTTTAAAAATTAAATTCCAAATATCGTGGCATGAGGGGATGATTTCCATTTTGGACGTGTGGCAGTTAACTGGTTAAAGGCAGCAAGTAAAAAGAAAACTATTACCTACAAAGGAGTTCCCATGAGGCTGACACCTGATTTCTCATCAGAAACTGTACAGGTCAGAAGGGAATGGCATTAAATACTCAAGGTAATGAAAAGCAAGGATATGAGACCAAGATTACTATATACAGCAAGACTATCATTCAAAATAGACAGTCAAATAAAATGCTCCAATCAAAAGGCGTAGGATAGCTAAATGGATACAGAAACATGACCCAACTATATGCTGTCTACAAGAGACCACCTCAAAACAAAAGACACACACAGGATGAGAGAGAATGGAGGAAAAAAAAATTTCCATGCAAATGGAAAAGAAAAAAAAAGCTGGAGTAGCAATACTCATATCTGACAAAATAGACTTTAAAATGAAGGCCATCACATGGATCATTCACAAAGATAGACCAGATGCCAGGACACAAAACAAGTCTCTACAAGTTCAGGAAGATTGAAATCATATCAAGCATCTTCCCAGATGAAATTAGAAATCAACTACAGTAAAAGCACCCCAAAACATTCAAACACGTGGAAGATAAATAGCATGTTATTAAACACAATGAATGGGTTATCAATGAGATCAAGAGAGAAATAAAAAACTTTCTGGAAACAAATGAAAAAATTTATATGACACTAAAAAAGACCCTAATACCTCAGCAATCTTGAGAAAGAAACAAAGTTGGAGGGATCACAATACTAGGTATCAAGTTATACTACAATGCCACCATAATCAAAAGAGCCTGGTAATGACACAAGAATAGGCATATAGATCAATGGAACAGAACAGAGACCCCAGCTATTTACCCAAGCCATTACACTCAATTAATATTTGACAAAGAAGGTAAGAACATATAATGGAGCCAAGAATCTATTCAATAAATGATGTTGGGGAAATTGGACAGATACATGCAAAAAAATGAAACTAGACCAACAACTTACACCATACACAAGAATAAACTCAAAATGGATAAAAGACTTAAATGTAAGTAGTGAAACCATAAAAATCTTAGAAAAAACCATAGGCAGCAAAATCTCAGACATCTCTGTAGAAATATATTTACAGATATAGCTCCTAGGGAAGCGGTTCTCAACCTGTGGGTCGCGGCCCCTTTGGGGGGTTGAACGACCCTTTCACAGGGGTCGCCTAAGACCATCAGAAAACACATATTTTCGATGGTCTTAGGAACCGAGACACCGCTCCTCTATCCGTCTCCAGGTGGGTCCGCCCACATGCAGATACGCCCACATATGAGTACCCGGTGTGATGACATCATCACGCCAACCCCATCACATACACCCCGTACAAATACAGGTGTGACAGGGTTGGCGCCATAATGTACTTATACAGACCAGTCACACATGTGTAGAAAGCAGCTACTGTGTAGAAAGCAGCTACTCTGTTAAAAGCAGCTACTGTGTTGAGAGCAGCAGTATTGGAGGTAAAATGACACTTCATGAATTATAATTACTGGGTAAATGTAAAATTATGTACTGTTGCCAAAGCCGGTTTGGCTCAGTGGATGGAGCGTCGGCCTGCGGACTGAGGGGTCCCGGGTTCGATTCCGGTCAAGGGCATGTGCCTGGGTTGCGGGCGCATCCCCAGTGGGGGGTGTGCAGGAGGCAGCTGGTCGATGTTTCTCTCTCATCGATGTTTCTAACTCTCTATCTCTCTCCCTTCCTCTCTGTGAAAAATCAATAAAATATATTTAAAAAAAATAAAATAAAATAAAATAAAATTATGTACTGTAAAATCATCAACTACTGCAAAAAAAAAATCTGTACCATGGGAACTTAATCTGGATGCTGATCGGTCTTTTTATATTCAGCTGTGGTTGATGTGAATACTGCCCCCTTGTGATAGTAACAGGTATGTAAAAAACAACAACACAGAGAATGGTAAATCATAGGAAACTTTAATGAACTGTATTGACTGAACTATGCCATGTGTCATCTTTTGTATTATTAAAGCTATTGTTATATATTATTTTTACTAGCAAGCCATTCCATGACAATGGATCATGTAGAGAAGAACGTTAAGAAAAGGAAATATAGTGAGGATTTTTTACAGTATGGTTTTACCTCAATAATTACAGCAAGAATTGAGAAACCGCAATGTGTTATTTGTTGTGAAGTTCTATCAGCCGAATCTATGAAGCCAAACAAACTAAAACGCCATTTTGATAGCAAGCATCCGAGCTTTGCTGGCAAGAATACCAACTATTTTAGAAGCAAAGCTGATGGACTCAAGAAAGCCAGACTTGACACTGGTGGCAAGTAACACAAACAAAACGTAGCAGCCATTGAAGCTTCATATTTGGTGGCACTCAGAATCGCCAGAGCTATGAAACTTCACACCATTGCTGAGGATTTACTGTTGCCAGCGGCCAAAGACATTGTTCAAGTTATGATCAGAGACGAATTTGTTACAAAATTGAGTGCAATTTCCTTATCTAATGACACTGTCAGCAGAAGAATAGATGACATGTCTGCTGATATTCTTGATCAGATAATCCAGGAAATTAAATCTGCTCCACTTCCAATATTTAGTATCCAGCTTGATGAATCTACAGACGTTGCAAACTGTTCAGTTACTGGTTTATGTGAGGTATATTAATGATGGCGACTTTAAAGATGAGTTTCTTTTTTGCAAACCTCTTGAAACAACAACGACTGCACGTGATGTATTTGACACAGTTGGTTCATTTCTGAAAGAGCATAAGATTTCTTGGGAAAAGGTTTGTGGTGTTTGCACAGATGGTGCTCCAGCTATGCTAGGATGTCGATCTGGATTTCAACGTTTGGTACTGAATGAGTCAACAAAAGTAATTGGAACTCACTGTATGATTCATCGGCAAATATTAGCAACGAAGATGCTGCCACAAGTTACAAGAAGTAATGAAAAGCATCATAAGTTGTGTCAATTTTGTAAAGGCGAGCACTTTAAACAGTCAACTGTTTTCACAACTGTGCAACAAGTTGGATGCACCGAACAATGCTCTATTTCACACTGAAGCGAGATGGTTGTCGAGAGGAAAAATTTTAAAACGTGTTTTTGAGCTTCGTGATGAACTCAAAATGTTTTTTTTATCAGAAAGCAAGACCGCAGTTCGAAGCACTTTTCGGCAATAAAAGTGAACTGCAGAAAATAGCTTACTTGGTTGACATCTTTGCCATTTTGAATGAGTTAAATTTATTACTGCAAGGACCAAATGCAACATGCCTTGATTTGACTGAAAAGATCTGATCATTCCAAATGAAACTTCTGCTTTGGCAAAAAAAATTGGATGAAAATAAAATTTACATGTTGCCTACCTTATCTGCTTTCTTTGAGGAACATGACATTGAACCAGACAAAAGGATTACGATGACAATTTCTGTGAAAGAACACTTGCACATGCTTGCAGACGAAATTTCATCGTACTTTCCAAATCTACCTGACAACCCATTTGCACTTGCCAGAAGCCCATTCACAGTCAAAGTTGAAGATGTTCCTGAGACAGCACAAGAGGAGTTCACTGAACTTATTAACAACGATGCAGCAAGAACTGATTTCTCTACAATGCCAGTTACAAAATTCTGGATCAAGTGTTTGCAGTCATATCCTGTTCTGTCTGAGACTGTGTTACGCCTTCTCTTTCCATTTCCAACAACATTTCTTTGTGAAACAGGATTTTCCAGCTTGTTGGTTATCAAGTCTAAATACAGAAGTAGACTTGTTGTGGAAGATGATCTTCATTGTGCTCTTGCAAAGACTGCCCCGAGAATTTCTGATCTGGTGAGAAAGAAGCAATCTCAACCTTCGCACTGACGTTGGCTTTTTACACATACTGTAGCAAAATGTAGCAATGTAGTATACTGTTGTTATATTAAGACTGTTACCCATGCGACACCATGCTTCAAGACACAATTTCATTTATTTGTAATTAGAAATAAATATTTCACAATATATAATTACATATTGTTTTTGTGATTAATCACTATGCTTTAATTACTATGTTCAATTTGTAACAATGAAAATACATCCTGCATATCAGGTATTTACATTACAATTCATAACAGCAGCAAAATTACAGTTATGAAGTAGCAACGAAAATAATTTTATGGTTGGGAGTCACCACAACATGAGGAACTGTATTAAAGGGTTGCAGCATTAGGAAGGTTGAGAACCACTGTCCTAGTGCAAAGGAAACTAAGGAAAAAATAAATGGGACTACATCAAAATTAAAAGCTTCTTCACAACAAAAGAAACCAACAAAACGAAAAGGGAGTGCACTGCATGGGAGAACATATTTGGCAATGATACATCTGATAAAGGATTAATATCAAAAATATATAAGGAACTCATAGATATGAGGAGGAACTGAGAGAGCAGATGTACTGGTAAAAGCTTTTCAATCTCCATTGTTTCCGACCGTTTCTCCTAAAGGAAATACTGAAGATTACAAATAAAGTGGCATATAACATGTTCAGAGTCAAGAAAAGGGAACCTACAAGGGAGTGGAAGGACCCAGGCAGTTAAAAAAAAAAAAAAAAAAAAAAAAAGGAACTCATACAACTTAAAAAGAAGAGAAACAATCCAATTAAAAAATGGGCAAATGACCTAAATAAACACTTCTCCAGAGCGGACATAGAGATGGCCAAGAGATATATGAAAAAATCCTCAAAGTGGCTCAGTGGTTGAACATCGACCTATGAACCAGAAGGTCATGGTTCGATTCCCAGTCAGGACACATGCATGGGTTGTGGCCTCCATCCCCACTGGGGGTATGCAGGAGGCAGCCAATTGATGTTTCTCATCATTGATGTTTTTCTCTCTCTCTCCCTCTCCCTTCTTCTCTAAAATCAATAAAAATATATAGATATCTTTTTTAAATGCTCAAAGTCACTGATCATCAGAGAGATGCAAATTAAAATGACAATGAGGTATCACCTTATATCTGTCAGAAGAGCTATCCTCAAGAAGTCAACAAATGACAGGATATGGAGAAAAGGGAACCCTAGGTCACTGTTGGTTGGAATGCAGACTGGTACAGCCACTATGGAAAACAGTATATAGTTTCCTCAAAAAATTAAATACGAACTGCCATTTGACCCACTGATCTCACTTCTAGTAATATATCCCAAGAAACCCGAAAACACCAATCAGAAAGAATGTATGCACCCCTATGTTCATAGCAGTACAATTTACAACAGCTAAGATATGGAAACAGCCCAAGTGCCCATCAGTAGAGGAGTGGATAAAAAAAAAAATCTGTGTTATATTTATACCATGGAATATTATACAACAGTAAAAAGAAGGATCTCTTTCTCTTTGAAACAGCCTGGAGGGACCTAGAGAGTACTATGCTAAGCCAAATAAGTCAGTCAGAGAAAGACAAGTATCACATTATCTCAATCATAAGTGGAATCTAATGAACAAAATAAACTGATGAATAGATCCAGAGACATAGAAGCATGGAACAGACTGCAGAACCTCAGAGGAAAGTTGGGGGAGGGTGGGTGGGTGGTTAGAGATCAAAGAACTTGTATGCATATATGCATAACCCATGGACATAGACAATAGGGTGGTGAAGGCCTGGAGCAAGTGATGGGGTTATAAGAACTATTATATTTTCAACAGAAAACTCTACAGGTCAGAAGGGAATGGCATTAAGTACTCAAGATAATGAAAAGCAAGCATCTGAGACCAAGATTACTACATCCAGCAAGGCTATCATTCAAAATAGACAGTCAAATAAAATGCTCCAATCAAAAGGCGTAGGATAGCTAAATGGATACAGAAACATGACCCAACTATATGCAGTCTACAAGAGACCACCTCAAAACAAAAGACACACACAGGATGAGAGAGAAGGGAGGAAAAAAATTGTCAGAATGAATGAATCCCAAGTCATATAAAAAGAAACGACTTCTAGATATATCACACTAAAATTGCAAAAACCAAAGGGGGGAGGGGAGATAAAAAGAAATACCTTACAGAAAAAAAGAAAAGGTGGATTCTCATTAAAAAAGACAAAAGACTGATAGCCTACTTCTAATCAGCAATGATGGGAATGAGAAGTCATCTTCCAAGTGATAAAAGACAATACTTGGTATAGCCAGAACTCTAAATCCAGCAGAAATATCATTAAAGATCAAATAAGATGCATTCACTGAAAGATAAACTGTCACGTTGGATAATAAAATTCCGCAATATGCTGTTAGGTTACCATTTGATATTTTTCAAGTTCACTAGTTCATGTACTTTTAGAGTTTTTGTTTTAATTTTGGTATAAATTTATTTTTGAATATGTGAAACATTAACATGGTTTAAAAATCAAAAACTATATTAAAAAGGTATACCAAGTGATTGTCAGAGAAATGCCGCATGAGGGTGCACCATGTCTTCTCCCCTGAAATTTCAACAGCTAACCAACTATCATTCAACAAAGAAATCCCTGCTTAACACAAATGCACACTTGAGAGACCTGCACATTGAAACATCTAAAGGTGAGCAAATGGGAATAAACAGGGAGATAAAAAGGGAGGAAAGTGCAGACCACCAGCAGACGCAGCCATGCAGCTGGCGCCAGGCTCTGCTTGGAGAGGGGAGGAAGCCCTTGGTAGCAGGCACTTCCTTCTGCCAGAAGGAGCAAACCAAATTCAGCAGCATATAAAAAGGGGAATATACCATCACTAAGTAGACTTCTGCCTAGGAATGCAAAATCATTTTATTAGAAAATCATTCGTAGAATTCACTACACAACACATTAAAGGAAAACTATCTTCTCACTAGAGGCAGAAAAGGGTTGATTTTTTTTATTTTTTATTTTATTTTACTCTACTCATGATTTTAGAAAACCAAAAACCTTTTGTGGCTAATAGAAATAAATGGGTTGTGGTAAGGTCTAAAAATTAAGACTTAATATAATGTGCTGCTCAATTCTGGTAAAATTGGGAGAGCCAAGAAGAGCATAACCATGGGTTCTCCTCCCCTCTACTCCCACAGATAAGGTCCCTTAAGTAAACATCCCTCCTTTATCAACAGGACCAGGCAGTTTCTGCTTATCCCTGAATAGCAGGTTTTATTTCCTGCCAGCTTACAGAATTATTCAAAAGAACCAATCTTCTTGTAGGAACTAGGGGGCATCCTACACAAAAGTACATACAAAGACTGCCTCCCACAGTACCTGGTTGCTAACTCTGCCACAAGTACAACCTCTGTGTGGCCTTGCATGGTACTCAGTGTTCTCCCCAAGAGGGCTGTGAGTATATGTAACTAATAAACTGCTGTCAATCTCATCTGTCCATCTGTCCAGTGTTGGGTGTTGTGTTAGGCCATTCCTAAGGTAGGAATCTCTCCCTCACCAATGGGATGAATAATAGCTAGGCCAGTGGTCGGCAAACTGCGGCTCGGCAAACTGCGGCTCGTGAGCCACATGCGGCTCTTTGGCCCCTTGAGTTTGGCTCTTCCACAAAATACTGACTTCTGCACATGGGCCATGAAGTTTCAATTGCACTGTACGTGCGCGCCCACACGTGGTATTTTGTGGAAGAGCCACTCTCAAGGGACCAAAGAGCCGCATGTGGCTCGCAAGCCACAGTTTGCCAACCATGGGGATAGGCTATCAAAACAATATAGTATACTAGAAGCCCTGTGCACGAATTCGTGCACCCAGTGGGGGTCCCTCAGCCTGGCCTGCGGGATCAGGCCAAAACTGGCTCTCCGACATCCCCCAAGGGGTCCTGGATTGCAAGAGGGCACAGGCCAGGCCAAGAAACCCAACCAGTGCACGACTGGGACCGGGGAGGGACACGGGAAGTTAGCCAGTCAGAGAGGGACCATGGGAGAGTTCCAGGGCATGTCTGACCCACTTGCTCAGTCCCCATCAGCTGGACCCCAGCAGCAAGCTAACTTACCGGTCGGAGCAGCTGCCCCGTGGTGGTCAGTGCATGTCATAGTGAGCGGTTGAGCGCCCTTAGCATATTACACTTTGATTGGTTGAACGGCTGACCAGTTGACTGGACACTTAGCATATTAGGCTTTTATTATATAGGATGTTTAACATTAAAAAAAAATACTAACCCGGCTGGTGTGGCTCAGCAGTTGAGAGTCAACCTATGAACCAGGAGGTCACAGTTCGATTCCTGGTTAGGGCACATGCCCAGGTTGCGGGCTCAATCCCCAATGGGGGCATGCAGGAGCAGCTAATTAATGATTCTCTCTCATCATTGATTTTTCTAGCTCTGTTTCTTCCTCTCCCTTCTTCTCTGAAATCAATAAAACTATATATTTTTTAAAAATGTTAATAAACACATAAATAAAACATGTGCTGGCCAGTGTGGCTCGGTTGGTTGGGTGTTGCCCTGTGCACCGAAAGTTTGATTCCCTGTCAAGGCACATACCTTGGTTGCCTGTTTGATCCATAGTTGGGGCTGACAACCAATCGATGTTTCTCTCTCTCCCTATGCCCTTCCTCTCTTTAAAAATCAATAAAAACATATTCTCAGGTGAGGATTAAAAAAAAAAGTAAAGACATAGTGATTGAGAGAGGGTGGCACTGATTCTAGAAGTGACAAATAGACCAAAAGATCAAAATTGGCTGAGAAACAGAGATTAAGTGCTGAGAAATAGACTCCTGCATATATAAATAACTAATAACAGATAGGGATGGCAATGCATTGAAAAAAGAATGGCATTTTCAGTAATGCTGCTGGGACAGCTGATAAAAAATGAAACTTTCCTAACCAGTTTGGCTCTGGATAAAGCATGGGCCTGCGGACTAAAGGGTCCTGGGTTCGATTCTGGTCAAGGGTATATATGTAGGTTGTAGGCTCCTTTGAGGCATGTGCGGGAGACCAAGCAATCGATGTGTGTTTCTCTGTCTCTCCCACTCCCTTACACTCTCTGAAAAATCAATGGTAAAATATCCTCAGGTGAGGATTAACAAAAAAATTAAACTAGACTCCCACCTATTGCCACATAAATAAATCAACTGCAATTGAAACCAAAACCTAAATGTGAAGGGCAAAACTTAGAGCTTTTACAAGAAAATAGAGGAAAATAATTTTATTACTTTGAGGCATGGAAAAACTCTTAAGCTAAAGCAGTAACCACAAGGGGAAGATTCATAAAACTAAGTTTAGTTCAAAGACCCTATTTTAAAAAGTTAAGATAAACAGAATGAGAGAGGATAACTAGAATATAGAAGAACTCATATTAAAATTAATAACCCAAAAGAAAGATGGAAAACAGATTTGAACACGTACTTAAACTGAAATCCAAGTGGCAATATGCATATGAAAATTGCTCAACCTAACTGGTACTTGGGAAAAAGCATATCAGATCCAAAGAAGGTAACTAGAAACATCTACCAGATTGCCAAAAACTAGAGACTGATAACACCAAATGTTGGTGAGTGTCCTCATCTTAAACAATATGAATGCACATTACCTATTGGTGGGTATATGAAGGTTGGTAAAAGTAAGTTAAAGATTCACATACCCTACTAACCAAGAATTCTACTTTTCAGTTAAAAAAACTTAGGGTTCAAATATGACTTTATAATAAGCTGAGCTTAACTAACAGAATACTGCCATAGGTATGATTTTAAAAACGTTTTCTACTCTCAAAATAATTTTCCCTAACCTATTAATAAACATACTTCTAACAGTTTTTGTTGTTGTTGTTAATCCTCACCGAGGATATTTTTTCCATTGATTTTTAGATAGGGAGGAAGGAGAGAAGGAGGAAAGAAAGAGGGGAAGGGAGAGAGACAGACAGATAGACATTGATGTGAGTTGCCTCCCACACCCACCCCAACCAGGGCTGGGGATTGAACCTGCAACTCAGGTACGTGCCCTTGACTAACACACGACCATTCAGTACTTGGGCCACCGCTCTAACCACAACAGCTAGGGCTCTAACAGTTCTTTTTTAACTTTACTAATACATAATTTTTAAAATGGAGTCCCCTATCCAACCATACAATGGAAGATGATGGATAAGGTCCATCCAAAACTGTCCCTCTTCATCCTAACATTTATTTCTATTAGTTTTCCATTAAATCAAACCTTTAGAACATTTAATATTCATAACTGAGCCACAGAGCATATTACATTTCCTTTCTCAAATGATCTTATTCTCCGTAATTAACAGTTACTATATTTTTTATTTGCTTAGTTTTTAGATATTCATCACTAAATCAACACCAAACTTTCCAAAAGTAGCTTTTAATATGTTCAAAACCATCAAGTAATCTATGAATTTTACCTATGTTTCCTCACATGTATACTCTGAAATATGTTATCTTTCCTTCAGCTCCAATCATTAATAACCCTGCCGGCAAGCTGTCATTCTATCTTTCATATTTATGCCATATAAAATCTAATTTCAAAATAATCATACCAATATTACCACTAAAAATAGGCCACTGAATGAAATATGAAATTTCTTTTTGTGTTTAGGATATAGCATACTAGAGATGCACAGTTAATATTGTAACTTAAAATCAGCTGAAAACCACCTGGTTGTCTATATATAATGTTCGTGTCAGGGTTGTTCTTTTCTTGGGGAGTGGAGGAGGGTAGGGGCTAATATTTTATTTTTTGTTTATTATATAGCATATCTATATTGTTCTAAAATCAATACCATAATACACAAGTTACATTACCTGAGTGTAGTTTACAGTCCTAATTCCTTCTATTCCCTTTTTACCTCCATTAGTAGCCATTTTTATTTTTATTTTTTTATTCTTTCTTTTTAAAAAAATTTTTTTCTTTCTCTCCTCCTTATCCTTTATTGTTACTGAGATATTGTTGCTTTTGCTTTTAGGCCCTTGTAGTGGATAGATCTAAGAAACACACACAAACACAATTTCACCCCATTTTCCAGAAAAGTTGGCATGTAATACATATTCTTCTGTACCTTGCCATTTTTTTTACTCAACAGTAAATCTTGGAATGCTCTCTATAGCAATTTACAGAGATCTTCCTCATTTCTTTTACATCTACCCAGTTAAGTTATACTATGATTTATTCCACTAACTGTCTATTGCTCTTCACTCCAATTTTTCATTATTGCAAACAATGCTGCAACAACTTTGCACATACCTAATTTTATACTGTTGCAAATCTATCTTTAGGAATAAAGTGAAGATTGCTGGATCAATGAGAAAATGCAATTGCAATTTTGCCAGATGTTGCCAATTTTGTTCCATAGGAGACCTACCACTCTGCATCCCACTGGCAATATGGCTGAATATCTTACTTGGGTCAACTGTGATAAACTGATTTCCTATAAAATATCCTTTTTGTCATCAATTTTCAAATTTATTTGCATATATTTTCATAGTTATCTTGTGAATGTTTTAATTTTCTGTTTTGGTGGTTTCTTTCCCAGTGTATTTAAGGTTTATTCTCCTTTTTAAAGGGTAGTTAATAGTTTGTCTGTCTGATTAAAAAAAAACACTTCAAAGGGCTCTGGCTGGATAGCCCAGTTGGTTAGAGCATCCTCCCAATATGCCAAGATTGCGGGTTTGAGCCCCAGTCAGGGCACATACAGGAGTCAACCAATAAATGCATAAATAAGTGGAACAAAAAGAAAGAGATAAACAAAAACTTCAAAGGACCAAAATTTTGATGTATTTATTTTACTATTTTTCTGTTATGTAAAATTCATTACCTTTCCTTCTTCATTCTTTGGTTTACTTTATTGTTTTCTACTACTTTTTTTGCATATTCATTAATATTCATTTTCATTGATATAAGCATTTGATGTTCAGATTTTATGATGATTGCTTTGGCTATAACACAGAGGTTGACAAACTATATATAGTCCAAGAACCATATCCAACACACCACCTGTTTTTGTAAATCAAGTTTTTTTGGAACACAGCCATACCCACTTATTTATATACTAGAGGCCCAATGCACGAATTTGTACACGGGTGGGGTCCCTAGGCCTGGCTGGTGATCAGGGCGGATCAGGGCTGTCTTGCCCTGGGCCAATAAGGGCCAGGCCAATTGGGGCCTGCCGGCCGGGGAAAAAACTAGCTGGGGGGAGGGACCGTAGGAGGTTGGCCGGCTGTGGGGAGGGACCCGAGGGAGGGGTGTGTTGGCCAGCCACAGGAGGTTGGCTGTAGGAGCGCAATGACCACCAGGGGGAAGCTCCTGCATTGAGCATCTGCCCCCTGGCGGTCAGTGAGCATCATAGCGACTGGTCAACCGGTCATTCTGGTCGTAAAGGTCGCTTTAGTCTTTTATATATATAGATAAGATTGTCTATAATTACTTTCATGCTACAGGAAAAGAGTTCAAAAGTTGCAACAGAGGCCATAGCGTCCACAAACTGTAAAAATATTTACTATCGCCTGGCCAGTGCAGCTCAGTGGTTGAGCATCAACTCTTGCACTGAGAGGTCGCTGGTTTGATTCCTGGTCAGGGCATATGTCCGGGTTGCAGGCTCCAGGATCCCCAGTAGGGGGTGTGCAGGAGGCAGCCGATAGAAATATTGATGAGAGAGAAACATCTGTCTCTCTCCTTCCTCTCTCTAAAATCAATAAAAACATTTTTTTAAAAAATATTTACTATCTATCCTTTTCTTTAAAAAGTTTTCTGACCCCTGTTATAACCTATTGATTGATTCTGATGTTTCATGCCAAGGAACTAGCAATTTTGTTTGTATTTTCTCAAGTCAAGAGTTGTTTGGCAATGCCTTTGTTAGTTTCCAGATGGAAGGGCCTTTTCAGAAAAAAAAATTTTTTTTAATTGACTAGAGAGAAAGAGAAACATATATGATCGGCTGCCTCCAGCACACATCCCAACTGGGGAAAAAAAACCCCACAACCTGGATATGTCCCTAGGCAGGGGATTATTAAACGTGTCACCTTTCAGTGCATGGGATAATGCTCAACCAACTCAGTCACACCAGCCAGAGCTATGAATTTTTTAAACTAATTTTTAATAAAAACAAACCAAAAAAAAAAACACACTATTTTGGAGGTAAATTTCGGGGAGTTTTCTTTTTATGTCAACAAATGATCATTTTTTTTCAGTGTTACATGTGCATTTGCAAAGAAGGTGTATTCTTTCATATGTAATACACAACGGTGAGATCCACCTTTTGGTTGTATTATTTAGGGCTTCAACAGCCTTATAAATTTTTTTTTTTTTAAATATATTTTATTGATTTTTCACAGAGAGGAAGGGAGAGGGATAGAGAGTTAGAAACATCAATGAGAGAGAAACATCGACCAGCCGCCTCCTGCACACGTCCTACTGGGGATGTGCCCGCAACCAAGGTACATGCCCTTGACCGGAATCGAACCTGGGACCCTTCAGTCCGCAGGCTGACGCTCTATTCACTGAGCCAAACCGGTCTGGCAACAGCCTTATAAAATTTTTGTCCACTTGATCTATCTTTAACTAAGAGAGATTTTAAGTCATATCCTATCTAATAAAGAGGGGATATGCTAATTGACCCCCATGCCATCATAAAGATGGTGGCACCCACAGCCAATAAGGAGGGAATATGCTAATTGACTGTCCTGCCCTCAAAGATGGCGGCACCCACAGCCAATAAGGAGGGAATATGCTAATTGACTGTCCTGCCCTCAAAGATAGCGGCACCCACAGCCAATAAGGAGGGAATATGCTAATTGACTGTCACACCCTCAAAAGATGGCGGCACCCACAGCCACAAGATGGCAGCGCCCAGTCCCCTCAGCCCTGCCACGCGCCTGCTTCCAGAGTCCCCCAGTCCCCTCAGCCCTCCAGGGGCCAGCCCGAGGCGCAGGCAAACCTAGGATGGTGGCTGCCATCCTAGGTAACCAGGGTTGGCTGAGGCTTGCGCTACCAGCAGTGGCAGCAGCAGAGGTGAGATAGGGGTGTCGCCTCCTACCCCTGAGGGCTCCCGGACTGTGTGAGGGGGCAGGCCGGACTGAGGGACCCCCCCCCAGTGAATGAATTTTCATGCACCGGGCCTCTAGTATTATTAATGTTTCCAAGTCTTACTGACTCTCCGAAAATGTTTTTTAAAAATCAAAGTTGTCATAATATCCATATACCAATAGTATATCTTCACTGAGACTGCAGCTTGTAGCCTTATTTGTGTCTCCCTCTTTAATCATTTCTGGCCTGAGTTCTACCTTATGCAACATCAAAGAAGTAACCCATTTTCTTTATATTTGATTTTTCTGGGATAATCTTTGCATAACCTCTTATTCTTCACCTTTCTGGGTCTTTCAATTTTGTACTGATATCTTCTGCAGAGCACAAATTTGGATTTTGCTCCCACCCCAAAATTTTTTTCTCTCTTATAGGCCAAAGCCCATTTATTGATATGCCCTCAATTCTGTTATAAAAAATATATATAAATTATTTAACCATATTTTCTTTGTTCCCTTTTCCCCCTTCCATATATCTTTTGGAATCTAGAAAGGTTTAGTTTTTTGTCCTAATGGTTATCTTTATACTAATACCTTTATATAACCTTAGTCCTCTCTTCATTAGATAACTATCTTTAACTTCCTAGTATGAGCCATATAGAAATTAGCTTTTCCCCCCCTCATACCATCCTTGTACTGTATCCCCCAGCATCTGCTTACAGTAATAATATCCTTTTATTCCCAGGTAAATTTCTATAAGGCAATCAATAATTCTATTAAACCATTTCTTCTTGGTTGTCTGAAACTTATTCTCTCAAAGCTTCCTCAGGAAAGATTCATTTGAACTATATTCCTTAAGTTCCTGAATATTTGTATTATACCTACATTGTCAGAGCATATAACAAGTACATACTACTTTGTCATACCTTATCCCCATCATTATATTCAATTCTACAGTTAAACATAAGAATTCCCTGCAGAACATCTTTCCTGTTGTTTTCCTGTTATAAGACCTTTTGACATTGATATACAGACTCAGAGTGGTATTGGCATAAAGACAGACAAATAGATCAATAGAACAAAACAGAGAGCCCAGAAACAAACCTCCCGATGTACATGGATAACTGATCATTTCACAAAGGCAATGCTGTAGGCTTTCTAACAATATGATGGGAAAATTAAATATCTGTATGTAAAATAAACTTGAATCCATACCTCATACCACAAAAAAAGTTAACTCAAAATGGGTCATAGGCCTAAATATAAAAATTAAAACTGGGAAACTATAAGGGGAAAATATCTGTATTGGATAAATATTTCTTAGACACAGCACAAAAGAAAATTTCGTAAACTAATTAAAATAAGGAATTGGGGTTTCTTGAAGAAATGATCAAGCTGGTGCAGAACAAATACAAGATGAAACTAGAAACTCCATTTAGCCAAAAAATAAGAAGTGCTCAAAAACAGCAGGGGGATGTCAAGGAACAAGATGTCAACTTGAAAGGGTTCATACTGCCCAAAAGGGAACAATTTGATTAACAAAATAATGAAAGCAATGGTGCCTGACCACTCTCTCTAAAAAATCTAAAAATTGTGGTACATCTACACAATGGAATACTATGCTGCTGCAAAAAGGAAGGAACTCCTACCATTTGCAACAGCATGGATGGACCTGGAGAGCATTATATTATGCTAAGCGAAGTAAGTCAGTCAGAGAAAGATAAATATCACGTGATTTCACTCATTTTTGGAATATAATGAACAACATAAACTGATGAACAAAAACAGATCCAGAGATAGAGAAGCATTGATCAGATGCTCACACCTCAGAGGGAATGTATGGGAAAGATCAACCAAAGGACTTGTATGCATGCATATAAGCATAACCAATGGACACAGACTCCAGAGAGGTGAGGGCATGAGCAGGGGGTTGGTAGATGGGGGGACAATGAGGGGATAAGGACACATATGTAATACCTTAATCAATAAGGAAAAAATAAAAATCACTATATCAGTTAGCCTAAAAAAAATCTAACAATGGAAAAATAGCCTCCATTTAAATCTTACACTATTTTTTATAGTAATGGAACAAGCTATCTAGAAAATCTATATAATAAAAGCCTAAGCGACCGTTATGGCGGAACAACCAGTCGCTATGATGAGCACTGACCATCAGGGAGCAGATGCTCAATGCAGGGAAGCGGGCCTAAGTCGGCAATCGGACATCCCCCAAGGGGTCCCAGACTGCCAGAGGGCACAGGCTGGGCTGAGGGGAAACCCCTCACCGCCCCCAGTGCACAAATTTCATGCACTGGGCCTCTAGTATACCTATAAATTAACACACTTCTAAGCAATCCATTGCTCATAGGGAAAAAAAATCATGACAAATTTTTAAATATTTTTAGTGGAATGTTAAAAACACAACAACAAAATTTGAGGTGGCTAGAGAAAAAACTATACCTTTAAAGCAGTGACAAACAATAAATAGAACAAAAAAGCCAAAAGTCCGTTGATAAGCTCTTAGTAATAGCAGCCAAAAAGAGTAAACATGAATTACAATTAATAGAAACAATAAAGGGGGCATCATTCAGCTCCTGAAAACCTTAAAAGGATAAGAAACTATTGTGAACAAATTTATGCCAATAAGTGTACCAATTAAACAAATCTGACAAATTTCTTAAAACAATTTACCAAAACAGAATTCAAGAAGAAATAGAAAATCTGAACAGCTGTATGTCTATTAAAGACATTGAATTCCTAAATCTTTCCATAAAGAAAACTCCAACCCAAGATGGACTTATTGGTGAATCCTATCAAATATTTAAGGAAGAATACTAATTTTACAAAAATTCTTTCAGAAAATAGAGCTAAAGGGAACACCTCACACATTTTGAGAAGAATATTACCTGGGTATCAAAATCAGACAAAGATATAAGAAAACTCTATCACCAATATGCCTCATGAACATTAAAAAATTTCAAAATATCTATAAATCAGACATATGCAAAAAGGATAATACATTATGACCAAATAGTGGTGTATCCCAAGAATGCATGATTGGTTTAATATCTGGAAATCTATGTAATTCTCCACATTAACAGAAAAAAAAAAAAGAAAAATCAAAGGATCATTTTATCAGATACTGTATAGAAAATGCATTTAACCAAATTCATTATCCATTCATGATAAAAACCCTCAGCATACTAGGAATAGAAGGAAAGTTAATTCTGATAATGGGCATCTATTAAAAACTAACAGAGCCAACATATTAATAGTGAACAACCTGAATATTCTCCTAAGATCTGGAATAAGATAATAACATCATCTTTCATTTAATACTGAAATTAAACTTCTATTCAATATTGTACGGGAGGTTCTAGCTAGTGCAATAATGGAATAAAATTATAATTATAAAGGGCAAGAAAGAAGTATTACTATACGAAAAGTGATAATCTACAAAAAACTACTAGATTTAATCATTAAATTCAGCAATATAAAGGATACAATCAATATACAAGTCAATTATATTTCAATATACTAGCAACAATTGGAAATGAAAATTTAAAAACACCATTTACAATAACATTAAACATTATCATAAAATGCCTTAGAATAAACTTCTGAAAAATTGTATAATACTACTACAAACTAAAGCGTGCTGAGAGAAATTAGTGATCTAAAGAAATGGGAGATAAAACATGTTCATGGATAATAGTCAACATTGTTGAGCTCATCCTCCCCAAATTGTTATCCCAAATTCAATGCAATTCCAATCAAAATCAGGCTTTTGTGTAGAAACTGACAAGCTGATTCTAAAACTTATAAAGAAATGCAAATGACTTTGAAGAGCCAAAGCAATTTGGAGAAAGAACAAAACTGTCCAATTTCAAATTTTACTTAAAACGTAATGTACAAATAGTACTGAAAGGACAGATCAATAGAAAAGCATCGAGAACTATACATATTTGTTCAAATGACTTTTCATAAAAAATGCCAAAGTAATATAATGAGAAAGAACTCTTTTTAGTAAATGGTGCTTTAATATATGAATAAAAACATGAACCTCAACACTACACCTCACACAAAAGTTCCTCAAAATGGATTATAGATATAAGTATAAAAGCTTAGCTATAAAAATAATGAAAGAGCTCTAGCTAGTATGGCTCAATGGGTAAAGCATCAGCCTGCAGACTGAAAGGTCCCGGGTACGATTCCAGTGAAGGGCATATGCCCAGGTTGCAGGCTCCATCCCCAGTAGGGAATGTGCAGGAGGCAGCCGATCAGTGATTCTCATCATTGATGTTTCTATTTCTCTCTCCCTCTCCCTTCTTCTCTGAAATCAATAAAAATATATTTAAAAATAATAAAAATGAAAGAAAAAAATGGGAGAAAAATCTTAGTAAGCTTGGAGTAGGTACAGTATTTTTAGAAAACCACTAATCATAAAAGAAAAAAACCCTGATAAATCAATCAAAATTTAACCTCAGCTCCTCAAAAGATACCATTTAAAAAGTAAAAAGGAGTGGGAGAAAAAAATACTTGCAATAAAGGTACCTAACAGGACCAAGATGCAATGTAAAGTTTTACTTTTCAGTAAGACAAACCAACTAATTTTTTTAAATCTGCAAAAGACTTAAACTTAAATTTTACCAAAAGAGATATATGAATGGCCAATAAGCACAAAAAAGATGCTCATCATTATTCGTCAGGGAAATAAAAATTAAAACCATGATATACTCCGTCACACAAACTAGAAGACAAAAATTAAAGAATAATATCCAAATTGGCGAGGATGTGAACCAACTGGAATTCTCATACATTGCTGGAGGGAATGCAAAATGGTACAACCAGGGTAAATTCCAACTCTATGTATTTGCCCAAGGAAACAAAACATATCCACATAAAGAACTGTCCACAAATAACTTATAAAAATTGTATTCACAGAAGCCCCAAACTGAAAAAAATAGTAATTTCCATCAACAGGTGAATACTGTATATACTGTATATAGAACTGTTGTGTATAAAACTGATACAATATGAATTGACCTTAAATACTATTATTAATCCTTCCTCATATTTTGTACTAAAAAATGATTTATACTTTTTGCCAAGAACCAAAAGAAATCAGCTCCCAGAATTGAGAGTTGCATATCTTACAGACAGCCAGTTAGTAAAGTAGTCTAAGGAAACTGGTGGATTCTTATATTTCACACTCCCTGGACAAATAATGTGACCCCTTTCAAACACTTTTGAGCATTTGTAAATTATAATACTTTAAAGAATGTTTTTATTGATTTCAGAGAGGGAGAGAGAGAAACAGCAATGAGAATCACTGATTGGCTGCCTCCTGCATGGACTGTAGTGGGGATCCAGCCTGAGCATGTGCTCAACCACTGGGCAACACAGGCCAGGCTATGAAACTTTTTAAATTATAAGAGTTAACTTTATTTCTTTTATAAAAGGTAAAGTATTATGTTGATTTCAAAAAATTTGTTAGGAAGAACTTATTTTCTATAAATTTCATTTAGGATGACATAGGGAGCACCAAAAAGTTAATAGAAAATGAAAGTAGCCCTAGCCAATTTGGCTCAATGGATAGAGCGTTGGCCTGCGGATCAAAAGGTCCCGGGTTCGATTCCAGTCTAGGGCACGTTCCTTGGTTGCAGGCTCCTTCCTGGCCCCGGCCCTGGTCAGAGTGCTTGCAGGAGGCAACCAATCAATGTGTTTCACTTACTAGAACATCGATGTTTCTCTCTATCTCTCCCTCTCTCTTTCACTCTCTAAAAATCAATGGAAAAATATCCTCAGGTGAGGATAAACAAAAGAACTTTAAAAAAGAAAAGGAAAGTAGGCCTGATAGTATTGAGAATTACTACTCTACACCTGAATTTTGGTCATAATTTTCTACAGAATCCTTATGATCAACTGTATTTTGATCTAAGGAAACACCAGGGTTTCATATTATACTCTGGAATTCTAAAACTATGCCAAATTGGACTCCCTGGGGAGAGGGACCTAGAAATCCAAATTTTAACAAGTGTACCAGGTGATTCTAGTAGCTAATATTTGAAAACCCTTATCTAAATCTAAAAGTTAAGAGTGTAACTGGAACATGTTACGTGACCTACAGAAAGGGCTTGTGTGGTTATGTGGCCTACAGAAAGGGCCTGTGTGGGTATGTCATTTTTTTCTTAATTACCTGCCTATATAATACTAGAGAAACTTTAAACAAAACTCAGACTTCAGACTTCTTGTTAAAGAAAAAAAAAGATCCTTCAACACTGGCCCTGCATTCTCACATGACAATCTGCTGGAGCTAAGTAGAATTTGCCACCTCCCACTCCCCCACCATTCCCTATTTGCAGGCTCACAATTCTCTATCTCAATTACCTGCTTTGCTCCTGCATGTATTGTAGTTAATTAAAGGAATCTTCATTAAGAAGGTTCATTAAGAGTTCATCAAATGGTCCAGCTGGTTGAGCATCAAACCATGAACCAGGAGGTCACGGTTTGATTCCAGGTGGGTGCACATGTCCAGGTTGAGGGCTCGATACCCAGGAGGGGATGTGGAGGAGGCAGCCGATCAATAATTAATTCATTGCTGATGTTTCTCTCCCCCTCTCCCTTCCTCTCTGAAATCAAGAAAAAAATTTTTAAAAAGTTCATCAAATGAACCCTATTTATTTAGTTCTAAAATGTATTATCTAAATTTTTGCTTCAGCTTGTATTAAAATAAGTTTGCAAGGAGGTAAAAAGGAAAGCATTCAAGTCAATAAGATTCAGGATAATATTTTTAATTTATTGAAATTAACCCTAACTTTTTTAGAGGTATACACCTCAAAAGTATCATTAAAGCCTTTGCTTAGTATAAAAGCAAAAACATTTACCTTTAAATTTAAATGCCTTCCTTGAACACTTGAACATAATACAAGCAATACTTGGAGACTGGAATTACATAGAACATTTTGAGAAATGAAATTCAAACTTGTCTCAGAATTGAGAATCAGTACTTTTATTACCCATGTTCTCATTCATTCAAGTCTGAATGTCATGGCCAGGCATGCAATACATCTTAATCCTAGAATTATGCAAAATTCAGGTCTTAATTGACTACTGGCCTGTTTAACCATTTACAAAATAAATAAAAGAAACCTTAAAATGTGTCTTAAAAAATTTAAGAACTAAGATTTCAGTTTCACCTGTACTAACTTTCCAACAGGTGGGCCACATCTGAGCAAACCAGTGTCAAGACTCTGATATTTTACTCTACTTACAAGCTAACAAAGCAGCTTACCGTGGATGCTGGTAGAAGACATGAGATTCAGGTCACAGGCAAAGGGCAGTTTTTTACTTACAATAATTATATAAGTCAAAGCACCAACATTTTGCACTGGTTCTGAATCCCAGTTCCCACCAAGCAAAATGAAGAGGGCCAGTAGACACAGGCAATGGGCTGTGTTACATGAGAAAAACCTATGCTTTGGGAACCCTAAACTTTTTTTTTCCTCTCTTTTTTCTTTTTTTCTCTCTGGGAACCCTAATCTTTATGATGAGCAGTAAGCATGCCTGTCTTTTACTCCAAAGGGAGGCATTTATCTTTATTATACTGGACCATATGCATGCCTGCGCTTTGCTCTGATGGAAGACACCATCTTCTAAGGCTGTTCCTTATACAAACATCCTTTTAAAACAGAAACAAAGGGCAGTCACTCTGCGGGCAGGACCTGCAGAAACAGAGAAACTTGTCTCCCTCAACCAAATACTGTTCCTAACACATAATTAAATGAGAAGTCGAACACTATAATCTATTTAAAACATTAATTTCATATACTCCTTGACCTAGCTCAATTATTTAATTAGCATTTCATCTCAAATGAAAAAGGAATTCCCCCTTTTCAGTTACTTTGTATTTTTTAAATGAGGTGCTCAACTATTTGCAAGATTAAAATGGAAAAAAATCTCTCAGGTATCCCACCAGAAACACATAATTACTGTACTCAAACTAACTTTAAATGTTCCAAACCTGTTAAAGTTAGCAATGGGAGCCACCTGTCAAAACTCTCTACCTATAGTAGGTCCTATACAGTAACAACCACCACAAAGACCACAGAGGCTTCCACATTTCCAGCTGTTGTCTACAAATTACAAGAAAATCCTGCACCCCTAAATCACTTTGTTCTATTTTCTCTTTACCCTTTTACCGACTCAACATAAAATCTTTGAAAGATAGAAAGACAAGAAGACACCGTCTCATCGTTCCTTTGTCCACAGCGGGGAGAGAGAACACCGGGTTCTCATGGAGCTGAAGAACCCGGAACATGCAAGACAGAGAGACAACATCTGACCGGTAGTCAACCATCAAAGAAAGTCACTATCACTTCACCCGCACCCCCCCTCCGCTCCCCCAACACACACACACACACACACAAACACGTGGGTACAGGCGAGATGATCAGGATCATCGGCACCTGGACAAAGCTTCGGGGAGGCAGAGGGTAGCGGGGAACTAGATGCACTTGGCCGAGAACCCGCGCCGCAGACAACAGCAGACTCCGGCCGAGATTTTTTCAAAAGTGCGGGTCGCCCGGAGGAGGCTGCCGCGGGCGCCGAGCAGCGGCAGGGGCGCGCGGGCCAGGTCCCCAGCGCCGCCCGTGCAAGTTGCTCGCGGGGCGCGCGGGCCCGCCGGGTCCCCGGCGCCCACACAGACCCGCTTCCTCGCCCTTCCCCCGCCCCGCCGCGCACCCCGGGCGGCGACGTGACAGTGGGTCCCGCCGCGCAGGGGCGCCCGCCTCCCCTCGGCCCTCCCCCCGCGCCCGCCTCTCACCTTGGGTGGCGAACGGCGAGGAGCCGCCGACCGGCGAGCCGGGGCCGGGGAGCAGCGGCGGGGTGTCTGCCGAGCCCAGCACGGGCGCCGGCAGCATGAGGTAGCGCTGCGGCGCGGGCAGGCAGCGCTGGCAGAAGGAGTGCAGGCAGGGCAGCAGCTTGGGCGCGCGGCTCTGGATGTTCTGGTGGCACACGGCGCAAGTGTCCAACAGGTTGAGCCGGGCCGCCTCGCCTCCGCGCTCCGAGTCCGGGCCCTGCCGACTCTCGGCCTCGTTCTCTCCGCTCGGCGCTGCCGAGGGTCCCCCGGCGGCCGCCGAAGCCGCCGCGGGCGCCGTCGCCGCCTTCTCCACAGCCACCTCCATTGTCCTGCCCCCCGCCGCCGCCGGGGAAGGGGGAGCGCGGTCTCCGCCCGCCGCCGCCGCCGCGGCTCCCGACGACCTCCTCCTTCTCCTCCTCCTCGCAGGCCGCTCGGGTGGCCCGCGGGAGAAGGAGGGAGGGAAGGAGGGCGGAGGAATCCTTCTCGGGAACCGGGGATCCGCCTCCCGAGTGGCGCGGCCTGAAAAGGGGGTTCTGTCAGCGGGGATGGTTCCTCTCTCCAGGGAGGCTGCGCTCCGCCCGCTTCGCCAATGGCCGGGGAGCTCAACAAGCCCGCCCAGCCCGGCCGAGCCTCCCCGCTTTTCTCTGGGGCCCGAGCCCGCCTCGGTCCCCGCCCCCTCTCCCAGCAACTGAAACAACGGCTGGCAGCGCGTCGTCCAATAGCCGCCGCGCCTGGCCAGGGGGCGGGGCCTGCCTTATCCGCGAGGCTCCGACCGCGCTGCGGGAGGCTGGGAGGTGGGCGGGCGCTCGTTTAGCCCCGCCCCTCAGGACTCTGGAACCGCGGCCTCTGATTGGGCCTTTGTGTGCGTGCAGCTCCTCTGAAAGGATTAAGGGTTTATTTGTTCACCACCGACCGCCTAATCCGATCCGCCTGTGATGGTTCCTCCTACAGGGCGGGGCTTCAACCGCGTCTAGGAGTTAATTGACTGCTTTCAAAACTGGGTTTATTACTGGAGACGGGGTCCTGTAGGAAGAGTGAGCATGGTGGGAGGGTCAAAGGATGACAAAGTGGAGGTAGTGAAGGGCGAGTAAGGAATGAATTTTAAAACTGGAAAATGTGGGGAAAAGATGTGGAGGCAGCATGGGTTTTGCCACCTGAATGCACTCATCTATATGATGAATGATGGAGCATGAAGAATAAGGGGAAGCTTCTCTTACAAGTAAGAAATTTTTGAAGAATTTCGCCACTGAAAATAAATTAATTTTTCAAGTCAATGATTTGCTTTTTAAGTAAAAATTGATCATTTTTCAAGGAATTAAGATATAAAGATTGTTTGCAAATGTCGTTATTGCATATATGCATTATTACAAGAAATAAAAATAAAGATATATCCCAATAATAGAGATATCCCAATAATTCATAAATTCAATATTCTTTTTCATTCCCTCCCCCTTCTTTTACACACACATTTTCACTCAAAAAATAGACAAACTTTTAAGGAGCTTTAAGAACCAAGGTGGAGGGGGGAGCTTTCTTATATACTAGTACACAAGAGTGTTTAAAAATTTGTATGGCGGTGCCATTCTTAAGTACAAATAAAGTAGTGCTGGAACTCTGAGGAGAGTGGAGTGGGGTCAGAAAAGGTTTTGTTAAAATTGTAATGATTTTGGAAGAAGAAATGGTGGATAAACTCTAGGCATCCTAGCATACCCTCAAGACCTTACTTTCACAAAAGATTCCTCTCCTACCAGCCTCTTTTCCAAACAGGTCATTAAATCCAATTTGCATAAGCCTCTTGAGTGAAGTCTTTTCTTTTTTCTTTCTTTTTTATTTTTTCAAATCTTTATTGTGGAAAGTATTACATATGTCCCCTCTTTACCCCCCTTCCACCCCCGTAATTTCCCCCTCACCCACACCCATGGTTGAGCCAAGTTCTTTTTTTTAAAAAAATATATTTTATCGATTTTTTTACAGAGAGGGAGAGGGATAGAGAGTTAGAAACATCGATGAGAGAGAAACATCAATGAGCTGCCTCCTGCACACTCCCTACTGGGGATGTGCCCTTGACCAGAATCGAACCTGGGACCCTTGAGTCCGAAGGCTGATGCTCTATCCACTAAGCCAAACCGGTTAGGGCGAACCAAGTTCTTTAATGAACTCAAATGCTATTTATTTTGTATGCTAGTAGTTTGTTAAGAATCACTGGCAGCTAGTTTAAAAGCTGGTTCTTTGCCCTGGCCAGGTGGGACAGTTGTTAGAGCATCCTCACACCAAATAGTTGCAGGTCCGATTCCTCCTGATCAGGACACATAACTAGGTTTCCGGTTCCATTACAGGTCAGGGCGCCTATAGGAGGAAACCAATAGATGTTTCTCTCACATCAATGTTTCTCTCCCTCTTTCTCTTCCTCTCTCTCTCTAAAAATCAATAAGAATATACCCTAGGGTAAGGATTAAAATAATTAATAATAAATAAACAGCAAATAAATAAAAAAAATAAAGCTGGTTCTTTGGGCCCATCCCCATATTTACTTGAAGCAGCAAGCAGCATTTCATGATTTTATCTGGGTGCTCTATGGAGAAACAGGCCTAGTCTGAATTTCTTTAGTGTCCTGCCCAGGATTTCATTGCCATTTACCTCTCAAGCTGAAGCTCCCACTATTGCCATGCTTTAGTTTTAATGCCTCCAGCTGAGCACATACTAGTACATATCCCTCTGTTTTGGAATGCCCTTACTTCAAAATTCAGACTTACCTGTTGTCCTCCTAAAACACCTCAAAGTTCATCACTTCTTCCCCAGTACTTATTCTATACCCTATCTTTTTGTATCTGCACCTGGAAAATCTTTATATACTAGAAAATAAAAATCTGTTACAAGTTAATGATTTTAATATGATAATTCATAAAGATGAGTCCTTCTTATTCCACCAAATGGTTGCAGGTCCGATTCCTCCTGGTCAGGGCACATAAGAAAGAATGAGAGATGAATTGGGGAAGACAGAATTCCATGAAATTTGCTACAACCCACTAGTTTAGTTTCTCAATCACAATGGATAATCAGTGTTACAGAAAATTATCTTCTATACTCCTAAACGTTGTAGTCTTGTCTAATAAAAAAATCATGTTTTACTTAGTTCAAATAGAGATAGCTCTGAGTTTTTTAAAATCCAAAAAATGAATTTATTTAAATCCTAGATCTGGGCAGAGTAAGTGGACGCTCCCAGGAACAAATTGGTATTACTACTGAAATACAGAAAAACTTCCTGAATAATCAACAGAAAACTTTCAGGAGAGAACCCTAACATCCTAGGACTAAAAGTGGGGACCTCATAGAGACTGATAGGAGTGTCAGAGGCAGGAAAGGGTAGGCCAGGTACCCACAGACAGCAACTGAAGTCCCAGAGAGATATCTCAGCTGTGGGAGGTTGCCACTGAGACCTCTGGGATCTAATCCCCAAGGTTGGCACCCCATCAGAGAGCACTAGAACTAAGGAGGATACCCAACATCTGGCTGTGAAAAGCAGCAGGGTGCAGTCTGCCTGGGAGAGATGGCTGAAAATTTAGCACTGTCTTAAAGGGCCAATGTTCAAAATTCCATGTGGAGCCACCCACCTTGTGCTCCAGCAGAGGGAGGGTGAAGTGGACTGGAACTGTGAGAGCAGAAGCTAGGACTGGGGACTCGGGGGATAGAGTTCAGAAGGCAAACACCCTAAGTTTCCTGGGTTGAGTCATTCCCTTACGCAGTCAAGGACATCATTCACACATACACATCTACCTTGCCTTTGGGGAAGACAGCTGACACACCCTATTGGAAAACACCTTGCCCTGAGGCCACTTAAGAGATTTAAAAATAACAATTAGCCTTCAGGCAGTAGCAACTGCCCCACCCTATTGGGAAAAAAAAACTCTTGCCACACCTGGGGACTACTGTCTGGGGGCAATTCAATTCAGAATCCTATAAGTCTGTAGGTAGCGGCTGTCTCTGGAGGCTTTGAGTCCTTGCCTGATCTAATTAGTCAGAAACAGGCTTTAACACTGTCCTGCACTAGAGATTGAGAGGTGTAGAGCAAGCATGTCACAAAGGCTAACATGGGCCAAATAAACAAGGTTTACATTTATGTGGGTCGCAAAAAACAAAAGCTTCAATTTTCATAGAAACGTAAGTTTATTTCAATAGAGACATACTGAATACAAACGGCTAAAATAAATGAGTAATCGTTAACATAAAATAATAGAGCATTTTAATAAAAATTAGTATTTTTCTTGAAAATTAACTTACCAGACACTGAATAACTGCACCAATTAATCAGGGTAATGCAAATAGACCTATTTTTCTTGTTCTACAAAAACGAAATATTTCCTGTTACACACAACAAACAAGTCAGTCCAAGACTAATGATGTGGCAATCAGCTGCTAAAATACTCACTGCTAGTATTGGTGGAGAGAAATGGTGCGCCTGCATATAAGGCGCATAAGGGAAATGAATGCAACATGATTATAGTAATCAGTCATTAGCAAACATTGTAGTTTGTTATTAATTATTATGTATAACAGGATATTGTAAAAATTAAGTTATGAAATTTTTATTAAAATGTTTCTTACATACCGTTATATTGACTGGCAGCAAAAATATTCATTGTAGGAGTAAGGGGGTGATAAGGACACATATGTAATACCTTAATCAGTAAAGAAAATTTAAAAATGCCCGGGTTGCAGGCTCAATCCTCAGTGTGGAACGTGCAGGAGGCAGCCAATCAATGATTCTCTCTCATCATTGATGTTTCTATCTATCTCTCCCTCTCCCTTCCTCTCTGAAATCAATTAAAAAAAATATTTTTTAAATGCTAAAGGGATTGCTATAATGAGAAGAAACAGAGCCAGAAACCTAGCCATGCAGAAATATAACAGAAATAAATAAGTATCTATTTATAATAATAAAAGGGTAATATGCTAATTAGACCAGACAGCCAAACGACCTTCCAGATGACATTCCAGACAAACTTCCGGATGAAGCCGGGGCTGCGAGGGCCCCTTGCATGAATTTTGTGCATTGGGCTTCCAGTCAATAATAACACTAAATGTAAATGGATTAAATGCTCCAAACAAAAGGCATAGTGTAGCAGAATAGATACAAAAACATGACCCAACTATATGCTGTTCACAAGAGACCCACCTCAATACAAAAGACACGCATAGGATGGAAGTGAAGGGATGGAAAAAAATTTTCCATGCAAATGGAAAAAAAAAAAAGCTGGAGTAGCAATACTCATATCCAACAAAATAGACTTTAAAATAAAGGACATCACAAGAGACAACACAGGTAACTACATAATACTAAAGAGATCAATCCAACAAGAGGATATAATATATATGCCCCCAACATAAGTTGCATCTAAATATAGAAAAAACTTCTGGAGGACTTCATTGGAGAGATTGACAACAATACAGTCACAGTAGGGGACTTTAACACCCTTCTGATTCACTGGATAGATCTTCCAGACAAAAACTCAAGAACGGCCGAAACCGGTTTGGCTCAGTGGATAGAGCATCGGCCTGCGGACTGAAAGGTCCCAGGTTCGATTCCGGTCAAGGGCATGTACCTGGGTTGCGGGCACATCCCCAGTAGGAGATGTGCAGGAGGCAGCTGATCGATGTTTCTAACTCTCTATCTCTCTCCCTTCCTCTCTGTAAAAAATCAATAAAATATATATATATAAAAAAAAACCTCAAGAACGAAACAGATTCTAAAGGACACACTGGATCAGATGGATTTAATTGACATTTATAGAACATTTCATCCCAACGCAGCAGAATATACATTCTTGTCAAGTGTAAATGGATCATTTACAAAGATAGTCCACATGTCCGGACACAAAACAAGTCTCTACAAGTTCAAGAAGATTGAAATTATATCAATCATCTTCTCATACCATAGTGGAATGAAATTAGAAATCAACTACAGTAAAAATATGCAAAAACATTCAAACACGTGGAGGCTAAATAGCATGTTATTAAATGATGAGTGGGTTACTGACAAGATCAAGAAAGAAATCAAAAACATCATGGACCTTTCGCCGCTGCGGCCGCAGCCATGAGCATGCTCAGGCTTCAGAAGAGGCTGGCCTCCAGCGTCCTCCGCTGTGGCAAAAAGAAGGTCTGGTTGGACCCCAATGAGACCAATGAAATCGCCAACGCCAACTCCCGGCAGCAGATTCGGAAGCTGATCAAAGATGGGCTAATCATCCGGAAGCCTGTGACTGTTCATTCCCGGGCTCGATGCCGGAAAAACACCTTGGCCCGCAGGAAGGGCAGGCATATGGGCATAGGTAAGTGAAAGGGTACCGCCAATGCTCGAATGCCTGAGAAAGTGACCTGGATGAGGAGGATGAGGATTCTTCGCCGGCTACTCAGAAGATACCGTGAATCTAAGAAGATCGACCGCCACATCTACCACAGCCTGTACCTGAAAGTGAAGGGTAACGTGTTCAAAAACAAGCGGATCCTCATGGAACACATCCACAAGCTGAAGGCAGACAAGGCTCGCAAGAAGCTTCTGGCTGACCAGGCCGAGGCCCGCAGGTCTAAGACCAAGGAAGCCCGCAAGCACCATGAAGAGCGGCTCCAGGCCAAGAAGGAGGAGATCATCAAGACTCTGTCCAAGGAGGAAGAGACCAAGAAATAAAGCTTCACTTCTCTTACCTGTACATCGTGGCCTTGGCAATTCCATGGTTCAGTCATTTAATAAAAGCAGCCTTCATCTAAAAAAAAAAAAAAAAATCATGGAAACAAATGAAAATGAACACACAACAACCCCCCCCAAATCTCTGGGACACAGCAAAAGCAGTCCTGAGAAGGAAGTTCACAGCACTAATAGCATACCTCAAAAAACAAGAAAAATCAGCAATAAACTATTTAAACCTACAACTTAATAATCTAGAAAGAGAACAACAAGAAAAGCCCAGAGTAAGTATAAAAAAGAAAATAGTAAAGATTAGAGCAGAAATAAATAACATAGAGACTAAAAAAAAGTACAAAAAAATCAATGAAACCAAGAGCTGGTTCTTTGAAAGGATAAACAAATTGATAAACTATTAGCCAGACTCATCAAGAAACAAAGATAAAGGACCCAAATAAATAAAATCAGAAATGAAAGTGGAGAAGTAACCACTGAGACCACAGAAATATAATAGATTGTAAGAAAATACTATGAACAACTATATGCCAACAATCTGGACAATGTGGATGAAATAGACAAATTCCTAGATATTGTGGTCCAGCCCCAGCAGGTTCAGGGGTTCCCAAAGGTGTGGACTGAGTCAGCAAAGAAGAAATGACACAGAGACAGCGTTCAGTTGATCAGCATAGCGAGGTTTCTCCTTTTATTGTCCTGTTACATCTGTATTTATATCATTTGATCCTATAAGCATGCCTCTATAATTACATCATGCTATGTTTTGGGTAACCTTCTACAGTTCCTTGTTTCATTTCCATAGTTCAGGGGTGGGCAAACTTTTTGACTCAAGGGCCACAATGGGTTCTTAAACTGGACCGGAGGGCCGGAACAAAAGCATGGAAGGAGTGTTTGTGTGAGCTAATATAAATTCAAAGTAAACATCATTACATAAAAGGGTACGGTCTTTTTTTTTTTAGTTTTATTCATTTCAAACAGGCCGGATCTGGCCCGCAGGCCATAGTTTGCCCACGGCTGCCATAGTTTCTTATCTGACCTTTACCAAAAATCCTGTCTCTATCTAGTTCTGTTGATTTTAATCTTGTCTAGGTTAATCTCTGTGTTCCATTACAAGGGCTATTCCAAGGTCGCTGCTCTACTGATAAGCTACAAGGAAGTGACTGAAGGAGATTATCCTTCCCAGTAAAGGTTATGTCCTCCCAGCCTCGCTGCTTGCCTTCCCTGGGACTGCCCTGTGTTGGTGGATCTCCAGGGGTATAGGCTTTGGTGCTTTCCCTGGTGGGCAGACCCCTGGGGATGTGGGCCCACAAGTCCCAAATTTATTGCCAACAGTTTTAGTCCAAGTTCTTCATAAGTCCTTTCTCGGGGAAGTGGCCCTGGCTAGAACACAAAGCACTAAGAAGGGGAGCAAACATATTAAGAACAGTATGCCAGGTCCCTTGAAACATAAGCTGTGCAGATGTTTCTTCCCTGCAGTGACTGTGTCAAGCAGCAAGGGTGGACCAGCTTCCGGCAAATTTCCCCATTTTTATTTTTTAAATGACAGCATGTGTAAATCAGCAGCCACCTCTCGGAATGGGTTGTTTAAGACTCGGAAGACCTGTTTGTGATTTTGCCAACAGGTCAGTCCGAGGCTTAACCCTATATCGGCTCCCCACACCTAGAAAAGAACAAACTCACAAAACTAAATCAGGAAGAATAAAAAACAAAACAAACAAAAAAAAAAACCTGAATAGGCCAGTAACAACTGATGAAATAGAAGCAGTAGTCAAAAAACTCCCACAAAACAAAAGCTCAGGCCCAGATGGCTTCACAGGGGAGTTGTACCAAACATTCAAAAAAGAACACCTATATGTGATCGCTTAGGCAGCACACATGGAAAAGAACACCTATACTCCTCAAAGTATTTCACAAAATCTAAGAAGAAGGAACACTTCCAAACTCTTTTTATGAGGCCAGCATTATCCTAATTCCAAAACCAGAAAAAGACACTACAAGGAAAGAGAATTACAGGCCAATATCCTGATGAACATAGATGCTAAAATCCTCAACAAAATATTAACAAATTGCATCCAGCAATATATTAAAAAGATCATACACCATGATCAAATGGGATTTATTCCAGGGATGCAAGACTGGTACAATATTTGCAAATCAATAAACGTGAAACATCACATAAACAAATTGAAAGACAAAAATCACATGATCATATCAATAGATGGAGAAAAAGCATTTGACAAAATCCAACACCCATTTTTGATAAAAACTCTCAGCAAAGTGAGAATGGAGGGAACAGATCTCAACATTATAAAGGCCATATATGACAAACCTACAGCCAACATTATACTCAATGGGCAAAACCTAAAGCCATTTCCCCTATAAGAAAAGGAACAAGACAGGGATGCCCACTTTCACCATTCCTGTTCAACATAGTGTTATGCCGAGATTTCAAGATCCCCATTAGACAATACCAGGGAGCCAGCCGAGTCCGATGCAAAAGCAGAGAGTCTTTTATTCGAGCTAGCTCGGCTCCCCCACCTCGCCGACGCAATGGCAGGAAGCAGAGAGAGACCTAGCCCGGCGTGAAGAGGAGTTTAGTCAGGGTAGGAGAGGGGACTGTGGGCCCTGCCGATTGGCCAGGCGCAAGTCAGTGTCTTGTTCCTGGGTGTGGCTAGCAGAGGCTTAGACTTCTGGGAAGAAGCTCCTTGCCAAGCACATGGCTGCCCCCAAATGGAGGACACAGGGTAAGATGGAGGGCGTAGTCCTCACCCTTTCAATAGTACTGGAAGTGCTAGTCATAGCGATCAGACAAGAAGAAGAAAAAAAGCATCCAAATTGGAAAAGAAGAAGTAAAACTGTCATTATTCACAGATGACATGGTATTATATATAGAAAACCCCAAAGACTCCATCAAAAAACTACTATACTTAATAAATGAATTTGGAAAGGTAGCAGGATACAAAATTAATGCCCAGAAATCTATGGCTTTTTTATACACTGTTGTAGTAATATATAGAAATGTTTTAAAATGCTTTGAAAATGTCTAAGAAATGTTTTAAAATGTTTGAGCTAACTTTCCTTGAAACTTAAACTATGATATTAAGGAACACATTCCTCACTGCCCTGAAGCATGTGTCCCTCATAGATAAGGATTTGAACTTCAGTAAACAACGCAGAGTGACTTGTCAAGATAACCACTTGAGTGAGTGATGTACTCTCCCAAGATAACCACATGTAGCCCCTTGCCCTGTTTGACATAAACATGTGTGCATTGACGTAATTCATTGATAGCCACCTGGACTACTGCAAATGGGGTGCAGGCTTTAAAAGTGAAGGTCCCAACCAGCCTGGTGCTCACCTGTCGAGACAGCCACAAAGGCACGTCCTCTTGTCGGTCCAGCGAGCAATGGTGCCCCACACTCCTCTTCCTGCCAGAGGGACAGAAGAACGCTAATAACACCCGATTGAGGCACGACCAAGCTCTCAGATGAGGAACGCCAGCCCCCTGCATCTGGGCCAGACCAGTCAAGCTGCTGGACCCCAGAGGACAGCACCACTGAGATCTCCAATAAGCCTGTACCCGCAGCACCAGGAATTGTGTGAGTAATAAAGTGCTGTGTGGTTTGCAACTGCATTTGTTTTATGTGGTGTAATTCCTCCGGCAGTTAATTGAATTTATTTGCGTACACTTAAAATTTAAATTAAAGCCTCTGGTCTTTGTTGGTCCTAAGCCTGCCTTGAGGTCCTGCTTGCATAGAGTAGTCTCTTCGTTAGCAACTACTTGAATGTCCCACACCTGCACGGTTAAAGTTTATCTCAAGGGACGCCTTAGATCAGTGGTTCTCAACCTTGGCTGCACATTAGAATCACCTGGGAATCTTTTTAAAATCCTGATTTCTGGGCCTCATCCTCCAGAAATTCTGATTTTTTGTTACTAATGTTGTGGCCCCACTCCATAACAGAAATCAGGATTTTAAAAAGATTCCCAGGTGATTCTAATGTGTAGCCAAGGTTGAGAACCACTGCCTTAGATAAACACCTCAGATCCTTTCTCAGGATCTCCTTGGGACATACACCAATAACGAACTCACAGAAAGATAAAGTAAAAAAAAAAAATCCCATTTACCATTGCAACAAAAACTTTAAGATACCTAGAAATAAATTGAACTAAAGAAGTAAAAGACCTGTACTTAGAAAACTGCAGGACATTGAAAAAAGAGATAGAAGAAGACATAAACAAATGGAAGAATATACCATGTTCATGGATTGGTAGAATCAACATCATTGAAATGTCCATACTACCCAAAGCAATCTATAGGCTCAATGCAATCCCCATTAAGATACCAACAGCATATTTCACAGACCTAGAACAAACTCTCCAAAAATTCATATGGAATAAAAAAGACCCAAAATAGCTGCAGCAATCCTGAGAAAGAAGAAGAAAGTTGGAGGGATCATAATACCAGATAACAAGCTATATTACAAAGCCACAGTCCTCAAAACTGCCTGGTACTGGCACAAAACAGACATAGATTAATGGAACAGAACAGAGAACCCAGGAGTCAACCCAAGACATTATGCTCAATTAATATTTGACAAAGAAGGCAAGAACATACAATGGAGTCAAGATAGTCTCTTCAATAAATGGTGTTGAGAAAATTGGACAGATACCTGCAAAAAAAATGAAACTAGACCACCAACTTGCACCATACACAAACATAAACTCAAAATGGATAAAGGACTTAAATGTAAGACAGGAAACCATACAAATCTTAGAAGAATCCACAGGCAGCAAAATCTCAGACATATGCCAAAGCAATTTCTTCACCGATATAGCTCCTAGGCCCTAGGACCTAGGGCAATGGAAACTAAAGAGAAAATAAACAAATGGGACTACACCAAAATAAAAAGCTTTTGTATAGCAAAAGAAGCCATCAACAAAACAACAAGAAAGCCAACTGCATGGGAGAATATATTTGCCAATATTATCTCCAATAAGGGTTTAATCTCCAAAATTTACAGGGAACTCATACAACTTAACGAAAGGAACATAAACAATCCAATAAAAAAAATGGGCAAAGGACCCAATAGACACTTTTCAAAAGAGGACCTACAGAAGGCCAAGAGACATATGAAAAGATGCTCAAAGTCACTAATCATTCGAGAGCTGCAAATCAAAACAACAATGAGATATCATCTCACACCTATCAGAACAGCTATCATCAACAAATCAACAAACGACAAGTGCTGGCGAGGATGAGGAGAAAAAGGAACCCTCTTGTACTGCTGGTGGGAATGCAGACTAGTGCAACCACTGTGGAAACAGTATGGAGTTTCCTCAAAAAAATTAAAAATAGAGCTCCCATTTGACCCATTAATTCCACTTCAAGGAATATATCCCAAGAAATCAAAAACACCAATCAGAAAGGATATATACACCCCTGTGTTCATAGCAGCACAATTTACAATAGCTAAAATTTGGAAACAGCCTAAGTGCCCATCAGCAGATGAGTGGATTAAAAAATGGTGGTACATCTACACAATGGAATACTATGCTGCTATAAAAAGGAAGGAACCATTTGCAACAGCATGGATGGACCTGGAGAGCATTATGCTGAGTGAAATAAGTCAGTCAGAGAAAGATAAATATCACATGATCTCACTCATGTGTGGAATATAATGAACAACATAAAGTAATGAACCAAAATAGAGCCAGAGGGAAAAAAATATTTTAGAATATAATAGAAGTAACCCTGTTATTTGCAGATTTTTAATATTTCCTGCAACTTTTTTGATATCTATATTATAAAAACCCAGTGGCCCTAACACCGTAAAGACCAAAGACCAGTGCAGGTGGGCGGGGCTGCGAATGCAGTGAGGCATGTGCGGGTGGGCTGGGTGCACTCGGGTGGGCGGGGCCATACAATTTCACACGCTGGGCTTCTAGTTATACTATATTAGTACAGTTTTGGTAATATTATTTATTTAAAATTTTTTTCTTGAAATATTAATGTTTATTGCATGTAACATTATTATATTTAAAATAGTTTTTATTTTTATTGATTTCAGAGAGAAAGAAAAAGGGAGAGAGAGATAGAAACATCAATGATGAGAGAGAATCATTGATCAGCTGCCTCTGGCATGCCCCCCACTGGGGATTAAGCCTGCAACCCAGGCATGTGCCCTTGACCAGAATTGAGCCTGGGACCCTTCAGTCCGCAGGCTGACACTCTATCCACTGAGCCAAACCAGCTAGGGCTAAAATAGTTTTTCTTGTAATATTAATGTTTATTGCATGTAACATTATTATCCTTAAAATCGTTTTTCTTGAAAATTAAAAAAAATGAACTTATTGTTATAGGTCTTATACTCATGTGATTTTTTAAAATCTAGATATTCTTGTCCTCCCAAAAATATTTCAGAGATCCACATACTAATAGAGTATTCTTCCTTAATTATAGCTCTCATTCTATAGCTCTTGTTCTGTTAATTTCTATGACTCCCTACTGCATCCAAGGCTTTCTACAATTTCATTCCTATCTGATCTTCCTGCCTGAATATTACTGCTTTTCCATACCCATTTTAAGTTTCAGCCTAATTGGATGGCTTGCCATTGTCTAAACTGTACCGCCATCACGTCTACTATCACCTCTGCGAGTGGAGATAATGCTGGGAAGAGATTAACCAAAGAACATATATGCATATATGCATAGACCATGGATACAGACAATAATGTGGTGAAGACCTGGGTGGGGTGGAGGCTGGATGATGGGGGAGAGGGGGAGACAAAAGAGGGAAAACGGGCAAAATCTGGAATACTGTTAACCATTAAAAAAAAAGTTGTTTGTGCTGGAATAGAAGGGAGTCTACAAGGATAGCAAGAACATTAGATGCTACTGAGAATTTCTCATGCCCACCCCTCAAGAAGTAGTAATGGGTAGAAATTCTAGCGCTTCCAGGGAAGTTTAACAAAATCATCTTTGAGCAGACCTCTCAGAGGTTATGATACATGAGTAGGTAAGGAAGGTTTGAGATAACCCCTTTACCCTGACTCAGGAAAGTACAAAACTAGGAAAATTCCCTGGCAAGTGGAATGAGGAAACTGAGACAAATGGTTGAACAAACAGCCAGAACGGCTGAGCAATAGCCAGCTAACAAATCAAGAGACCCTATCCTCCCTAACTGAAGATGCCTAAGAGCAGACGGTTTAAATGACCATAGTGAAGGAGGTAGATAACAAAAAAACGGTTAGTTCCAGACTAATCCAAGATGGAGGGAAAACTGACCAGAAAATGACCCTAAAGCTCATTATACTATCACTAGAGGCCCAGTGCACAAAATTTGTGCACTCAGGGGGTCCCTCAGCCTGGCCTGCACCCTTTCCCAGTCCAGGACCCCTCAGGGAATGTCCACCTGCCACATTAAGCCTAATCCCTGCTGCTGTGCTTGCCAGCTGTATGCCCAGCTTCTGACTGAGCAGCACTCCCCCTGTGGGAGTGCACTGACCACCAGGAGGCAGCTTCTGCATTGAGTGTCTGCCCCCTGGTGGTCAGTGCGTGTCATAGCGACCGGTCATTCAGCTGTTCAGTTGATTTGCATATTAGGATTTTATTATATAGGATTATAATGAAAATTGACTCCACAAGTAGAAAGGTAGGGGGCCCAAAGGGGACTAATGAGGTGACGCCTAGGCAGCTGACCATATTAAGAACAAAACCCTTCCCCTCCCAACCAGAAGGCGGAGTCAGAATTGGGCGCCACAAAACTTGGAGACAAGCCTACCTTGGAAACATACAAAATCCCAAGAACTAACTGACCAGGTGCCCAATTCACTTGGGAGTTGCCCTGAGTTCACTCATCTGCATACTTTTTGCTTCTTTCACAGCAGTGCCTGCACCGTGGACTCTCTTTTTCTCTAACTGAGTAAAACTTGCTTTGTTCTCACTCCTACATAACCCATTCTTGAAATTTTTCTTGGGTGAGTCAAGAACCTGGAGGTCACCTGACACAAGAAAGGTCCCCGGATGTGCAAGGGCAGGGCCAGTCTCTGGCACAGAAAGGGTCAGGTGACAACCCAATCTCCGATAGTTTCAGAGGAATAAGGAAAAGATCCCTGTACCTTCACGAGTAGCTGAGAGGCCTGGATGACTTGAGTCCTCATTGTTAGGACAAGAAGGATGCATGTTGTCTCACATTATCTCAGGGGCTTCCACAGAGATGCCAACAGTCAAGAACCAATGAAAGCAAGGCACGTCTGTGTATGCTGCCATGACCAAGGATGCCCAAGGGCCCAGTATCTCTCCCCCGTGTGCCATGGCACTATTAAACCCTTGGATCTGCAAATTGGCCCTAAATAGAAGGGAGAATGAATATTGAATTGACTGATTTAAAACCTAAAATGATGATCAAAACCAAAATGGGAAGAAAACCTAAAATAATTAAGGATATGACTAGATTAAGTTTTCTGCCATCAGGGAGATAAAAAGTTCAGTTATTTATTTACTTTTTTTACTTTAATGATACTTTTTATTTACAATTTTTTACATTAAATTTTCCTCAATTATAATTTACGTTTAATATTATTTAGTATTAGTTTTAGGTGTACAGCATAGTGATTAGACAATCATATACTTCACTAAGTGTTCCCCTGATATATCCAGTACCCAACTGGCACCATACATAGTTATTCTAAAAAAATGTTTATAGCCTAGCCCTGGCCAGGGCGGCACCAAAGTGTTGTGGGTTTGATTCCTAGTCAAGGCATATACCTGGGTTTCGGGTTTGATATCTGGCCCCATTCAGATGGGTGTAGGAGGCAACCAATCGATGTTTCTCTCTCTTTCCCCCTCCCTCCCTTCCACTCTCTCTCTCTAAATATAAATGTATGGGAAAAAATCCTTATTAACAACAACAAATGTTTACAGTCTACTGTACATACTACTTAGGGGTGCACTAAAGGGTTAACTTAGTGAGCTTAGAACACTCAAACCCCGCACATTCCAAAGAAAGAACTGGCCCTTGACTCACTCATGGGAGATGACCTCTGAACCTTTATCCTACTTGACAAGAATGTTTTTGTATGCCTGGGACTTTGGGCCGCACTCCATCAGTTTGACCAGATAGTTTATGTTAACAATAGCATGACTTACGACTAATACGAGTTTTTTGTGTACTTGAGGCCCTGAGCGGTGCTGTGTCAGCTTTACCTTCCGGGGGCTGGAGACTGACTATGGGAGCTGCATGCCTATATAACAGACCATCATTTCGAATGCTGGATACTAAGGCTTAGGTGAATTTCCTTGACTGGGAGCACTTTGCAGTGTTGTTACACACTGTGGCTGGGAGAATTAAGTGTTGTTTGTGGAACTCCATTGGGAGAGGAGCTTTGCTCCTGGGTTCCCTGTGCACCTTTCCCCACTGCTGATCCTTTTGGTGTAATAAATGGTAACGGAGTGGAGAAAATTTCTGAATCTTGTGAGTCCTTCTAGGAAATCATTGAAACTAAGTGTGGTCTTGGGGACACCCAACACAGAGGGCATGTCATTTCTCCTACGTGGTTGTAATTCCTTTAGGGGAATAACGGACTCTTCTACTCTGTATTATCTTAATGTCTTCCAAATTTTATGGAAGCCATAAATCTAGAGCTTGTTTCCTGAGGCTGTAGTCTTTCCCTCTGCTCCATTCCAAGTATTTGCCTCAATTATACTTTTTTCCCCCTTCAAATATTTGGTTCTTGTGAGCCATCTTCAAAAGAGGAAGGTCCAGGACAGATATTTGCAGGTGACTCTTCTTTTCCCTCACTGCCTCTCCTCCCCAATCATTTTTTTTCTTTTAGGTAAAAAATGTTTTCTGAACATTACATGCAGAGGCAAATAAGTCAAATAAGGGCTGGGGAGTGACAAGAGAAAAGACATATTTCTTCCTGTTTAAAGGACAGGAATAATGAAGTGGGCTGTAAACTAAATATTGACCATGAGGCTCAGTTCAACTTATCACCTTTAAGGACAGAATCAACTTAAGGACTGTAATACCTTTGCAGAGTGTTCTAGGAATAGCTAGGGGCAGAGAGAAGCCCCACATTTTGATATTCTGCTTGTTCTGTGGAGGCACTTCTGTTGCATTTTCTTGTGAGATTAAGGATTCAGAGGGGGAAAAAGAAGGAAAAAAGCAATGAAAAACTCAAAAAATCAAGAGTGAGTCAATAAGAGGACTGAGAAAAAGTAAAAAGGGTGAGAACAAGGAAGGTAGTGAGGGAACAAAGGAAGGAAAACAGAATAAAAGGAAAAAAGCAACAGTTACTTACACAGATATGTAACATGTAACTAACAAGAGAAGAAGAAAAGTGTAGTAACTAAGAGCTGGAAGGAGAATGAGTAGATCCATAGCACCCTGAGAAAGGGGCAAATAAGGGAGAGATGAACGAGTGAACCAAAGTAGAAATTTGAAAGGACTCAGAAAATGAAGGCATGATTTATTCCGAGAAATAACCTCTAAAATATGTATGCTAACCCAACCCAACATAAAGCACAGAAACAGCAAGAAGAAATTTGTACTTTTCAAGAAATATTTTACTTTATGGTAGAATTCATTGTACGCATTTGTGCTTTTGAAAAGTGTCATTCTTTGGGGTTATTATCATTTATTTTTACACTTAATTTGACTTATATGAAACATCTTAATTTGTTATATAGCTTTTGGCTGCTCTTAGGTCAACCACTGTTTTTAGTGATACCTGCTTTTCTGTGCTATATTTTGTTCTGAATGTAGCCCAAGGATGCCTGTCATTGCCTACTTAAGTCCCACCTACACAGAGCTCATTGCTGCAGAGAGCATCTTTTCAGATTCTATCTGTGTAAACACACTCCATACATACACATACACACACATATCACATTTGAAATAATTGGATTCACATACATGATTTTAGTAATTCTTTCAACAATGCTATGGACTGAATTATGTCCCCCTTCAAATGAACATGTGGCTGTATTTGGAGATAGGGACTTTAGGAGCTAATTAAGATTAAATAAGATCATAAAGATGGAGCCCAGCCCTGACTGGTTTGGCTCAGTGGATAGAGCGAGCGTCGGCTTGTGGACTGAAGGGTCCCGGGTTCGATTCTGGTCAAGGGCATGTACCTTGGTTGCAGGCACATCCCTGGTGGGGGGGGGGGGGGCGGGAGGCAGCTGATCCATGTTTCTCTTTCATCGATGTTTCTAACTCTATTCCTCTCCCTTCCTCTCTGTAAAAAATCAATAAAATATATATTTTTTAAAAAGATGGAGCCCTAGTTGGACAGGATTGGTGACCTTATAAAAATAGAAAGAGAGACCTGAGCACATTCTCAATCTCTTTCTCTCCACCACCTCACTGCCCCACCTCCCAAATTTATGCACCAAGGAAAGGCCATGTGAACAGCTACCAAAGTGGCCATCTGCAAGCCAGGAATAGAGTGCTCTCACCAGAAACTGAATCGGCTGGAACCTTGACCTTGGACTTCCCAGCCTCTTTTTCATCTGTGAGAAATAAATTTCTGTTAAGCCATACAATCGGTATAATTTCATTATAACAACTCAGGCACACTATGAAACCCAGCAATACAGGTAGACATTTATAGATTTCTAAAATCACTTTTAATGATTGCCTATGATTTCATTATAACAAAATTTATTGGTGGGGGGAACTATATTGACAGACATTTAAATTTATGTTAGTCAAGCTATGAGCTAATCTGCTATGACAATTCCCATGACTCAAACAATATCAAATCTATTTCTCTTTTCTAGAAATGAGTGTGGTCTGAAGCTCTGCTTTTCAGTCATTCAAGGTAACAGGCTCCTTCTAGCATATTACTCTGCCATATCTTAGAAATGTTGGTTTTTTTCCACACTGGCTGGTGTGATTCAGAGGTTACAGCATTGGCCTGAGCACCAGAGGGTCTCGGGTTCCATTCCCCATCAAGGGCACATACCTGGTTTGCAGGTTCCATCCCCAGCCCCAAGTCAATGTTTCTCTCTCTCTCTCCTTCTCTCTCCTCCTTCTCTCTCTCTCCCTCTGTTCCTCTCACCCACCCCCTTCCACATGGAAAAAATAGCCTTAATCCTCCGGTAAGGATTTAAAATTATTATTTTTTTAATGTTGGTTTTTTCTACATGGCCAGATCTGGCCCACAAACACCATGTTTTCACTTAGGAAAAGAGAGAAACTGGCAATTTTCATCAAGTAATGCAGAAGTTGAACACTCATTTCCTTTGGCAGGGCCATACCTAGTTTTCAGGGAAGCCAGGAAATGTTCTCTTTAGTGAAGTAGTCATGTGTCCTTCTAAAACTCCTCGAGACTGGAGATTCTATTAGAAAAAGGATAAGGGGAGATTGGATGGGGCAGTGGGGGTGGAAATTAGTAATCTGACATATGATTGTTTTTAGCATTTATCATTGTGATCCTAGATTACATTCCTAGAATTGGACTTCTTAGAGCAAGGATTGCACAATTAATATCCTCATATTTATTGCTACACTGCCCTTTAGAAATAATTATATTACACTCTCACCAATGTTGTATGTGAATGGCAATTTCCCTACATCTTTGCCATTATTCTGGTTAATCTTTGCTAATCCAAATGTTCTAAAAAAGGTAACTCGTTATTTATTTTTATTTCTTTGATTAATGCTGCGACAGAACATATCTTCATATACTAGTATTTAGGAGCATTTGCATCTTTTTCATTTGTGATGGCCTGATCATGGTCTTGGCCTATTTTCCTGTTGCGTACTCATCTTTTTTCTTACTGATTTGAAAAGGACCATTGTTTATTACACACCATATGTTGCAAATATTTTTTCCTATGTGTCATTTGTCTTTTAATACTGGGGATTTATTTTTTTCTGCTAGACAAAAGTATTCATTTATTATGCTGTCAAATTTTATCATTTTTTCTTATGGCTTTTGATTTTGTGGCATATTCAGAAATGGCTTCCATCTAAAGATGATACAAGTATTCACCCATATTATCTTCTAAGGTATACTTTTTAATAAGTAACACATTCATGTTGTTTAAAAATAAAAATAGCTCTGGCCGGTGTGGCTCAGTTGGTTGGAAATCATCCCATACACCAAAGGTCATGGGTTCAATCCCTAATGTTTCTCTCTCTCTCTCTTTCTCTCACCCTCTCCCTTGCCATCCCTCTTTCCCTCAAAAAATCAATAAAGGAGAAAACAAAAACAAGAGAAAAAAAAGAAAACAATCACTAAAGGCATGTCTGTGAGTGAGGATAAGAATAAATAAATACATAAATAAATAAATAAATAAATAAATAAATAAATAAATAAGAAAACTACACAGTGAAAAATCTTGCTACTACCCCTATCTTCTTCCATCTCAATTACTGCATGACCCTCCTCTTCTTCTAGAAAATCTACTGTAAACTCATATGAGAATGAGAATAAAAAGAGGCAAATGACATATTAGTATATTTTTAAAATAATTTTGACCTCATGGATCCCCTGAAAGGGTATCAGAGACATTTAGGGGTTCCCAGAGTATATTTTTGGAATTACTGTGCTAGCCTACTAGCAGGTAGAAGACTTTTCATAAAAACTAGATGAACAGATTAATTTATTAACTAATTATATACTTATTTAGAGATTTATGATTTTTACAACCCTGTCCATGAGACAGTTTCATAGTATTAATTATTTATAAATTAAGCATATATAGAAGTTTGGAATAAAGTATATTGGTTCCCAAATCTACTCTACCCAGCTCTAATTCTCCTCCTCATGGAAACCATGGTAGCAGTTTATTATATATACTTCTCTGCATGTGTGTGTGTACATGTATATACAGAAGAATACATATTTATATACACATGTGTATTGGGGCTTTAGGTATGCCCCCCCCCCCCCACACACACACACAAACACATATAAATAGGTGTGGATCCGAAACCGGTTTGGCTCGGTGGATAGAGCGTCGGCCTGCGGACTGAAAGGTCCCAGATTCGATTCCGGTCAAGGGCATGTGCCTGGGTTGCGGGCAAATCCCCAGTGGGAGATGTGCAGGAGGCAGCTGATCGATGTTTCTAACTCTCTATCTATCTCTCTCCCTTCCTCTCTGTAAAAGATCAATAAAATATATTAAAAAAATATTTATTAAAAAAAAAAAACTTAAAAAAAAAATAGGTGTGGAGAGCAGCTACAGTGTTTGGACAGGTTCAAGCCTTGGACTAATGAGAAGGCACAGTCTTCTCGTGGCCACATGCAAGTCCCAGCTTGGAGGGCAGAGCCCTCCCAGCACAATTATAGCCAACAGCTATAGTTAGTTGTAAGCTTGAACCTATGGTCCGAACATGTGGCCCCACGTGCCTGAGTGATGTGGGCTTGATAGAGTTCAGGTGCATGTAGTGGAGTAGGATGAAAACCCATGAGAATGTTGTAAACATATTGACCACGCCCTTACTTTGCCTCGTGGAATCTGGCTATAAAATAAAGACACGGCTTGTAGTCCGTGGCACTGTCTCTCTCCATCCAAGAGGGCAGTGTCCCACCAAGACCCAGCTTTCTTCTCTTGTCTGTCTTTTCTCAATCCTTCACCGCCCCCACTTACGCTCACGGAACCTGGCTGAGCTGGCGCGGCACATAGGCGCCCAATGTGGGGCTGAGTATGCCATGGCCGTGCCAGCCCGCCACAAATAGGATTGTGCTAGATAGATATTGTTCTGTATTGTGTTCTTTTTATTTTACAGTCCAAAGATCTCCTTATATTTTCACACATACACGTATTTCATTCCTTTTAACAACCATCGAATACAGTAACAACTCTGTGATATGGACATTTCCTTATTTTGAGGGAGAAGGGGAGTAAACCAAATTCATTCTTGTTTTCATGTGGGTGACCAGTGGTACCAACTTCATTCATTAAACGGTACTCCATTTCCTCTTAGTTTGAAATACCACCTATATCTTACATCAGATTTCCATATATGCATAGGTCTGCTCCACATACTATTTCATTAATTGATTTGCTATTTCTGGATGCAATTTTAATTTCCATATCTTTATAATATGTATTGCTATCTTAGAGGGTAAGTCCATCCTTCCTCTAATTTCTCTTTTAAAATTATTTTGACTGTTCTTGTATGTTTACTATTCCATATACCTTATTTCCACAAGAAAATAAAGTATCTTTATTATTGATAGATCCTCCCGTCCCCCAACTGGTGGGCGGAGTATGACATAACCTGCAGCCCAGAAATACCTGAGTGACTAACCAGGTACCTTATATGGACTATACATTGGACCACCAATCCACACCTGCCAAATACCCTAAGCCCTGGTCCTACATGGACAATGCAGTAAGCCACCAATCAGTGTGCGCCGAGTACACTAAGCCCCCCACCCCTTCCCATTCCGCCCCTCAAAAGGCGTGCCCACCCCTGCACGTGCTGCTGTCCTCCCCTTTGCGAGGCAGCCCGGCAGGTCCTTCTCCTCTAATAAAGCCTGTAGTCCTGGTTTTCGGCCTCTGTCTGATTTTTCACCTTATGTCCTTAGTCTGTGTCATGACCATTAATTTTATTTTTTGTTTATACCTCTATTTTTCTCAGTCTCATTTTTATCATAGTTAATTGTATAATTGTATTTCTTTCCCCAGTGAAGTGCGGGTTTACCAGGGACAGTGTTTGTGTTCACTGCTCTTTGTCATCTGGTGCCAAGAATGCAGCCCAGAGCCTTGGGATGACATGAAGGGGAGAGAAAAAGTTGATTTTGGTGAGAAAGAGGGTGAGCTATATTAAGACAGGGCTCCACTTTTTAGCTGGAACCACTATCTTCCAGTAATTCATCAAAATGACTAACACAAAGGGAAAGAGGAGAGGTACCCGCTATATGTTCTTTAGGCCTTTTAGAAAACATGGAGTTGTTTCTTTGGCCACATATTTGTGAATCTACACGAAAGGTGATATTGTAGATATCAAGGAAATGGGCGCTGCTCAAAAAGGAATGCCCTACAATGTTACCAAGGCAAAACTGGAAGAGTCTACAATGTCACCCAGCATGGGGTGGGCATTGTTGTAAACAAACAAGTTACAGGTCAGCTTCTTCCCAAGAGAATTAATGTACAGGCTGAGCATATTAAGCACTTTAAGAGCCCAGATAGCTTCCTGAAACGTGTGAAGGAAAATGATCACAAAAAGAAGGAAACCAAAGAGAAATTGCCTGGGTTCAACTGAAGCATCTGGCCTCCTCCACTCAGAGAAACACACTTTGTGAGAACCAATGGAAAGGAGGCTGAGCTGCTGGAACCAATTCCCTAGAATTCATGGCATGGTAAGTGTTAAAACACGAAAGACCTCTAGCCCTGGCTGGGTAGCTCAGTTGGATTGTCCAGATACACCAAGGTTGTGAGTTCGATACTTAGAGCACATAAAAATCAACAAATGAGCCATAACCGGTTTGGCTCAGTGGATAGAGCGTCAGCCTGCAGACTGAGAGGTCCCGGGTTCAATTCCGGTCAAGGGCATGTACCTTAGTTGCAGGCACATCCCCAGTGGGGGATGTGCAGGAGGCAGCTGGTCGATGTTTCTCTCTTTTTGATGTTTCTGACTCTCTATCTCTCTCCCTTCCTCTCTGTAAAAAATCAATAAAATATATTTTAAAAAAAAATCAACCAATGAATGCATAAATTAGTGGAACCAAAATTGATGTTTTTCTCACTCTCTCCCTGCCTCTCTCTCTACAATCAATAAATAAAAATTTGACAAAAATCAAAGACTGTTAAAAAAATGAGTGGATGCCAGAAGTATTTATTTTATATACTTTGGTCACTTAAATTATATAAGCAATCATCAGCCTCCTAGGAAAGATTAATTTATACTGAAGCCAGTCATCCCTGTGTTCCAGGAAATCTAATGCAATTTTGCTTTAAAATTAGAAAACTACACAGTGAAAAATATACTGAAGGTCATGCAAATGCAGAGTAAAGAGCTTTTTGGAATGGAGTTGAGGTCCTCAAGCTAAAGTGCTCTTTGTAATTCTAAAACAGTTGTCTTGATGCTGGGCAGTATTGTGTATCTGAATTTTGTCTTTCCTTAATACTCTCACTTAGAGAAATGTTTGTTTCACAGATTGTGTACGCTCATATTATTTTGTACTCAATATCCTCTTTTTTTTTTTTTTAATATACTTTACTGATTCTCTACAGAGAGGAAGGGAGAGAGACAGAGAGCCAGAAACATCGATGAGAGAGAAACATCGATCAGCCGCCTCCTGCACATCCCCCACTGGGGATGCGCCCGCAACCCAGGCACATGCCCCTGACCGGAATCGAACCCGGGACCCCCCAGTCCGCAGGCCGACGCTCCATCCACCGAGCCAAACCGGCCTCGGCTCAATATCCTCTTTTAAAAAAAGTTACACACACACACCTTTATCACTAAATGAAAGCTAAACAGGAAAGTACTTAAAAACAGACAGAGGTATCCCTCTCTCTTAAAGTACATGAAAACACACATAATACAAATGTCAAGCATAGCACACAATTCAGATTTGTTCTACATGATATTTTCACTAAAAGAGAATTCAAGTGAATTGGTGAGTGCGTCTTTTTCTAAAACCATCATGTCAAAATATTGCCACTTATAGAATATTTATTTAAGTATGCTTTTGAGTGGAAAAAAATTATACTAAAAAATAAGTTGTCAGGCCTGGCCAGCCTGGCTCAGTGGTTGAGCATCGACCTATGAACCAAGAGGTGACAGTTTGATTCCTGGTCAGGGCATCTGCCCAGGTTGCCGCTGGATCCCCAGTGTGAGGCGTGCAGGAGGCAGCCAACCAATGATTCTCTCTAATCATTGATGTTTCTATCTCTCTCCCTTCCTCTCTGAAATCAATAAAATCATATTGATTTGAGTTGTCAGAAAAGTGGCATTGTGGTAAAAAAAATTGTAAATTTTAACTATGGGTTAAGAATGATAAATACAAAAAGATTTAGCCTGATGTGTTGAAAGTTCATTATGAAATCTCCAATCATTTACTAGTAATAAATGTTAAATGTTCCATCCAAGTCTTAGCTATCACCATTGGGAATGGAATGAAGTGTGCATGCCCATGCTTGGGAATCAAGCAACAGGACAGAAGGGGAGTTTACTTATAACCTCTTAGATCAGAAGGTAATGAGACATCCTAAGCTTCTAAAGAGAAAACCAATGAACAGGTCATATGTAATGTACTAAGTGTCAGAACAGAATCAAATTTCTCCAGAGCTACAATGGGAGAAAGCCTTCAGAACTATGAGGAAAAATTATTACCAACTGTCAAAATGTTTCTTTATTATTCATTTGAATTTTTAAAAGATAACATTCCCATTATGCTAAACACCTGCAACTAATACAAAATCATATTGAATATAAACTGCAATTGAAAAAAATTTTTTAAAGTTTAAAGCTGCTACAGAATTAAAGGAAAAGATAACATTGGTTTATGGCTTTATGATTATAAGTATTCTTGACTCCTCTCCAGTCTAGAAAGTAATCTCTTAGGAACACTGTTTCTTCCTTTTTTTTAATGTTATAATCATAGCAAAGTGTACATACTTTAATGCCTCACTGCTTAGAAAGTTGAGGTCTTTCTAGACTAGCCCTGTCCCTCTCATAGCTGCTCCCCAAGAAGAATTTATTCTTCTTTGAAGAACTCCAGTGTCACTTACTTTGTATTATGATTTGTCTCCTCATTAGCTTGTGAGCATCAGAAGCTCAGTTTAATCATCTTACAATACCCACTTGCCCGCACAGGACCTTGAACATGGTAGGTGCTCAGTAGCTATGTGTTGAATGTCGCTACACTTTGAGTAATCTTACATCTTTGATAATCTTTCTAAAAACTTTTCCATTATTTCAGATTGCCTCCCCAACACCATTCCTAATTCAAAGCCAAAGGAGGAAAAGTTGTTTCAAAACCATGATTTTCTATAATTTGTTGCACAGGAAAAAAAAATTTATGTTGAAATCATGAGGTCCAATTACACTTCAATCCCAAGAATATTCCCTTTTTTCATTTAAGTATCAATCTTTAAGAGAAATAACCATTTATTACACTGAATTCATTATTCATTGCTCATAAATATTTGAGTTGAATCACTCCAGATGAGATTTGGTAGTAAAATATGAAATTTGAAGTTTTGCTTCCTATTGGAATAGTTGAATTCAGAACTTTTTAAAGCATCAGGTATAGTACTTCTTGCCCGCCCCGCCTCCGCCCAAATTGTACAATGAATGAATTCAGTTTTTCCCTTACTGGTGAATATCCATTCCTTGGAAATGGAAATCAATATCCATTTAGCTCCTCTAAAAACCAGTAGTTGCTGCCTCCTATTTCTTCCTTTCCTTCCCCCCACTCCCCCAAATACAAGCAAAAGTTTATTTAGAAAGTCACAGAGATAGAAGTGAACTTTGGAAGAAGTGAGCCAGCTGGGCTGTGTGGGCTCAGGAAACAAGTTACAGAGACAAAAGAAGGCCCTTGGAGCTTAGGAAAAAGAAAGGCAAAGAAAATACACCTGGGGGAAAGAGATGTAAAAGGTGCTGGCACAGAAAGAGAGAGAGAGAGAGAGAGAGAGAGAGAGAAGAAAGAATGAAGTAGGAAGAGGCACTGGCACACTCAAGAGAGAGAACGAGCCTGCTCCTATTTATTTTTATAGAAGCATAATATTATAAAATTATTAGTATATTGACTGCTGACTGGCAGGAGTATAAATCAGTTCAATTTAAATATGTAGCGAAACCTTAATTACATTTGACCCAAAAATTCTACTTCTAGGATTTTATTTAATGAAAACTAGCATGCATGAATTTAAAAAATTGCATATGTACAGTTTTTAAAAATCATAGCAATAGTTATAATAGCCAAAAATGTAGAAACAACCCATAAGCCAGTACTGAATTTGCTTAAATAGTGTTATAACTATGCAATGAAATGCTATGTAGCCATTAAAAATTCTCTTGTCAGGAAAAAAAAAAAAAGAAAATGTTTCGTATAAATAGGTGAAAAACTCCATTACAAAAGAATGGAAGAGGAAGTGTTAGAGATGGTCTATGCTTCCTGGGTTTTTGTCTTGCTTATAGGAATGAATTCAAACAAGAGACAGTACTAAGTAGCAGCAAAGCATGCAAGAGTTTAGTTGCAAGAAAAGAAAATACATTCAGATATAGTTTGGGTGAGCAAGTAGCCTAGCTGGTGGAAGGTGAACCAAGTGCCCTGCTTGTTTTGGCATTTGAAATTTTATTCCCTGGAGTTGGGTGGTGCAAAAATACCTTCTCAGGTTTCAAGGCTGCCCCACCCGGATGTTAAGCTATGTTAGACCACATCCTGCAGGAGGTTTCAAGTCTCCCCTTTCTTCACTCGGGTCTGCTAACTTTTGGTTAACTCTTATTTGTCATGTCTCCCACATCTTCCCCTTGAATTTAGACATCAATCTGACTCATGTCTGTCCAGCTCTCTACTCTAACAGAAGGAAGGACCTGGAAGTCTATATACCAAAATGTTTCAGTGGTCCTTTCCTGAGTAATAAATAGTGCAGGTGATTTTTATTTTTTATGTCTTTTTCTGCTTTGCCATGACTGGAGACAATAACAAGTTTTTCTTTTATTAAATTAGGCAACAGATTTTAATAAAAAGTCAAAGCAACCCAGAGTCAATCCTAATATAAACTATGGACTTTAGGTGATCATGATGTGTCAATGTAGGTTCATCATTTGTAACAAATGCATCCCTCTGGTGGAGATGTTGATAACAAGGGAAGCTGTGCATGTGGGAGTACGGGGTATAAAGGAAATCTCTGTACTTTCTGTTCAATTTTGCCATGAACCTAAAACTGCTCAGAAAAACAAACTCTATTAAAATAAACATAGACAGACAGATAGATAGATAGATGATTGATAGATAGATAGATAGATAAGAAAGAAAGGAGGGAGATGGAATTCAAAGCATTAATTAGTACTAGTGTTGGGCAAAGTAATAGGTTCAGTAACTAATCTCTAGATTTTGTTAATCATCTTTATCCTGCTTCTTTCTTCTTACTCTTGCATGCACTCTCTAAATCTTCATTATAATATTGGAACTATGCCTAATTATAAGTAGTTCACATTTATATAACTCATTAATTTATAAAACATTTTACTATGTAAGAGAAATACAATTGTCTCAAATTTGAGGGGAAAAAAAGTGGTTTAGAGTAGAAATTTTTAAAATCTTTTTTGTTGTTGAGAGTATTAACCTCATCCATCTGGATCCCACCCCACCTCTCAGGCTTTCACCACCCTATTGTCTGTGTTCATGAGTAATGCATATATGTATCAAGTTCTTTGGTTAATCTCTTCCTGCCCCACCTTCCCCTTTCTCCTAAGATTCATCAGTCTATTCCATGTTTCTGTGCCTCAAGTTCCATTTTATTCATCAGCTTATTTTGTGCATTAGATTCCTTGTATCTTTATTTTGACTTTTATATTCAATTGTTGATAGATGCTTTTGTTGTTCATATTTTTTTCTTTTTGTTAGTCATCACCTGAGGGTATTTTTATCCCACTGATTTTTAGAGAGTGGAGGGAGGGGAAGAGACAGAGAAAGAGAGAAACATCCATGTGAGAGAAACACATCACTTGGTTGCCTTATGCACATGCCTTGTTCATATTTTTAAACAGGGCTTATTTTTTCTTTTTCTTCTTCTTCTTCTTAATGAAGACCCTTCAACATTTCATATAATAATAGCTTGGTGGTGATGAACTCCTTTAGCTTTTTCTGGAAGGCTCTTTATCTGATCTTTAATTCTAAATGATAGCTTTGCTGGGTAATCTTGGTTGTAGGTCCTTGCTTTTCATCCCTTTGAATATTTCTTGCCACTCCCTTCTGGCCTGCAAAGTTGCTGTAGAGAAATCAGCTGACAGTTGTATGGGCATTCCCTTGTAGGTAACGAACTGGTTTTAAGATTCTTTCTTAGTCTTTAACCTTTGGCATTTTAGTTATGATATGTCTTGGTGTGGACTTCTTTGGGTTCATCTTGTTTGGGACTCTCTGTGCTTCCTGGACTTATATGTCTATTTCTATCACCAGGTAGAGGAAGTTTTGTCATTATTTCTTCAAATAGGTTTTCAATTTCTTGCTCCTTCTGGCACTCCTATGATGCAAATGTTGGTACATTTGAAGTTGTCCCAAAGGCTTCTTAAACTATCTTCATAATTTTGGATTTTTTTTCTTTTTGATCTTCTGATTGGGTGTGTTTTGCTTCCTCATATTCCAAATCACTGATTTGATTCTAGTGTCCTCTACTCTACTGTTTATTCTCTGTAAATTATTCTTCATTGCAGTTAGTGTATCCTTCATTTCTAACTGGTCCTTTTTCATGTCTTTAATGGTTTCACTAAGTTCCATGAAATCCTCACTAACTTCCTTGACATCTCACTAAGTTTCTTGAAGCTTTCATTAAGTTCCTTGAGCATCCTTATAACCATTGTTTTGAACTCTGCATCTATTAGTTTGCTTGCTTTCACTTCATTTAGTTCTTTTTCTGGAGATTTCTTCTGTTCTTTAATTTGTGATATGTTTATTTGTCTCTGCATTTGGGTTGCTTCCCTGTGCTTGTTTCTATTTATTAGGTAGAGCTGCTATGTCTCCCAGAATTGGGAGAGTGGTCTTTTGTCGTAGGTGTCTTGTAGGGCCTAATGGCTCAGCATTCCAATTCACTTAAGCTGGGCACTCTAGGTGTATCCCTGTGTGGGTTTTTTGCACTATCCTGTTGTAGTGGAGCCTTGATTGCTGTTGGCCTCACTGGGAGGAATTGATTCCCAGGCCAATTGGCTGTGAGGACCAGCTGTGACTACAGTGAAAGAGCTGCTGTGCAGAAGCTGACCCTATGGAGCAGGGGCTTTGGTGTTCACCAAATCTGCCCCTTGAGTGTGTCACTTGTGGATATGGTAGAGTTGTAATCTGGTGTGGTTTGAAGCTGTCCACTGGGTGCTCTGGGGCCTCCTGTGAGGGATAAAGTCAGCCATTGCCTGTGCCCTGCCTAGAGCCATATGGCATGAGCTACAGAACAATCTGAAGATAGTTGCTACTTGTGTGGGGCTTGGAAGTGCCCAGGAGAGGCCAAGTTCTAAACTTTAGCAAGCTGCTTCTAGTGCCAGTCCTGGGACCACTTATTGAGAAATATAGGACACACTGAGTTCAGCTGCTGCTTGTTTGAGAGATATTAGGAAAATCTGAAGCCTGAGCCAGAACAGGCCATTCATATGGAAAAGCTATAGCAAATAGCTTTGGTGGGGCTGGAAATTTGGTGGGGCAGAATCTCTGGGAATCACCAGGGTGGGGTGAACAATGTGGGCCAGGTTGATGGAGACTCAGATATAGTGCCTGCCAGTCAGCTCTGTGTGGGGGGAAGGAGGTCCCAGAACTTTTGTCTGGGAGAAAGCTGCCCAGAGTTCTTGCCCAGATGCCAGACAATTTAGTTCCTTCCTGTATGTCCCTGGATCTTTCAGGCTGTTGCTCTAGAGCTGGAGCTCAGAAGGAGTGAGTTCAAGTAAGTTCATGTGTGGGCCCTTTAAGAAGAACTTCCTGGGACTCCAGCAGACTCCGTGCCACTCAGCCACAATCCCCACTGCTTTTTCAGCCCAAAGTTATCGGTACTTTTCTTCCCAGCACTAAAACCCTGGCATGGGGGTCTGGTGTGGGACTGGGAGCCCTTGCTTCTTATGGGAGGCCTACTCAGTCAAGATATCCCTCATGATAAAAAAAAACATGCCACACATGGGTATTGGACAAGCCCGTTCCATGACTTCTCCCCTCCCACCAATCTCAATGTGGTTTCTTCTTTAATTCTCTAGTTGCAGGACTTATATTCAGCTGGATTTCAGGCAGTTTTCAATATTGGTTATTCCACATTTTAGTTGTAATTTTGATGTGCTTGTGAGTACCTATATTTACCTACACTGCCATTTTGGTTCCTTCTAGAAGTTTCTTTTGTTTTAATAATTAAATCACCTTCTGGGAAGGATCTAGCATTTCTGAGAAAATGTTTTGAGCAATTTTTTGGTAGACTTAGATGAGACTAAGAGCCTCTTTAGGCCATGACTCCTTGGAGAAATGACTATCTCATATTTGAGGCAGGAAATATATAAAATGATTCTGAAATATCTTGTCTTAGAAAGAAACAAAATTATGAAAGATGACTGTGGTCACATTGAAAGGATTCAGTGAGAAGGCTAAAAGGATAATTCCAATGTAACCTTGATATTTGGGGGGTGGGGAGGCTAGCAATCTGAATCTGTGCCAGCAAGCCCAGTGTATATTCTTCATACCCTATACTTAAGTCACTGCCTCTTTCCCAGAAACTGGTCTTGCAAGATCTATTACCTGAATACAGAGGCCATAAACTATGAACAAGTGCACAGTCCCAGAGAGGTGGGGGGTTATTAGTGCTGGTGCCAGTCCAGACCATTAGATATGGTTTCAAGACCCCCACACCTGGGGCCTTTTTTGCAAAGCCTGTGAAAGGACCGGAAGCATAATCCATATTTGAGGGACAAAGACACCAGAAAGATATAAAGGAGAAGCTCCTTGCATATTACTTTGCTCAGATTTGGGAAGTTATTCCGCTGAGTCCGCTGGTGTGATAAACTGTATAACTCCATTTCTCTAAAGTGTTAAACTGTATAACTCCATTTCTCTAAAGTGTTGCTTAGTTTTTCTCCGGTCTTCTGCAACATCAGTAACCAACTTGAAGGGACTGTCATTGACCAAAGTGATAATGTGGACACCAAGAATAATGATAACCATAGTGAATTAAACATATCACATGTGTGAAAATTCAAGTATCCATATATAGTCAACATAAAAGTAGATTGATTGTCACTGAAGGATGCCAGAGAACCAACTTATTTGCCCACTAATAAAAAGAACTGTACCTCAGGAAAATCATGTGGGAAAATTCTTGCTTACAAAAGAATTCTAGATTATAAATATAAAAGAATTGATAAAATTGCAACATCACCACACATCTCTTAGTAAAATAATAAAATTTAAGAAATGCCTGATTGGCATGGCTCAGTGGTTGAGCGTTGACCTACGAATCAGGAGGTCATGGTTTAATACCGGGTCAAGGCACATGCCTGGGTTTCATGCTCAATCCCCAGGGTGGGGCACGCAGGAGGCAGCTGATCAATGATTCTCTCTCATCTTTGGTGCTTTTATCTCTTACTCCCTCTCCTTTCCTTTGTGAAATAAATAAAAACATATTTTTTAAAAAGCAAAGAAGAAAAATGATCAGCAATGGATGCTAAAACCATTAGGTGAAAAGTTGGCGGGAAACTTTATAGTGAATGGATGAGGCCAATAGTACAGAAACCAAAGATCAATCTTACCATCAAAAAAAGAGCATTAGTTATTATAAGCCTCTTGATGCTCAAAGTCCCTTTCCTTTGTCTTATTGCTTAGAGACATATACAATACCACCAATAAAGTATTTTTTGGGGGGGAGGGGAATCAGACTTGAATCTGATTGAGCCCCTAGATCTCACTACCAGTTTATAGGAAATTCAGAAAAGTGAAGAACACGGAGACGGGGAGAGAACATGGAAAGGCAATTGGCAAAATCCAGAAAATGGGAAATTTTATACAAATACAAATAAACTGGGTGTTCCAACATCAACAACAAAATGAGGGAAAGAGAGAGGGAGAGAGAGAAAGAGAGCGAGAGAGAAACTATAGGTTAAAGAAGACTTAAGAAATATATCAAACAAATGTAATGGGAAGACCTTGTTTCTATCCTATAGAACAAAACAATTGTAAAAAACAAAAATTTATAAGATGATTGAGGAAGTTTGGATACTGACTAGATATTATATGAGTTAATAATATTAAGGAAGAATACTTTGAGCAAGAAGATGTGTTAGAAGTTCATCTTAAGGGATATCTTAGAAGGGATATGAAGTTTCTATAAGGGATGAACATTTTTCTTTATTCTCATAAATTTTCCATCTGGTTTGCAAAATGAACTGACAGACAGATTAAAAGGAGAAAAGGCATATAAATTCATTTGATGTTTAAAAGTTTTAAGTAGCATGAGGAGACTTCATAGAGAGAAGAAACCCCCCTCCACCGCACCCACCCACCCCTCACCATTCGCCAAAAAAAAAAAAAAAAGGCAAGGCTTGGAGGCATTTATACCATTCTGTCCAAAGTGGATACATTTAAAGAGAAGCAACAAGACAAAGAAAAGGGACTTTGAGATTCAAGAGGTGGCCTATTAAGGGAAGGCAAATATATGGGAAACTAGTGGTAGATTAGAGCTAGTTAGTAAGGTTTGTTTGTACAAACTCTTTTTCAGTGGCATCTTGTCTTGGGTGATAAGGTTGTTATCCTCTTGCGTGTATGGGAAGTGGGGGACACTTTCAAAGAGGGAATTTATGGTATTTTCTGGAAGATAGAGGGATAGCAGCTCACCCTGTCTCTGTTTTTTCTCAATTGCCTTCAGTTCAAAATGATCCTTATGCCCCAGTGGCATATTTGGAGGTGGCATAGTCTGATCTACATATCTATAGGCAAACTCTGGAATTCACTTGAAAATAATCCAGTTTTGAAGGGGGAGTAGGTAGAAGTACACACAAGTAAGAGTGATTATGTGTTGAAGCAAGGTACTGGGCCATTATACTATTCTCTTTAAGTTGTATATATTTGAACCACAATAAAAATCTTTTGGCTTTTCTGCAATGTGAGGGTGCAACTAGAAGTTTGCAATTTGGAAGAGAGCCTCTCCCAAACCATGCCAGAGTAATGATTTTAGATTTACACCCTTCAGACTGTGAGAAATACTTTTCTATTTTTTATAAATTAAAAAATGTCTAAGCCCTAGCTGGTTTGGCTTAGTGGATAGAGCATCAGCCTGCAGACTGAAGGGTCTTGGGTTTGATTCTGGTCAAGGGCACATGCCTGGGTTGTGGGCTTGATCCCCAGTAGGGGGTGTGCAGGAGGCAGCTGATCATTGATCTTTCTATCTCTCTCTCACACTCTCCCTTCCTCTCTGAAATCAATAAAAAAAATATATTTTTTAAATGTTTTAAAATAAAGAGCCTTTATAGGTATTAGATTTCCCCACGTAGTCTTGCCTGAGTTGCTGAGTTGGTTAGAGCACTATCCTTACAGCCACAGGTTGTGGGTTCAATCCCCAGTCAGGGCACATATCAAAGAATGCATAAATAAGTGAAACAACAAATATCTCTCTCTAATAAATAAAAAAAATAATAATTTTTAAAAATTTCCCCACATACTTTTGTGAAGACTAACTTGTACAGTAGGGGCCTGATAACCTATATTCAGATATTTTTTCTTGTAAGTCCTTGGGTTACGTCAGAGATTCGTTCCTAGGGCACAAGGTAATGAGATTTTCACCGTAAGTGGGAACCCACCTACATAAGCACCTACGTCACTCACATGGAGCACATACACAGCAGTTAATGAAGCGAAACAGTAAAAAAAAATTTAAAAGAAAGACAACAATTCCTGACCTTTACTTGTGGTAAATAAATAATAAAAAACATAAAGCACATATGTTACATACGTCAAAATGACGGAACTTTTTTTTATACAAATAAATGGGAGATGGACGTAACCACGAAATGACGTACGTCGAGTCCGACATAACCTGAGGACTGTCTGTACTTACTCTACAAAAGTTATCTAGCTACCTAGTCTTGTTTTTAAAAAACATGCCTGTGAAAAAAATCTATGAACTGACTTGCTTTAGATTCCTTTGAGCAAGATGGAAGGAAACGTTGACAATGCTTACAATAAATTGTTGCCTTGACAATTATTTGAATAACCCTGAGAGATTAGTAGTACAAGTATTAGTATTTTTCAGATGAGGAAACTGAGATTCAGAAAAGCTGACTTTCCCAAGGACAGAGAACTCTACTTGAACTAGAGGCCCGCTGCACAAAAATTTGTGCACTCGGGGGAGGGGGGGTGTCCCCCAGCCCAACCTGTGCCCTCTCGCAGTCTGGGACCCCTCCGGAGATAACGACCTGCTGGCTTAGGCCTGCTTCTGGGTGGCAGAGGGCAGGCCCAATCCCTAGGTGCAGCCCCTGGTCAGGCTCAGAGCAGGGCCGATTGGGGAATTGGGGTGCCGCACCCTGTCACACGCAGAGCCGCAGGGTGATCAGGGGCTTTGGGCGCTGCACCCTGTCACGCTGATCCTGGTGCTGGGAGCCTTGCTGCTCCGCTGATCCTGGTGCTGGGAGGCGTATTACCCTTTTACTGTATAGGATAGAGGCCTGGTGCACGGGTGGAGGCTGGCTGGTTTGCCCTGAAGGGTGTCCTGGATCAGGGTGGGGGTCCCCACTGGGGTGCCTGGCCAGTCTGGGTGAGGGGCTGAGGGCTGTTTTCCGGAAGCGAGTGACTGAAGCTTCCAACCGCTCCTTGTTTTCTTTTTTTTTTTTTATTCTGGGCGAGCTTTAGCTCGGAGGCCTCGCCACTGAAAACATCAATATAATGTTGCTAAAGCCCGGCTGAATGAAAGCCGGTTTCTGGTGTTTTGTTTATCTTCTTATTTGCAACATAGTACATAGTTGCTTAGAGTTGTAGCTCAGAGGCCGGCAGTGCAGGCGGGAACGTTGGAGTCCTCCTTCACTGCAGCAAGCAAGCCTCATGTTCGCTTCCAGCTGCCTGGCTGCCGGCCACCATCTTGGCTGACAGTTAATTTGCATATACTCACTGATTAGCCAGTGAAAAGGGTAGCGGTCGTACGCTAATTACCATGTTTCTCTTTTATTAGTGTAGATAATTAAAAGAATGATTAACAGAATCCAGGTAATGTAATGGGTAGTTGAATGCTAGCTCTTTTGCACCAATTGCTTTTCTATTACCCCCACTTCCTTGAAAGGTGGATGGAGATGTCCATGATTTCAAGACCATGGAAAACCAGTTCTCTATGCTGTTGTGTGTGAGCCATTTTCTTTCTTACCTTGATTCTACTCATTTGACTTGAGGTGTACAAAGTGAAAGAACAATCTTCCTCCTACTCTTTGTAGATAATCCTGATATATGAGTATTGTATTATAATATCACACTACTAGAGCTTTATTATGGGCAACATCACTTCATGTATGAGAGCCTACTAGTATTTATTTTAAGGCCACTTAATGCTATTCATTTAGGTGAAAATAAACCTCTCAGATTGGATGTAAAAGGAATATGAAGTTCTGACTTGTAAAATATGACATCGCTTCTTTGTCAGCCAGATCACTGGTATTCCATGCACTCTGCTTGTTTCCATCCTGTAAGTCATTTTATAAATTTTAGTCTTTTTTAACTCTATCTCAGGGGTTTTTGTTCATTCTTGCTACAGAGAGTGTGGGAACCTTAATCAGAGTACGCCGGATGCTCAAGGCCAAGTTGCCATATGCAGGTGTAAAAGCAAGGACACAGTAATCTTACTGTACAGGCGTACCTTTCTATAACCCAAATATTGATGTCACTAGTTGGCAAGAAGCCTCTTTTGTCTAAGTCAGTGGTTCTCAACCTTCTGGCCCTTTAAATACAGTTCCTCATGTTGTGACCCAACCATAAAATTATTTTCGTTGCTACTTCATAACTGTAATGTTGCTACTGTTATGAATCGTAATGTAAATATCTGATATGCAGGATGGTCTTAGGCGACCCCTGTGAAAGGGTCGTTCAACCGCCAAAGGGGTCGCGACCCACAGGTTAAGAACCGCTGGTCTAAGTTGATATAAAGAAGTGTTACTTACCAGCTGGTAGAGGGCTGCTGTGTGTACAATGGCTCCTATGTTTGCTGCAGCTACTTTGTGAGGCAACTTTGTACAGCTGCCTTTGTAAGCTACTTTGAAGAATTGCTTTGTCTGATGGCTCCCTGTTAGCAATAAATAAGTGAAACAACAAATACATGCCTACAAGTATGACTTCTCATATCTTCTGTGTCTAATACCTAGCGTCCATAGGGGTATAGCCCTTAGTAGAGAAGAACCTGTAACCCCACAGAGAGTTACAGAGAGCAGAGGCAGGGGGGGTACAATTGGGGGCAACCAGGCCTTCAGGGGGGACAGTGAGGGGTGACCAGGCAGGCAGGTGAGCAATTAGGAGCCAGCGGTCCAGGATTGTGAAAGGGATGTCTGACTGCTGGTTTAGGCCCGAACCCCTAAGGCAGCAGTTCTCAACCTGTGGGTCGTGACCCCTTTGGCGGTCAAACGACCCTTTCACAGGGGTTGCCTAAGACCATCCTGCATATCAGATATTTACATTATGATTCATAACAGTAGCAACATTACAGTTATGAAGTAGCAACGAAAATAATTTTATGGTTGGGTCACAACATGAAGAACTGTATTTAAAGGGCCAGAAGGTTGAGAACCACTGCCCTAAGGGGTCCTGGATTGGAGTGGGTGCAGGCTGGGCCGAGGGGACACCCCCCCACCCCGCACCAATTTCATGCACCAGGTCTCTAGTATTAGAATAAAAGTACAGTAAAAAAACAAACCTTGTTCAATTTACAATAGATGAGGCCAAGAAAGGGAAAGTTTCAGCAAAAATTTAAAAGCCACTTCTCCACAATCAAGGCAAACAGATTCACTTCCAAATTTTAGTGCAATAATTCTGACAAGAGACTGTTGAGTTTGAAGCTGAAGTAATGGGAGAATTAGTACTTGGAAGAACTTCAAACTGAGTTAATCAGTGGTTGAAAAGATTAAGCAGTGGAGAAGATGAGAGAGGGAGAAGAGTAAGTTAAGAGCTCTAAATCCTCATTTATCACTACTGAAGTCACTAAGTAACATCTAAAATGGATAAATGATCAAACCATGATATTATGAAAATACTACTAATAGCCAACCTATATTAAATATTAATGTACCAAGTATACTTCTAAGTTCTTGACATGTAATAATTCATTTACTCTTGTCAACTATCCTATGAGGTAGATGTTATTATATGTCTTTAAGCATGCTATTTAAATCAATAAAGGTAACTACTAACACAAAGAGCTAATAGTTAAAAAGTCATTTCCTCTGGAAATGGGACTAAAAGGCAGAGAAGAGTAGGGAAGGGTTCCATTGTTTTTCATTCAAACTTTTCGGTAGTATTTGATTTTTAAAAAATATATTTTTATTGATTTCAGAGAGGAAGGGAGAGGGAGAGAGAGATAGAAACATTAATGATGAGAGAGAATCATTGATCAGCTGCCTCTCTCATGCTCCTTACTGGGGACTGAGCCAGCAACCCAGTTCATAGGTCGACACTCAATCACTGAGCCACACTGGCTGGGCTATACTATTTGATTTTTTAAAATTACTTCAGATACATATATATGAACATTGTAGCCCTGGCTGAGTACCTCAGTTGGTTAGAGCATCTTCCCAATATGCCAAGGTTGTGGTTTGATCCCTGGTCAGGGCACATACAAGAATCAACCAATGAATGCATAAATGAGTAGAACAAGAAACTGATGTTTCTCTCTCTCTCTCAAATTAATATAAAAAATTGTTTTGGCTCTCTGCTCCCCCTGTTCATCAGGTAGCTGTGTCTTCCTACACAGTACCACCTGCCACCCTGAGACACAATGGTGAAGGTCAGAGTGAACAGATTTGACCATATTGGGCACCTTGTCACCAGAGCTTGCTTTTAACTCTGGCAAAGTGGATATCGTTGCTATCAATGACCCCTTCATTGACCTCATCTACGTGGTCTACAACAGTCAAGACTGAGAACAGGAAGCCTGTCTCACTGGAAAGTCCATCTTTATCTTCCAGGAGCAAGACCCCTCCAACATCAAATGGGGTGATGCTAGTGCTGAGTATGTTGTGGAGTCCACTGGCATTTTTATTACCATGGAGCTGGCTGGGGCTCACTTGAAGAGTGGAGTCAAGAGGGTCATCATTTCTGCTCTTTCTCAAAACTATAGGTGAAATCCTTCCTCTTTCTAGGAGAATACTCTTCCTAGTTCTTTGTGTCTCCAGGTGTTATTTGGCTTATGGCAGCCTATCTGCAATCCTCTATCTTCACATGGCATTCTCCCTGTCTTTTCACATCATCTTTCCTGTATGTATATGTATGTCTCTGTTTCCACATTTCCCTCTTTTTAAAAACATTTTTTTTTTTTGATCCCATTACTAGGGATTGAACCTGCAACCCAAGCATGTTCCCTGGACAGAAATCTAACCATGACCTCCTGGTTCGTGGGTTGGCGCTCAACCACTGAACCACACTGGCAGGGCCCAAATTTCCCTCTTTATAAGGACACCAGTTATATTAGATTAAGATGCACCCTATTTCTAAATAAGGTCACATTTGAGGTACTGGGGACTAGGGCTTCGACATATTTTAAGAAGGGGTTGTGATTCAACCCATAAAAAATTAGTATGTCATATGTAGAAACACACAGGGAACACTACCATACATATACAAAGTGTACCAATTAATAATGCAGATTTTTTCAATTGATGGAGTTACACATATGTTGATATATATGTTATTTGATATGTCTGCTATTTTGTTGTATTGACAGCAAGCTTCCAAATTTCATATGTCAAATTTGCTGAAGGTGTTAACATCACAGATATTTTTACGCTTAAAAATGTTGAATGTCATGCCAAAAAAAGAGGATTTGCAGGAAGTTTTAATTCATTACTTTATTTTGAAGAAAAAGTTATCGTATACTTCAGGAAGCTTATGGTGAGCATGCTCCATCTCAAGATACTTGTGAATGCTGGTTTAAACGCTATAAAAGTGATAATTTTGATGTGAAAGACAACGTCCAGGTCAACTGAAAAAGTTTGAGGACCAACAATTACAAGCATTACTGGATGAAGATGCATGTCAAACTCAAAAATAACTTGCAGAAAGATTAAACGTTGCTCAGCAAACAATTTCCGATTGTTTACAAGCAATAGGAAAGATTTTAAAGGAAGGAAAATGGGTGCCACATCAACTGAATGAAAGACAAATGGAAAACTAAAAAGTCATCAGTAAAATGTTGCTTTAACGGCACAAAAGAAAGTCTTTTTGCATCAAATTGTGACTGGCAATGAAAAGTGGATTTATTTTGAGAATCCCAAATGCACAAAATGATGGGTTAATCCAGGTCAACTATCAACATCAACTACAAGGACAAATCACTTCGGAAAGAAGACAATGCTCTGCATTTGGTGGGATCAGGAAGTATGGTGTATTATGAGCTTCTAAAACTAGGTGAAACTGTTAATATTGTTCACTACCGACAGCAAATAATCAATTTGAATCACACTTTGATTGTGAAACGACCAGAATGGGCCAGAAGACATGGCAAAGTAACTTTGCTTCATGATGACGCATGACCACACACTTCAAAACCAGTTAAAGACACGTTAAAAGATCTTGCCTGAGAAGTATTAACCCACCCGCTGTATTCACCAGACCTTGCTCCTTTAGATTACGTTCCAATCGATGGCACATGCACTTTCTGAGCAGCACTTCAAAACATACAAAGAGAGAAACCAAGATGGGGACATAGGTAAACACCTGAAATTGCTGCCTCGCACAACCACTTCAAAAATACAACCAAAAGATAAAACGAACATCATTCAGAACCACAGGAAGGCTGGCTGAGTGGAAATTCTACAACTAGAAGGAAAGAGAAAAGCACACTGAGACTAGGAGGTGTGAAAGTAAAGTGCAGAGGTACGGAGGTGCACGTGGAAAGGGCTGGCAACTGAGGACACGGTTGTCTTTTTCAATTAGGAGGGAGTCTCAAGCTCCTGACTGCTCTGAACTCCAGTTCTGGGTGAGTCTCTGGGGACCCAGACTCATACAGGGAGAAGCTGGACTGTCTGGCATCGGGCAGAACTCAAGGGCAGCTTTCTCTCAGAGGTGCTTGCAGCAATTACCAGGATACTGAGATGCGGGGCCTCTTAGGGTAGGACTGAGGATCAGCCATAGCTGCTTGCTCTGCCCTGTTGATTCCCTGAGACCCCGCCCCACCCAAGCTGTGCACAGAGGCTTTTGCATATGAAAGGCCTGGCCCTTTGCCATCTGAAAATTACCTAACAAACTGCAGCTGGGTCAGAGAGACCCAGAACTTCCAAAAGAAGTCCCAAGGCCCCACAGCAGCTTTCATTGCTTCACAGTTGGGCCTCATCTGGGCCCCTCAAACCCCCAAAAAAGAAGAGGAATCTGCAGATCTCTCCATAGCTCCTGCTGGGTAGCCTCAAGCAGAGGCTAAATTAGCACCTCCTTAGACATCCAAGAGCCAGTGTACCCAGTGGTCAGAGAGGGACCATCCAGACACAACTTCTCAGATCCATAAGGGATACACTCAGGGGGCAGACTCAGTGAGCACCAAAGCCCCACTGAAGCAAGTCTTGCCCCAGAAGGATGTCTCCAGCACAGAAATTCTCCCACTGTAGACACAGCTGATTCTCACAGCCAATTGGCCTGGAGGTCAATTCCTCCCAGTGATACCTACAACAATAAAGGCTTAACTACAACAAGACTGTGCACAAAGCCCATAAAGGGGTGCACCAAGTGTGTCCACCTCAGGTAATTGGGGAGGCTGAGCCACTAGGCCCTATAGGACACTTAGCACAGAAAACCACTCTATCAACACAGGGAAGCATAAAAAATGTGGAGACAAAGAAACAGGTCACAAATGACAGAAATGGAGAAAAGCAAACTACTGGATATAGAGTTCAAAACCACGGTTATAAGGTTTTTAAAGAATTTTCTAGAAACCGCCGATAAATTTAGTGAGACCCTCAAGAAATCTAGTGAGACCCTTGAGGCTATGAAAAAGGACTAACTAGAAATTAAGCATACACTGACTAAAATACAGAATATTATACAGACTCCCAACAGCAGGCTAGAGGATTGCAAGAATCTAGTCAAAGATTTGAAATACGAAGAAGCAAAAAGCACCCAACTGGAAAAACAAAAAGAAAAAAGAATCCAAAAATATGAAGCTAGTGTAAGGAGCCTCTGGGACAACTTCAAGCGTACCAACATCCGAATTATGGGGGTGCCAGGATGCTGGGGTCCAACCCCAGAGGGTCCAGGGGTCCCCAAAGGTGTGGACGTAGCTGGCGAAGAAGGAATAACACGGAGGCAGCATTCAGTTGATCAGCAGCCTAGCCAGGTTCTCTAGCCAGGATCTCCAGCCAAGTTCTCCAGGTTCTCCAGCCAGGTTCTATCCAGGTTCTTCTGCCATGTTCTGTCTAGGTTCTTCAGCAAAGTTCTGTAGCCAGGTTCTGTCCAGGATCTTTTGCCATGTTCTCTCCCTAGGTTCTCTCTCTAGGTTCTCTGTCTTGTTGTCTTGTTACATCTGTATTTATACCAGTTGATTTTAATCCTGTCAATTTCTATTCCAAAGGTTAGGGCGTTGTTTCTTATCTCCATTCCAGGGAGTAAAGATTATGTAGCTTAAGCATGATTGTTCTTAGCTAAAGTGATTAACTACCGCCTGGCACTTAGTTAAGGGGTTTTATTCCCTCCCTAACTTCAGGGAAAAATCCCTACCTGGGGAAACAACCTTTCTCAGAGAGGTGACCTTGGTTAAAACACATAGCACCAAGAAGGGGAGCAAACATATTAAGAACAGTATGCCATATAGGCCAGGTCCCTTGAAACATATGTTGTGCAGATGTTTCTTCTCTGCAGTGACTGTGTCAAGCAGCAAGAATGGACTGGCTCCCGGCACCAGAAGAAGAGTGAGAGCAAGATATTGAAAACCTATTTAAAGAAATAGTGACAGAAAACTTCTCCTATCTGGTGAAAGAAATTGACTTACAAGTCCAGGAAGCACAGAGAACCCCAAACAAAAGGAATCCAAAGAGGACCACACCAAGACACATCATCATTAAAATGCCAAGAGCAAAAGATAAAGAGAGAATCTTAAAAGCAGCAAGAGAAAAACAGTCAGTTACTTTCAAGGGAGTACCCATATGACTGTCAGCTGATTTCTCAACAGAAACTATGCAGGCCAGGAGGGAGTGGCAAGAAATATTCAAAGTGATGAATGCCAAGAACCTACAACCAAGATTACTTTACCCAGCAAAGCTATCATTCAGAATTGAAGGTCAGATAAAGAGCTTCACAGATAAGGAAAAGCTAAAGGAGTTCATCACCACCAAACCAGTATTATATGAAATGCTGAAAGGTATCCTTTAAGAAGAGGAAGAAGAAGAAAAAGGTAAAGATACAAATTATGAACAACAAATACACATCTATCAACAAATGAATCTAAAAATCAAGTGAATAAATAATCTGATGAACAGAATAAACTGGTGAATATAATAGAATCAGGGGCATCGAAAGGGAGCTGACTGACTATTCTTGTGGGGGATAGGGGTGTGGGGTGCGGGAAGAGACTGGACAAAAATTGTACACCTATGGATGAGGACAGTGTGGGGGGGGGGGGGGTAAGGGTAGAGGATGGGGTGGGATCCGGGTTGAGGGGAGCTATGGTGGGAAAAAAGAGGAACAACTGTAATAATCTGAACAATAAAGATTTAATTTAAAAAAACATACAAAGAAGTGGAAAATTGGATCTCTGAATGGTTTGCCTCAAAACAGGAAAAATTCTATTGAGACGATAGCCACAAATTACCTGAAAGATGGGGGAAATGTGTAGCTAGTGATGGACATTACTGAAAGGGCGAGGGCTAAGCCCTCCACCTTGCCCCAGGGTAAGGGCTAGGCCCTCCACCTTGCCCCAGGGTAAGTGCTCCATCTTTCCTTGGCCACGTGCTTGGCAAGGAGCTTCTTCCCGGAAGTCTAAGCCTCTGCTAGCCACACCCAGGAACAAGACACAGACTTGTGCCTGGCCAATCGGCAGAGCACAGTCCTTTCTCCTCCCCTTCCTCCAACTCCCCCTATATAACCCGTCTCCACACAGAGTTATCTCTCTCTGCTTCCTGTTGCTGTGTCGGCAAGGTGGGGGAGCCGAGCTAGCTCAAATAAAGACTCTTATGCTTTTGCATCGGACTGGCTGGCTCCCTGATGTGGTTTCTTGGGGATCCTGAAATCTGGGCATAACAATTACTTTGAATAAAGCACTTTTGATGTTTTTCTTGAAATTATCGTGTGTGTTTTTTATTGCAAAATCCACATTATTAACCGGTACACCTAGTAAACAAACTCAGGGAAGCAGTCCAAATGCAAAAACAAAGAAACATGTCACAAATGAAAGAACAGAAGAAATCTCCATAAAAATCAACTAAATGAAATGGAAGCAAGCAAACTAATAGATACAGATTTCAAAACAATGATTATAAGGATAGTCAAGGAACTTTTTAAAAAATATATTTTTATTGATCTCAGAGAGGAAGGGAGAAGGAGAGAGAGATAAAAACATCAAAGATGATAGAGAACCACTGATTGGCTACCTCCTGCATGCCCCACACTGGGGATCGAGCCCTTAATTCAGGCATATGCCCCAACTGAAAATCGAACCGTGACCTCCTGATCTCCTGGTTCATAGATCTATGGTCAACTGCTGAACCACACCGGCCACCCTCAAGGAACTTAACAAGAGCTTCAAGGAACTGTGTGAAAATGTCAGGAACTTACTAAGAATTTCAGGGAACTTAGTGAGACCATCAAAGACAAGAAAAAGGGCAAGTTAGAAATGAAGGATAGCCCAGCTGTTGTGGCTCAGTGGTTGAGTGTTAATCTATAAACCAGAAAGTCACAGTTTGATTCCAAGACACATCATACTTAAAATGCCAAAGGTTAAAGACAAAGAAAGAATCTTAAAAGCATCAAGAGAAAACAGTTACCTACAAGGAAACACCCATATGACTGTCAGCTGATTTCTCAACAGAAACTTTGCAGATCAGAAGGGAGTGGCAAGAAATATTCGAAGTGATGAAGCTGATTTCTCAACAGAAACTTTGCAAATCAGAAGGGAGTGGCAAGAAATATTCAAAGTGATGAAAAAACAAAGACCTACAACCAAGATTAGTCTATCCAGCAAAGCTATCATTTAGAATTAAAGGTCAGACAAGAAAAAGCTAAAGGAGTTCATCACCACCAAGCCAGTATATAAAATGTTGAAGGGTCTTCTTTCAGAAGAATAGGAAGGAAAAAAAAAAAAACACGATAAAAATATGAACAATAAAGTGGCAATAAATGCATATCTATCAATAATAGAATCTAAAACTCAAAATAAATGAATAAGAAAACTAATGAACAAAATAAATGGATGAGCCCGCCATCATGGCTCAGGGGTTGAAATTAATAAAAATATTTTTAAAAAATAAACTGATGAATAAAATAGAACCAAAGGCATGGGAACGTGGAACAGACGGACAAATCTCAGAGGGAAGGGGGAGAAGGGTGGAAAGAGATTAACCAAAGAATTTATAGGTATAGATCAACCAAAGAATTTATATGCACAGACACAAACAATAGGGTGGTGAACGCCTTGGGTGGGTGGTATCTTGGTGGATGAGGGCAATGGGAGGAAAAAAGGAGAGGACATCACACTCTCAACAATAAAGATGAATAATAATAACAATAATAACAAAAACAAAGAAAACATGGGGAAAAACTCTCTGACATTGGCTTTTGCAATAATTTCTGGATGTAACAGAAAAAGCACAGGTAGCAAAAGTGAAAATAGGAGAGTGGGATTGCACCAAACTAGAAAGATTCTGTGCACCAAGGAAACAATCGACGCAAGGAGAAGGTAACCTACAGACTGGGAGAAAAATATTTGCAAACCATGTATCTGGTAAAGGATAAACAACTAACATTTATAAGGAATCCCTAAAATTCAATAGAAAAAAACCCCACACAAGTAACTTGATTAAAAAACGGACCCAGGAAATGAACAGACATTTTTCCAAAGAAGACATACAAATGTCTAACATACAAATATGAGAAGGTACTCAACATTACTAATCATCAGGGAAAAGCAAATCAAAACCACAGTGAGATATCACCTCACACCTGTTGGAATGGCTGTTATCAAAAACAAAACAAAACAGCCCAGCCAGCGAGCTCAGTGGTTGATCATTTACCTATGAATCAGGAGGTTGTGGTTCAATTCCCCGTCAGGGCACAAGCCCAGGTTGTGGGCTCAATCCACAGTACGGGGTGTGCAGGAGGCAGCCAGTCAATGATTTTCTCTCAATCATTGATGTTTCTCTCTCTCCCTCTCCCTTCCTCTCTGAAATCAATAAAATGTTGTGGAGGATGTAGTGAACAGGGAACCCTTGCACATTATTGGTAGGACTTGGTGCAGCCACTGTGGTGATTCCTAAAAAAAAGAAGAAGGAGAAGAAGGAGAAGAAGAAGGAGAAGAAGAAGAAGAAGAAGAAGAAGAAGAAGAAGAAGAAGAAGAAGAAGAAGAAGAAGAAGAAGAAGAGAAGGAGGAGGAGGAGGAGGAGGAGGAGGAGGAGGAGGAGGAGGAAGAAGAAGAAGAAGAGGAAGAAGAAGAAGAAGAAGAAGAAGAAGAAGAAGAAGAAGAAGAAGAAGAAGAAGAAGAAGAAGAGCTAATGGGAGACAGACACCGTTGCACCTTATAATGGCAGTTAGAGCACATGGTAGCATTTGCAGGTACGTATAGCAGAATTTGTAGGGTAAGCCTGCAACATTGAAAGTGGCAGTAAAGCTTGGGAGCCACCAACACTGGGGAGCAGAGACTTTCCACCATAAGAGTTCCTTCTAGTTAAGGAAAAGTTTTATTTGCAACAGAGTTCACAAAGGATTTGTGATCACAAGAAAGATTAAAGTATCTAGGGCACTTACTTTAACAAGAATAATGAAAAGAGGAAAATACGATCATAGGTATCCTAATGGACATTTCTAAGTATTCCAGGCTCATGCACTTTCCAGAAACACCCTAAGTAGAGAGTATAATGATAAGTAATGAAATCTATTCACTGTGAAGTTTTTTTCACCCAACTCTATGAAGACTTTGAAAAACCATCAGGGACTCATTGGCCCTAGAACATAGTAAAATTTGTTTTAACTTATGTTCTGTTTGGAGTTCAGCTTCCCATATTTTTACTTAAAAATATAAACTTGCCCTGGATGGGTGGCTCAGTTGGTTGGAGCATCATCCCATACACCAAAAAAGGGTTGCAGGTTTTATTCCTGGTCAGGGCATATACCTAGGTTTCGGTTTCAATCCCCTGTCGGTTGCCTATGGAAGGTAACTGATGTTTCTCTCTCACATCGATATTTTTCTCTCTCTCCCTTCCTCTCTCTCTAAAAATCAATAAAAATAAAAACATATTCTCCAGTGAAGATATATATCCCCAAAGAAAAAGCCTATCTGTTATTATAAGAAGGATTAAAGGATTTGAAATATTCATCTGAAATAGTAATACAACATAAAATCCTACAATAATAATCATAAAAAAAAATCTTGCTATTTGTGAAAACATGGATGGACCTTGAGGGCATTATCCTAACTAAAATAAGGCAGAGAAAGACAAATACCATATGATCTCACTTTTATGTGGAATCTAGTCTCCCCCCACCCAGAAAAAAAACCTAATGGAAACCAAGGCAATAGATTCAGAGAACAGATTGGAGGTTGCCAGATATTGGAGGTGACCAGAGATAGGATGGAGGAATGCAGGGTGGGCAAAATGGGAAAAAGGTATGAATTTCCAGTTATAAAATAAATAAGTCATGGGCACGTAATGTACAGCATGGGACTATAGTTAATATTGCATTGCATATTTGAAAAATGCTAAGAGAGTAGATCTTAAAAGTTCTCATCACAAGAAAAAAATGTGTAACTGTCTATGGTGGTGATGTTAACTAGACTTATTGTTTTCATTTTGAAATATATACAAACCAGAGGCCCGGTGCATGAATTCATTCATGGGTGGGGTCCCTCTGGGTGGCCTGCAGAGATTGGGCCAAAACCCTCAGTCCAACGCCGCCTGCAGTTCCCACTGTGCCTGCCGTGAACTTGCGCCACAGAAGCACTTGCCAGCCAAGAGCCCTGTGTCTGGTGCCATTTCAAGGGGAATGGCCTGTAGGATTGGGCTGAAACTGGCTCTCTGATATCCCCCGAGGAGTCCTAGATTGCGAGAGGGTGCAGGCCAGGCTGAGGGACTCCACCAGGGCATGATAAGGCCAGGGAGGGACCGAGGGAGGGCTCCAAGGTATGTCCAGCCCATCTTACTCAGTCTTGATAGGCCAGACCCCAGCAGCAAGCTAACCTACCAGTCGTAGCATCTGAACCTTGCTGGTCAGTGCACTGTAGGGAGTGGCTATAGGGTTAAGCCTCAGACTGACCTGTTGGCAAAGCCACAAACAAGTCCCAGGTCAAAGGGCACAGCCCTCTTAGCATAATTAAGCTTAACCTACGACCCTCCCTAGATCCTATCTGGGTAGCTAATGGGCTGTGGGAGGTGCAGCAAGTGCTGCCAAAGCAAGTGAAACTCACAAGAACATTGTAACTATGGTGACCACTATCTTGCTTACCTCTGGCTATAAAATAAAGCCTCAGCTGGCCCTCTAGATCCCTCTCTGTGGCCTCAGCCAGGCACAGGAGATCCACCTAGACCCAGCTTATTCTCTTTGTCTTTTCTTTAATCCTTTGCCTCAGGCTCACCGAACCCTTGACTGTGCTGGTCCTGCACAGTGCACGTCATAGCGCGTGGTTGAGCAGCCTTAGCATATCATTAGCATATTATGCTTTGATTGGTTGTTCAGTTGTTCTGCCGTTCAGTCTATTTGCATATTACCCTTTTATTATATAGGATATCAAATAAAAAATGGATTAAAAAAGAAATGTCCACTGGTCAGGTGACAAGGGATATACATAAATCTGTCCAGGCACTACTTAATTCAATAAATTTGGAATCAACTCTCTATGAGAGTCACAAATAGAAACTTTTTCATGTTATGGAAAGAGAATGGACCCCAAGAGTCTGAAAAAATGATTTTAATGCAGTTCTAGCTGGGCATATCTTTTGGGAATATGATTCCTGGAGAATCACTGAGTTTCAGTTTTCTTATTTACCTTGAGAAGCCAAAATATTTTCCAACTCTATATGTCAGTGATTCTAGTTGATTTAAAAATATTGCATTTGATGCTTAATTTAGAGTATGCAAGAAAGAGGTGCTCTATGTTTATCGAAGCAGATAGATAAACTACTAAAATTGGAGTTTGTTCATGCACCCAAATGCCTCAAAATATTGAACAATTATAATGTTTTTATAGCTGATGAATAATTAGTGAGGGCTTTACTTCAGTAAGAAATTTTAAAATTGCTAAATCTCTTCCTTTGTAGCTCTAATGGAATGCACAATACAGAGTATATAATTTAATATACATAATAATCTTTTGGACAGCTGGGAAATCTAAAAGAGATTACATTTTTATTCTTGTACATGTAATTTACTCAAGAGTGGATTATTTTTAAATTGTATGTGTTTGAAAGAATTTAGTTATATCATAAGAGATGAAACAATAACATATGCCTCACTCTGCAAGCTTTTGAAAAATATAGCAGACAATAAGACACTTCATTGCAGGATTAACAGTTCTCTTTTTTAATGCCCCACCACCATCTGTCCCATATTTTCTAGGACAGACCTGGTTTTAATAAACTTACCAGTCATCTCCATAAACTTGTTCAATTCTTTAGGAATTAAAATATCCTGACAAGTGGGAAATGAATAAACCAAGTTAGTATCCATTAAAATAAAAGCATACATATACATAAAAAGAAGTCAGAAGTGACAGTTACGGGTTTAGGAAACAACTTGATAGTTTACAGGAACTCATATAATGTTGTTATAGATCCAGGAGCTACAGGAAATGAGCACAAATTCTATTCAGCTTCCCCAAATATCCGGACACACTTTCTCAAATAAGTATGGCTCTACCTCTGTTAGTTGCTATGTTTCCGTCCATCTGTTCTGGTAATTGTTTTTCCTTCCTCATAATTGCCTGTATCTGGACAGGCTTATCCTGTTTCCTCCGGATGGTGTTTGTTTGGAGTCAGTTCCTGATTCCTTTTCCTGTTCCCTTTCATTCACTCTTATTTGGGTTCTCATTTGCACTACATAATTTTTGTATACACACACACACACACACACACACACACACACACACACACACACAATTTCAGGAAATTGAGAACTCAATGGATAGGGAAGTGGCTAAGTGCTTCAAACATATCATGGGACCCAAGTTGTTTAGCTATCTACAGCAATAACAATTGATACAATTTTACCTGAAAAGTCACAAAACAGGAGAGAAATTAGCAAAATTTCAACTCACTCTCAGGAAAAAGGCGATTCATCTATAGTTCTGGGGATGGGAGAGAGGAGTCACGGTAAAAGACCAAGTCCAAATAGGGGCCATTGGAAGACAAATTGCCTGCTCTAGCTGGTGTGGCTCAGTTGGCTGAGTGTCATCCTGTGCACCGAAAGGTTGCCGGTTCAATTTCGGATCAGGACCCATCCCTGGGTTGCAGCTCAGTCCCTGGTAGGGGGTATGCAGGAGGCAGCTGATCAATGCTCCCCTCTCATATCGATGTTTCTTTCTCTCTCCCTTCCTCTCTCTCTAAAATACATCAATAAATCTTTTTTAAAAAAGAAACTACACCCAGCTGGCGTGGCTCAGTGGTTGAGCATGGACCTATGAACCAAGAGGTAAGGATTCAATTCCTGGTCAGGACACATGCCCAGGTTGTGGGTTCAATTCTCAGTGTGGGGTGTGCAGGAGGCAGCTGTTCAATGATTCTCTCTCATCATTGATGTTTGTACTCTCAGCCCCTCTTCCTTCCTACCAAGAAGTTTAAAGCTTAAAAATTAGTGTTTCGATGGGGATTTAGGATGTCAAGTGCTCTCAAACAAATTGCAGCCAAGGCATTGATTGTCTTCTGTTCTGAACTGTGCTTTCAAGGATATTTGTGTAGCAATCTGCCTTGGAATATAGAGATAGTGTCTTCCTTCAGAGGAAAGGACAAATTTGCTTACTGTTGGGTGTAGTAAAAATAACGTTTCCTTCTAGAGCACAGGCCACATGTGCTTATGCAGTCGTCCCCCCTTATCCATTTTCATTTCTCATGATTTCAACTACCTGCAGTCTGCTTTGGTCTGAAAATATCAAGTGAAAAATTAGCCAAATACACAATTCATAAGTTTGTTAATTCTTATCCAAGAATACTTTTTTCATTGATTTTTTTTTTTAAAGAGAGAATGGAAGGGAGGGGGCAAGACAGAGAGAGAAACATCAATGTGAGAGAGACACATTGACTGGTTGCCTTTGGCACACGCCCCAACTGGGGATTGATCCTGCAACTGAGGTAAGTGCCCTTGACCCTAATTGAACCTGTGACCCTTCAGTCTGCAGGCCAATGCTCTACCCACTGAGCAAAACCAGCTAGGGCCAATGCATAAGTTTTAAGTTGCACAACGTTCTAAGAAGCCTGATGAAATCTCATACCTTTCTGCTTCGTCGCACTTGGGACGTGAATCATCCCTTTGTCCAGCACAGTCATGCTGTATATGCTCCCCAGCCATTAGTCACTTAGCAACCATCTTGGACACAAGCCCTAGTGATACTGGCAATTCGGATATGCCAAAGAGAAGCCCCCAAATGCTTCCTCTAAGTGAAAAGGTGAAAGTTCTTGATTTAAAAAGGAGAGAGAAAAAAATCATATGCTGAGGTTGCTAAGGTATATGATAAAAACAAATCATCTGTCCATGAAATTGTGAAGGAAAAAGGAATTCAGGCTAGTTTTGTTGTCATATCTCAAACTGCAAAAGTTAAGTCTACAGTGTGTGATAAGTATGTATTAAGCTGGAAAGGGCATTAATCTTTATCATAGGTAGGAATATATAGGTAAATACATAGTACATATAGGTATTGGAACTATCCACGGTTTCAGGCATCCACTGGGGGTCTTGGAATGTATTCCCAGTGGATAAGGAGGGAATATTGTAGTATTATCATGCATTAATTAAAAAATCCTTGTCCCCTAAGCTAAAAATGCTTTTCTTATAAAGCAACCTACTACAGGTACAGGTGTAAATTGGCCCTTGTATCACCCTTGGGAAAATGGTGCAAAAATACAGTTACTCTAGCTACTGCTTTCTGTGAGTAATAAACTATCCTTCATTTCTTACATACCATTCACTGGATTTTACCGGTGTCATGTCTTCTACAGAATCCATGAAATGAGTGTTGTAACCAAACTCAGGTTCAGCTGCGTGCTCCAACAAAAGCCATACTTGTGAGACAAGTGCTGGTGGAAAGGAAAGAGGTTTATTTGTGTGCTGGCATCTGGAAAAGATGGGGACGACCCCGGTGAGGTTGAAACGGCCCCCGTGAGGTAGGGACGACCCCAGTCAGGTTGAAACAGCCCCGGTGTGGTAGGGACAACCCCGGTGAGGTTGAAACGGCCCCCGTGAGGTAGGGACGACCCTGGTCAGGTCGAAACGGCCCCAGTGTGGTAGGGACGACCCCGGTGAGGTTGAAACGGCCCCCGTGAGGTAGGGACGACCCTGGTCAGGTCGAAACGGCCCCGGTGTGGTAGGGACAACCCCGGTGAGGTAGGGACGACCCCGGTGAGGTTGAAATGGCCCCCGTGAGGTAGGGACGGCTCCGGTGAGGTTGAAACGGCCCTGGTGAGGCTCAGACGGCCCTGGTGAGGTTGAGACTACTCCAGTGAGGTTGGGACAAATAAAGGGGACCAGTATGGACTGATGAACAGGGGTAGATACAGAAGCAGAGCAACATTGAACAGAATGTTAAACTACAGTGGGAAGCCTGAGGAGGGTTGGGGAGGGGATTAAGAGACCAACTGAAGGACTTATATGCATGCATATAAGATTAACCAATGGACACAAGACACGGGGCGGGGGGGGGTGGGGGGGTAGGGGCCGGGGGAATGTCAAGGGGGGGAAAAAAGGAGACATATGTAATACTCTTTGTAATACTTTAAGAAATAAAAATTATTTAAATATTAAAAAAAAAAGATGGGGGAACTCTTATCCTCAAAGACTCATTTTAATATCTCAGTGCAGGCAAATATTTGTATAAGGATGGAGAGGGAAAGCAGAACAAAGGGATGAGGGAGAGGGCTGTGGATGTGTTGTCTTTCCCAGAGGTAAAGGGAGGGGGAAATGAAGGGGAATTTGAACATGCTGCTTCTCCTGAGAAAGAGAAGGGGGAGCATAGGGAAGGGAAGGGGCTAGTGCTATCTCTCTTCAAACCGGAATTTGTAGATTTATGGCTGATACTTGAGGGTCTTCATGGCTGATGCCAAGCAGCCCTCCTCCCTGAGAGCAGGTTGTTCTAATCTATTAAAAAAAAAAAAAAGGTAGATTAGAAATGAAAACATAGGATTTTACTTACACTCTAAAAAAACAGAGAGTTGGCTGTAGCCTTGAGAAAATGTAGAATAATTGAGATATTAAATTATGGTTACAACATGTAGAAGAAAATCTCAGAATCCTCTAAAGTTCTTGATAGGGGCTCACGCCCAGATATTAAGATTATGTGGGCCCCTGATTCAGGGGAATTGTGGTTGTGTGTGTAACTGCCAAATGCAGAGCTAAAGGATTTCAAAGTTTTTATTTCAAAGCAGTCTAAGAAGAACTGTTCTTGAGCCCAATCTCTCATGAAACGGACACACATGACTCCAGGCAAATGCCAATCCTCTGGCACGGTATGTGGTCTTGTGGTAGTGGTGGTTAGAAATCCCAGGTACCCAAGAAATATAGCTTTGTAGGCTTCTGCATGGAGAATTCATGGGTGTTGCTGTCCTACAGTGTCATAGAAATTCTTGGCATTTCAGTTTGTGGCCTCAGAGTGGGTCAATAATTTCCAGATTCTTCTATTTATAGCTGCATGCTCTGAGCCCTCCTTGGTTTCTTGTGTAGAGAGTGGATTAAGCTGTAGGTCACTGGGTCCCCTTTTTGAATAGCAAGGATGAGGCAAGCAGCCTCAGATCAGATACTAGAGCAGAAGTCTGAAAACTTTCTGAAAGGATCAGATGTTAAATATTTCAGTCTTGTGGGTCATATGATCTCAGTAGCATGTATAAAACTGCTATTGTGGAGCAAAGCAGGCATTGACAATACCAATGGGCACGGCTACATTCCCATACAACTTTATTTACAGAAATAGGGAGCAGCTAGATTTGAACTATGGGTGGTAGTTTGCTGAATCTTGCACTAAAATATTGTTATATGTAGGGTGACTTCATTAGTGTGTGACCTGAGCAATCAATCACTTAGGGCCCTGAACTCAGAAGAGCCCTGTACTTGGTTTGATGCTCTACTGTCAGGTCTTCAAATTCTTAATTTTAAACAAGAGTCTCCACATTTTCCTTTTGCCCTGGGCCCAACATTACTATGTAGCTGGTCCAGGTTATATGCAATCTTTTTGCTATTATATTGTGGTAGGCGTGAACAAAACCAAATCAATCTGAGATTCAGAGGATAAAATTATGAAATAAGGCTAGATGTATGAGATCAGATAAGAGACAGAAGTACCTTAGAGATAAAATGTTTTCTGATCCAGAAGTAAAAAAAAAAAAAGAAGAACCTGGCTTTTATCTTATCAGTAATATTGGCATGTATAAAGAAAGGATGGGTCTGTCTGAGGAATGGCTACTTAATGATCCATTAGCAGTATTATGGACTACAGTTAAGAACTGTGGTTAAGGATTCAATGTGCAGTAAGAATCTGTTGCTGAAATATCAAACCCAATGCCAACAGGTATCTAAAATGCACCACATCAGGCCCTGAGTCTAAGTACCATAATTTTACTTATAGTTTCTTACAGATTTCTCTCTAAGAATTCAACAATGAGCTGGTCAGAATAGCCAGTTCTCTTGCCAGTTAAATTTCTCATTGCAGTTAATTCCAACAGCATTGTTGTTTACATATTAATCTTTTGTTACTTTAGTGAGCCCACACTCTGGGCACATTGATAAAATTCAAAAAAAAAACCCACCACAAAAATGATGACTTCAGGGGTGAGGGCTAGGTGAAGGTTGCCGGGAGCCGGTCAATCCTTGCTGCTTGACAGTCGCTGCAGGGAAGAAACATCTGCACAGCATATGTTTCAAGGGACCTGGCCTATATGGCATACTGTTCTTAATATGTTTGCTCCCCTCCTTGGCGCTATGTGTTTTAACCAAGGCCACCTCTCCGAGAAAGGTTGTTTCCCCAGGTAGGGATTTTTCCCTGAAGTTAGGGAGGGAATAAAACCCCTTAACTAAGTGCCAGGCGGGTAGTCAATCACTTAACTACGAACAATCACGCTTAAGCTACATAATCTTTACTCCCTGGAATGGAGATAAGAAACGCCCTAACCTTTGGAATAGAAATTGATAGGATTAAAATCAACTGGTATAAATACAGATGTAACAAGACAACAGAACACAGAACCTACACACAGAACCTAGAAACAGAACCTAGCTACAGAACCTAGGGAGAGAACATGGCAAAAGATCCTGGACACAGAACCTGACTGGAGATCCGGGCTAGAACCTGGCTGCAGAACCTAGCAAGAGAACATGGCAGGAGAACCTGGAGAAGCTGGATGGAGAACCTAGCGAGAAAACATGGCTACAGAACCTGGCTGGAGATCCTGGACAGAACCTGGCTGGAGACCCTGGCTAGAACCTGGCTACCGAACTTGGCTGGAGATCCTGGAGGGAGAACCTCACCATGATGATCACCTGAATGCAGCCTCCGAGTCCTTCCTTCTTCACTGACTCCGTCCACACCTATGGGGAACCCCTGGACCTGTTGGGGCTGGACCCCAGCAGAAAGTGAACAAAGGAGGGGTAAAAGGGAACATATGAAATAGAGTCAACAATAAAAATAAAGTTTAAAAAATGGTGTCTTCACCTTAGCCGGTTTGGCTTAGTGGATAGAGCATCGACCTGGGGACTAAAGGGTCCCAGGTTCAATTCCGGTCAAGGACACATGCCCAGGTTGCGGACTCAAACCTCAGTGGGGAGCGTGCAGGAGGCAGCCAATTAATGATTCTCTCTCATCATGGATGTTTCTATCTCTCCCTCTTCTTTCCTCTCTGAAATTAATAAAAATATATTTTAAAAGTGATGTCTTCAACAAGGCAATGTCACAAATCAGCCATTGGTCAATATCCTCTTCTTCATTACATGACTTTTTTTAGTTTTCACATTAGGCTTTATCTAGGCAATGATAACAATGCCAGAGGAATTAATGAGCCAGACTTCCTAGACATAAGTGGGAAAGAGGTTCCTGTGATATCTTCAAGATTCACATTAGAGGATTGAATGTGGAAGATTTTATTGGCATGGCGTTACATTTCTTGGGTTCCAAAGTACCCTGCCCCTTAACCTCACATAGTAACTACTTCTGAGCTACTCTCTCAGCACACTGGCTGGTTAACATGGTAGCTATATATGAGCTCTTAGCCTTACATCATAGCAGTACCAGCTCTCAGCTCTGTCTCTTCTGTCTCTTGCTTCTCCAGCACACTCTAGCTCAGTGGTTCTCAACCTGTGGGTCACGACCCCTTTGGAGGTTGAATGACCCTTTCACATGGGTCGCCTAAGACCATCGGAAAACACATATATAATTACATATTGTTTTTGTGATTAATCACTATGCTTTAATTATGCTCAATTTGTAACAATGAAATTGGGGGTCACCACAACATGAGGAACTGTATTAAAGGGTCGCGGCATTAGGAAGGTTGAGAACCACTGCTCTAGCTGGTCAGTACCATGTATTATACTTCTTAGACAAAGAAGGCTAGTTGCCAACAATGACATCAATCATTTGGCTATAGAAGGGCACAATGTACCATGAGCTTGCTGTGGCCTTGCAGCTGTGTAGGTCTCAGACATTCTGATTATGATTCCCATGTTCAGAGTGGCCTTGGCCATTACAACATACTAACAACAAGGCCTTCACACTCTAAGTGGCCTTGGCTGTCTGGTGACTCTGGTATGGTTCCCACACCAGGTTATTACAACAGCATTAATAACCCAATAAAAACTTATATACAGGGAAGTTGTATGGTTAACTCTTGACCTACTAATAGTTTGAAAGAAGGAAAGGATGAAGATAGACAAGCTGGGGGGAGGGGGGGTTGGGACAAAGTTAATCTTTTTCATGTGTGGTAGGTTTTACCAAGGACAGTTAAGATTTAGAACAGCATACCTTAATCATGGGGAATGATTACATTTGATTACTATTAAGTACATTCCATAATATCAATGTATAATTTAAAAAAGAAAGTTTGCTTTTGACTTTAATAGCTGCAAATTCCTGCTAAAGAAAGAAATCAGGAGAATTTACTAAAATCCAAGCTTGGGTAAATAAGATACAGAAAGATAAGATACAGATTGTACAACCTATGAGGGAAGGTGAGGGATGAGGGGTCAGAGATCAACCATAGGACTTGTATGCATGCATATGAGCAAAACTAATGAACACAGACAGTAGGGAGGTGAGGGCTTGTGCTTGGGGGAGGGGTGGCAGGAGAGAGGTCAATGGGGGGAAAAAGGAGACTCATGTAATACTAGTACTTTAAACAATAAAGAATTTTTAAAAAGATAAGATACAAGACAGACTTATCATAAATGAAAAGACGTTTGCAATTTAAGTTTCTCTTCTTTGTTTTTTTTTTAATATATATTTTATTGATATTTTACAGAGAGGAAGGGAGAGAGATAGAGAGTTAGAAACATCGATGAGAGATAAACATTGATCAGCTGCCTCCTGCACATCTCCCACTGGGGATGTGCCCCCAACCCAGGTACATGCCCTTGACCGGAATCGAACCTGGGACCCTTCAGTCCGCAGGTCGATGCTCTATCCACTGAGCCAAACCAGTTTCGGCTCTCTTCGTTTTTTTTTTTTAAAGAATAGAAGATGAATTTTATAAAAGATCAAAATTTTAAAGGCAATTTAAAAATAGCTTATAGCCTGGTTTGTGTGGCTCAGTGGTTGAGCATCGACCTATGAAGTAGGAAGTCACGCTTCAATTCCTGGTCAGGACACATGCCGGGGTTGCTGACTCTATCCCCAGTGTGAGGTGTGCAGGAGGCAGCTGATAAATGATTCTCTCTCATCATTGATGTTTCTATCCCTCTCCCTTCCTCTCTCTGAAATAAATAAAAATATAATTTAAAAAAACTAATCCAAATGAATTTTATATAATACTGGACAAATACAAGTTATCAAAAACAATATTGCTAAAATTTTAGTTCTTAAACATTTTTATAAAAATACAACTAAATATTTAAAAATTGAAAAAACACAAGGGACTGTCAGGAAGAAAAACCTTTTCTTCTACCTTCCTATGTTCATCACTAGGATAATGCAAATTAAACTAACAAAGCACAGATTAATCGGAAAAAAGGCAAGAATTTTTATGAGTATTTATATGTATGGGAGTTTGCTGGAAAGAAGTAAAACTCAAAGAAGTGGTTAGACTCAGGGGCTTATATACCCTTTTGATAAAAGAAAGGGGGTTGGGTTGCAAGGGATGATAAATTGTGGGAAATGATGAGGAAATATATGGAGGAACTAATAGGAGATAAGTGTTATTTTAGTAAGGTCTGTCTATATAAACTCATCTTGGGTTTAAGTCTCTGTCTTGAATAAATGTTGTACTTGTCTCCCTAGTAAAGGCTGGGAGTGGGGCTTTCTCAAAGGGAAATTTATGTCCTGCTTTCACACAGATGAGGGGAGGGCAGGGAACTCTCCTGATTCTGTTGATTCTCTATTGCCTTCAGCTCAAAAGAATCCTCATGCCAAAGAGGCTGATTTTGAGGCAACACCTCAGGTCAATGCAGCCTACCCTGATGACCAGGTTTGATATTCATGATAGGAATATTCAGAAGAAAGATTGCTCTGTAGGCTTCGCAGATACAGAAAACTTTTCCTCAGTTGTGTATTTAAGAGCATGTAGCTGTGCTGGCAAAAAAATTCTTCTTGAATGGCAAGCCTAATTAGTAGGTTGCATGGAATGGAGAAGGCTACTAAAGCTCAGTCTAGTCTGTGCTTCTTCATGTAAAAAAACAAACAAAAAAAAACAAACAATAAAATTTATTAATTTGTCAACATCCTGTTTTGGATGATTCCTGAGAGGAAAGTGGAAATTGACTCATTCACTCTTTTTTAGAAAGTTCTTGATTCCATTTTAAGCAGCTTCATTCAAATATAATTCACATATTGTGCAGTTGACCCACTTAAAATTACAATTCAGTAGTTTTTAGTGTATTTACAGAGTTGTGCAACCATCACCACAATCTAAGTATAGAACACTTTTATCAAACCCAAAAGAAACCCAGTGCCTTTTGTTATTGAGACCCCAATAGTATTTTTATTTTGTTTTGTGTGGGTTTATTTTGTTAGTTTGTTTTGTTTTGTTTTTCATCTGCCTATGTGCACTGGCCCAAAGAAACACACAAAGAGGAGTTTACAGTATAGAAGGAAAAATAGTTTAATATTGAATTGGCCAATATGGAGGTGAGGAGCTTATGCCCTTAAGTCCCGCTTCCCAGTGACATGTAAGTTACAGATTATATAGGGGTAAATCACAAGACACCATGAGTTATGGGGTCAGGGCCATGCTGGGAACTGACTGGCTGTAGATAAGGTAAGGGTAATAAGTCATTCCATCAGGTCTTGAGGACAGCTCGAAGGTCTGTTCCCACCCACCTCTGTCTGATTTCATGAGAAAGTAGCCAGGGTCTTTTTCCAATTTAGGGCTCAGGAGCTAAAACATAACTAAGATTAAGATGTCTTTTTTTCTGCCAGAGGTCCAGACGTTATGACCATTAGCCAGATCCCTGCTACTGTCTTCTGCTGCCACAGCGGTTGCTGATAATTTTGCAGAAAGACTAGGTCTCTGAGGATTATATAGAGAGAGGGAAGAATACGATTTCTGGAGCTAGAAGTTAAAACTAAATTTAATCAAAGTCATAGGGACTCTCGGTTTTACTTTTAGCAGTCACTCTCCATTTGTCCTCAATCTCACCAGACCTAGGCAATTACTAATATATTTTCTATCTTTAAAGTTTGCCTATTCTGGACATTTTATATAAATTGAATTATACGTTACATGGTCTTTTGTGACTGGCTTCTTTTAGCATGATGTTTTTAAAGTTCATCTACACTGAAGCATATGTCAGTACTTTATTTCTTCTTGTTGACAAATAATATTCCATTATATGGATATAGTATATTTAATTTATCTGTTCATCAATTGATACACATTTGGATGATTTCCATTTTGGTTATTATGAATAATGCTGCTATGAATAGTTGTACATAAGTTTTTATGTTGACATATGTTTTCATTTATCTTGATAGATACCTAGGAATAAAATGGCTGGGTCATGTGGCAACTCCATGTTTAACAATTTGAGGAACTACTGCCAAGACCGTTTCCAAAGGAATTTGGTCATTTTATAGTCTTATCAACAATGTGTGAGGGATCTAATTCCTCCATACCTTTGCCAAAACTTGTTATTATCTGTCTTTATTATAGCCATTCTAGGGGGATTGTGTGGTTTGGATTTGTACTTCCCTAGTAGACAAGATATTGAGCATCTTTTCATGTATTTATAGGCCATCTGCATATATTATTTGGAAAAATATCTTTTCAGATCTTTTACCTATGTTTTAGATTGAATTATTTATCTTTTTTAAAAAAATCCTCACTTGAGGATATATTTTTATTGATTTTTAGAGAGAGAGGGTAGAAAAGAGTGAGAGAGAGAGAGAAAGAGAGAGAGAAACATGGATATGAAAGAAACATCAATTGGTTGACTCTCATCTATGTCCCAACTGGATATTGAACCTGCAACCTAGGTATGTGCCCTGACCAAACCCACAACATTTTGGTGTATGTGATGATACTCCTTGTATAGTCTGAATACAAGGCCCTTCTCTGATTTATGATTTACAAATATTTTCTCCCATTCTATGAGTTATCTTTTGTCTTTCTTGATGTGTCCATTGTAGCACAAATGTTTTTAGTTTTGATGAGAATACCTATTTTTTGTTGTTTTTGCTGGTAATTTTGATGTCATATTGATATCTGAACAGCAAGCTGAGGTTCATCCTGGGATTGTGTCTCATGAAGACAAAGAATGAAATTTCAGAACAGAAGAATCAAACAAGAGGTGTAGGATTTATTCAAGCAGATACAGACCTCTCACATGGGAAGGGGGCCCAAGAGAGGGTTTCCACCAAAGCTCACTTGTCTAGAGGTTTTTATCCATCCTGAGTCCACTCTATCTGTGTCATACTTTGTTTGGTTCCTTGCCTAACAACAATTTCAAAATCCACCAGGTGCTCCCCCTCTTTCTTTCCTCTTCCTCCCCTTCTTTTGCAACATTCTGCACTTGCAAGATAAACATCCTTGTCTCATGACATCCTGTTTTTCTGCAAAACAAATATTTTGTAGTTTCAGCTAGTTCCAGCTGTCACAGTCCACACTTCCTTCTTCTCTGACCCTTTACCCTGTCTGCCTAAGTTATCTCTAGCTCCTCTCAATATTTATGAAGGTGTTGTCTAATCCAAGGTCAAAAAATGTATCCCTATATTTTCTTCTAAGAGTTTTATAGTTTTAGGCCTTATATTTAGGCCTACAACCAAAACAGAGTGGCACTGACATAAGGGTAGACATATAGATCATTGTAATAGTACTGAGAGTCTGGAAATAAACTCTTACACTGACAAACAATTTTTGACAAGGGTTCCAAAATAATCCAATTGAGAAGATTTTTCAACAAATTGTGCTAGGACAACTGGACATCCACATACAATTGAATAAATTGAGCTTCTTTCTGATACCATATAAAAATTAATTAATGCAAAATGAATTATACATCATTAAATAATATTCTATTTTGTTATATGGATGTGTCATATGATCCCTTATTATAGACACATTTTTACTACAATAAATAAAAGTATAAGTTTTTACTATTACAAGTAAAGGTCTTTTATATAAACCTATGCATTTCTTTTTTAAAAAAATATATTTTATTGATTTTTTACAGAGAGGAAGGGAGAGGGATAGAGAGTTAGAAACATCGATGAGAGAGAAACATCGATCAGCTGCCTCCTGAACACCCCCTTCTGGGGATTGAGCCTGAAACCTGGGCATGTATCCTTGACTGAAATCGAACCTGGGACCCTTCAGTCCGCAGGTCGATGCTCTATCCACTTAGCCAAACCAGTTAGGGTGCATTCATTTCTTTTTATTTCTTGAAAACATTTTTTGTTGTTGTTGTTGAAAACATTTTTAATAGCTAAATAATAGATGCGCCATAATCAATCATCTCTCTATTGTTGGAAAATTAGCTTGTTCCTACTTTTAAAAAATTTTATCTTTATTGTTGAAAGTATTACAGAGGTCTGCTTTGTTCCCCGCCCCCTCCCATTGACCCTCTCTTCCCTGCACCCACCCCTCCCAAACCTTTGCCACACTATTGTCTGTGTCCATGGGCTATGCATATATGCATATAAATCCCCTGGTTAACTCCCCCCCCCCCCCCCGCCCCCCGCAACCCTTCCAACCCCACTTGCCCTCAAAATTCCTCAGTCTGTCCATGGTTCTATGTCTCTGGATCTATTTGGTTGATCAGTTTATTTTGTTCATTAGATTCTACATATGAGTGAGATCATGTGATACTATCTTTCTCTGACTGGCTTATTTCGCTTAGCATAATACTCTCCAGGTCCATCCATGCTGTTACAAAGGATAAGAGCTCCTTTTTGTTCCATCTCCTTCACCTACCACCAATGTAACCCTCTTTACAGCTTCTCCTTTGGTTGCAATGCATAAAATAAGCTGCAAAATTGCCATTTTATGGAGCATTTTCTTAATCTGTTGAGATTTTGCTTCCTGGCAATTGTCATCAGTTTGGCTCAAATAAACTCTGATATGACTTTTTCTTAGGTTGGAAGTTCTCTTTTTGACAGAATGAATATTAAAGTTTTTCAGGAGATACCTTTAATTAAAAGTTTATTAAGATTGCTTAAACCTCTTGAGAAGGCTAAAAAGGGCTAATTCAAATGTAACCCTGATATTTTGGGGGCTAGCAATTGGAATTCATCCCAGCAAGCTCAGGGTGCATTCTTGATGACCTATAATTAAGGTCATTGCCTCCTTCCCAGAAACTGGTCTTGCAAGGCGTGTCACTGCCCTGGGGGGTGTGGGGGAAGGTCCTTATCGAACACCTGGGGCCTTCCCGTAAGCCCACAAAAGGAGGCAGAACCATATCTGCAAGACAAAGACCCCAGAAGATTATAAAAAGCGAAGCCTCTGCATGTTACTTCACTCTGATTTGGAAATTATTCCCGGAGTCCACTAGTGTTAACAAATGGGTTCCTCCCTTTCTCTAGGAAGCGTGCTTGGTATTTCTTTGCTCTTCTGTAACACTCTTACCAGGAATGCTAATTTATTCCTAGAAGGAGATTTTAAAGTAGAAATTCTGGCCTGGACCAGCTTTGGGAAATTTGTCTTTATCTCTTTCTTGTTATTTTCTCTATATTCTCAATTAAGCCTACTCAAAGGGAAAAAAATTCTACATACATCCAGGCAGAAGTCACCTACGTAAATCTAAATCCATCAGACTGGATTTAGATTTCTCAAGTAACTTTTGATGACAAAACAATTCAAGAAAGTGATACGGAACTTTTGGACTGGATCCTGGATTCTTTGTCCACCAGAGTTGAAGAATGAATCCACGGACAGAAGATTGTATAGCAAAAATGGAGATTTATTGAAGAACAAGTACAGACTCCCATGTGGGGAGAGGGAAAGAGTCCCACCCACTTCCTGTTTCCACGGTTTTTAAAGGCTGCAGTTCCTGTGTCCTGATATCCCCTCTGATTGATCAATATTCCCTTCCAAATTGGTTATTATAGTATTATAGTCCTGAGTCCCTCTGCCCTCATTGTCCTCCTATTCCTTCTGGGTTTTCTTCCTCCTTTATTTTGTAAATATAGACCTCTTGGCTGCTCCCAGTTCCCTTATCTTATGCAAATATAACTTGCCTCTCCCTTGTGTTATGGAAATGTACCTTCTCCCAGCCTGTCGCTCTGTGTTTTTTCCACAGACCCCAATTCTAAAAGTTCCCTAAGCCTGCATATATCCCCCTAAAATTCCTGTTTCAAAAGGATTGTCTCTTCTGCTCAGTAATATTTTGTTGTTGTTGGTTAAAGCAACAGGAGTACATTCTCTTATGTGCAAATAACCTGAAACATCTCCCAGAACCTTTCTTAAAGAAACAAACAACAAAAATTCAACTGCATTGTATGAAAATAAATTTAAATACTTTATTTATATTGCTTATGTAATAAATTATTTAAAATAACTTTCCCTCTGCTCTTCTGAGTTCCTGGCTGAAAACCTCTGTAATAAAAGACAGATTAGCTTGGCCAGTGTGGCTCAGTGTGTTATAATGTACCCCTCGAATCACAGAAGGACGCCTCAAGAAGTCGAATTAAAGAGTCACATTTATTGCAATCCGGGACTATGAGGGGGCATCTTGCTCTCCCAAATCTCATAGTAGTAAGATGGTCGCAAAACCAGACTTATATAGGCAAAGATCACAAAGGTATTGATTACATCCCAAGGTTTGGAATGAGGAGCCTGATTTGCAAAAAGCAGTTTACAGAAGTAGAAGCAGCATGTTAGCTTTGGGTCTCTGGATCACTGAATTGACAGAAACACATTATCTAGAGCCCTCGGGTCTGGAATGAGGAACCTGGTCAGACTTAAGCATGTTATCTAAATTACAGTTTTTGGGTCTCCGGAACACTGAGTCAACAGGGACACTTTAACTGGAGCCCTCTGACCTTGGGATAACTGTGCTGTCCTTCCCAGGTAAAGAAAAATGTGCTTTCTAAGACCAGTATGACCACAACAAATGGGATTTCACATTACAATCAATAGGGTATTTAATGGAATGGGATGATTTATATAATTCAGAAAATCAAAATAACTTTTCTATTGTTAAACAAAGCAAATAAGTACAGAAGCCAAGCAGCAGGGTTAAAGCTAAACTATAGTTTCTACCTGAGATGATTGCTACCATACTTCAAGTGGTTGAGCATTGACCTGTGAACCAGGAGGTCATGGTTCAATTCCCAGTCAGGGCATATGCCTGGATTGTGGCTTGATCCCCAGTAAGGGGCATGCCAGGGGCAGCTGATCAATGATTCTCTCTCATTATTGATGTTTTTATCTCTCTCTCCCTTCCTCTCTGAAATAAAAAATATATATATTTTTTAAACTTAAAAAAATTAAAAAGACAGGTTAAAAGAAAAAAAATTAGAAGTTTATTAACATGTACACATGTTAAGCCAGGAAAACGGAGAAACTGTGAGATGGCCCCAAGATACTACCTTAAATATCAGGTTTAGCTAAAGACAAAAGGAAGATGTTGAGGGTAGGGGTTAGACAGTTGTGGGAGATTATGAGGAAAAGCATAGTGAAGAAGGGTTAGGTTTATTATGCAGATTTACTACTGACAAGATTCTCTTGCAATTTATAGTCAAACTTCTCTTCCTTGTAAGAGAGGGAGATACTTACAAATGGAGATTTCCTTTATGAATGTACATTTCTCTTAGAAAAGAGTAACTTCTTTCTTTTCAGAGCTTCTCACATGTCTGCAGTTTTTAAAAATAATCAGCTGAAAATAATTCTTATGTCAAAGAGTATCAGCATATTCTGATACTCTTCTTCACAAACCAGCAAAATTACATAATCCAACAATAGGAAGAAGAATCAAATGCAGAAAAAACATAAATGGAGAAATGAGGGGCTGTGTGCAATTAATGCATTTATCCATTGAACTTTCTCTAAATAATTATAAAACAAAGTTGTTGCAGAAGACCAAAGAAATACCAAGCATGCTTCCTAGAGAAAGGGAGGGACCCCGTTTATTAACACTAGTGGACTCCGGGAATAATTTCCAAATCAGAGTAAAGTAACACGCAGAGGGCTTCACTTTTTATAACCTTCTGGGGTCTTTGTCTTGCAGATATGGTTCCGCCCCCTTTCATGGGCTTACAGGAAGGCTCCCAGGTGTTGGGGGTCCCCAGGCTATATCCAATGATCTGTCCTGGGGCCAGCGATGACCCACCCCCACCCCCACCAGGGCAGTGCATTGTTCACAGTTTTTATGGCCTGACACGCCTTGCAAGACCAGTTTCCTCCTCATTAGAGTTTAGTTCATTATTTCAAAGTTTTATTTTTCACCCATGAGCTAAACTAACTAGTTTCTGAATATTTTTTTTCTAGTTTTCTTAAATATTTGGCTACAACTCTCCAAAGTAGTGTCTCTTTCCTTCCACCTGACCATTTGTCATAATTCTTGTTGTTCTAGCTTTTGCCCCAACAATACTAAAATTAATAAAAGTTTGTCTACACCAGGTTACAATCCCTACTTATATTCAGGAAATACCACCCCTAGACACCATCACAACCTCATTTTGTGCCCAGGCCTTATGGTCCCTCTGACAGAGAGCAAGGATTTTTTGCTTTGAAGAAAAATGTTGCCCCCTTTCAGCAGGAAGCAGCTATAGAAGAGACCCAATGCCCCTTTTTCTCTGAAAGAATTCAGTGCCAAAAGTCCTTGAGAAGGGAAATGTTAAACAGATCCTCAGCTTACAAGGGGGGAAAAAAGAGGCTGGAATGTTAGGTACATTCTCTATCTTTCCCCTGCCCTCCATTATACCCCACCTAGAGCTTTCACCCTCCCTGCATTTTTCCTATTATTCTCATTACAGGTTTCACAAAACATAATCAATGGCTTTCAGTTTCCAGTAAACTGCCTCAGTAGACTGCCAAAACCTGGCCTCCTACCCACTAGTTACACTGACCTTCACAGGAGGCACAAATATCCCTGTTCCCCCTACTTTGGCCTGCGTGCACCATTTTGTGGCTCAGCCCACTTGGTTTCCAGGTGATCAACAAATTGATAATTCTTTACCACTGGCAATTTAATTTGGACTTGTGCCTTCCTCCTTTGGTGATCCTAATAACAATGAAGCCAGAAGCAAGATCTCAACTGCTCTTGAGAATTTTAGTTTTGCAGTTTCATTTATGCATTTGAAATTAAGGCTAGAACTAAAAAAGAATACTTGAAGTTGGGAGAAAACAAAGCAGGGATTGGATTACAGGATAGTTAACAAGATTGTGTGCTTTCTTAAGGGTGTTTAAGCTTTTGAGGAGTCTGAAAAGAGCATTTCAAGGGTGTGCTAACCTAGATGGACAAGAACAATGGACAGGGCTTGCTTAAGGCAAAGATAAACTTTTTACTAAGAAATTATATGCCTGGAGCATGACTACTCACCATGATTTGTCTAGTTAGGAATTTATGATTACATCATCCTGTGAGGTTACTTTTGTTCACTGGACTTGTCAGATTTGTTATAGGGCCCCTCCATTTAAAAAAAAAATTTTATTTTTTTATTGATTTCAGAGAGAAAGGGAGAGGGAGAGAGAAACATTAACAATGAGAGAGAATCATTAATTGCCTGCCTCCTGCATGCCCCCTACTGGATGGGGATTGAGCCCACAACCCGGCATGTGCTCTGACCAGGAATTGAACTGTGATTTTCTGGTTCATAGGTCCATGCTCAACCACTGAGCCACACCAGCTGGGCTATAGGTCTCCCCTTTTTTATGCCCACAACCTCACTACCCAGACCAGCTGATTCAAATAGGTAGGGGTGGGACCTAGAATCTATCTTTAAACAAGTTTTTCAGATAATTTTGATTAATATGTTTAGAGTTGCACTATCCAACAAAAAACTATTGTGAGCCATAGGTAATTTTAAATTTTCTAGTAGTCATTTTAAAAAATGAAAATAAATTGGTACCATTAACTTTAATAATTTATTTTACTTAATCCAATATATCCAAAACATTATGATTTCAACAGGTAATTGTATGTGGCTGGAGTGGCACCAGGTTTTAGACCCATGGAGTCAGACTGGACCTGGGTTCAGCAACCTCGGTACTTGACTTATGCCTAGGAAAGAATTCAGAGCCAAGACAAACTATAAGGAGACATCTATATATATAAAAGGCTAAGTAACCGACCATCCATCCATCCAACCATCCGACCAACTGACTGGCTGGTACATATAATGCACACTGGCAATCTCTATATATAAAAGGCTAATATGCTAAGTGTCCCTCTGCCCGTCCAACCAATTGCTATGACACACACTGACCACCAGGGACCAGACGCTCAACACAGGAGCTGCAGAGCTACTGTGACTTGGCAGCAGCGGTTCTCTGGTGACACACCCCAAAATCAGAGAGGAGGGAGCCTGATTCCTCATGGGGCCATGCAATTCCACCTTCAGCCGTGGATTATGTTGTTGCTGGGGCACTGTCGGCCCTGAATCTGGTTTGCTGCAGACCTGTGTTTGCATTCCACACCCTGTATGACAGTAACTTTGCAGAGTGCCCTCTTACACTCTGGGACCCCTCTGGGGATGTCAGAGAGCCAGTTTCAGCCTGGTTCCCGCAGGTTAGGCTGAGGGATCCCACCTGTCAGGGGGACCCTTTTGGAGGGGTGTTTCTCTCTTCCCGCAACCAGTGCAGAGAGAAAGAATTCGGGGTTTGATGAATCTTGATTAGAACGTGACAAGGTGTAAGGAAAAATGAAAAAACACAAGACTGAGACAGAAATAGAGTGAAAGCTGGGCCTGAGTGTGGCGTCTGCCCTCTGATAGAGGGACAGATGCAGAGAGCACCAGCACCAGAAGGATTTTATTAAATACTTGAATAACAGGAAGTTCCATCACATCTGGGTGGGCCTTGAGTTCCTGGTGACATTATGAGATCCACCCCCTTAACACTGGGTGGGAAGATCAAACTAAGTGGCATCCCAATCTCTTGATTAGGCCCGCCCCCAGGGCATGGCTCTGCCTGCGCTCAGTATTTCAGCCGATATATTTAAACCAAGTGTTTCAGCCAGCGGCCCTGACAGTACCCTGCTCACTCCGTAGACAATGCCCTTCCAGCCACGGCACCACCCCAGGTGTGGCTGGCCAGGGAGGGACCTCAGATGGTTGGCTCCAGGGTGTGTCTGGCCCATTTCACCCAGTCCCACACCTCTGGCCACTTTCTAATTAATTTCCTTTCAAAAGTGCACAAATCCATGCACCAGGTCACTAGTTTAAAAATAAACGTTGACTTGTGCATGCATGATACATATAAAGTTCTCACTGTTACCAATTGCAGGCGTGTGTTTTGATCTGTCATTGCTGATCGTGAAATTTGGTTGTTTTTGTTGACATTCAATGTGAACCACATTGTGATTTATTTATCAACCATCCAACCGACTGACCGGCTGGTACATATGATGTGCACTGGCAATTTAAAAATAAACGGTGACTCTCTGGCGCCAATCGAATGCATGTTTTAATTTTATAATACTATATTATATATAATTTGACATGTAATCTTTTGCAGAAACGTAATTACCGCACAAACCCTTCTTCTATTTAATTTCCTTTCAATGTGCATGAATCCATCCACTGGGCCACTAGTTTATTTATAAAATCACAGAGGTAGAAGTAATTTGTAGAAGAAATGGGCTGAGGAAACAATTTATAGAGACAAAGGAAGGGGCTCTTGGAGCCTGCAAGAGAGGGAGGTAATGGTAATGTGCCTGGGAGGGGGAGTGGGTAGGGAAAGGGAAAGGGAAAGTGACAATGAACGGGAAAGGGAAATGGAAATTTTCCCAGGAGGGAGAGTACACTGGTCCTCCAGTCTAAGGGTTTAAGAGTAGAGATTTTAGGGGAGGTCCCAGGGGAAGATCTTATTAGAAGATGTTATTGGCAGCTTTCCAGGTGTGTCCTTTCAGGGCCTGGGTCTCCACTGATTGATTGGTTGGGGCCAGGGCACGGGATCATTAGCCATGGGGTCGCTTGTCTGGTTTTTCTGCTTTTCTGAGCCTGCAGCTGAAATACAACTGAGGCCTAGATATTATCTCTAGGGAGGAAATGTCAGGGGGTCCAAATCACATGACCAGTGATATGCTAGGGGAGGAAAGGTCACTCTGGGGGGTGGGGTCCCACCCTGCAATTGTCCTTTGCTAGGCAGCCAGGAGTTTCTTCCCTGTTGACCTTCTGTACCTGGCCCATCATCCTTGCTCTGCTCATGTCTGTCTGCCATAATCAACATAAAAATTTATTAATGGGCCCTGGCCGGTTTGGCTCAGTGGATAGAGCGTCAGCCTGTGGACTGAGGGGTCCCGGGTTCGATTCCGGTCAAGGGCATGTACCTTAGTTTCGGTCACATCATCAGTAAGGGGTGTGCAGGAGGCAGCTGATCGATGTTTCTCTCTCATCGATGTTTCTAACTCTCTATCCCTCTCCCTTCCTCTCTATAAATAAAAAATCAATAAAATATATTTTAAAAAATTTATTAATGAGATATATATATATTTTTTGGTTGCAAGTCCTCAAAATTTGATGTGCCTTTTACACTTATGTTACATTTCAATTTGGACCAGCCACATATTAAATGCTCTATTGCCATGTGTGGCCGCAGCTGTTATATTGGATAGGGCATGTATAGAGAATTAGACAACACTAGATTGTAACTATGGAGGACAGAGACTGCATTTCATTCCTATATTTGCAAAGTCTAGCAAAGTGCCCAGAATATAAACAATGTTCAAGAAATATTTGTTGGTTGGTTGGTTAGTCACTGTAGCAGGTTGGGCTGTAATCATATGAAGCCATGTACCTATGGTTGTGACTGTGGCTTGAGAAAAAGCCCTAGGTTTTTCTGAGGTATTCAGAAATCTCCTAGGGCAGTTAATAGATAATCTTTAGTATTCTATTCAGAATCACTTCAAAGGCTCCGATGGAGGAGGGACTCACTTCAAAGGCTTTAAGAGGGAGAAATAGAGCAAGTTGGGAAAGTTGGTTGCCAAGACAACCTTCTCAGGATTGAAAGAGGACAATCAAACATTGTAGACCCAAGCTTGGTATGCCTGCAATCTCTCCTTTTGTTACATACTCTCATTTTGCTAGGCTATAAGGAAGAATAGTTTTGAAATGGCTACTTAAGAGTGTAATTTGGAGCCAGAGGGTCATGTGGCACTAAAAGTGTTTCAGAGCAAAAAGAAGGAAAGTGGATTGCTTCTCCATTTTGGCTAAGATCAAATGAAGTGTTTGTTCTTATCAGTGTAATATCTGATATCTGATAGGTCCTCCACCTGAGGACAACCTTTTACATGGATTTTTGGAGCAGGGAGGTAGAATAGGAGCTTGCTCAGTCCATTCCACGTATTGACCCAACATTACAGTACTTTCCGGAGAGTGCACGCGCGCGCACCCACACACACACACACACACACAGAGAGAGAGAGAGAGAGAGAGAGAGAGAGAGAGAGAGAAATTGGCAACCTGGACTTGTGCTCTGATCAGGAATCAAACTGGTAACATTTTGGTGCATGGTATGATGCCCAACCAACAACCAGAGTCACAGTGGCCAGGGCAACTTTTTCCTACTATTTTGATATGTTGCTACTATACTAAATTCATATATACATTTAGATCTATTTCACCACCCTATTGTCTGTGTCCATGGGTTATGCATATATGCATATATGCATACAAGTTCTTTGGCTGATCTCTATCCATCCACCCACCCTCCCCTGACTTCCCTCTGAGATTCCATAGTCTGTTCTATGCTTCTGTTTTGTTTGTTTTTGTTTTTGTGGTTAATCCTCACTCGAGGATATTTTCCATTGATTTTTAGAGAGAGCAGAAAAAGAGGATAGACACAGAGAGAGAAACATTGATGTGAGAGAGACACATCAATTGGTTGCCTCCTGCAAGGGCCAGGTATCAACCCTGCAACCAAGGTATGTGCCCTTGACCGGAATTGAACTCAGGACCCTTCAGTCTGCAGGCCGATGCTCTATCCACTGAGTTAAACCGGCTAGGGCTTATGCTTCTATTTTGGATCTATATTCTTCATAAGTTTATTTTGTTCATTAGATTCCACATATGAGTGAGATCATGTGATACTTGTCTTTCTCTGACTGGCTTATTTTACTTAGCATAATAACCTCCAGGTCCCTCCATGCTGTCTCGAAGGGTAAGATATCCTTCTTTTTTACTGCTGCATAGTAAATGTACTATGCATTTATTGCATGGGGTAAATGTACCACTGCTTTTTTTTTTTTTTTCCTGTTCCTGAACTTCATTTTTTTTCAATCTTTAATTTCTTTATTGATTAAGGTATCACATATGTGACCTCATCCTCCCATAATCTCCGCCCCCCCACTCATGCTCTCATCCCCCTGTTGTCTGTGTCCATTGGTTAGGCTTATATGCATGCATACACATCCTTTGGTTGATCTCTCCCTCTTACCCCCACCCTCCCCTACCTTCCCTCTGAGGTTTGACAGTCTGATTGCTGCTTTTCTGTCTCTGGATCTGCCCCTGTTCATCAGTCTATGTTGTTCACTATATTCCACAATGAGTGAGATCATGTGATATTTACCTTTCTCTGACCACTGCTTTTTTTTTTTTTTTTTTTTTTAGTGGGGTTTTGCATTATTTTACTAACTCATGGCTGAAATTTTATTTTATTTTATTTTTTTACAGAGAAGAAGGGAGAGAGCTAGATAGTCAGAAACATCGATGGGAGAGAAACATCGATCAGCTGCCTCCTGCACACCTCCCACTGAGGATGTGCCGGCAACCCAGGTACATGCCCTTGACCAGAATCGAACCTGGGACCCTTCAGTCCGCAGGCCGACGCTCTATCCACTGAGCCAAACCGGTTTCCGCTTATTTTATTTTATTTTTTTAATTAAATCTTTATTGTTCAGATTATTACAGTTGTTCCTCTTTTTTCCCCCCATAGCTCCCCTCCACCTGGTTCCCACCCCACCCTCCGCCCTCACCCCCTGCCACTGTCCTCATCCATAGATGCACGATTTTTGTCCAGTCTCTTCCCACATCCCCCACACCCCTTTCCCCCCGCAAGAATAGTCAGTCCACTCTCTTTCTATGCCCCTGATTCTATTATAATCACCAGTTTATTCTGTTCATCAGATTCTTTATTCACTTGATTTTTAGATTCACTTGTTGATAGATATGTATTTGTTGTTCATAATTTGTATCTTTACCTTTTTCTTCTTCTTTCTCTTCTTAAAGGATACCGTTCAGGATTTCATATAATACTGGTTTGGTGGTGATGAACTCCTCTAGCTTTTCCTTATCTGTGAAGCTCTTTATCTGACCTTCACTTCTGAATGATAGCTTTGCTGGATAAAGAAGTCTTGGTTGTAGGTTCTTGGCATTCATCACTTTGAATATTTCTTGCCACTCCCTTCTGGCCTGCAAAATTTCTGTTGAGAAATCAGCTGACAGTCGTATGGATACTCCCTTGTAGGTAACTGAGCCTCTTTCTCTTGCTGCTTTTAAGGTTCTCTCTTTGTCTTTTGCTCTTGGCATTTTAATTATGATGTGTCTTGGTGTGGTCCTCTTTGGATTCCTTTTGTTTGGGGTTCTCTACGCATCCTGGACTTGTAAGTCTATTTCTTTCACCAGGTAGGGGAAGTTTTCTGTCATTATTTCTTCAAATAGGTTTTCAATATCTTGCTCTCTCTCTTCTTCTGGCACCCCTATAATTCGGATGTTGGTACGCTTGAAGCTGTCCCAGAGGCTCCTTACACTATCTTCGTATTTTTGGATTCTTTTTTCATTTTGCTTTTCCAGTTGGGTGTTTTTTGCTTCTTCGTATTTCAAATCTTTGACTTGATTCTTGTGATCCTCTAGTCTGCTCTTGGAACTCTGCATAATATCCTTTATTTCAGTCAGTGTATGCTTAATTTCTAGTTGGTCCTTTTTCATAACCTCAAGGGTCTCACTAGATTTCTTGAGGGTCTCACTACATTTATCAGCAGTCTCACCAAACTTTTTGAGGGTCTTACTAAATTTATCGGCGGTTTTTAGAAAGTTCTTGAAAAACCTTAAAAGTGTGGTTTTGTACTCTATATCCAGCAGTTTGCTTTCCTCCATTTCTGTCATTTGTGTCCTGTTTCTTTGTCTGGGCATTTTTTATGCTTCCCTGTGTTGGTAGAGTGGCTTTGTGTGCTAAGTGTCCTATAGGGCCCAGTGGTTCATCTTCCCCAATTACCTGAGGTGGACACTCTTGGTGCACCCCTTTGTGGGCTTTGTGCACAGTCTTGTTGTAGTTAAGCCTTGATTGTTGTAGGTATCACTGGGAGGAATTGACCTCCATGCCAATTGGCTGTGAGAGTCAGCTTTGTCTATGGTGGGAGAACTTCTGTGCTGAAGACACCCTTATGAGGCAAGACTTGCTTCAGTGGGGCTTTGGTGCTCACTGAGTCTGCTCCCTGAGTGTGTCCCTTATGGATCTGAGGAGTTGTAATTGGATGGTCCCACTCTGACCACTGGGTACACTGGCTCTTGGATCTAAGGAGGTGCTAATTTAGCCTCTTCCTGAGGCTACCCAGCAGAAGCTACGAAGAGATCTGCAGATTCCCCTTCCTTGTTTGGGGTTTGGAGGTGCCCAAATGAGGCCCAACCATGAAGCAATGCAAGCTGCTGTGGGGCCTTGGGCCTTCTCTTGGAAGTTCTGGGTCTGTGTGGCCCAGCTGCAGTTTGTTAGGTAATTTTCAGATGCAAAGAGCCAGGGCATTCATATTCAAAAGCCTCTGCCACAGCTTGGGTGGGGCGGGGTCTCAGGGAATCAACAGGGAAGAGCAAGCAGCTATGGCTGATCCTCAGCCCTGCCCTAAGGGGCCCCTCGTCTCAGTGTCCTGGTAATCGCTGCAAGCACCTCTGAGAGAAAGCTGCCCTCGAGTTCCAAGTTCTGCCCACTGCCAGACAGTCCAGTTTCTCCCTGTTTGAATCTGGGTCCCCAGAGACTCACCCGGAACTGGAGTTCAGAGCAGTCTGGGGCTTGTGACTCCCTCCCGATTCAAAAAGACAGCCTCGTCCTCAGTTGCCAGCCCTTGCCGCGTGCACCTCCGTACCTCTGCACTGCCGCACCTCCTCTGAGTCTCAGTGTGCTTTTCTCTTTCCTTCTAGTTGTAGAATTTCCACTCAGCCAGCCTTCCTGTGGTTCTGGATGATGTCTGTTTTGTCTTTTAGTTGTATTTTTGAATTTGTTGTGAGAGGCAGCAATTTCTGGTGTTTACCTATGCTGCCATCTTGGTTTCTCCCCTGACCACTGCTTTTTTATCCACTCATCTACAGATGAATACTTGGTCTGTTTCCAGATCTTAGCTATTGTAAATTGTGCTGCTATGTACATAGGGGTGCATACATTCTTTCTGATTGGCGTTTTGGGTTTCTTAGAATATATTCCTAGAAGTGGGATGACTGGGTCAAATGGCAGTTCTATATTTAATTTTTTGAGGAAACTTCATACTGTTTTCCATAATGGCTGCACTAGTCTGCATTCCCACTAGCAGTGTACTAGGGTTCCCTTTTCTCCACATCCTCACCAGCACTTGTCATTTGTTGATTTATTGATGGTAGCCATTCTGACAGGTGTGAGGTGATACCTCATTGTCATTTTAATTTACATCTCTCTTGCCCATCTGTATTTCCACATTGGAGAAATATCTATTTAGGTCTTTTGCCCATTTTTTAATTGGATTGCTTGTCTTCCTTTTGTTAAGTTGTATGAGTTCCTTATATATTTTGGATATTAACCCTTTATAAGGTGTATCATTGCCAAATATGTTCTCCCATACAGTGAGCTCCCTTTTCATTTTGTTTAGTTTATAGTTTCTTTTGCTGTGCAGAAGTTTTTTATTTTGATGTAGTCCCATTTGCTTATTTACTTCTTTGTTTCCTTTGACCTAGGAGATGTATCTGCAAACATATTGCTATGAGAGATGTCTGAAATTTTGCTGCCTATGATTTCTTCTAGGATTTTTGTGGTTTCATGACATATTTAAGTCTTTTATCCATTTTGAGTTTATTCTTGTGTATGGTGTAAGTTGGTAGTGTAGTTTCAATTTTTTGCATGCACCTGTCCAATTTTCCCAACACCATTTATTGAAGAGACTGTCTTGACTCCATTGTATGTTCTTGCCTCCTTTGTCAAATACTAATAGAGCGTAATGGCTTGGGTTGATCTCTGGGGTCTCTGTTCTGTTCCATTGATCTATATGCCTGTTCTTATGCCAGTACCAGCTGTTTTGATTACAGTGGCTTTTAGTATAACTTGCTATCTGGAATTGTGATCCCTCCAACTTTGTTCTTCTTTCCCAAGATTGCTGCGGCTATTCAGGGTTATTTTTGGTTCCATATAAATTTTTAGATTATTTGTTCTATATCTGTGAAATATGCATTGGTACTTTAACAGGGATTGCATTGAATATGTAGATTGCTTTGGGTAGTATGGGCATTTTAATGATGTTAATTTTACCAATCCATGAACATGGCATATTCTTGCACTTGTTTATGTCTTCTTCTACTCTTTTGTCAACATACTGTTGTTTTCCATGTAAAAGCCATTTACCTCCTTGGTTGAAGTTATTCCTAAGTATCCTAATTTTTTTGTTGTTTTAATGGTAAATGGGATTGTTTGTTTAGTTTCTCTTTCTGAGAATTCATTATTGGTGTATAACAATGCCATCTAGTTCTGGGTGTTAATTTTGCATCCTGCTGTATTGCCAAATTCATTGAGTAAATTTAGTAGTTTTTTAGTGGAGTCTTTAGGGTTTTCTATGTACAATAGCATGTCATCTGCGAATAATGACAGTTTTACTTCCTTTCCAATTTGAATGCCTTTTGTTTCTTCTCTTTGTCTGATCTCTGTGGCTAGGACTTCCAGTACTATGTTGAACAAGAGTGGTGAAAGTGGACATCCCTGTTCCTGTTCTTAGGGGAAATGTTTTCATTTTTGCCTATTGAGTATGATATTGGCTGTAGGTTTGTCATATTTGGCATTTATTATGTTAAGATATGATCCCTCTATGTTGACTTTGCTGAGAATTTTTAATCAAAAATGGGTATTAAATTTTGTCGGATGTTTTTTCTGCATCTATTGATATGATCATGTGATTTTTGTCCTATTTGTTTATTGATGGCAAATATTGTACCAGCCTTGATTCTCTGGAATAAATCCCACTTGGTCAAGGTGTATTATCTTTTTAATATATTGCTGGATCCAACTTGTAATGTTTTCTTGAGGATTTTAGCATCTATGTTCATCAGAGATATTGGCTTGTAATTCTCTATGTTTGTGTCTCACTATCTTTGTAGGGTCCTCCTATGAACGTAGTCAAACTAATTTCTCTCCTTTTAATAGATCTAATGTCAATCTGATTATTAGATATGCCAAAGAACCTAAAAGGGTAGAAAATTTTTTTTCCTTCTCTACATAGGTATAGATCTTTTATGGCTTTTTTGTATGATCAGTCGATGAAAGGTTTGAAAAGAGAAAGGACAACTTACAACCATGGTATTTTTATTTTATTACTAAAAATATACTGTGGTATTTATTAACAATGGAATAAATAAGTACTGTTGTTAATATAGGACCATTTTGATCAGTTTTCTATCCTATAACTCTTTGAAATTATTATTATTTTTTAAAAATATATTTTATTGATTTTTTTACAGAGAGGAAGGGAGAGAGATAGAGAGTTAGAAACATCGATGAGAGAGAAACATCGACCAGCTGCCTCCTGCACATCTCCTACTGGGGATGTGCCCGCAACCCAGGTACATGCCCTTGACCGGAATCGAACCTGGGACCTTTCAGTCCACAGGCTGACGCTCTATCCACTGAGCCAAACCGGTTTCGGCTGAAATTATTAATGCTAAATTTTGCTATCTGAATAAATTATGGGAGATTCTTTTTTTTTTTTTTTTTTTTACACTTCCCTATTGGGAAACATGAGACTTGGTCGGACAGTTTGTAAGGAGGATATTCTAATAAAAGGGAAGTGTGTGTTGCCCTAACCAGTTTGGCTCAGTGGATGGAGTGTCAGTCTGCGGACTGAAGGGTCCCAGGTTAGATTCCGGTCAAGGGCATGTACCTGAGTTGCGGGCACATCCCCAGTAGGGGGTATGCAGGAGGCAGCTGATGGATGTTTCTTTCTCATTGATGTTTCTAACTCTCTATTTCTCTCCTTTCCTCTCTGTAAAAAATCAACAAAATATATATTTAAAAAAAAAAGGGGGGGGGGGGGGAGTGTGTGGAAGGCTGCCTGCCCTGTTTATATGAATTCCAACTTAGGGGAGTGTTGAAGACAGCGCCCCTAATTATTCTTTGACCTTTCCAAACAAGCCTGTGTGCATGCAGACCCCCGGGTGTTTACTGGAATCCTTATGCTTAATTCCTGGATGCCCTTGCCTAGAGGACAATGTAAACTTCCCAAGATTACTCATCCGACTGATTGTATCTGAAGATAAAAATTCCAATAAAGGCCTGACGAGACAGGCAAAGGAGGTGGCCTGGCTTCTTCAGCTGGGCAAGCCCCTTAGTCCTCTCCTCCACAGTGAAACTGTGTCTGAGTAATCTGTTCTTCCGTTGTTCAGGGGTTGCTGGTCAGCCCTGGAATTTCCCTACCTTTATCGCTTTATACTTTATTACCCTATTTTTATGACTTTTATACAAGAAGGTTTAAATACAAAACAAAATGCTTGAATTTCGACACAGGGCTCCAAAAAACTACCACCATGGTGTGACAGATATATGAGGAGCTGAGCCAGAATCTGTGTCCAATGGATTTAACTTTCCTATAATTATAAATATTGGCTTTCTTTTTGTGAAATACAAAATGAACTAGATCTCCAAAGAGAACAGAAGCTTTAAACCCTGGTAGACTTTAAAAGTAAGACTTAAAAAAAAAAAAAAAAAAAAAAAAAGACGGTTTCATCTTCCTGTATGTGTGTGCCAGAAATAGAGTTAATTTCCCAAGGAACACAACAGTTCAGGGTTCACTTCAGCTGCAATTTTGTGGTTCACACAGTTCATGGCAGTCTTTACCACAGAGACTAGGAAAGCCAAATGCTAACTTTCTTAATCTTACTTGTACCCAATTGTGGTTATTGTGACACAGACAGAAGACTGTTGGTAAATAGGGGGAAAGTTTTTTATTTTCTGATGAAAGAGACTGCTATAGATTGAATATTTGTGTCTCATCAAAATTCATACAGTGAAACCTAATCCCCAATTTGATAATATTAGAAGGTGGGGCTTTTTATGAAATGATTAAGTCATGAGGATGGAGCCCTCATGAATGGCATTAGTGCCCTTATAAAAGAGGCCCGAGACAGCTCCCTGGTCCCTTCAGTCATGTGAGTACATAGTGAGAAGGCAAAAATCTATGAACCAGGAAGTGGTCTCTCGTCAAACATGAAATCTGCCAGTACCGTGAACTTCCCAGCCTCCAGAATGGTGAGAAATAAATATTTGTTGTTAAAGCCACTCAGTCTGTGGTATTTTTGTTATAGCAGCCTGAGCAGACTAAGACAGAGAGATGGATGTGGCTGATACCACCTCTTCTCCCCTTTTCTCTCTTGAAAGCAGAACTTATGTCTAAAGTCCTGGCAACTATTTTTATTTTTAAATTGATTTCAGAAAGGGAGGAAAAGAGAGAGAAACCTCAATGTCAGAGAGAAACAATGATTGTTGCTTCCTATACACACCCTGGCCAGAGATCAAACCTGCAACCTTGGTATGTGCCCTTGTTACAGAAAAACCAGACAAGAACCAAACAGCGCTCTGAGAGTTTGGAGTTACACTTTATTCACCGCGGCGGGCTTAGGGAAATGAATCCAAATTCTAAGCAAAGCTACAAGCAGAACTTCCCTTTTTATAGAAGAGCCACCAGCCCTTTGTGTGCTTGCTGGCGGCGGCCTTGAAAACTATACAGTTCTATCCAATTAAAAAATGCACCTGGCATGGCATTGGGTGTATCTAGTCTCTGGCCTACAAGGTCAGACAGCTAAGTTTATCTCCCCTCTTATTCAAGCAGGCTAGAAAGGAAAGTTATTTTTTTCAGAATAAGAGGCCATCCAAGGAATAGCAGAGAATTCCGAACAGTAGTTTTACAGAATAGGGGTTTTCCTTCACACCCTGACCGGGAATTGAACCCACAACCTTTTGGTGTATGACAGGATGCTCCAACCAACTGAAGCACTTTGAACTATGCACAAAGATATTTCAGGTCATTGGCCTAGACTTTAATGCCAATACTCCTTCTCTCCAAAAGTTTTGTGTGGAAAAAATCCTATTTGAGTCACTGTTGGTTAAGTGTTCTATAATGTGCAGCCCAAATAGTAGACAACTACTAGAGGTAGTATAATACTATACAAAGCAATAATTTAAAAATACAAATCATGAATTAAACTGGTTTCCTGCCTACATAAATTCAATAGATTTTTTTCAACAGATATTTGCAAGAGTTGATACGCTAAAGGAACAAATATAAATCACCACTAGATTTCACTTGAAGACTTAACTATGAAGACCCTACTTACATGGTATTGGTGATAATAATTTTCATTGAGTTATCTGAGGAAAAATACTAAAAGGATTCACAGACTTAAAATACAATCTCAAGAAACACTGTATTCTTGCCACTGTTAGATGGAGAATGAAACAAAATTTCTTTGAGTGATTTTTTGAACTGGTTTCAAGTATTAAAAGCTCTTCATTCCAAGATTATACTAAACATTTCCCTGGATTTTTTAAAAAAATACATTTTTATTGATTTCAAAGAGGAAGGGAAAGGGAAAGAGAAACACCAATGATGAGAGAGAATGATTGATTGGCTGTCTCCTGCACGCCCCTTACTGGGAATTGAGCCTGAAACCTGGGCATGTATCCTTGACCAGAATTGAACCCGGGACCCTTCAGTCCGCAGGCTGATGCTCTATTTGCTGAGCCAAACCGTCTAGGGCTGAAATTTTTCATTTTTATAGTTTTATTGTGTATTTTTATGTTTACCATTTTAAATATATTTTATTGATTTTTTACAGAGAGGAAGGGAGAGAGATAGAGAGTTAGAAACATCAATCAGCTGCCTCCTGCACATCTCCTACTGGGGATGTGCCCGCAACCAAGGTACATGCCCTTGACCGGAATCGAACCTGGGACCCTCTAGTCCGCAGGCCGACGCTCTATCCACTGAGCCAAACCGGCTTTGGCTATGTTTACCATTTTAGTCTGGCCAGAATTAATTTTTAATTGTAGTGTGATGGTATGGGAGAGAGATCAAACTTTGTCATTCCAACACAGACAGTGCCCCCAACTGTATGTTGGGTTATTTATCCTTTCTTCATTTACTTGAGCTGCCACCCTTCATCACTTCAATGGTCATGTACATGTATACAGGATTGGGCAAAAATAGGTTTATAGTTGTGAGTATGGAAAACACAGTTTATCTTGCATTACTATTTATTAATTGTATTATTTTCCATACAAATAACTGTAACCCTGCTTTTGCCCCACCCTGTATGTTTTTTGCCAAATTTGGAAAGTTTTCAGTCATTATTTCTTTGAATATTTTTTCAGCTCCTCATTCTTTCTCTTCTACTGAGGATACAGTAGTATTTGTCTCACAAGTCTATGAGGCTCTGTTTTTTCTGTTTTTTTCCTCCCTCAGTCTTTTTTCTCTCTGCTGTTCATATTAAGTAAAATCTATTGGTCAAAATTCAACTTTCTGATTCTATCCTCTGTCATTTCTACTCTGCTATTGAGCCCATCCAGTAAGTTTTTATTTCAGTTATTATATTTTTCAGTTTTGTAGTTTTCATTTTTTTAAAAAAAATTGGTGTCATTTAATGTGTTTTTTAATTGAGGAAAGGAGAAATAGAGAGATAGAAATATCAATGACAAGAGAGAATCATTGATTGGTGGCCTACTGTACAACCCTTACTGGGGATTAAACTTGAAACCCAGGCATGTGCACTGACTGGGAATAGAACCATGATCTTCTGGTTCAGTGGTCGGCAAACTCATTAGTCAACAGAGCCAAATATCAACAGTACAACAATTGAAATTTCTTTTGATAGCCAAATTTTTAAAACTTAAACTATATAGGTAGGCACATTGTTATTGACTTAATTAGAGTACTCCTAAGCTGGCCTTTGCTAAAAACGTCCTCAATCTGATTGAGGTACGTTCGCTGAGGTCAACCCCTTCCAACTCTCCCATCCACACTCGTCTTGTATACTTGTTTCGTCTATCTCCGTTCCGAAAATCGACTTCTGCGCATGGGCCAAGAAGTTTCAATCGCACTGTACGTGTGCGCCCACACATGGTATTTTGTGGAAGAGCCACACTCGAGGGGCCAAAGAGCCGCATGTGGCTCGTGAGCTGCAGTTTGCTGACCACTGTTCTGGTTCATGGGTCGACGCTCAACCACTGAGCAACACTGGCTGGGCTCTTGACTTATTTTTGTGGGCTGTGGTTCCAATGACAATTTAGTTTTCAGAACTCTTGCAGTGCTATTCTGGTCTCCTTAGTTCACCTGGGGCTGCTGGGACTCCTGCAGTTCTCACTGCTGCCTCCTGCTGGGACCAAATACCCTTCTCTGGTCCCTGTGTTGCTAGGAGGAGATACCAGCAGGCCCCTAACGGGAGAGCAGTCCCTGGGTTGCCTGATGCTGGTGGGGGTGCTGCTCAATCCCTGCTGCTCCCACGCACAGGTGAAAGGCACTTCTCTGGGCTTACCTTGCTTCTGGAAGAAGGTGATGAATGGCAGGACCCACTCCCGCTCTTTGCACTTCCAGGTGTTGGTGGTGTTCCCACCTGATCTCCATGGTTGCTTTAGGGCAGAGGAGAGCCTACCCAAGTCACCATGAGCCAGGGGTGTAGAAGAGGCAACGCTTTGCTCTATTCATCTTAGGTTTTTACCTGAGACTCTAATAAAAAGCAGAATAACAAGAGAAAAACAGGTTTTTGAACTCATGCAGCCCACATCACACAAGAAACCTCAGCCAAAACTAACTCAAAATGGCAGCTTAGAATTCCAGCTTAGGTAGCATTCGCAACAAAAACAACAAAGTTGTAGAGAAATGACAGAGAGAGTGGAAATCAGTTTCAGGCTTCCAAGGGCCACAGCTGGGAAGATAAATATATGGGAGGGGCCTCATGGAGTGAGGTTTGTTGGGGATTCCTCTTGTGCCATCTCCAGGCTGATAAGAGTCTGTCTTCAGTAACAGGAGAATTTAAATCTTGCCTTCTCGCAGACAAGGGGGAGGTTTTCTGCCTTTGCTGCTTCTTAATTGCCTTCAGCTCAAAATAATTTTTATGTCAATGAGGCATAGTTCGGTTTCCTTCAGGAGAAAAGAGGCAGGGAAATGCCAGGCTGAGTTGCCTTCTATTGGAAGAGGAAGAAAGGGAGTTACCAGCCTTGTCCTTCAGTCCCCCCTGACAGCCCTCATGGTGCCAGCTGGACTGGAGTGATGGCTGATCCTCCCTGCTGGGTGTCTGCTGAGCTGCCCATTCCTGGTCCTTGGGCCAGAGAGAGCATGTTTTCTTGGGGCTTCTTTGTGCTCTATGCCTGTTAGTGGTTCGAGGTCACAGACCCTCCAGCACTTAGTGTGAGACATATGGAAGATAAAAAAAGAAAACCCAGGGAACTCATGCCTTATCGTTCCTTAGTCCTCAAGTCCCTAGCCAGCGTGCGTTCTTTTTCCCATCTTTCAGAGTCCTTTTAGCGTTGTCTATTTTTATGGCTTTGTCTAGAGGGGAGGAAGAAGTGCATCTAGGGCATATCTTCTTGAAGTTGCACTTTGTTAGGGTTTGGCTGGTGATGCAGGCTGTGAAAGAATTTACAACGGACAGAAGAGATACAGAGAGAAAGTTTATTTTACTTTTCAAAAGAGAAAAGGGCCAGTGTATTGCTAATCAATACAGCGTAAGAAACAAAGAGTAATGCCCGCTACGTGACAAGGAAGGGAGAAGGATTTGGGGCTGAAGTTAGCAGATATCAGGGGGGCTGTTTTGAAAAGTTATAGTTTGTTTGCTTTCCAGGAGACAGTCGGGCAGATGTCCTAGGGAGGTTTTTTAACAGTATTTTTCCAAGCCTGTAAAACACGCTTTGAGCAAAAATTGTGAAGAATTCAAAAGAGGCTTGCTTGTTTGAAGGGGAGGAGGGAAGAGAACTTTGTACTAACTAGAGACTCCTTGGTGTGAATTGTCCCTGAGTTCCGAAAGCAGGGAGGAGGGGGAATGTAGCCTTGAGAGTAGCTTATCTTGTCTTGCAGTTTGAACAGAGGAGCTAACAAGCTTGGGGTTTAATTACCAGGAACTTCTCATAAATTGTGGAAGGCCAGAGTAAAGGAAAAGAAAGGCCTTTTTTTCTGTCCTTACACTCTTTTAAAGTAAGCTTTGATTTCTTCCGGCTCCTTCTCACCAATATTATCAACCTGTTGGGTATAAACACCAACCAATGGGAAACAAGGAGAGGGAGGAAGCGAGGCAGATACATCCTCCCTCTATTTACCACTATGGACTACTCTGATGTGCAGTTCTTCCCTGCAAACCTTTTGGTCTTCCATGATCTGTGGACAAGGGCTGCCAAGCAATCTTCTTTTTGTGGCTTGTTTTGAGGCAATGGGCAGCACTGTGGTACATGGCATTATACTAGTGGCTAGCTTCCTTTCCTTCATCTGGATTTTGCATCTACCAAAATGTTACCAGCCCTCTCATTCTTGCCTTGGATACTGTTTTGTTTGGAGGACTTGTATTTAAGGTGTGACCTGTCTGCATCTCCCTTTCAAGCTACGTGGTGGGTATATAGATGTCAACTGAACTCTACTTTCATTCGTGGAAGTTTTGAAAGTTTAACTTCATTTTATATTGTCATGTGTCATATTCCTGTGAAGAGTCCTAGGAAGATCATATGTTTTTGTAAAAAACACATGTTAAGCAATATGTTAAGTGCACTGTCCCTTTCCATTCCAACCTCTGTTGTGGAATTGGCGCAGAAGAAGGGACAGCTGAACACTCAGAGGTATCAGGAAAGAAAGTCTTTATTCAAAGCAGCACTGCTGGCTCAGGGTATTCAAAGATCCAAAGCCTGAACAACTTATACAATGAGATTTCTCCTTATATATATTCCTGAGTTTCTTGGTTTCCTAACTACCGGGCTTCTGGCTTCTGCGGTGAGCTTTCACAGCGCCCCCTGAGTCAGTCAGAATGGGGAATTTAAATTCTATCTAAATGCCTAACCTGGATGGCGCCTGTGACCTCCCTCTAGCTAAGCTGTTACATGCTTGGTTACATGCTTGTAAATTGGGAGTATTTAGGTAAATAGGTCTTGCAAGACCAGATAATTAAGGAAGGGGCAGTGACTTGATTATAGGCTAACAAGAATGTGCATTAGGATACTGATTAACTAGGTACAGAGTCATGCTGCTAGCCGCCTACATTCTTTCACACTTCTTTTCACAGTAGTAGCATTGGAGTGGCTGTGGGCATTTTTGGAATCTGGCCAAAAGGAAAATGAGCTGGGACTACATTTATGTTGAGTTTAATGGGATATATTTACGTGTTTTGTAGTCTATCCCATGGTTATTAATCAGTACCCTGATGTAGAAATGAATTTCAGGAATTCTGCCCACTGTGCCACCTCACCTGGTATCCTTTGTTCCACAGGTGCAGGAGCAGAGCTCGTATCCCAATATGAATGTTCACAATGGGGAACAACACCGGAAATACATGGGTAGTTGAGGACAAGAAAGGTTTGAAGTGCATGGAGCCAGAAGCTAATCTCTGGAAATTATTCCAAATATTCAATGTGTAAAATTATAGGTGGATGATTTAATTCTCATTAATACCTAGTTAAAATCATGAATTAAATAATTTTGATTAATTATGTTGGAGAAAGGTCAAATTATTTTCCTTTTCTGTTGATAAAAGTTGGATCACAAAGATATTATAGAAAGAAGCAATTGAAGCATAGGCAGCCATATATATTAAGGATCTTGTGCCCGCTGGAAAATCTGGAAATAATTTTATTTTTGAATGTAGCAAGTCCTGGATCCTTTTTTTCCCCATGTGGATCCTTTATATTTCTTCTCAGCTTCCTTAAAAACTGAACAGTTCCCTTTTAAGATGACCTCTTTCTAGCTGTATCTTATAGGCAGCCAATAGAAGGTAAGTAGCATTTTCAATATTCTGCCTGGACATTGCCTTAGCTAGATCATAAAGTATATTAGATACATTTTCTATTTTCCATATTGTTGCAGGCCAGAGTGTGTTCAATTTTCTGCTCCTCCTCCAGCTTTCAATAGCGTTTCCTCATTTCATGGGTAAGCCCTCACTGACGGCTTCCTGCAGGCTCTTGCATCATTCGCCAACAGTCTCCTCAGGGACCACCCAGCCTCCTCCTGCTGCCCAGTCGTAAAGCCAAATGCCGTGTGTTTTAGGTTTTTATTACGGCTGCCCTTCATGATTGAATAAGAAAAGTCGTTCTGGTGATCCATTGCTGTGTAACAAGTGAGAACTGCAAAAATCAAGGCACAAATAACTCTGTGACCCTCCCACACACCAACTAAGAGACCTGACCCAGCTCTGCAAGGCTTCCAGCAGCCTAAGGCCTCCTTCTGTCCTCGGGATAACCCCTTATTTCAGCCAGGAAAGGCTCAAGGCTGCCCATAGAATTGACTGTTTCTTCCAGCTAAAACCTGATGCTTGGCACCTGTCCTCCCTCTGCTTTGCACATTTGCTTTAGAGAAGTTGCAATTGTAAATCCTTTCTCTGTCCCTTTGAATTGCACTTGTTCCTCTGCAACCCAAGAATGTCTTTCCCAAGGACTTGGGAGACATTCCTTTGAAATGCAATCATCAATAAGGACAGGGCCAGTGAGGAAGACAGGAGGGCTCTGCTGGGTGAGTCTGGCTTGGGGTCCCTCATAGGTTGCCCTCAGTCATTGACTGGAGCTGGAACAGCAGGGCCTGGAGCAGGTGGGAACTAGCCCAGCAAATCTAATTCCTGCTGTCTCAGGGTCTCACTGTGCTATCTCTCTGCATGGACTGGGCTGGTCCTCAGTGTATTTGGACTGCTAACAGGGCAGCTGCAGGTTTCAAGGTCAACTATTCCAATGAGCAGAGCAAAAGCCACAACGTCTTTTCTAATCTAGCCTTGAAAAGTCAGGCTGCATCCCTCCCACTGAATTACAGTGGGGCCTTGACTTACGAGTTTAATTCATTCCGAGACTGAGCTCGTTAAGGAGCTCGTTAGCTCAAATTACTCTGTCAACTCAATGCAAAAAATTGGCCTAGAGACAGCTGGTATCTCAAAAAACTCGTTAGTCGGGACACTCATAAGTCAAGGCCCCACTGTATATGTAGAGTATGACAAATGTTCCAAGTACAAATCAGCCCAGAGTGAGGGGAAGAAAAAGCAGAAAAGCAAAGGCTAGTTCATGATGGAAAGCGTGTCAGGTCACATTGTAGATGGGCCCAAGGAATGGGAGATTATGTTGTGACCATTTTGTAGAAATACAATTTGCTGCAATTATCTACTCTTAAGCATTCAGATTTAATATGTTATAGTCTTTTATATCCATAAATAGAAATATTTCTTTTTCTCTTTATTTTTCTATTGGAACTTTAGATTATCTCCTTCTTTGTGGGAGCTTACAAAATTGTAGGCATTTGTCCAAGGTCTATAAAGCAGGGAGAAATAGGCCTTACTAGTATAGTCTTTATAAACACTGTTAGAAATCTGTGCTTTTGCAACCTTTCTTACCCAATTTATGCTCTGGGCAACTGTGATTGCCAAAACCACCTTCATTGTTAGTTCTACACTCAAACCCAGGGACTCCAGCCTTCTGAGATTTTATTGTTTTTCACATTTAAAAAATTAAGTAATAAAAATTGGTAGTGGAATATAAAGATTAATAACATTAGCACTGGCTGGTATGGCTCAGTTGGTTGGGCATCTTCCCAGTCTCCAAAAAATTGCCAGTTCAATTTCCCATCAGGACACATAGCCAGTTGCAGGCTTGATCCCCTGTAGGGGGTATTCAGGAGGCAGCTGATGGATGACTCATTCTCACACTGATATTTCTCTCTCTCTTTCTCTAAAAATCAATAAAAAAATATATTTAGCCCAGCCAGTGTTGCTCAGTGGTTGAGCATTGACCTATGAACCAGGAAGTCATGGTTTGATTCCTGGTCAGGGCATGTGCTGGGGTTGTGGGCTCAATCCCCAGTTCCTGGTTAGGGCACATGCCCGGATTTCAGGTTTGATCCCTAGTGGGGGGCATGCAGGAGGCAGCCAAAGGATGATTCTCTCTGGTAATTGATGTCTCTATCTTTCTGTCCCTCTCCCTTCCTCTCTGAAATCAATAAAAAATATATTTTAAAAAGAAAACAAGGTATTTTTACAAAATTAATAATATTAATTTTTCTGTACTTGAAAGTAATTACTAAAATATGCTCACTAGAGAAAGCTCAGTAAAAAGGGGAAAAATAAAATCAGCTGTGTTGTGTTTGAACTTCAGAAAACTAATTAAGATTCTTAATAATTGACCCTGGATGGGTAGCTTATTTGGTAGACCAACATCTCAATATGCCAAAGTTGCAGGTTTGATTCCGGATCAGGGCACATACAATGACTGCATAAATAAGTGGGACAACAAATTGATCTCTCTCTCTCTCTCTCAAATCAATTTTAAAAACCATTTATAAGATTCACAATAATTTCTTGATAACAGACCGTATTCCCCCCACCCCTTACAGGCTATTTAGGAAAATCCAATAATATGAAAAGATGAGGTGATACCCTCTCCCCAACCCCCCACCCCACGCAGAGATTTAAAAAATCCACACCCTCTTCCACCTTTAATTTTCTAGAAAAGCCCAGCTGGCATAGCTCCGTGGTTGAGTGTCTACCTATGAACCAGGAGGTCACAGTTTGATTCATGGTCAGGGCATATGCTGGGGTTGTGGGCTCAATCCCCAGTGTGGAGCGTGCAGGAGGCAGCTAATCAATGATTCTCTCATCATTGATGATTCTATCTCTCTCTCCCTCTCCCTACTTCTCCAAAATCAATATATATATGAAAAAATTATCTAGAAAATATCCATAAAAGATTAAGGTTAAGATATTTGCAAGTCTACGTCTGAGTATCTACTAGGGACTCCTAAGCAGATGAATGTGCCTGGGAGGGTTTTCTCATAGAATCCTAAGAAAATGTAATGTGTGAAGCAGCTCCGCTTTATAGGGACCAGAATGCTGAGATGCTTGTGCTTTTTAAAATCTCCTTAATTGGATTTAATTTATGTATGATGTGATGGACAGAAGCCTGGAGTATTAGGTGCAGCTGTAGGATCCTCATATAGCAGTGGTTCTCAACCTTCCTAATGCCGCGACCCTTTACTACAGTTCCTCATGTTGTGGCGACCCCCAACTATAAAATTATTTTCGTTGCTACTTCATAACTGTAATTTTGCTACTGTTATGAATCGTAATGTAAATACCTGATATGCAGGATGTATTCTCATTGTTACAAATTGAACATAATTAAAGCATAGTGATTAATCACCAAAACAATATGTAATTATATATGTGTTTCCCGATGGTCTTAGGCGACCCCTGAGAAAAGGTCGTTCAACCCCCAAAGGGGTTGCAACCCACAGGTTGAGAACCGCTGTCATATAGGATGGAGGTCCTAGCTTTCCCCATTTCCACCTGTCTGTGCCATACCCTAAACTCCCAGTATCTGACTTTTCTTTTTTTTCCGGCCCGGGGGGAGGGGCCCCAGGAAGTTGGCAGGCTGGCCCCGCCCCCTGGTCAAACTCTGGGTCGAGGGGACAATTTGCATATTACCCTTTTATTATATAGGATTATTTTTTATCTTTATTATTGAAAGTATTACTTGTCCCCTTTTCCCCCCCATGAACTCCTTCCAGCCCGTGCCTGCCCCCCACCCCAGGCTTTCACCACCTAATTGTCCATGTCCATGGGTTATGCATATATATATATATATATATATATATACACATATATATATACACACACACACACATATATATGTGAATATATATATGAATGAGGCCCAGTGCACAAAATTTGTGCATGGGGGGCAGGGTGAGTCCCTCAGCCTGGCCTGTGTCCTCTCACAATCCGGGACCCCTCGGGGGATGTTGGGCTTACACCGGCAGTTGGACATACCTCTCATAATCTGGGACGCTGCATGCACCAGTATCATACTTCTCATACAGGTGAAAGGCATCTTGCTGTTGTATGGGCAGCTACATTTTTTTGCCCTGATTATAAAAACTAGTACATAATGTGATCCTTCTGAGGAAGTAGTACCATTTTCCCCATCTTATGGGTGGAAAAACTGAAGCAGAGAGAAGTTAAGTAATTGGCTTTGTCACACAGTTATAAGTGTCAGAATCAGGGCTGACCACAAAATGTGCCAGCCAGAGTCCATGCATGTCATCGCTGCATCATCCTGTTTTTTCAGTGTTAGAGTAGCCTTGCCAGGTTTTAATTTTTAAATCTAAGAGACTGTTCCCAATATGTAGGGTAGGGTCCCTAGGCCTGGCCAGCAATCAGGGCCATCTGTGAGGCGATGGGTGGGTGGGGCGATTGGGAGGGGGCCCCCACTGGCACCATGTTTGTTGGCAGCCTGGCACCACCCGTTGGCCAGCCCCGCCCCCAAATTGCTGCCGCTGGTCACCCCTCTTGGGGGGCAGACGCTCAATACAGGAGCTGCCCCCAACCTGTGTTGAGCGTTTGTCACCCGGTGGTCAGTGCGCATCATAGTGACCGGTCATTCCATCAGTCCAGTATCTGACAGTTTTAACTTGGCACTACAGTGAGTTTTCTCTTTCCTCACTTTCTAGACTCAGGCTTAAATTCTTTTGGCAAGCACATTTTTATCTAATCATTTTAGTGTAGTGAAGAGCTAAATTTCCACTGTCTGTAATCTCTATGTTTTGACTGACACAGTTTTCTACTCTGATTTTTACACACAACAGACCTAATTTATAAATAGTTTCTGTGCAATATTTCTGACCAAGAGAGGCAGTCACTATGGAATATTGAGGGTAAGAAATTTGAAGTCTTTTTCTTCAAATAATTTTCTACTATAATAATTCTTTACTCCATCTACAAATATGAACAGTGACATTTGGCTCTAAATTTTTTTCAGTCATTTATTTCTCTGAAATTTTGTTTACATAATTGGGTTTATATTGCATATACTATTTTTGTAACCTGTCCCTTTCCATGTTTATATATATATACTAGAGGCCCGATGCACAAAAATCCATGCAAGAGTAGGCCTTCCTTCCCCGGGCTGCCGGCACTGGCTTCCCTCCAGCACCAGGGACCCGGGCTTCCCTCCTCCAGCCACCTGCAGACACCTGGGACCCAGGCTGGCTTCCCTCTGGCCCCACCTTCATCAGGAAGGACGTTCAGAATGATTTCCGGAAGATGTCCAGTCTAATTAGCATGTTACCCTTTTGTTATTATAGATGTGTGTGTGTGTGTATATATATATATGCTGACACCATATTCATCCTAATATGAAATAGTTAGGAGCGGCCTGTCAATATCTTACTGGTAGGAGTTGTCAGGAAAACTTCTCTCTAAAGTTACTTGAAACAAAGCATCAGAAACCAGGCCTTATTGATTAACATGAAAAAATAAAAAAGCTTCCCTTGCCCTAACTGGTTTGGCTCAGTGGATAGAGTGTCAGCCTGCAGACTGAAAGGTCCCAGGTTCGATTCCAGTCAAGGGCATGTACCTTAGTTGCAGGCACATCCCCAGTGGGGGGTGTGCAGGAGGCAGCTGATCGATGTTTCTGACTCTCTATCCCTCTCCCTCCCTCTCTGTAAAAAATCAATAAAATATATTTTTTAAAAAAGCTTCCCCTGAATTAAGAATGATAAACATGTCTAGTTCTTGCTTTCTTCTAACAATACTTTTTTCTCCATACAGTTGGAAAATAAAAGGAGTGAAGACTGAGAAATGAGTGAATTGATATTCAAAAAATGTAGGTGCCTCTTTGACTTGTGATATTTTCAACTTATGAGTTTATCAGATATAGCACCAGTGTAAGTTGAGGAACATTTGTATATATATGTATACACATATAAATGTTATTTAAAAAAATATCTGAGTTTGGTTCTTACTATTAAAAATTCTCTGATTGGGTTATCAGTACAGCAACTATAAATTCACAATTAAAGCAGCATAAATATTTTAAATTTTGATGAATAATTATCAAATATAAAAAGTTGGAAAGGCATCTCTTAATAAGATGAATGGCCGAAACCGGTTTGGCTCAGTGGATAGAGCGTCGGCCTGCGGACTAAAAGGTCCCAGGTTCGATTCCGGTCAAGGGCATGTACCTGGGTTGTGGGCACATCCCCAATAGGAGATGTGCAGGAGGCAGCTGATTGATGTTTCTCTCTCATCGATGTTTCTAACTCTCTATCTCTCTCCCTTCCTCTCTGTAAAAAATCAATAAAATATATTTAAAAAAAAAAAAAGATGAATGATGCTCCTTCCCCAATTGCTTCATTTATCTGTGTCTAAACTTCTACTTATTGCTAAAATGAGTGAGGATTCCAGCATCAATCCTAGTCCTATTTTTCATCTTTATAAAAATAGGCATTTTTAAAAAAAATGATTATATAAGTATGTAAATGAAAATGGAAGGAGTTTTGTTATAGCAATGCCACTCAATTTTTTGGATGCTTTATGAGTTATTTTTGATAGTTATCTTTGTTAAAAATTGTTTTTGAAGGATTATCAGCTGGCAACTCAATTAAATCCCCCAATTTTATTAAGCAAATAATTGTAAATCACTTGACTAGCAAAAAGATTTGTTATCTATGTATAAAGGCTTTATTTTGTTCAGTTATTAGTAAGTATATAAAAAAAACTTTTTAAGAGTTATCAATGACTAGTAACTTACACATCTGTTACTAACTTACAGATTACTTGTTTTAGTGAGTTAAAAGGAAAAGGAACTAAGACTGAAATGTCTATAATATTTTAAAATCTGCATTTTAGGATTTTTTTCCACCTAAGCTGTTAGTAAATTTAGCCCAAATTAAAGAATTTTTTGGTTTTCTAAAATGGTTTAGTTCTGCAAAATACATGAGTGCTAGAGACTTGAAAAATATATTATCATCTATAATAAACATTCATTTGTTCATTATAGATTTAATAATTGTTCATTTCTTGCCATATTTTCTTAATTTTAAAATGTGTTTTATAGTAAGAGGCATAATACTTACTCACCCTAAGTATTTCATTAGGTATCTCAAAAAGAGGAAATTTGCTACTTAACCACAAAAACACTTACACCTAAAAATTAATAACTACTTACTGTAACTTAAAATCTGGTCCATAGATAACTTTCCCTAATTGTGTCATCTCATGTTTCTATTAAATATCTGGTTGATATCTACAGTCTCAGCCAGCTACAACATAACACCAAGTGTATCTCCTTAGTGCATAACCAATGAAGATTTAGAATTACCCTTGGCTGGGTTCAGTTGGCCTGCAGTCCAAAGGGTCGTAGGTTCAATTTCCAGTCATGGGTAAGTACCTCGCTTGCAGACTGAATCCCCAGGGCATGTGTTTCTCTCTCTCTCTCTCTCCCCTCCCCTCCCACCATCTTCCTTCCCATCCACTCTGAAAACCAATGGAAAAATATCCTTGTGTAAGGAATAAAAAAAAAATAATAAAAATTTAAAAATAGTTTGTTCCTATTTTTTAAAAAGATTTAGAATTAAATACAGTGAAGATGAATTAAATTGAACTGATACAATTGATCATTTTAAGTTTGAAAATTATATATATACTAGAGGCCCAGTGCACAAATTTTATGCATGGGAGGGGGAGCCCTCAGCCCAGCATGCACCCTCTTGCAATCCAGGACCCCTCTCGCAATCTGGGACTGCTGGCTCCTAACACCCTGCCTGCCCACCTGATCCCCCCTAAACACTCTGCCTGCCTGCCTCATCGCCCCTAACCACCTCTGCTTCTGCCCCACCACCCCAGCTTCATCTGGAATGATGTCCGGAAGGTCGTTAGGCTGTCCAGTCTAATTAGCATATTATGCTTTTATTGTTATAGATATGTATAATCACACAGGAACTTCATTTGTTTAATATAATTTTCTCCTTAATTCAGTGTAGCTTTGTCCAGTCTAATAGCACCATGACTCACTTGCCTTCTTTTAACCAGATCTCTCCACCTTTGCACTAACTGAATATATCCACTCCCTTAGTCATTAAGTCCACAGGTCATCAGGTTCTGGTCAGCATCAAACTGTCTTAAGAAAAGGCCTTAGGTCTGTTGATTAAGGGAACAGAGATTCCATCAAACTAAAGATAACATCTTAACCTCATTTGTGATTCAGCCCTAGGCCCATGAGAGCAGACTTACCCTACCAACCACACCCTCATGAAATCAGACAGAATGATGCCATGGATGACATCAGGACCTGAAACAACTATTCCCTACCTTAGTCCCAAATAATCAGTAGAGCACATGATCTCAACTCCCTTAGTCACCATGACTAATGGTTTTCCCCCTATACAATCTATCTCCTACAGGTGATTGGGGAGCCAGGTCTTACACCACTAACTCACCTCTATCTCCAGGCTTAGTGCCAATTGCTTAAATAAACCTCTACTTTCTTTGCTGCAAATTCCTGTTCATGTTTTATTGGGCTTTGATGAACACAGGCAAACAAGCTGTTACTAAACACAGGTTGGGCTGCCTGCCATGATGAAAGCCAATACGCATAAGAGAGGTGCTGGTTAAAAGGAAAGAGGTTTATTTAGGTGCTGGAAAATTGAGAAGATGGCAGACTCCAGTCCAAAAATGATCTTAACATCTCTTTTCAAGCCAGTGACTTTTATAAAAAAATAAAAAAGAAGGAAACCAAGATGGTGGCATAGGTAAACATCGGAGATTGCTGCCTCACACAACCACTTCAAAAATATAACTAAAAGACGGAATGGACATCATCCAGAACCACAGGAAGGCTGGCTGAGTGGAAATTCTACAACTAGAAGGAAAGAGAAAAGCATACCAAGACTCAGAGGAGGTGTGGTGTGGAAGTAAAATACAAAGGTGCGGAGGTGCATGCGGAGAGGGCTGGCGGCTGAGGTCACGGTTGTCTTTTTCAATCGGGAGGGAGTCTCGGGCTCTGAGCTCCAGTTCCGGGCGAGTCTCTGGGGACCGGGACTCATATGGGAGAAACGGGACTGTCTGGCATCAGTCGGAGCTCGAGGGCAGCTTTCTCTTGGAGGCACACGCAGCGATTGTCGGGGCCTCTGAGGAGAGGACTGAGAGCAGCCATACTGCTCGATCTGCCCGCCCTGTTGATCCCCTGGGACCCCGCCCCACCCAAGCCGTGCACGGAGGCTTTTGCGTATGAAAGGCCCAGCCCTTTGTAATCTGAAAATTACTTAACAAACTGCAGCTGCCCCAGGCCCCCAGGGCAACTTGCATTGCTTTACAGCTGGCTTCTGCTGGGTAGCCTCAGGCAGAGGCTAGATTAGCACCTCCTCAGATCCCAGAGCCAGTGTACCCAGTGGTCAGAGTGGGACCATCCAATTACAACTCCGTAGATCCATAAGGGATACACTCAGGGGGCAGACTCAGTGAGCACCAAAGCCCCACTGAAGCAAGTCTTGCCCCAGAAGGGTGTCTTCAGCACAGAAGTTCTCCCACCATAGACAAAGCTGACTCTCACAGCCAATTGGCCTGGAGGTCAAATCCTCCCAGTGATACCTACAACAATCAAGGCTTAACTACAACAAGACTGTGCACAAAGCCCACAAGGGGGTACACCAAGAGTGTCTACCTCAGGTAATTGGGGAGGCTGAGCCACTGGGCCCTATAGGACACTTAGTACAGAAAGCCACTCTACCAACACAGGGAAGCATAAAAAATGTGGAGACAAAGAAACAGGTCACAAATGACAGAAATGGAGGAAAGCAAACTACTGGATATAGAGTTCAAAACCACACTCTTTAGGTTTTTCAAGAATTTTCTAGAAACCGCCGATAAATGTAGTGAGATCCTCAAGAAATCTAGTGAGACCCTCGATGTTGTGATAAAGGACCAACTAGAAATTAAGCATACACTGACTGAAATAAAGGATATTATGCAGAGTTCCAACAGCAGACCAGAGGATCACAAGAATCAAGTCAAAGATTTGAAATACGAAGAAGCAAAAAACACCCAACTGGAAAAGCAAAATGAAAAAAGAATCCAAAAATACGAAGATAGTGTAAGGAGCCTCTGGGACAGCTTCAAGCGTACCAACATCCGAATTATAGGGGTGCCAGAAGAAGAGAGAGAGCAAGATATTGAAAACCTATTTGAAGAAATAATGACAGAAAACTTCCCCTACCTGGTGAAAGAAATTGACTTACAAGTCCAGGAAGCACAGAGAACCCCAAACAAAAGGAATCCAAAGAGGACCACACCAAGACACATCATCATTAAAATGCCAAGAGCAAAAGACAAAGAGAGAATCTTAAAAGCAGCAAGAGAAAAACAGTCAGTTACTTACAAGGGAGTACCCATACGACTGTCAGCTGATTTCTCAACAGAAACTTTGCAGGCCAGAAGGGAGTGGCAAGAAATATTCAAAGTGATGCATACCAAGAACCTACAACCAAGAGTACTTTATCCAGCAAAGCTATCATTCAGAATTGAAGGTCAGATAAAGAGCTTCACAGATAAGAAAAAGCTAAAGGAGTTCATTACCACCAAACCAGTATTATATGAAATGCTGAAAGGTATCCTTTAAGAAGAGGAAGAAGAAGAAAAAGGTAAAGATACAAATTATGAACAACAAATACACATCTATCAACAAGTGAAGCTAAAAATCAAGTGAATAAATAATCTGATGAACAGAATGAACTGGTGATTATAATGAATCAGGGACATAGAAAGGGAATGGACTGACTATTCTTGGATTGGAAAGGGGTGTGGGGGATGCAGGAAGAGACTGGACAATAATATTGCACTTATGGATGAGGACAGTGAGTGGGGAGTGAGGGTGGAGGGTGGGGTGGGAACTGGGAGGAGGGGAGTTATGGGGGGAAAAAAGAGGAACAAATGTAATCATCTGAACAATAAAGATTTAATTAAAAAAAAAAAACTTTTTAAAAAAAAAAAGAGGAGACCTAGAGATGTGCAGGCAGTGTACTAGATGGTTTCAATAAGGATCTTGGCATCACTGTATTGAATTTATCTGCAACAGCTGAGTTCTTATGGTTGATCAGCTTCTAATCAGATAGAAACTGGAACTGCTGATCTCTGCAATGTATTAAAATAGGGTTTCAAGTACCTCTATTAGCAAAAATTTTATTTTTTCTATTTCTACTTCAACACGCTTGTTAGTACATTTATTTTAGTAAAAGATTATATATTTTTTATTCTCTGTTAAAAAAACACTTTATTAGGTAACATACACAGTGCTTTAATAACTTACTTGGCATTGTAGAGAGCCATTTGGCCTAGCAGCCTTGAGATTACAATTTAAAATGTGTAATTGAGCAATTCCTTAGTATATTTAATTTAATTAGGATTCACATTCCAAATACATAACAATTTATAATATTTGGTTTATAAATTATAGAAGTGTTTGGGAGAGCTTGTTTTCAGTAGACAATTGAAATACTTAAAAATAAAATGGAATATTTTGAATGTACAAAGACAATTAAAATGATTACAATATTAAGTGCTTAAAGAATCAAAAAGTAATTGTTTAAATTTATACATTTATAGTTAGCCTAATAAAATTTATAAATTTAATTGTCTAAGAAAAAACTCTCTTTTGAATTTATAACTTTAATAAAGTAAGCACTGGATTTGAAAGCAAAGGTGATCCTTGTAATAATCTTTTCACAAAAGCTACCTTAAAGGACACCAAAAACATATTGACTTTTTATTAAAAATATTAATCTCATCTTTCCATAGAACACATTGCTAGGTTTCCTAATATGTTGTCAGAAAGATGGAGCTTAAGATTCTTTTTGCCCTGCTGGAAGGGCTCAGTTGGTTGAGCATTGTCCCATGCACCATAAGGTGGCCAGTTTGGTTCTTGGTCAAGGTACATACCTGAGTTGCAAGTCCCCAGTTGGGGCATGTACAGAAGGCAACCGATCAATGTTCCTCTCTCCTTTTCCCTCCCTCTGTCTCTAAAATTAGCATACATACATACATACATACAAACAATTCTCTTTTTCTCTCGCTTTGATTTTAGAACTTTACCTTCAGTTTTCTTCAAAATCGAATTCTGGGTTTTTCGGTGTGAACTTGAAAGCCCATGACTTGCTCTTTTACACCTGAATATAATACAAAAGCAATAGGAGAATAAAAGAAACTCTGAGTATTCCATTTTCAGTGAAACTATAAGACATATTTAATCTGCATACTCCAAAATACATGTAAAGTCTTCCAAATCAACTGAGTTTGGCAGAAGCCTCAGGCAAGAAACTCAAGTGGAGAAGCAGACTGAATTTCGAAAGAGCCCAGTGGTGGTAGGTCTCAGAATGTTCCAGCAAAAATATTACCCTAATGGTGGGAGACTCAATCCAAAGTACAAATAACTGCATCCTTCATTCTCAGCCTCGAGTGAAGAAATTGGGATGAATAGGGCTGGTGGTAGAAGCCTTCTTGAAACCAGGTTGAGAGCAGAATTCACACAGCCATCATATTTTTAGGGAGCAGTGTGTCTCTGAGGGCCCAGGGGAAAGTGATTTGTGGTTGTCAATATTCAATACAAAAAATTATTAGGTGGAATTTTCTTTTCTTTTTTTTAAAATATATTTTTATTGATTTCAAAGAAGAAGGAAGAGGGAGAGAGAGATAGAAACATTAATGATCAGAGAGGATCATTGATCAGCTATTGCCTCCATGCCCCACACTGGGGATTGAGCCCACAACTGGGGCATGTGCTCCAACCAGGAATCAAACTGTGACCTCCTGGTTCATAGGTCGATGCTCAACCACTGAGACATTCTGGCTGGGCTTGGTGGCATTTTCAAGATAACATAGAAAGACTGCATGTAAACCAAAGATTTTAAATGTAAACCAAAGATTTTAAGTGGTAATATATACTAAACTGCACATAAACATATCTGTGATTCAGCATTTGCACTATCTATCTATCTATCATCTATCTATCTCTATCATCATCTATCTCTACATCTCTATCTCTATCTCTGTCTCTGTCTATGTACAAGAGAAATGCATATGCGTTCACCAAATGCAACATATAAGAATGTTCATAGCAGCCAAATCTGAAAACTGCTCAAATATTCATGACCTATAGAATGGATAAATAGTATATTCACACAATGCTACACTATACAGCAACTAGAATGAATAAACTACAAATAGACATGACAATGATAAATCTTACATGTATAATGTTGGGCCAAGAAGAAAGACATAAAAAAGTACATAAAAATACAAAACATGCAAAGCTAATTTACGACCTCAGAAGGATAATCTTGATAGAGTTTTGACTGCAAGAGGACAAGCGAGCAGTTTCTGGGATGTTGCTCAGGTTGTAATTCTTGATCTAGATCAGCGGTTCTCAACCTGTGGGTTGCAACCCCTTTGGGGGTCGAATGACCCTTCCACAGGGGTCGCCTAAGACCATCGGAAAACACATATATAATTACATATTGTTTTGGTGATTAATCACTATGCTTTAATTATGTTCAATTTGTAACAATGAAAATACATCCTGCATATCAGATATTTACATTACGATTCATAACAGTAGCAAAATTACAGTTATGAAGTAGCAACGAAAATAATTTTGTAGTTGGGGGTCACCACAACATGAGGAACTGTAGTAAAGGGTCGTGGCATTAGGAAGGTTGAGAACCACTGATCTAGATGATGATTTCATGGGTGTTTTCAATTTGTGAAAATTCCCCAAGCATAGGATTCATCACTTAGGGTTTTATACTTTTCTATATGTATGTTATACTTTATTAAAAAGTATAACAACAACAAAGTAGAAGGAAATCTATTTATATAAAAACCCTGGGTGTAATGCGTCACATCTGAGGCTCAACCAACCGGAAGGAAGTCAGTCCTGCAGGGGTTGTCTTGGCAACAGCTGCACCCTCCCCGAGCTGTTTCCCTCGAGGGTGAGGTTTTAGGCAGGAACCCACCCTGGGAGTGTGGACACACTGAGTCCTGGGTTGCCTTGCCAAGGACTGCGCCCTCCCCAAGCTGTTTCCCATGAGGGCAAGGTTTGAGGCAAGAACCCACCCTCGGAGCATGGACACACTGAGTCCTGGGTTGCCTTGCCAAGGACTGCACCCTCCAAGAGCTGTTTCCCGTGATGCCTGAGGGAAGAACCCACCCTCGGAGCCCCAGGAGGGCCCAGTGGCAGTCAGTCCTGGGTTGCTGAGGTGGAGGCCACGGTGTGGTAGAACTCTGGGTCTGGCGCAACAGGGGGTGTGGCTGGCCTTCAAACCAGGCCCTGACAGTAGGGAGAAGGGAGCCACATTCGTCACGGAATCGACAGGTGGCCAGCTTGCTGTCAGGGGCCTGCCAGCTAGGAATCCTATTCACCTACATATCTTAATAAAGTTTTAATACATTATATTAGAGATCATGGTGGTACTGTTTTACCCACAGTGTCTACAGGAATTGCTGCAAATTTACTTCTCGGTGGAAGGACCTTTCATTCCCAATATAAATTACCGATTCCATTAAATGAAACTTCAATTTCTAGACTTGATATAAACAATGAAGTTGCTAAAACTATTCAAAAGGCCCAACTTCTCATTATTGATGAATGCACCATGGCATCCAGTCATGCTATAAACGCCATAGACAGATTACTAAGAGAAATTATAAATTTGAATGTTGTATTTGGTGGGAAAGTTCTCCTTCTTGGAGGGGATTTTCGACAATGTCTCAGTATTGTATGGCATGCTATGCAATAGGCCATAGTAGAAATGAGTTTAAAGTACTGTAATGTTTGGGGATGTTTCAGAAATTGTCTCTTACAAGAAATATGAGATCAGAGGATTCTGCATATAGTGGATGGTTAGTAAAATTTGGATATGGCAAACTTGACAGCAGTTTTCATTTAGGGATGGATATTATTGAAATCCCCTGTTAAATGATTTGTAATGGATCTACTATTGAAGCTACCTTTGGAAATACTATATCTATAGATAATATTAAAAATATTTCTAGCCCTAACTGGTTTGGCTCAGTGGATAGAGCGTCGGCCTGCGGACTCAAGTGTCCCAGGTTCGATTCCGGTCAAGGGCATGTACCTTGGTTGTGGGCACGTCCCCAGTGGGGAGTGTGCAGGAGGCAGCTGATCGGTGTTTCTCTCTCATCGATGTTTCTAACTCTCTATCCCTCTCCCTTCCTCTCTGAAAAAAATCAATAAAATATCTTTTTTGAAAAAAAAAATATTTCTAAATGTGTGATTCTTTGTCCAAAACATGAGCACGTTCAAAAATTAAATGAAGAAATTTTGGATATTCTTGATGGAGATTTTCACACATATTTGAGTGATGATTCCATTGATTCAACAGATGATGCTGAAAAGGAAAATTTTGCCATCAAATTTCTTAATAGTATTACTCCTTTGGTAATGCCATGTCATAAATTAAAATTGAAAGTGGGTGCAATCATCATGCTATTGAGAAATCTTAATAGTAAATTAGGTCTTTGTAATGGTACCAGATTTATTATCAAAAGATTACAACCTAAAATTATTGAAGCTGAAGTATTAACAGGATCTGCAGAGAGAGAGGTTGTTCTGATTCCAAGAATTGATTTGTCCCCATCTGACACTGGGCTCCCATTAAAATTGATTCGGTTACAGTTTCCCATGATGCCAGCATTTGCTATGACTATTAATAAATCACAAGGACAAACTCTAGACAGAGTAGGAATATTCCTACCTGAACCTGTTTTTGCACATGGTCAGTTATATGTTGTTTTCTCTCGAGTTAGAAGAGCATGTGACGTTAAAGTTAAAGTTCTAAGTACTTCATCACAAGAGAAATTAGTCAAACACTCTGAAAGTGTTTTCACTCTTAATGTGGTGCACAGGGAGATATTAGAATAAGTTTAATCACTTTATCAGTGTTTGCATCACTGTTGTTTTTATATTATGTTTTTGTTGTTTTCATATCATGTTTTTGTCATTTTTATATCATGCCTCTTGTTATATCCTTTTGTTACTGTTTATTTATTAATAAATTTATATATTATTTTCATATACATTTTACTAATTTCCTTTCATCTCTCACACTTCTATTATAGAGAAAGGGCAAATAGCAATATTAAAATATTTCCTCTAATTAATTCCCTTTTAATGTGCACGAATTTCGTGTACCAGGCCACTAGTTGATTACATAAGTGATAAAAATGTTGAGAAATCAAAGGTTGGTGAGGCAACTCAGAGATTAGCAACAGCATGAAGCAAACATGCTCCCAAGGCTGAAGGAACAAAGGTGATATTATTTGAGCCCAGTTAAAAACTTCAGTCAGGCTCCTTGAACCCTCTACTCAACTAGGGCTGGACCTTGTCCTTTCATGTCTGGCTGGCTGAGCTCTGGTTTAACAAGAATCCTGCTTAGTCAGTTTGCAATGGGGGGGGGTGAGGGGGTGGGGGGGGGTAAGGACACATATGTAATACCTTAATCAATAAAGAGAAATTTAAAAAAGAAAAGAAAAAGAAAAAATAGAGAATGATAAAAATGGCCATGAGTGGATGAGGATGGGGAGAATCCTTCTTAGTCAGTTCAGTGAAAATTTTGTACCATGGATATCTGATCAAGTTCCTCATTCCTCACCCTTGATATCTAATTCCTGGGCCTGCCTTTAGTAAAAATCTTGTTAGGCCAGTTTAGCAAGAATTCCCCCTACCCTTGATGCCTAATCAAGTTCCTCTTAGTATTTTTCCATTCACTGACCCATTCAATCTGCTTATTGGCTATAAATCCCCAGCTGTCTTTGCTGTATTGTGAGTTGAGCTCAGCTCTATACCAAGGTCTCTTTCCCCTACTGAAGTAATTTGAATAAAATCTGTCTTGCTGGGTGGCAAAGTAGGGGATTACCCTGTGCCCAACAAAATGATGCTAAAGGTTATGAGCAGATATATCAGCCCAGTGAACCTATCCGTCTTCCCCCATCAGAACGTGGTACTGTTTTCCATTGGCATGTCCTCTACCAGCTCTTTGTTCCATTGGCAGTTCTTTGTTTATGAGGTCATATCCACTAAGTACACTCAGGACATCTACAAAGAGCTCCTCATCTCCTTGGTGACTTCGCTCTTCACAGGCTTTGGGGTCCACCTTCCTGCTGCTCTGGATCAGCATCTACATATTAGCTCCCAAGAGTACCAACCAGACAGCTTCACCAAACTCTGCCTTTGTAATTTAATTTTTTTACTATTTCTGGAAGTATCCCATCTACTGCTCACAATAAAGGCAGATGTGTGTGGGAAAAATCTGTCTTGCTGTCTGGTGTATAATTTTCCTTTTATTCTATGTATAATAGGATAAAGTCATCAGTCTTTCGGGCTCCATCCTGTTCAAACCTGTCCAGTTTCTATATATGTCAGTTAGCAATTTCTGCTTAGTCCTCTATAGATATGTTCATTATTAAAGGAATCTAACCTATAGCCCAGGGATTACTGAAACAACCCCTCTGCTCAAAGCTACCTCCCCAAGGAGATAAGGAAAGTATGTACAAAAATAATGACTGTCTATCAAAAGATTTATAGGAACATTGTGACCGGGATCATGGCAACTGGAGTTTATTGACCAAAAGCAAAAAAGTTTCATCCTCCTCCTCAGACCCTTGCTGGCATCCAGATGTCTGCAGCCATCAATCTCCTCTTGACCTCCAACCTCTCCTGTTTCCCCTGACATAAAAGAAGCCTAAATTCTGTACGTTTTCAAGATGGTTCTTTAGGATGTTAGTCCACCATCTTCACGGTTTGATGGTTTTCCTTGCCCCAACCCTTGTCACTTGACTTATTGGCTGTTGAGCAGTATGAGCTTTCACTCGGTTACATGTGGACTGGGGTCATCCTGCAATAGTTGAAACCACAGCAGCTATGTTTGGAGACCCAGAGAAAGTGAAGTCACTGTTGAAGTTGTTGTAGTAGTAAAGGGGGAAAATTGTGGTTGCTTCATGCTACTGCTTTTACCAAACTAGAACTACTTTATTTTGAAAAAAAAAAAAGTATATATCTACCTATATCAGTGGTTCTCAACCTTCCGAATGCCGCGACCCTTTAATACAGTTCCTCATGTTGTGGTGACCCTCAATTTTATTGTTACAAATTGAACATAATTAAAGCATAGTGATTAATCACAAAAACAATATGTAATTATATATGTGTTTTCCGATAGTCTTAGGCGACCCCTGTAAAAGGGTCGTTTGACCCCCAGGTTGAGAACCGCTGATCTATATCTATATCTATATCTATATGTCTAAATCTGCATCTATATCTTTATTGATATACATATAGGTATACAAAATCATGTTTAATAATTAAATATTGAAAGTTTTCCATTTGAAATCAAGACAAAACCAAAAATTATAATGTCAGTTCTTTTATTAAATACTATCTATTTTAGCCAGTGCAATGGGCAATGAAAAGAAGTCAAAGGCATAAGGATAGGAGAAGAAGGTAGAGTATTATTGTTATTTGGAGATAATCTACTTGTAAGTATCAAAAGTTTAAAATTTACAGAAAAAAATATTAGGATGAATAACAAGGTTTATCAATATTGGTTAATACAAAATCAATAACCAAAATTAGTTGTATTTCTATATAACAGCAAAAATCAGAAAACAAAACTTGAAAAAAAGATGCTTTTAATATAAAAGTATCAAAAGATATCGTGAGCCTGGCTGGTGTGTCTCGGTGGTTGGGTGCTGACCTATGAACCAAGAGGTCATGGTTCAATTCCTGGTTTGGGAACATGCCCAGGTTGCAGGCTCAATTGATCCCCAGTAGGGGGTGTGCAGGAGGAAGATGATCAATGATTCTCTCTCATCATTGATGTTTCTATCTCTCTCTCCTTCTCCCTTCCTTTTTGAAATCTATAAAAATACATTATTAAAAAAAAGTTATCATGAGCCTAAGAATAAATCTAACAAAAGATGTGTAAAAAATTCCATTGGGGCAATTATTGAGGGACATTAAAAAACCTATTTGAATGATGAGATGTGTCATGTTTATGACTTAAAATACTTAATATTGTAAAAACATCTATTTTTTCCCAATTGATCTATAGATTTAATGCAATGTGTGTATGTATTGACAATTTGATTCTAAGTTTTATCTAAACACAGAAGGGCTAAGAATAGTTTGAAAGAAGAAAAAAATGGAAAATGTTATTCTATCAATAGATATCATTACTTACTATAAAACTATGTTCATTATTATAGTGGTACTATTGCAAAGGTAGAGAACTTAAAAAATGACATAGTGTCACCACACAGGAATTTTATTTCTTTCATATAATTTTCTCCTTAATTCACACTAGCCTTGTCTAGTCTAATACTACTGTGACACACTTGTCTCTTTTCAACCAAATCCTTCCACACCTGCATATATTTCATGTCCACTCCTATATCATTAAGGCCTTAGGCCAGTGGTCGACAAACTCATTAGTCAACAGAGCCAAATATCAACAGTACAACGATTGAAATTTCTTTTGAGATCCAAATTTTTTAAACTTAAACTATATAGGTAGGTACATTGTTATTAACCTACCTATATAGTTTAAGTACTGTTGATATTTGGCACCTCCCCGGCACTGCATATCCCGCGGCCCGCCTGCGCCTCGTCTCCCGTCAACCGACGGACACCCCCCACTTCTTCTAATGCCACTTCTTCAAAATAGACTCACCCAAAACCGACTTCTGCGCATGGGCCACGAAGTTTCAATGGTGGGAGCCCGCACGTGGTATTTTGTGGAAGAGCCACACTCAAGGGGCCAAAGAGCTGCATCTGGCTGGTGAGCCACGGTTTGTCGACCACTGCCTTAGGCCATCAGGTCTGGTCAGCACCAAACTATCTTAAAAATAAAGCCTCAGGTCTGTTGACCATGAAAACATAGTTTTGTCCAAACTACAGATAACATCTCAACCTCAGTTGTTTCAACCCCAGACCTATGAAGGAGGAACAACCCTACCTATGACATCCTTACAAAACTAGACAGCACAATGCCTTGCCTGACATCAGGATCCAATGCAATGATCAACTACTCCCTACCTTAGCCTGGACCAATCAGCAGAGCCCACACCCATCTCCCTTAGCAACCATGACTAATGAATTTCCCTTTATATAACCTATTTGCTGGAGATCATGGTGGGCCAGGTTATAGAGCACTAGCTCACCTGTGTCTTTGGGCTTGGTGCAAATTCCCTAAATAAACCCTTACTTTCTTTGTTGCAAACTTTTGTTCACTACATATTGGGTTTTGGTGCCTTCAGGCAAATGAACCCTAGTTTGGTAACAATAGACTAGAAAACCCATAGACAGACTCCTGCATATATAAACACTTAATTTTTGATAAAGTTTGCACTGCAACTGTTCCATTTAATAAATAGTACTGAACCAATTGAATATCCATAAAAAATAAAATAAAATTGAACTCCTACATGGCACCATACCAAAATTTAATTGTAAATGAATTATCGACCCAAATATGACAAGCAAAATGGAAAGCTTTTAGAAGGTAATATAAAAGTAAATCTTTATGAGCTCAGCATTTGGAAAGTTTTTTTTAAATAGGAAACACTAACCATAAATGTTAAAATTGATAAATTAAGCTACATTAAAATGAAGACCTCTGTTCATAAAAACACTATAAAATAGGCATAAGGTTAGATAAAATATTTGAAAATATAACTACCGTAATAAAGAAATTGTATGTAGAAGATATAATGGCCTTCTACAAATTAATAAGGCAAAAAAAAAACCAGTTAAAAAATGGGTTAAATATTTGGGCAGTTTCTTTATGAAGAAGAAATATAAATGACCAGTGAACATATGAAAATATGCTATCTCATTATTAATCAGAAAAATACAAATTAAAACTACAAGGTGATATACTGTATATCCACTAGATTGATAAAAATTGAAAATCTTCCAATAACATGTTGAATGAGATTGTGGAGTGATGGGAACTTTCATACATTATTGATGGGAGTGTAAATTTGGACTAACCACTTTGGAAAACAATTTTGCACTACCTAGTCAAGTTGAAGATGTGCATAACTTTTGACCCAGCAATTTCACCCTTGCATATATACCCTAGAGAAATGTGTGCACATGTATATGAATATTCGTGGATGACGATGTTCATAATAGTATAATTCATAATAGCCCCCAAACTGGAAATAGCCCCAAAGTCTGTCAATTGAGTATTCATACAATGAAAATAAATTAAATATACATAATGCTGAGCCAAAAAAGCGAAATACAGAGGATTATAAAGAACTTACAAGAACAGTTAACAGTACGCCATGGATCTTTGGTATGTCTACTGTGGTGGGCACAATAATGGCCCTCTAAAGACGTCAATACTTTGATCCCAGAATTTGTGAATATGTTACTTTATATGGCAAAAGGAATTTTGCAGATGTTATTGAGGTTAAAGACCTTGAGATGGGGGAGCTTATCCTGGATTATCCAAGTGGACTCAAAGTAACCACCAGGGTTCTTTGAAGCAAGCAGTAAGAGTCAGATAAGGACATGTGACAATGGAAGGAGTGTCAGAGAGATGCTACATTGCTCTTTTAGAAGACAGAGGAAAGGAGCCATGGCCAAGGAATTTGGGAGCCTCTAGACCGGCCGTGGGCAAACTACGGCCCGCGGGCTGGATCCGGCCCGTTTGAAATGAATAAAACTAAAAAAAAAAAAAAGACCGTACCCTTTTATGTAATGATGTTTACTTTGAATTTATATTAGTTCACACAAACACTCCATCCATGCTTTTGTTCCGGCCCTCCGGTCCAGTTTAAGAACCCATTGTGGCCCTCGAGTCAAAAAGTTTGCCCACCCTTGTTCTAGAAGCTGGACAAAAGCCAGGAAATGGATTCTTCCCTAGAGCCTCCAGAAATAAACACAACCCTGTGGACACCTTGATTTTAGCCCAGGAAGATTTGTCTTTAACTTGTAATTTACAGTACCCTAAGGTCATACCTTTGTATTGTTTCAGGCCCCCAAGGTTGTGGTAATTTGTTCCAGCAGCATAGGAAACTAATGCAGGTGCATAGGTGGTAAAATGATAAATAAAGTAAGGAAATGATTTGCCATAAGTCATGATGGGGATCACCTCTGAGGAGGGGTTGAGAGGGTGATGTGAACAGGAAAGGTTCCTTGGAAGGTGGCGGGGGAGGGGTTGGGGCGCGCTGGCAATGTTGTCTTTCTTGACTTTGAGGTGTAGTTACATGGGGCTTTGCTTTCTAACTATTGTTGATAATTTATACATTTATATTTTGTGTCCATTTATGCCATATTTTTTTCCAAAGGGGAAAATTTTTTCTCTATCCTTAACAGGTAGAAGAAAGATGACTTCTGAAAATTTTGAGGATGCTTCCCATGGGACTGCTGGGAAGCCAGGCATTATCGTTCCATGTGCTTCTAGGTGAAAGGAAAAGTGGAGGCTGTTAATCAATTTACCCAAGTGGGTTTCTCAGTTATCTAATAACTGCTCAGTGCTTACTATTCTGTAAACCCTCTGGCCAACATTTCAGCAGATATTGGTTGATGCCACCAACTGGCTGAACATAGCTCAGATGAACAATTCTTTGAACAGTTGTTTTGTCTGGTCCTTGTGATTGCTACCCATTTTCTGTTTAAATAGACTCCACTTTGCTACCTGCTTAGATTACATAATGGTCTGCATCAGTAGTTAAGATTCATTCATTCAGGCCTAACCAGTTTGGCTCAGTGGATAGAACATCGGCCTGGGGACTGAAAGGTCCCAGGTTCGATTCCAGTCAAGGGCATGTACCTTGGTTGTGGGCACATCCCTAGTAGGAGGTATGCAGGAGGCAGCTGATTGATGTTTCTCTCTCATCGATGTTTCTGACTTCTATCCCTCTCCCTTCCTCTCTGTAAAAAATCAATAAAATATATTTTTTTAAAAAGTTGTAAATGGAAAGTCTTTTTTTAAAAAAAGATTTATTCATTCATTTCAATAATCTTTCCTTTAGTATCCTCTCTTTTCAAGGTACCCCGCTAGACTCTGGGATTGAGAGACCAGTAGCTCATAGTCCTTTTCTCACGGGAACTCTTAAGTCATAGGGGGATGTGTTAAGAGTAGATAAATGACTATGTGAAAATATCCACATGAGCAATACCTTATACTTATGGGAACACAGAGGAAGGAGTGCCAAATGTTACCAGGGAGTCTAAAAAAAAAAAAAAAAAGACTTCCTGAGGAGATAAATGGAATTAAACAGTCAGCATGGCTTGACTTAGTAAGGAAGAAGGTATTTCAGGCAAAAGGAGAGCTTGTGATAAGTGAGTGGGGTAAGAAAGAGCATGGTCTATTTGGGCCCTGCTTTAACTCTGTTAGCTAGATACAATTGAGAGGCCTAGAGGACACTGCAGAAGCAGACACAAAGTATAGGCAACAAGTTAGAAATCTAAGTGTCAATGCCAAAGCACTAGACACTAGGGAATACTGGTTAGAAGGAGAAGCTAGCTAGAAGCTAGTTACATGAATCTAAAGTCAACAATAAAGATGTAAGACCACCAGTCCTATTGGTTTAGGGCTTCACTCTTATGACTTCAGTAAACATCATTTTTCTTCTTATGATCCTATCTCCAAATACAGTCACTCTGAGGGTTAAGGCTTCAACATATGAATTATTTTGTGTGTGGCAGGGGGACACAGTTTGATCAATAGTACATACTGAATAACCATGATCTGGTTCCTGCTTGCATCTCCATTCCTATATCTTACCTCCCCTTCTCTGTCACCACAATCTAGCTACAAGGAGACATTTAAGGCATTCTCGAGCCCTCACCACAAAGATGTGGTTGAATCTATTTAATTCATGCTCCAACCCAGTGGTAGATTCTGATACCTTGAAGGTCAACACTTGAAGGCCAACCTGTCCTCAAACACAGACTGAAACCATGGTGACATGTGGTGCTTTCTGTCCTTGGCAGCTATTCCTGCTAAAGAACAACTGAGCCAGGCCATGCCTGGCCAACAGAAGTGTCTCCTGGGAATAACAAATAATTTCAACAGTGCCCTATATCCCAGTAGGGATTACAAATCAAGAGCCATTAACATATCTATGCACTCTGACCCACTTTGGTGATTCCATAACTGGAGTTTTATCTCAGAGAAATAATTTAAAAGAAATAAGAAGAAAGAACTATATGTATATACCACATAATTTGAAACTGCAAAAATATGAAAAAGTGTTAAACTATAAATACCCTAAGTTTTAGGGAATAGTGAAATACTTATAAATTTTAAAATATCAATATATTGGAATATTTTATAGTTACTGAAATGAAAGGTATGATTATTTTAGAACACATAGAAAACATTTTGAAACAAGTTTAAATAAATGAGAAAATTAGAACTCAAAATTTAACCTACAATATATTTCAACTGTGTAAAAACTATTGTTGTGGCAGAATGCAGGGGAAAACGATCAGCCAGCACTCTGAGGGAGGAAAGTTTAACCTTTATTTCGCAGATCTGCTAATCCAGGGGAATTCCGGATCCAAAGACTGAACTGAACCTGTGGGAGGCTCTGACTCATATATCTCCTTCTGTCGTGGGTCCCTGAGGGTCCCCCCAGCTCCGCCCAAGGCAACTGTGGCGAGGCCCTGGGCTTAGGCTCTGCAGCTCCGCCCAAGTAAGACTACAGTTACCAGATACTGAACTAGGTTGCAAGCCCCCCCATTTTCCTTTTCACTATATTAATTTATAATGTCAATAACTGCATTTTATTGAGTGTCTCTTTCCCAGACCTATTCTAAGCACCTTGCCTTATCTTTAATCCTTACAAAAATGTTTCCAAATTGACATTATAGTCTCCATATGTAATGATTGTTTTAAGTTTCTGCTATATAACCTTTAGCAAGTTAAGAATGTCTCTCCTATATCTAGTTTGCTGTTATTATTTAGTTGTAAACAGGGGATGAACTTTATCAAATGTTTTCTCTTCATCAATTGAGATCATTGTATAACTCTTGTCCTTTATTAAATAGGTTATTTCTAATATTGAGCCAACTTGGAATTCCTGGGATAAACCCTACTTGATCAAAAGTTATTTTTTAGAATATGTATCTGTTAGTTAACTCATATTTTATTTAGGACTTTTGTATCTAAATCTTAGGTAAAATGAGCCTATTCCTTTCATTTATTGCTTTGTCCTTACTATTTTGGAATCAAGATTACACTAGTTTCATAAAATAAAAATAAAATAACAAACAAAAACACATTATGGTCTCCAAATAACAAATGAGAGATTCAAAGAACTAGGGTTAATTTAATAAGCGAGTGGGAGAACAGAATTTAAATCTAGATTTGTCTGACTTAAAATTTTATGCATTTTCCCCCTTTCAAAAGCTACCTTTCCAAACTTGGAAATGAATATAAAGAAAAAACAAAACAAAAATTAAAACAAAAAGAATTTAGTCATATAAAGGTAGCATGATTATAAGAGAAATTTACATTTTAAATTTTTATTATATTTCAAATTGATTCAATACTTTTTCTTAAAAATGCCTAAGATACAGTCTGGATCCTCACACAAAACACTAACAATGATGTCCATTCACTGCTGGAGACATGCCAAGTTCAGTGTGTACTTTCCTCCGCTGCATTTATATTTGAATTCACACATCAATCAGTGACCAAGAGCAACAAGTTAGGAGCATTATTGTAGAAGCACAAACCCTCTTCTGAAGACAAACCAGACTACAGCTCTAAGTTCTGTCATGCAAACTTCCAACACAGATAGCCTTTCAGGATCTCTTTCTCCACATCAAGCCAGGGAGGGGAAGATTACTCACACCTCTGCAGGCCAACAAAAGATGTCTTCAACAGATTATGTGGAAATTTTTCCTGCATGAAGTCAACCCGTATACCACCAGCCAGCCCTAGGCAGACCTGCTAAGGGCCAGGTCCTCTTTCTGGTAACTCGGCTACCTGGTATTTTCTACTTCTGGGTCCAAGTCCCTGGGCTGTCTCAATAGGTTGACCTAGGTCTTTCTTTTCGGGAGAGCTGAGCATAGAAATTTAGTTAAGTTTTGGTTCACTGATATGGGACTGCTTCTTGGGCCCAAACTGATTACTTTAACAGTACCAATATAGAAGAAAGAAAAACAATTGATTATTGAGTAAGCCTGATCGGATTTGCACACATGTAAGCTAACACGAAAGTGACTACAAAGTCTGGTCAAAATTTCACACAATTTTATACAGTTAAGTAGAAAAAAAAAATGAAAATGTCTCTTATCTCCTTAGGAGATAAATGGATGTGCCTGTGATTGTCTCCTCTATACCGCCCAAGAGATTTCTGAATTAATTTTGGAGGTGTGGTTGACAAAAGGCTCTAATTGGATTTCTGCTATCTCTCTCCCTGAGTAGGGTGATTTAAGGTATTTACCCTCCGGTTGGGGAAGAGAAGTGCAAACCATTTACTCTTAAGTGTCCTTAGTTTAGGAAAGACAGGATTTACTAGTTGCTGCAAACTGCTTGGCGTCTAGGTTTACTAGATGGCTGCAAACTGCTGTTTAACTGCCTGTCTGTTTCCCTATTGTACTTGCCAAGGAATTTTCCTAGCTTCTTACTAACCTGCCTGAGCCAGGAAGCCAAGTTAAGACCAGGCGTTCAGAGAGAACTGGGCAAAAATGTCACCATTCTTGCATTCCTTCCTCAAAAGGCAGAGGTAGCTGTTTTCACCTCCCTTCTAACTGCCAGGGTTGAAACCACCAACCCTGCAAGTGCAATTGATCAAGGTTTGATCATTATACAACTTTCTCAGGGTGGTAGTAACAAGCAGTCCACATCTTGCCCCCACAGCCCAGGTATGAATGTAGCTGGAAAAGGAAGTCAGCCAGCCCTGAAATAGAAAATTCCACAAACCTGCCTTTCTCAAAAGCTCGCCTTTTTCAAAAAGCCCACCCACTTTGTCCCCAGTTTATAAAACTAGCCAAGCAGAGCCAGCCCCCAAACCAGTTTAAGAGGACCTTCCTTTTCCTCTGTGCTGTCTCTCTTGTGCTCAAGCATAAACTTAATAAAATCTGTCAGGAGATTTCTCTGTGGTTTTGTTGCAGAAGAGCAAAGAAATACCAAGCATGCTTCCTAGAGAAAGGGAGGGATCCTGTTTATTAACACTAGTGAACTCTGGGAATAATTTCCAAATCAGAAACATGCAGAGGGCTTCACTTTTTATAACCTTCTGGGGTCTTTGTCTTACAGATATGGTTCTGCCCCCTTTCGTGGGCTTACAGGAAGGCTCCCAGGTGTTGAGGTCACCAGGCCATATCTGATGATCTGTCCTGGGGCCAGCAATAACGACCTCCCCCCAACCCAAGGGCAGTGGATTGTTCCCAGTTTTTATGGCCTGACACGCCTTTGTAAGACCAGTTTCCTCCTCAGTTTCCTCTCAATTTCTTTGTTGGGAAACTCAAGAACCCCAATGCCAGTGAAAGGGTTAGCTGGCTAGCTTAATTAGGCAGGCTTAGGAAGCTTGTACTTTTCACCAATCACCTTTTGGCCATGGCTTCATTCTTCGAATCCATCGGGACAAGAACCTGGGGAAACAGATCACCTTGCTCAATAAATCAACCCAAATCACCAGTAACACTATTTACTGCTCAGCACAAGCTACGTGACCCAGCTTTTAGACTTCCCTTTGCTCCATATAAGGGAAAGAAGCTGGCTTAACCAATCAGCAATACCTAATATAACTTCCTTGTTCCTGTTCACTTTGGTCTATAAGAAATCTCTCACCTTGTACAATTCTTCAGAACTTCTTTCTATCTGCTATATTGGGTGCTGCCCAATTCATGAATCACTGAACAAAGCCAATCAAACTTTAATGTTTACTAAGTTGAATTTTATTCTTTAATAGTATAGTAGGCTTTTTGTAGGCAGGGCTGTCTTATTCTCTCAAACCTTTCAAATCCATCAAACTCAATGTGCCTAAACCAGAATTCACTAATTTCCTTCTGATCTAATCCTCCTTTAAAGCCTAAGAAGGACAACATATCCACACCTAGACACCAAAGGTAAAAACCTATGTCATCCATGGTTAGCATCTCTTTTATTCACTTGACAAATATTTACTAACCACATTTTCTGTGCCACTGAGAGACAGAGCAGTGAACAAAATAAAGTCCTTTCTGAGGACTCTACAACCAGAGTGGCCTTTACCATTTTTTTTCTCTTCTTCCTCTGCCGCCTCCTCTTCTTTTTATTATTTCTTCTTAATGAAAAGAGCTTTACTGATTGTTCTGATTGTAAAAATTTCATATGCTTATTTTAAAAAGTTCAAACACATTAGACTTTTTTTTTTTTTAAGTAAAAGTTGAGTGAGAGCTCATGGATTACATTTTGGTACATTGCCAGGGTCCAGCCCCAGCGGTCCAGGGGTTCCCAAAGGCGAGGACAGCGTCGGCGAAGAATGAAGGACATGGAGACAGCTTTCAGATCATCAGCATAGTTGGGTTCTTTCTTATTGTCCTGTTACAGCTGTATTTATACTCCTTGATTTATAAGCATGCCTCTATATCATGGTATGTTTTGGGTCCTCCCTTGACCTTCTACAGTTCCTTGTTTTATCTTTATAGTTTCTTATCTGACCTTTGCTAAAAATCTTATCTCTGTCTAGTTCTGTTGATTTTAATCCTATCCATTCTTATACCAAAGGTTAGGGGTAGTTTGTTATCTTCATTCCAAGGTCACTACTCTACTGCTCTACTGTTAAGCTACAAGGAAGTAACTGAAGGAGATTATCCTATTCTGTGGCCCAAGTAAAGGTTATGTCCTTTTAGCCTTGCTGGTGGTCTTCCTTGGGACTGCCCTGAGTTGGCGGGTTTTCATAGGCTTTGGTACTTTCTCTGGTGGTAGACCCCTGGGGATGTGGGCCTAGCAAGTCCCAAATTTATTGCCAACAGTCTTAGTCTAAGTTCTTCATAAGTAGTACACAGTATTTCTGTAACACTAGGGGGTTTTACTGATTTATTCCCTTCCTTAATCCCGTTAATCCCTAGCTCCAGGGAAACGTCCCCATCTGGGGAAACAACCTTTCTTGGGGAGGTGGCCCTGGTTAGAACACATAGCACTAAGAAGGGGAGCAAACATATTAAGAACAGTATGCCATATACACCAGGTCCCTTGGAACATATGCTGTGCAGATGTTTCTTCCCTGCAACAACTGTGTCAAGCAGCAAGGATGGACCGGCTTCCAGCAATACATTTTACTAGCATTTTAGTAATTATAGAGAACTTTCTCAAAGTACAATCTACTCATTCAACTGCTTGAATGGAATTTCTTTAATACCTTTTTATTGATAGACTAGAGGCCCATTGCAGGAAGATTCCTGCAAGAATAGAGCTTCCAGCGGCTAGAGCGAAGCAGAGAAGGGAGCGAAACCCGCTGAGGCGGGCTTCGCTCCCACTCCCAGCCGCTGTGGCTGGGTTTCCCCTCCTGCTCCCAACTGCTCCTGCTGGGTTTCCCCTCCCCCTCCCAGCTGCTCCTGCTGGGTTTCCCCTCCCGCTCCCAGCGCTCCTGCTGGGTTTCCCCTCCCACTCCCAGCTGCTCCTGCTGGGTTTCCCCTCCCGCTCCCAGCGCTCCTGCTGGGTTTCCCCTCCCACTCCCAGCCACTGCGGCGGGTTTCCCCTCCCACCTCCCGCCTCCGCAGTCTTGGCTTCGTTCCTGTCTCTGCTGCCTCTACTTTGCTCCTTTCTGTAGCGCTTTGCTTCCATTTTGTCTTCAGTCTTAGCGCCCAGCTGGTATATGCAAATTAACTGCCATCGTTGTTGTTGGTTAATTTGCATATGGCGCTGATTAGCCAATGGGAGGTGTATCGAAGGTATGGTCAATTACCATGTTTGTCTATTATTAGATAGGATAGATATAGGTATAGATAGATATAATATAGATATAGATAGATATAGATATAGATATAGATATAGATATAGAGATATAGTTATGGATGTAGATATCAAATATAGATATCACCCTGGCCAGTGTGGCTCACTTGGTTGGAGTGTTGTCCCATACACCAAAGGTGGTGGGTTGGATCCTCAGTTGGGGCATGCACAGGAGGTAACCAATTGATGTTTCTCTCTCACATCAATGTTTCTCTCTCTCTCTCTCATCAATAAAAAAAAATTTTTAAGTAGAAAAAATATATCTTCTTCAGTTCACACCCTCAACATTGAGCTCTTCCCCTTCATTACTTCTTCATCCTGCTTTCTTTCTCATTGAAGCCTCTACAGAGACCCAATACCCTATTCTTCCCCACCCAGCTACCCTCCTTTCTTAGCCTCTCAGACCCTCTGCATCTGCCTCAGTCCACCTGTCTAATAGCCTAGCCCTCTCCCTGTGGACTGTAAGTTTGGAGGGCAGTCTTGTTTGCCTTGACATCCCAGTACCTAGCTCAGGGCCTGGTAATAATAAATGAATGCATGAGAGAGCTTTGATTTTATTTATTTATTTATTTATTTATTTATTTATTTGGGGCCCAGTGCACAAATTCGTTGCACCTTGAAAGAAACTGTGGGCCGTGAGGCTGCAGTGGGCACAAGGGTGGGTCTTGGCCCATCCTCCACAACCCCACCCATCCCCTCCCACCAGGGCTCCTGGTCCCATCTACCAGTAGCCCTGCTCCTGCCACCGCCGCTCCTATGTGCTACAGGTGCGAGCAGAGCCATTGCTGGCAGCAGGTGTGAGAGGTGGCTGCCGGCCCTGATCGCCCTTCAGGAGCAGGGGGAGGTGAAGAAGCCCTGAGGGACAAGCAGGGCCGGCGCCAGCAGCAGGTGTGATCGCCAGGTGGGACTGCAGCTTGCAGGAGCAAAGAATTTTCAGTAACCCACCGGAGGCTCGCCCTGATGACAGCGACTGGTGCCCCACCTTGGTCTGGTGCCCCTGCTCACCTGCTCTACCATGCTGCCATGGCCAACACCCGCCGTGTTTTGCCCTCTGCTACCTGCTGCTGACACCCGCCATGTTCCATGTGCGCCCCTTGGTGGTCAGCGCACATCATAGCAACCGGTTGTTTGATAGTTTCGCTGTTCAGTCTATTTGCATATTAGCCTTTTATTATATAGGAGTTATTTATTTATTTATTTATTTATTTTTATCGATTTCAGAGAGGAAGGGAGAGGGAGAGAGAGATAGAAACATCAATGATGAAAGAGAATCATCGATTGGCTGCCCCCTGCACACCTCCTACTGGGGATTGGGTCCACAACCCAGGCATGTGCCCTGACTGGGAATCGAACTCGGGACCCTGCAGTCCACAGGCCAACGCTCTATCCACTGAGGCAAACCAATCAGGGTAAGAGTGCTTTGATTTTAGATAACGCATCCAAGAGACATTTAGGTGTCAACTGAATGCCAGATTTATACTGTTACCAAGAAGATAAATGTTCCTAGGACAAGGCTTTCCCCCTCAAGGCTTTCATAGTTTCCTGCTTGTCCTTTAGACAGAAATGTCTCTAGAGAAAGGTAGCTCTTCAGGCTGTGTCAGCTTGATACCAATCATTGGTATAAAGTTTAGAGTATCACCCTTAGCTATAATTCTGGGATTCTGAACACTCTTATGATCTTCTATTTTATCTACTACCTTTAAGATAAATCAGTACAATGAGCCTCTCCCTTACTTTTAAGTATATATACATATATAATATATACACATACGTAATATATAATTATATGTACACATATATAATATATAACACATATATTGTGTTATAAATACAGATATTTGGCAAATAAACATAAAATATTATATATTGTATATTTGCCATATATCTGTATATATAACACTGTTACAGAATTTACCAGGCTACCTAAAAATACACAGGGCATACTTGGAGATCCAGGATAAACTCATTTATTTTCAGATGTACTAGTACAGTGACTCAGGGGGTCAATTCTCCAAATCCCTGAGTGAGTGAATATGGAGGAAGCTTTTCCCTTTATACCCTTTGGTTTCTTTGTTTTCTATCTGTTTCCTAACTACCAGGCTTTTGTGGTGGGCTTCCACAGCCCCTCCTGAGTCATTTAGAATGGGGGAGTTAGATTGTATCTAAATGCCTGGTCTGGGTGGTGCTAGTGACCTCCTCTGTAGCTAAGCTGTTACATGCATTGTTTATGGCCCCTTTGCACATTGGGAGGAATTAGGAAAACAGGTCTTACTAGACCAGATTGTTAAGAAAGGGGCAGTGATTTAATTATCGGCTATCAAGAATGTACATCAAGAAGGTTACTGGCACAGATTTAGATTGCTAGCCACCCCCACCCCCCAAATGTCTTATATTCCCCATCAACACAATTTGCCTTTAACCATTTTAAGTGTATAATTTTAAAAAATATATATATTTTTATTGAGTTTTTAGAGAAACAGGAAGGGAAAGGAATAGAGATATAGAAACATCAATGAACTAACATTGCTTCCTGCATGCCTCCCACTGGGGATGGAGCCCACAATCCTGATATATGCCCTGTGGACAAAAAGGGGCACATGCTAACCTGTCAAGCTTAGGGAAGGCCTGCATGGCGGTCTTGCAAACTCAGAGACCTAAAGTAACCACAAAGGATGGTCTGAAATTAAACTTTAACTAAAAGCAGTTATGGTGGGTAGTTATGTCCTAGGCCAGTGATGGCGAACCTATGACACGCGTGTCAGAGGTGACACGCAAACTCAATTTTTTGGTTGATTTTTCTTTGTTAAATGGCATTTAAATATATAAAATAAATATCAAAAAAATAAGTCTTTGTTTTACTATGGTTGCAAATATAAAAAAATTTCTATATGTGATATGGCACCAGAGTTAAGTTAGGGTTTTTCAAAATGCTGACACGCCGAGCTCAAAAGGTTCGCCATCACTGTCCTAGGCCAGTATCTTCACTGACAAGGTCAACCTTTACCTTAACTGAGCCTGTCTTTTTGCATCTATGATAACATATACTTGAAATGTCTGGGTAACTTTAACTTCCCTTTTTCTGGACCCCTTGGGGTCTTTCATTATTATTACCATATTAATTGTTGACTGTTGACTATCCTGCACCCACCTAAGTATGTGTCCCGCCTCTCTGATCTGTCACCAGTGGATTTCATGTAACTCACCTACGTCCCCTCCTTTGATTGCAATGTATAAAAATAGATGAAAACCTGCCATTCTCTGGAGCATTATCTCAACCTGTTGAGTTTCTGCTTCCAGGCATTTGTCAACAGTTTGGCTGAAATGAACTCACAAAAATTCTTTACAAGTTTCAATGTTTTTTAGGATAACACCCTGACCAGGTATCAAACCACGGCCTCCTGGTTCATGGAGTTGACACTCAACCATTGAGCCACACCGGCTGGGCTTAAGTGTACAATTAATTACATCCACAATGTTGTTCAACAATCACCACTCTCTATTTCTAAAACTTTTACATCACCCCAAACGGGAACTCTGTACCTATTAACCAATAACTCCCTACTCCCATTTCCCCAGCCCCGGATAACCTCTAATCTACTTTCTATCTCTATAAATTTGACTGTTATAGATATATTTCACATAAGGAGAATCATATAATATGTTTCCTTTGCTGTCTGGCTTATTTCACTCAGCTTAATGTTTTCAAGATTGCAATAAGTCTTTTTCTTTTTCCATTTTTACTTTTTTTAAAATGTGGGAGAAAATGTTTGGTCTGCTGACCATTTGGAAATAAATCAGTGCAATGTTTTCTATTTTCATTTTTGTTTGGGATGTCTTTCCTAACAGGGAGTAAATGCTTAAGAACCTAATTAGTTTTTTCTCCTTCCTTTAGAGAAATTTTAATTGGTTTTGGCTCACACTTTTTTGTTGTTTTTTTCTACAGGGGACTTAGTCTATCTCCCATCCCCGCTCCACAACTTCCTGTGGCTCCTGTGGATGTTTGTTTACACTAACCAGAGTAACAAGACTTCATGGCCCTGGATCTGGGGGAACAGATGACATTACTCATCAGGTATTCTGTTTCCTCCCCCCAAATCTGGGAAAGGAATATCTTGAAGTTGGGGCTAAGAGAAGATTTTGGATTGTCTGTGGTTCATTGCCCTCTTGTTCAATCATAATTTTTCTATCAATGGTCAAGGCCAAGGTTGTGACTATCCTTTAGGTTCTTTAATTCTTTATAAGTGTTTTATTAGCAGTTGTCATAAGCATGGCCACAGCTGGCTAGCATAGCAATGGCTAAAGTTGTTCCTGGCTCTTTCTCTTTCTCAGCTGGCTTACCTGACTCCTGCTCTAACTATTTATGTCTTTTGGCAACATCAATGAAACAATAGCAGTGTTGCAGAAGACCAAAGAAATACCAAGCACACTTCCTAGAGAAAGGGAGGGACTCCGTTTATTAACATTAGTGGACTCCAGGAATAATTTCCAAATCAGAGTGAAGAAACACGCAGAGGGCTTCACTTTTTATAACCTTCTGGGGTCTTTGTCTTGCAGATATGGTTCCGCCCCCTTTTGTGGGCTTACAGGAAGGCCCCCAGGTGTTGGGGCTCCCCAGGCCATATCCGATGATCTGTCCTGGGGCCAGTGATAACGACCTTCCCCCCCGACCCCCCAGGGCAGCACATTGTTCACAGTTTTTATGGCCTGACACGCCTTGCAAGACCAGTTTCCTCCTCACCATCTTCCATCCATGGATTCATTCTTGGACTCTAACGGACAAAGAATCCGGGAACCATCCCGTCCAGGGGAACACTGCATGTTCCTGTCCAAAAATCCTATATCAATTGCTTGTGGGGTCTGCTTGGCCATGTGCCATGTGGCTTCTAGGACCACATAGCGAGCTACTGCTGGTCTTGGAGCAACTGAGAAACAGGAGCACAAGAGAGTAAGAAAGAGAATTCCTCATCTTGGGGATTATAACTGGGAGCTTAACCAATGAATCCTTCTGGATTTTAGGAGCTTATAGTGGCTCTACCCTCTTAGCCAATGATCCTTGTTCCCCAGGCTAGACTGACAGCCGAGCACTTTTCCTATGTCACCCTGACCTCACTGCACATGCGCCTGTCTTCCCTTTGTTGGACCCCTTCCTCCAGTGATTTGCAGGGAATGGACCAGTGGTTCTGTGGGGAGTGTAAAGTTGCAGCTTCCTAATGACGCTTCCCAGATGGCCATACTTATAATGTCTGGCCTTCCCTTCGCTTTCTTTCTATTATTAATATTAATAACTAGCTAGTTACTGTAATGGGAGACTTTGGGGTATTCCCCACTGGATGCTTGGGGTGGAGTCCTTATGAAATCTCGAGAAAAAGAATTTTCTGAGACTCTCATGGGAGGATGAATGATTTTTATTTGCGTGGAATTACATCCCGGGGTTTCCAAAGTCCCATTTCCCTTAATCCAGTCCTGGAAGAAGTATAATTGGGGTTTCAGTAGAGCTAAAACCAAAACCAGTGTCCAGAGTTACTGTTCCATGTTGCAGCGGGGTCCAGGTCAACATCAGTCTAGTGGCAGTCTATTAGTCCATGGTGTGTGGGGTCCACATGGCTATGCAGGTGAATGCAGGGGAACCAAGAGAGTGTGCCCCCTGCAACAAGAATCCCAAGACAACTAAGAGAGACCAAGAGAGCAAATTCTTTTTTGTTCAGAAAATTAAGTATCAAAAATCTTCCCATGCTTGCAGTGGCCATACCCACTCTTGCCAATGACTTCTGTTCTCAGGTGTAACTGACAGAAAGCAACTTTACTTGTCCCCACAACTTTACTGGGCCTGCATCTCTCTCTTGTCCAGTCCCTTCCCCCAGTGCTCTGTGGGGAATGGATCATTTGCTCCTTGGGAGTGTAAAGCTGCAGCTTCCTGGCAAAGATGCCCAAATGACATGCCTATAATATTGGGCCTTCCTTTTGTTCCTTTCCTATCTATTTATCTATCTATCTATCTATCTATCTATCTACCTACCTACCTACCTACCTACCTATTTATTTATAGAGGTAGGGAAAGGGAGAGAAGGATAGAAACATCAATGATAAGAGTGAATTATTGATCAGCTGCCTCCTACAGGCCCCTTGGTATTAGGGATCAAGCCTGCAATCCGGGCATGTGCCCTGAATGAGAATCAAACTCGTAACCTCTTGGTTTATGGTTCAATGCTCAATCACTAAGCAACACTGGCCAGACCTTTTCCTATTATTAATAACTAGGTTAATTACAATGGTATCAATTAGGATGGTAACAATAAGACTGTGGTTTTTCTTTAACATATCCTTCAATACCCATTAACTTTTATCCTCAAAAAATCTTTCAAAGGTTGTAGGATGCATTGTATTTTTCTACCTTTACAAATTAAGAGACTTAAGATATAGAGAATTTAGGTGATCTGCAGAAGTTCATCAGGTAATAAGTGGCAGAGTATAAACTGCAACCATGATTTATGATTGGTTGCCAGGCCTCTAGGCCCATGGGTCTTATCTCAGATAGACAAAACAAACACTCAATAAATAGTTGTTGAATGAATGAATGAATAATATGCTTGTATTTGCTCTTGTCTGGCCACTCTGTTGGCAGGCTCAACAAAAAGCCATCTCTTTCTTAGCATAAGTAGAACTTTCTGACCCCTACTTACTTACAGGTGTCTCAGAAATGCTTATTGTTATTTGGACCAAATTTTCTATGGATAGTTTATCTTATCCCAATAGCACAATATGCTTAATTTATTAAAATTCTCAGAAATTTATTAGAGGAAAATAACATGTAAAAAAGTGGAGAGTTTTGATAATTATTCATTCACAAAATAAGAACATTCATTCAACACATTAGAATGGAAAAGAGGAGGGATATGGGAGTTGAGTTTGAGCCTAAAGGAGAAAATTATTTTATAGTTAAATAGAAGAAAGCCATTCATAGATCTATGGTGATAATGAACTATGAACCGAAGAATATGATAAAATTTTGGCACATGAGATACAAAGAAGAAAAAACATTCTATATATTTTTTCCTTCCTCTCCTCCATGCAATAATGGAGGAAACAAACAAACCATAAAAAAAAAGATGAAACAAAAACAAACAAACAAACAAAAAAACCCCTCTAACCCCACCTCAAAAGATGTAGATTTTGAAGTTCACTTTTATTTTGTAAGTAGTATCCTTTTGAAGAAGTGCAATCTCTGAAGAGAAATAATTCTACATAATAAAAGCCTAATATGCAAATTGTCCCCTTGAGTGGTCAATCGACTGGGAGTTCGACCGCTCACTATGACGTGTGCTGACCATCAGGGGGCAGCATGGACCATGGCAGTGGAGGCGCTGCTGGCTCCAATGGGCCCCTATGAGAGCAGGATCATGGCGGGATGGTGGAGCAGGTGAGGGGGCATTGCCAGGCTAAGGCGGGGTGCCAGGTGGGCTGCAGGGCTGTGAGGCTGGGGGCATGAGCTGGGGCCCGATCTCCACAGGCCACCCCGAGGTACCCCACCCATGCACATGGCCTCTAGTTCTTTTTTTTTAAATATATTTTATTGATTTTTTACAGAGAGAAAGGGAGGGAGATAGAGAGTTAGAAACATCTAAGAGAGAGAAGCATTGATCAGCTGCCTCCTGCACACCCCCTATTGGGGATGTGCCCGCAACCAAGGTACATGCCCTTGACCGGAATGGAAGCTGGGACTCTTCAGTCCCCAGGCCGACACTCCATCCACTGAGTCAAATCGGCTAGGGCTGGCCTCTAGTTCTTTATAAGAGTTGCAGTCCTAAAACACAAGCCATTGTGCCAGTTGCTTGCAAATCTTTTTTTGCCACATGGGGAGTTACTCTGAATTGTATTGACTTTGTGTGGCCTTCCTTTATCATGCAAATCAAGGCCGTTAAACTGACTGAGCTGGGTCCTCCCCAGGCCCTTGCAGATGGTCATTACTCATAGCAAAGTAATGGTAGGATTATTTTGGGCTCTCTCTCTCCCTACCACTCTGTAAACCAGTAAACAGGTTCAAGGTTCCAAGATTAGACTAACATTTGCAAAGGCTGATGTTTTGTCATTCTTTTTGGAATGGATTCCTACTTTAAAGCTTTAAATGTTTCCAAATCATAGGTGAGGACTGATCCAAAATATTATGTAAGAGTTGGTTTAAATTTTTAAATCATTAACATGTAACAATCAAAACAAAAATGCTATTTCAATACTACTATAAATCAAAATTCCCAAAGAGGTGCAAAAAATGAGAGACTGTATTCAGGTGAAATAGTTTGGAAAGCAGGGAAATACAGCCTTCAGTGGAAACCAATAATATATTACACAGAGACCAAGGGGAGGCCCCCTTTTAAACAAAGTTCCCCCCCAGGTAACCAGGCAATTCATTTTATGTAAATGAGGTATCCAAATTTGTATGGTTCTGATGAGTCCAAATTGCACAGTTCTGGTTAGTCAGTATTACCCATTCTGGTTGGTTGTTATGGAGCAGTTCTGATTGGACCAGGCAGGTCTCTAGCCTTTGATCACAAGATGAAATCAGGACTTCCCTGCAGTGGTTGTGTTATGTAGGAAGTTAGACATGAGCAGCTGGGGTGGAGCCTGGCCTGGGGTCCTGAACAGGGATTGGACCAACATTACCTTCGACTACCTCTCTATAGGCAGCACAGAAGACTGCCAGCAGACCACCAGCAGGCAGGGTCGGAGCCATCCTGCTCTTGACACCAGCTCAGAGGAAAACGACATGATCTAAATGCTACCTTACCAGGGTCCTAGACTAATTATAATAAAATTTGCATTTGGTTTTGACCCCACCCCCTGTGGGTTTTTCCGTATACATTATGGATAAAGTTATGCCAAGAAAGATAGTTTCTGTCAATTGTCCCTGAATGCAAATGAAAGACTCCACCCATAAAATCCTTCTTTCAAACCCAGGAGTATAGGACCATTCTCTCTCTCTCTCTCTCTCTCTCTCTCTCTCGCTCTCTCTCCCTCCCTCCCTCCCTCCCTCCAAGGAACACACCCATGCCATTCCCTTTCCCCTTCCCTTCCCCCACAGGCACGTCTCCCTCAACCTCTAATGGGCCCCATGAGACTTGCAACCTGGGGAGAGATGGGCAGCTGCAGCTCATCCCAGGCTAAGCCCTTGAACCTGTCTCCAAGGCCCCCTTTTCTCTGACTTCCCAGTGAGCTAAAGCAGCCCCGCCGTTGTCATTGTTTCTTTCTCTCTCTCTCTCTCAACTGGCCCACTCCTTGTTTGAAATATATCTTCAATAAACCCCATTTTGCTTTACTTTTATTTTCATTGACCTTAAAATCTTTTTGCGTTGATCCAAAGAACCAAGGTCCCAGCCAGTAACCCCAATCTTTAACAGTTGACTGACATATTAAACAAGTATAGCATAGCATGCGAAGTCAAGAATTCAGTCTGAAGTTCTTTCTGGTATACAGAGTACATGAGGAGCCCCTCTCAGCAGATGACTGCTAGACTCTTAATATTTATAAAATATGGGCCCTTTGTTGACCATGGGGAGTCCTTCTCAACAGATAAATTCTTTCTTGGGGTTCACATCAAATCACTTAAAAGAAAAGAATCTTTTCCTCCCTAGTCATGAAATAAAATAGAAAACAAGCTTATTAATAAAGATATATTTTTCTTGAAAGCTTTTTCATGAAACATCTCCATGGTTGTATGTATTACACCAAACATGTCAAACTCACTGCCTGTGGGCCGCAAATACTTTTGCGGCCCAGCAATATAACGGTATGTAAGAAATGTTTCAATAAAAATTTCATAACTTAGTTTTTACAATATCATGTTATACATAATTATTAATAACTAACTACAATGTTCACTAATGACTGATTAGTGTTGCATTCATTTCCCTTACACACCTATGCGCAGGCGCACCATTTCTCTCCACTAATACTAGCAGCGAATATTTTAGCAGCCGATTGGCATGTCATTAGTCTTTTTTTTTTAATTAAATCTTTATTGTTCAGATTACATTTGTTCCTCTTTTTTTTTCCCCCCATAACTCCCCTCCTCCCAGTTCCCGCCCCACCCTCCACCCTCACTCCCCACCCACTGTCCTCATCCATAGGTGCACGATTTTTGTCCAGTCTCTTCCCGAATCTCCCATTCCCCTTTCCCCCCCAAGAATAGTCTGTCCATTCCCTTTCTATGTCCCTGATTCATTATAATCACCAGTTCATTCTGTACATCAGATTATTTATTCACTTGATTCTTAGATTCACTTGTTGATAGATGCATGTTTGTTGTTCACAATTTGTATCTTTACCTTTTTCTTCTTCCTCTTCTTAAAGGATACCTTTCAGCATTTCGTATAATACTGGTTTAGTGGTGATGAACTCCTCTAGCTTTTCCTTATCTGTGAAGCTCTTTATCTGACCTTCAATTCTGAATGATAGCTTTGCTGGATAAAGTACTCTTGGTTGTAGGTTCTTGGTATTCAGCACTTTGAATATTTCTTGCCATTCCCTTCTGGCCTGCAAAGTTTCTGTTGAGAAATCAGCTGACAGTCGTATGGGTATTCCCTTGTAGGTAATTGAGTCTCTTTCTCTTGCTGCTTTTAAGATTCTCTCTTTGTCTTTTGCTCTTGGCATTTTAATGATGATGTGTCTTGGTGTGGTCCTCTTTGGATTCCTTTTGTTTGGGGTTCTCTGCACTTCTTGGACCTGTAAGTCCATTTCTTTCACCAGGTGGGGGAAGTTTTCTGCCATTATTTCTTCAAATAGGTTTTCAATATCTTGCTGTCTCTCATCTTCTGGCACCCCAATAATTCTGATATTAGTGCGCTTGAAGCTGTCCCAGAGGCTCCTTACACTATCTTCGTATTTTCGGATTCTTTTTTCATTTTGCTTTTGCGGTTGGGTGTTTTTTGCTTCTTCGAATTTCCAATCTTTGGCTTGATTCTTGCGCTCCTCTGGTCTGCTATTGGGTATAATATTCTTTATTTTAGTCCGTGTATGCTTAATTTCAAGTTTCTTTATCGTAGCATCGAGGGTCTCATTAGTTTTTGTGAGGCTCTCCTCAAGTTTCTTGCAAGCCCTCAAAATTGCGTTTTTTAGCTCTATATCCTCCATTTCTGTCATGTTTTTTTGTCTCCGCATTTTTTATGCTTTCTTGGTGCACCCCCTTGTGGTCTTTGTGCGAAGTCTTGTTCTAGTTAAGCCTTGATTGTTGTAGTTAATACTAGAGGGATTTGACCACCAGGCTGACTGGCTGTATCAGCTGTGTGGAAAACTTCTGTCCTCTGGGGAGGTGCTAATCTAGCCTTTGCCTGAGGCAATCTGGCAAATGGCTCTGCGCAGGGCTTGGGCGGGGTGGGCTCAACAGGGCAGGCGGAGGGAGCAGTTATGCCTGCTCTCAGTCCCGTTCCCAGAGGCTCTGCTTCTCAGAACCTCGGCAGCCGCTGCAAACCTCGGAGAGAAAGCTGCCCTCAGATTCCAACTGATGCCGGACAATCCTGCTTCTCCCGTCTGAGTCTGAGTCCCTAGAGACTCGCCCGGTTCTGGAGCCCAGAGTCTGAGACTCCCTCCCGACTGAAAACGACAACCGCGCCCTCAGCCACCAGCCCGCTTTGCGCGCGCACCTCGGTACCTTTGTATTTTCCACACTGCGCCTCCTCTGAGCCTCGGTTTGCTGTTCTCTTTCCTTCTAGTTGAAGAGTCTCTCCTCAGCCAGCTTTCCTGTGGTTCTGGGTGATGTCTGTTCGGTCTTTTAGTTGTATTTTTGAAGTGGTTGTTTGCGGCAGCAGTCTCCGGTGTTTACCTATGCCGCCATCTTGGTTGGCATGTCATTAGTCTTGAACTGACTTGTTTGGTGTGTGCAACAGGAAATATTTTTCTTTCAGAGAACAAGAACAATAGGTTCTTTTGCATTATGCTTATTAATTTGTGCAGTTATTCAGTTATGTTAATGATCAGTCATTTATTTCAGCCCTTTGTATTCAGCATGTCTCTATCAGAATAAACCTACGTTTCTATGAAAATTGAAGCTTTTGGTTTTTTTTGCAGCCCACATAAACTTAAACCTTGTTTATTTGGTCCATGTTAGCCTTTGAGTTTGACATGCTTGTATTACATAATATATTCTTTGAGCCATTCTCATAAATCCAGAGTCCTGCTTTATTTACTGTAAGCAATCCTAACCAACCAGGTTCATTCTGATAAAAGCATTCCATAGATAAGAACTCCCTAGAGCAGCAAATAGCTTTAGCTCTTTGCTAATGAGGCAGGTTAGTAAGAAACTAGGAGATTCCTTGGCAAATGGAATGGGGAAACAGACAGACAACTAGGCAAGAGCATGAGCAATTTACAAAAAGCTAATAAATCTCAAGATCTTATCTTCCCTTGATTACAAGTACACTAAGGAGCAAATAGTTTACACATTCCAGACTGTGCCAGGGGTCAGACCAACCTCCATCTGGTCCCTTCCCAGTGACATTCTTTGAAGGTGAAATTGACCGATCCCTCTCAATGCTCATTTTGATACATTAGCATATCAAAGGACATACCTGGAAAGCTGATAAATATTCTGATAGAGACCTCCCCTAATAATACCAACTTCAGAAAACAGATAAAAACCTTTAAGACAAAGGACCAAGTGCTCTCTCTCCCTTGAGCATTCAGGAGTCTTTCCACCCTTCTTTCCTCAGGCATGTATCTTTATTTCTTTCTCTTTAGCTCTAAGGGTTCCAACATGATATGCAACCAGGGAGAAGGGGGCAGAAGCAGCTCATCCCAGGCTAACCCTCTCAACCTGTCTCCAAGGGCCCCCCCCTTTTGCCTCTGTAACTTGTTTTCTGAGTCCACACAGCCCAGCTGGCTTACTTCCTCTGCCTCTGTGATTTTGTTTCTAGAGGCAGCCTTACCTAGGCTCGATCATTCCTCATGTTTCCAAAGGCCAAAGCAGCTCAGCCCAGGCTCACATCTGTTGCTATGATCTTGCCTCTTCTATCCTAAGCCCTTCCTTTGTTTCACTTCCTCAGCTTTAACAAACATACTCTCAAAATCACCTGGACTGTGTCTTGAAATCTTTCCTGCATGAAGTCAAGAACCCCACATGTCTGACTGTGCTAGGGCAGACCCACCTCGGTTCCAGTCCCTTTCCAGCGGCCTAGGAGGTATTCATTAACATTGTATTAGGAGATTAGGCCTAGTCATCTGCCTTACTTCTGCCCCACTCTCTTTTCCTCAATCAGAGGAGAGAAGAGACTGCAGACCTACTGCTTATCTCTTTCCTTTCCTTAGACATCCCAAATATATTCACATATTCTCCTCTATTAATTTTCCCCTTGGTGTATAGGGGAAGTTGAATAGAAATCCTCCATCTTGATATAGTGATCCTCCATCTTATAAAATAAAAGCCTAATATGCTAAGTGCCTGGTCATCCATTCAACCAATCAAAGCATAATATGCTAATGATATGCTAAGGCCACTCAACTGTTCACTATGACGTGCACTGACCAGCAGGGGATGGATGCTCTGACCAGTAGATTAGCTTGCTGCTGGGGTCCTGCTGATAGGGACTGATCGAGACAGGCTGGACATGCCCTGGAGCTCTCCCATGATCCCTTGCTGGCTGGCCAACCTCCCGCGTCCCTCCCCAGCCTCAATCGTGCACTGGTGGGGTCCCTCAGCCTGCACCCTCTCACAATCCCGGACCTCTTGGGGGATGTCAGAGATCCAGTTTTGGCCCAATCCTGCTCAATGCAGGAGCTGCCCCCTGGTGGTCAGTGCGCTCCCACAGGAGGAGTGCTGCTCAGCCAGAAGCCGGGCTTATGGCTGGGGAGGGCAGTGGCTGCAGTGGGAGCCTCTCCCGCCTCCACGGCAGTGTTAAGGATGCCCGACTGTAGGCTTAGACCCACTCCCTGCAAGCAGCGGGCCTAAGCCATCAATCAGACATCCCTGAGAGCTCTGCAAGAGGGTGCAGGCTGGGCTGAGGCCCCCCCCCCCCCCCCCCCGAGTGCATGAATTTCATGCACTGGGCCTCTAGTCTTGATATGATTGTGTACATCAATAGTTTGTTTTATGGCTTGTACCTTTGAATTATGTTTATAAACCCCTCCCTACCTCAGGTCACAAAGATATTCTCTTTTATATTCTCCTATTTTTATTGGGTAATGTTTTCTAAATCTTCATTTTAGGGTTGGAGCATCCCTCCAAGGCCTGCTTTAAGCCCATAGCTCTGGTCCAGCTATCTGTCCACAGGGCATGAGCTGCACTATTTCCTGAGTGGTTGTCATCACTCTAGCCCTCAGCGCTTAGGCCCATCCAGCTCCAAGAACTCTGGGAACCATTTTGGCTTCAGCCTCCTCATGATGATTAGACTTTAAGTTCACTCTTTTTGACATCTTGGGTTTTAGCTTTTAGCTTGGCTATGTTTCCTACCCCCCCCCCCCCCCCCCCCCCCCCACACACACCCTTTATTTTTGGCTTAAAGTAAAACTTTTGCAGCAATTCTATATCTGCAGCCTTGGTGATAGACAACCTTTTCACATAAAACTTGCTTTTTATGTTGGTTAAGCAGTTATAATTCCTTCCCCTGTAACATCATAGAAGAGAAACCAGTGTGAGAAACGTTGGTGGAAAGTAACAGAAATATCTAAAGAAGAATTTTATTAAGTTTTTGTCTAATGTGGTATGTGATGCGAATTTTCCTCAATTAATCCCCCCCCTCCGCCCCCCAATCCTCGATAAAATATCCTCCTTTCATCAATAGCCTGAGCTTGAATGTGGGTAAGGACAGAGGCTTCTCATAGAATGTACTCAGGTTACAGTTTGAATTCCACTTCTCTTAGTAGCTGTGTGACCTTGGACAAATTATATAATTTCTCAGAGTCTCAGTTTCCTTATTTCTTCAATTAGGAATATAATATGCTCCTCATGAGATTACTATGTAAATGAGGAAGGTCATGCATGTGCCTTTCTTTTCTCCCCCACCTCTGGAGAAAGAGAAGAGTAGATGAAAAGATTTCAGTGAGGATATGGATCTGTTTTAACTCAGACTGCAATTTTGGGTAGGTCACTTGGCCTTAACCTACTTTAGGTTCACCATCCATGAAACAATCTCTAAGATTTATTCCAAGTAAAAAAGTTCCTAATTTAGGTTTTCCAATTGAATTTAAGATAAAAGCATGACAAACCTCCTGTGTTGTTCAGTTTTTCTTTGCAAATATTTATTTACATTTGTAAAGTTACTAAATGAGAGAAGTGATTTGATTTATGAGTTAAATATATCACAAGGTAGCATAGAATATTTCTTAAGTTCTCTGCTTTATCCTTATACACAGGCATGTGTGAGAGGTGTGTCAAGTAATTTGTTTCTAAAATTATTAATTTCAGTGGTAAGTACAATGGAAAGAAAAAGGAGAGGCAGGAGAGGGGAATTAGAAATGATGGATGGAGGAAAAAGAAAAAAAAATGCTGGAGAGATTAGGGAGCGGGGGATGGGCAAAGACTGAAAAGGCTGCTTTTAATTTGTTTTAAAGTTTATTTAAACATTTATTCCTTAAAAAGCAACATTGAGACTAATTTGAGTCTTCTGGTATTAATTTGTCTAACTTGATGATCATGTGAAAATTCTAGTAGAAACCATTTTTCCCCCCTTCTGGCTCAAAATAACAAAGTAAGCAAAATGATAAGGACTCTCTCTGGGTGATTTTTCACTCTTTTACAATTTATCAATCTTCAATGAAATTCTTTTTCTTACAGACAATCTAATTTGATACATGGTAATTGGAAAATAACATACTATTCTTAAAAACTGTGAACAGGAGGATTAAAACTGGCTCCTATTAGAAACAGTTGCAGAATGTCCAAGAAAGGAGCACATGAACACACACAAAGAGGCCCCTTTCAGCCATGGAGGAGCAGCTAAACTGCACTGCTGCAGAAGGCCATTGATCACGTTTATTACAGTGCAGACAGCAGCAATTTTAAGTGAGGCTGGGTTTCCCGGATGAATTCCAATAATTCAAGTTATGATTCTTAAACTCTGTGTCAGACTAATTCAATATTACTTTTAGGCAAAGAAAGAAAAAAGTTGACTTTATTAGTCCCATAATATGGAGAAATAACCTAATTTTATTACTTTAATCATTAATAAAGTCATTACCAACCACTTGGTGATTTAAAAAAAAGAGAGAGAGGCAGCAGTTTAAGTGGAAGCTACACTGACATTCTCCTACGACCAAACTTGAAATACAACTAAAATATAGAAAGAAAAAAACCACCAAGAAAAATCAACTGAAGACTAGCTGGAGAGAGCCCTGATAATCAAGGACGGAAAGTGGAGACTGTGTAGAGACTGGTAGGAAGTATGGAGAAGGGAAAGAGCAGGCCGGGTTCCTAAAGACAGTGGCTGAAGGTCCGGAGAGATATCTCAGCTGTGGAAGATTCCTACTGAGAACTTTGGGATCTAAACTCCAAGCTGGGATACCCAGCTCAGAGCACTAGAACTGAGAAAGGTGCCCACAAAATATCTGGTTGTGAAAAGGAGCAGGGTTGTTGTCTGTGCCAGTCAGAGATGACTGAAAATGCAGGCAACCTCTTAAAGGGCTAATGCACAAAATTTCATGTGCAGCCACTCACCTTGAGCTGTGGCAGAGGGAGAGCAGAGAGGACTGGAACTATGTGAGGAGAGTCCAGATTTTGGGCTCTAGGGTTGGGGCCCAGAGGGCAGCCATCTTGGTTGCTTGTGTTGAGTCATTCCCTCATGCTGTAGAGGGCATATTTTGCCAGAAGACCTTTATTATACAGGTGGTTTGGCCCTGAGGGAAAGGCAGTTGCCCCACCCTGTTGGAACACATCTCAACCCACCCTGTGGTCGATAGTCTGAGGCCAAGTTTGAGTGTCAATTAGACTGCAGGCAGAGGCAGATCTCTGGAGGTTTTGAGTCTTTGTGTGATCTCCTTCTGGGACTGGGACTAGGAAAAGCAGACCCTAGTGCATATCTTGGTCTTTTCCAAAGGTACCCCACCACAGCAGAGGGAGCCACAAGTGGTGGATTAATGAGGGCTCCAAATAGGGTACTAGGGTCAGTCAGAAACAGCATGGGACATTGTCCAGCACTAAGAAATTGGGAATCATACAGATTTACCTAATACATAGATACAAACCTAAATACACAGCCAAAATGGGGAGACAAAAAAACAACAACACCCAAATGAAAGAAAATTCTCCAGAGGAAGAGCTACAGGGAAATGAGAAGAAATTTATCTGATATAGAGTTCAGACTACTGATGGCAAAGATGCTCAACATCATGAGAAAAGATATAGTAACTGTCAAAAAAGACCAGCCAGAAATAATGACATAGCACTAACAAAGAACACATTGGGAGGAAAACACAGGAGATTAGGAGAAGCTGAGGATCAGATCCGTGAATTAGATGTGGTAGGAAAAAAAACAACACTCATTCAGAGAACCAAAAAGAAAAAACAATTAAAAAACTGGAGGACAGCTCAAGGGAGCTGTGAGTCAACATGAAATGGAACAATATTTCCATAATATGTGTGTTAGAAGGAGAAGAAAGTGAGCAAGGGATAGGGAATGTATTTGAAGAAATAATGGCAGAAAACTTCCCTAACCTGGTAGAGGAAAAAGTCATGCAATTCAGGAGGTACAGAGAGTCACAAGCAAGAATAACCCAAACAGGCAAATGCCCAGACACATCATAATTAAAATGCCAAAAACTGAAGACAAAGAGAATCTTAAAGGCAACAAGAGAAAAGAAATTTGTTACCTACAAAGGAGCTCCCATAAGGCTGTTAGATGATTTCTCATCAGAAACTCTACAGGCAAGAAGGGAACAGCATGAAGTACTCAAGGTAATGAAAAGCAAGGATCTGAAATCAAGATGACTATATCCAGCAAGGCTATCATTCAAAATAGATGGTGAAATATAGAGCTTCCCAGATAAAAAAAAAAAAAGGCTAAAGGAGTACATCATCACCAAGCCAGCACTATAAGAAATGCTAAAGGGTCTGCTTTAATGAGAAGAAGAAATAGAGAAAGAAACCTAACCATACAGAAATAAAATGGCAATAAATGAGTACTTATCAATAATAACCTTAAATATAAAGAAATTAAATGCTCCAATCAAAAGACATAGGGTAGCTGAATGTATACAAAACATTACCCAACTATATGCTGTCTACAAGAGACCTACTTCATAACAAAAGACTCACATGAGAGTGAAAGAATGGAAAAGAATTTTCCATGCAAATGGAAACAAACAAACAAAAAAGCTGGGGTAGCACTACTCATATCTGACAAAATAGACTTCAAAATGAAGATTTTCACAAGAGATCAACCAAAGAACTTGTATGTATAATATGCATAACCCATGGACACAGACAATAGGGTGGTGAAGGCCTGGGGTGCTGGTGGGGGTGAGCTAGAAGGGGTCAATGGGAGATAATAGGGAACATATAATACTTTTTTTAAAAAAAATATTTTTATTGCTTTAAGAGATGGAAAAAGAGAAATAGAAACATCAATGACGAGAATCATTGGCCACCTCCTGCATGGGCCCCACATTGGGGATGAAGCCCACTACCCAGGCATGTGCCCTGACTGGGAATGGAACAGTTAGTTCCCTTCTGGTTCATAGGTTGATGCTTAACCACTGAGCCATGCTAGACGGGTCTGTAATACTTTCAACAGTAAAGATTTAATTTTAAAAAAAAAGAGAGAAATGATGTGAATTTTACTTACTGCATCATGGTTGCAAAAATGTTAAGTTGTTTGTTGGTTTACATCAGAAGTGAATTTACTTTGGGCTACACTTTGAAATTTGAAGAACAATTTTTTTTAGTGTTTTTTTTTTCTAAAATTGAAATTTTCTTGTTGTTTTTATTGATTATAAAAGTAATTCATGGTCATGAAAAAGAAGAAAAGAATACAAGATATATAAAGTGACATTTTCCCCAGGTAACATTGTTTTAGGATATGTAATTTTAAAAAGGTGTATATTTTTCTGATTTTTAATATAAATCTTTTCATCCATCCATCTGCCCATGCATGCCATCTTTCCATATCGAAAAGTAGAGCGTTGGGCAGGTGGTTCTTGTTCCTGTGGAGTGGAAGACTCATACACAGCACATTCAGGGCCCTGCTCAGGCTCCCCTGTGAGCAAAGGAAGGCAGCCCTGCTGTGGGGTAGGCACTGTCCTCATTTTAGCTCAGTTTCTGAGACTAGTGTGAGACTTTGGGCAAATCATATGATCTCATTTGTAAAATGTATATTCTCTGCATGTTAGTACACCCTGAATTAGATTCTGCTTTATGGTGTGTTTTGAGAAAGGGATCATTAATTTTTTATGAAAAGCGATTTCTTTTTACAGGCCCATCCAACTGGTGGATGCTCTGAAGTATTACAACTAACATGTGACAATACATATTAAAAAAATAGTGTAATGACTACTGAGCTAGCCTCCTTTAGGCTGAATTTAAAACACTTGATGTTTTTGAGGAATAGAGATGAAAAAGATGTCTCAGTTGTTTTGAGAAGAAACTTTAAAAAATGATCATGTCTTGTAGTTGATAAAATGATTCTAGCATTGAGATCAGTTACACAGACAAGGGTTTGGGAGTGGTTGTCTATGCATGCTGAATTTCAAGCATGTGGTTCTCAGGAATACAGGGGGGTTTGTATGGAGCTGAATGAACCTTCCACAGTCTGAAAGCCCTCTTTGGGAAACAAATATCTGGTTGCCATGGTGATACTCAAGGTGGTTGAAGGATGGATTAATCAAAATACAGTAAATCTTTTTTACGAGCTTCCTACGAAATCTAGTATGACATGAACCCTCTGGTCTGTCTCCTCTTATTCTTCCCTCCATCACACAGGAAATCCACCATGGATGTGCAATGACACACATTTATTGTACTGAGTTCTACATATACACTCCTGAATGGCACACTCTCTTGCCTAAAAGGCATTGTCATACAAGCAGAAAGCCTCCTCAAACATTTATTTTTTAAAATTGTGTATAACATTAACATTCAAGGGGAAAATTTTATCCAAGTCTCTCTGCAACAGAAAGAAAAGAGGATGGTTAGATGTGGCCTCTGAAAATTGTGATTATTAACTGAGCTACAGTCTCTGGGGAATAAAGAATATAAAATAATTTGTGCTAAGATGGAAGCTGCATTCTGCTTGAGTCTAAATGCACAAATAATCTGATCATCTTAACTATTCAGTTTAGTTTCAAACCAAGCCATCTTAGTCCCAGTGTCAGTTAAACAAATAAATGAATAAATCTAAATAAATTATTAAGTTGAATAAATTAAGTGAATAAATTAAATGGCTATTCCCTTCCTTCCCAACAAACTGATGGGTCAAATTAATCAAAAACAGTTAATACAATTGTGGGAGACATTTCCAGAAGCCTCCAGTAAATCATTCTTGGGCAGCCAATTCAATTTTAATCCCTGGTCTTGAATAGCCACTGCATCAAGTAGATTGGATGAGAGAGCACACAGAATCAAGCCGACGTAAGTCAGTCAGTGTTGGACACCCTTTAAGAACAGAAAAAGTTTCAAAGTGAGGATGTCAGTTCTACAGGTGAGGGGCCTACAGGAGTCCAGAGGGACCCAGAGGATTCAGGCAGAGAGATGCTCTCCACTGGCCTGCCAGTTCTGAGGTTCCACATGTTATTGTAGACTGAAGGGAAGACAGAGGAGGCAAATTCCAAAGGTATTCGGCATAGGATGAAACAGTGGTTCTCAACTGGCACCGATTTCGTTATGACTGGGGGTAGGGAAGACTAGGGGATGGTGCTGGCATGTAGTGGGTAGAAGCCAAGAATACTGCTAAACATCCTACATGCACAGGACAGCCTCCTACGAAAAAGGAGAAGTGTCAATAGTGCTGAGGTTGAGAAATATTGGTGTAGAAGAAATAAATAGTTAATAGATTCTAAGCAGCACCTTGTATTGAGCACAGATTCATGGACCCATATAGGAGATAAAAGGCCTATAACTCCAGAACTGAGCAATAAGGAGTCAGCTCTGGACTCAGAAATAGAAGACCTAGATCTCAATCCAAGCCTTGCTATTTATTCTTTATTACCTATATCATGTCAGCCTCTTTGAGACTCTGTTGTTTAATTTGTTAAATGATGATAGTAATATCAATGTACCTTATAGTAAGGATTCAGATAATTGGTATGAAAACATGGAAACAGAGTCAGTGTTCAGGGAATAATGACTGGAAACAAACAAGCCAGTTTAGTTTATCTTAATGATTTTTTTTCTGAGGCAAGCCTGGTCAACTTTGACCAATGCTGACAATAAAAAGATTTTTAAAATTGATTTGAAATCTATAAATTTTTTTGGATCTTAACATACTGTAGGGAAGAAAAATGTTTTCTTCAACCCTCTTAGGGTCCCTGGCTGGGTCTGAAAATCAAACTGACATAAGATGTTAATAGGCGAAATGCATACACATTTTATTGAACTGTTACATATACATGGGAGCGTGCACCAGAGAATGAAGCCCAAAGAAGTTACCAGAATAGAAAACTTTTCTACTTTTTAGACAAAGAAACAATAAATTTGTGATAAGGCAGAAAAGTTTAGACTAGGAGTAATCAGCAGTGAAGGAGTAACTAGGCAGATAAGGGTTAATTTAACAAGGTCTATCTATCTATTAAAATATGAGAGAGGAAGGAAGAGGGAGAGAGAGAGAGAACCTGGATATGTGCTCTGACCAGGAATCGAACCGGGGACCTTTCAGTACATAGGACGAGGCTCAACCAACTAAGCCACATTGGCTAGGGCTACCAAAGTTTATTTATATAAATCCATCTCTCAACCTAAAATTCCCAGTCTTTGATGAAAAGACTGTTTTCCTCCCTCTTTCAAGTGGGAGATTTATGATCTATTTCCAGGAGGACGGGTAGGGAAGTTCAGAATAACCTGCTTGCTTCTGCTCTTTTCTCAGATTTCTTTAGTTTAAGACAATCAGCAGGACAAAGTGCCATATTTTGGGGTATCATGTCTTGAACTCCATCTGTATAAAATGTCCTTTCTTGGCATAAAGTCTGCTGGGTGTGAGGCTGCAGCGCTGCAGAAGGCTATACAGTGGGGCCTTGACTTACGAGTTTAATTCGTTCCGAGACCGAGCTCGTTAACTCAAATTACTCTGTCAACTCAATGAAAAAATCCGATGAGAGACAGCTGGTATCTCAAAAAACTCGTTAGTCGGGACACTCGTAAGTCAAGGCCCCACTGTATTTCTTTGCGCTAGAACAGTGGTCGGCAAACTGCGGCTCTTGAGCCACATGCAGCTCTTTGGCCCCTTGAGTGTGGCCTCGAAGTTTCAATCGCACTGTACATGCGCGCCCGCACGTGGTATTTTGTGGAAGAGCCACACTCAGGGGGCCGCAGTTTGCCGACCACTGCACTAGAAAAACAAAAAACTAGGGAAAGTGTTAGGAGAGCCAGTGGGGAGGATCATAGCAGGGAAGCTGGATAGCAAGTGTGTGGAGCAGGTATTGAATGGGAAGTAAAAAATGAAGCTTCACTGTGCCTATTCAATGTGACCCTCTCCTCCATTGAAGGGAAGCAGAGATTGTCAACCCCCAAATTTGTCTTTTGGGATATTGATTCTTTTAAGCTGGTTATTTTTAAGAAAGGAAAAGATTCAGGAAGAACCTTTGACCTTTCCCCACCTGCTTAAAGGAATTGAGATAGAGGACCTGCTGCAGGAAGGGAGCTAACATCATAAATAACTACAGTTTAATATGAACTAGGTGTGATAGACAGGGAGGATCCTAGCAAGTCCCCTTAGATAAAGTCCTCTCTGTGTCTCATCTTTAAAGATGGCCCAGCAAACATTTCTTTACCAAACACTTGGTTTTTGATCTCCATGTGAATTGTCCCCACTTTCCCTTTGATGTCCCCAAACCACAACCATATCTTTCTCCTTAGCTCAAGATGACCTATAAGCCTTAACTGCCTGACTTGTCCCTAGGGCCTTGGTCGGCAAACTGCGGCTCTCGAGCCACATGCGGCTCTTTGGCCCCTTGAGTGTGGCTCTGTACCCTAATTAAGTTAATATCAAGGTACCTACCTATATAGTTTAAGTTTAAAAAATTTGGCTCTCAAAAGAAATTTCAATCGTTGTACTGTTAATATTTGGCTCTGTTTACTAATGAGTTTGCCGACCACTGACCTAGTGAAATAAAAATAGTGAATCAAATCTCATTTATTGCTGGTTTTTAGCAGTGGTCGGCAAACTCATTAGTCAACAGAGCCAAATATCAACAGTACGACAATTGAAATTTCTTTTGAGAGCCAAATTTTTTAAACTTAAACTATATAGGTATGTACATTGTTATTAACTTAATTAGGGTACTCCTAAGGCTTAGGAAGAGCCACAGTCAAGGGGCCAAAGAGCCGCATGTGGCTCACGAGCCGCAGTTTGCCGACCACGGCCCTAGGGTTCCATATTCTTATGAAATTCCTGTATGTACATATGTAATAAATTTGATTATTTTCTTCTATTAATGTCTCATGTCAATTTGATTATTAGACCAGACAGAAGAACTTGGAAGGAGAGAAAAAAATTTTTTCTTTCTCCCCGACACCATCTCTCTGCAAAATCTTTATTAAAGTCTTCTTTATTCCTCTGTGATGTATGCATTTGGATTTGTTTTTGATACAACCAAGTGTGAATCCTATGTCAATGTGAATTTGCAAGGCTACCACTAGCCCAAATTAAGAAACTTATCCCCAATTTGGATATAAGTCAAAAGGTGATTTCCCAGCTGGTGTGCTCAGTGGGTGAGCCCATGAACCAGGAGGTCATGGTTCGATTCTTGGTCAGTGCATGCGCCTGGAACTATGTGTGGGGCATGCAGGAGGCAGCTGATTGATGTTCCTATCTATTCCTCTCTTTAAAATTAACTTAAAAATATATATATAAAGGTGATTAAAGTCATGTTAAGAACACTTTCTAATATGCCCACCTAAGGGTCACCTGACTCTGGAATTTTATAATTCTGAAGAGATTTTATAATACTGAAGGCTGATCTGGTGCAATAATTTTCTTTTTATTTGGTATGAAAGATAAACCTGAAGGCTATGGTTTTATTAACTTGTAGGATTTTAGCCACTTTATCTAACTTGGCAATTTTATTTCAGCATGACTTTTTAATTTATTGTAAAAATTTCAGTCTCTTAAATTCTCCTTTGAAGTGGTTTTATTATCCTGCTGTTTGGCTTATTAATAGGTTTTTACAAATCTTTGACATATGCTTAATATCTATTTGTAGGAAAATTATGTTTTTAATATTTGAGACTATGCTTTGACACCTATATGCAGCCTTTGTGTGAATTAGGAAAAAAGTGTCCTTTCTTCGAATAGAATTAGTTTCTTTTTCTCAAGTACAATTTTTAGGATTTAGTATATTATTTATTTCTTAATAATAAAAATTACAGCAAGCCTGAAGTCATTCTATATAAATTCTACAAATTAAATTGTTGAACACACAACAAAGGAAGTAGAAATTTTAAGTCATAATACCTCTCTCAAATACTTAAAAATCAGTAGGAATAATTTATTATAAAATAGTTATATGTCTTGCTTTCATAGAGACAAAATTCTTATTGACAGTTCCAATGCCTGCTTGCTTTGCAAGACATGCAGTTTTTCTTGTGACACTGTATATCTTTAATAAAATTTATTTTCCTGAAGCTATAAAATTCTCCATTGGCAATTGCTACTGCAAGGTTAAATTTATCTGGTTAAGTTTATTCAAAATGTTATTGGGAATGTATCCTGTAAATTATTGTTGCAAGCATATCAGAATACTTCAACTGGATTACTGTGAGTGTCTATTTTAGAAATCAACTTAGGATTTTAGTTCCTTCTACATTAAATTCCCATCAGAATCATTTTCCTTACTTTGTTCACCAGGCAATTTCAACTATTAGTGATTCCATAGTTGCAGTAGTTTATGTTCATTGGAATTCTTTAAATTACATTTGCCATTTGTTACACTGAAAGACTATTATATTCTTTCCATATTTTAAAGCTTTCCTTTAAAGATAATATTATTATATCTTAGTATAGGAAAAGGAAAATTGAATTTGAAATTTAGTTTTGGATCATAGATAAGATTCTCAGTTTAATTGAAACTTCTTACTCCTTTTTTGCTAGTGCCGATACTGGGTGAGTTGTCAATGTCAAGAGATCCTGTGATTTGTTTAGTATCAATATATTTTTCATAAACATTATTTCTTTGTCTTCAAGAAGAGTATTAATTCCTTCGATGCTTTTAAATGCTTCTTGTACATTGAATTTTTGTTCTTGCATCATTTTGCATTTAACATCAATTGTACTGAAGGTATTATGCCAAATTGGTACTGAGCAAATGTAAAAATGTAAAATGATGATTTCCAAAACCATACCTTTGATTTATATTGCAAATATAACATCACAATAATTAACTTTTTGAAAAATATATTTTTTATTGCCCTAGCCAGTTTGGCTCAAAGAATAGAGCATCAGCCTAAGAACTGAAGGGTCCTGGTTTTGATTCCGGTCAAGGGCATATACCTCCGTTGCAGGCTTAATCCCCAGCCTAGGTCAGGACATGTGCAGGAGGCAACCAATCGATGTATCTCTCTCACTGTCTCTCCCCATCCCTTCCACTCCCTCTAAAAATCAATGGAAAAATATCCTCAGGTGATGATTAAGAAAATAAATTTTTTTATTGATTTTTTATTTATTTGTTGGAAATGTTTTTGATTCGTTCGTGTATTTTGTTGTTGAGTGGAAAGGAGGGAGACATACAGAAACATTGATGTGAGAGACATATCAATTGATTGCCTCCCACAAATGCCCCGACCAGGACCGGGGATTGGGTCAAGGTACATGCCCTTGATTGGAATCGAACCTTCAGTCAACAGCCAGATCCTCTATCCATTGAGCCAAACCAGCTAGAGCTTTATTGATTTTTAGAGAAAAAGAAAAGAGAGGGAGAGAGAAACATTAATGTGAGAGTGAAACATCTATAGGCTGCCTCCTGCCCGCCCTCTACCAGGCATTGAGCCTGGGCATGATGCCGTGGCTGCGAATCAAACTGAAACCAAAATGTGGGGTATTGAGCCTGAGTGTGTTGTCTCGAAAAACCAAAGAATGAATTCGTGGACAAAACCAGTTAGTGGGAGCAAAGTTTATTGAGGGAAGCCAGTCCTGGAAAAGGGGCAGCTGCAGTTTCAGGAACAGGCCAGTGTCCAGAACTTCCTTTTCATGTTAGCCCGGTGTTAAAGTCTATTAGTTCATGTACAGAGTCCCACACGGCCATAAGTCACAATGGCACAGGGGATGTGCTCCCCTGCCACAGGAACATCAGGAACCCATTGTGCGTGCTTGGGGGGGGGGGGGGGGGGAGGCGGGAGAGGAGTGGGGAGTGTGAGAGGAAGTGCACTTTTTAAATTTAGGGGGTGGATACAGCTAGCTCCTGATTGGTCTTTTCAAAGAATTCTGTTTTAGTAGCATCCTTGGGATTGGTTATATGCCTTACTGCCTTGTGATTGGTTATCTGCAAACTGTATTAGCAACATTCATTTATTTAAAGCTTGCTTTTCTCCTGTGTGCCCTTCTTTCCCCGCCTAGTTGGGCTGTCTTAGTAACTTCTGTCAGCTAGGTTCCCTGGTTCTATTTTCCCTTCCTGTGGTCCTGCCCCTATATACCTAGCTTCCTTGTGAGTGGAAGGGAGGGAGACAGACATAGAGAAAAATTGATGTGGGAGACATATCAATTGGTTGCCTCCCACACATGCCCTGACTAGCAACTTTTTGGTGCATGGGATGAAATATAGCTTTTTTATAATTATCTTTAGGGATTTTCTGCTGTGATGCCTTATGTTTTCCATGTGTATTTGTGGCATCATAATATCCCAATTCATTCTGATTATTTTGTCTGGATTCAGTTTTCATGGGCATTCTACTGAGAACTGATATTATCTGTGTCAACATAGCTTAAATGTTTTTCCTCAGAAAATTCTAGCTCAAGAAGATAAGGTTGCAAACCAACTAATAACTAACATTTGCTTCAGGAAATTCCTGTAAACCAGTCTAGCAAGGCAAACAGGTGCCTCATTGTGGTAAACAGCTAGTTTTATCAAGAAAATTGTATGCTTATCAGGCCAAGAGTTTGTTTATCTGTATTTGTTTCAAGATTTGCTGTGTCCACAATCCTAAACTATTATGTCACCGAACTCTGCCCAATCTCAAGCAGTTTATTGTCTTGAAGGGCATACCTTAAATTACCCGAGCCCAGTTCTGGGTGGTGTTCTCAGTGGTTAGAGCATTTGCCCTTGCATTGAAAGATTATGGGTTTGATTTCTGGTCGAGGGAAAGTACCTGAGTTGCAGGTTTGATCCCTGGCCTGGGTTGGGGCTCATACTGATCGACGTGTATCTCTTACATCAATGTTTCTCTCTCTCTCTCTCTCTCTCCCTCCCTCCCTCCCTTCTACTCTCTCTAAAAAAAAATAATAGAAAAAAATATCCTCAGAGGAGGATTAAAAAAATAATAATAACATAAACTCACATTTCAGCCTGACTGGTTGGCTCAGTGGTTGAATGTCAACCTATGAATCAGGAGGTCACAGTTCGATTCCCTGTCAGGGCATATCCCTTGACTGAAATTGAACCTGGGACCCTTCAGTCTGCAGGCTGACGCTCTATCCACTAAGACAAACTGGCTAAGGCTAAAAAAATTATTTTTAACATCTGGGAAGAAGTTACAAATGGCCTAACATTTTATTTTAGAATTTGAAACACCCTATATAATAAAAGGGTAATATGCAAATTGACCAAACAGTAGAACAATTGGAATGCCTGTGGCCCATTGCTCTGGCTGGTCCCACCCCCAAATGGGCCCCCCCACCCGATCAGGGGCGGGGCTTGCTGGCAAACCACCTGTGGCCCCTCGCCCCAGGCGGCCCACCCCTGATGGCTCCCATTGGGGCTGGCTGGCTGGACCCCACCAGTGCACGAATTCGTGCACTGGGCTTCTAGTTTGAAAATAATAGGTTTGGGGAAAATATAACTTTACAGTGTAGAAACCCAGCAGACAAGTGATCAAAGTTAACATCCCAATAATGAGACATAACATCTTGTGCCTCCTGACATGATGTACTGACAGGAGGCAACATCACTTCTGTGGTATCATTACCCAAAATCCTAACCTGAATTTATCATGAGGATACATCAGATAACTCAGCATATCATTTTCCAAGACCAATTTTGTGATACCAACTGAATGTTCTACAATTCAATTCGATTCTGACACTAACTACCTGGAGATAGCACAAACCCTGTAGGTTAAGAGGTTCATTCCCACAAGACTGCCCTCCTTTTAGGCAACAGCTTCAATTCTTGGGTGTTCCAAAGGCATCACAATTCTGCCTAGCCAATCACCAATTTGGGGGTTCCCATAATCACCCTTTCCTCCTCAGGTTTAATAATTCTCTAGAATGTCTCACAGAACTCAGGAAAGTTCTATATTTATAGTTACAGTTTTATTTATAAAGGAAAGAACTTAGGAAGAACCATAAGAAACAGATGTATAGGGCAAGTATTTGGTAGAGGGAGTTTGGGGGTGTACAGAGCTTACATGCCCTTTGTAGATGCAACATCCTCCTGCAACAGCGGGCAATTTTAACCACCCCACCATTCTTTTTTTTTTTTTTAAATATATTTTATTGATTTTTTACAGAGAGGAAGGGAGCGAGATAGAGAGTTAGAAACATTGATGAGAGAGAAACATCGACCAGCTGCCTCCTGCACATCTCCTACTGGGGATGTGCCTGCAACCAAGGTACATGCCCTTGACCAGAATCGAACCTGGGACCTTTCAGTCTGCAGGCCGATGCTCTATCCACTGAGCCAAACCGGTTTCGGCCCACCATTCTTTTGACATTGTTTCTGTAAATGCTGACTTGGATTAATATGTAGCTTGTAGACAAACAGCATGTTTGTATAACAATCCTAGGAACTAACTTCAGAAGATATAGATACTGACCTTCAGTCACCCCAGTTCCAGGAGATTTGCTGACCTTCAATCATAGAACAAGGATGATGTAGAACCAGCATGATGCACACCAGACATCACTTGACCAGTTTGGAGATTCTCATCAGAACAGACTGTGCTGGTCTGCACATGGAGAACTCTTCCCCTTGATTTATTTGTTCTGCTTTGCCTCTTCCTCCTTATAAAACATCTGCCTGCACTGAGATGTGGAGATGGGCTTTGAGACAAGAATCCCCCATCTCCTTAGGTAACTGGCACTTGAATAAACCTCTTTTCTTTTTTACCAGCACCTGGTTTACAAGTTTGGCTTTCCTGGTGACAGGCAGCTAGACCTTGGTTACAGTTACACTCCCAGCACATTGATGCATTCACCAACCTAGAAGCTCCCAAGGCCTTGTCATTCAAGGATTTCTATTGTGTGCTCTCCCTCTCAGGAGAATGCCCACACTTTTCCCTTCCCACTCTTTTTCCCCTAAACATGTTACCTTTGCCTTTCTCTCTCCTAAACCCTTCTTTCGCTTCTGTAACTTATTTCCAAAGCTTGCACAGCCGAGCTGGCTCACATCTACTACCTCTGTAACTTTCGAAATAAACTTACTCTTATAATTTGAAAAAAAAAAAGTTTTTATCAAAGTTTCATTATGTAGGAAAGGTTGATTAAATAATTAACCATTGCTTGAACTCAATCTCCAGCTACTCTCCCACTCATAGAGGCTGAAAATTCAAACCTTTTAATCACTTGGTTAGTTTTTTTGGGCAACCAACTCCCATTCTGAAGCTATCTGGGGTCAGGGGTAATCTCATTAGACTAACAAAGACACTTTTATCACTCAAGAAATCCTAAGGGTTTTAGCAGCCCAGTGGAACAAAGACCAAAAATATTATTATACCACAATCCTCAATTGTGGGACATTCTACTGGCAAGTGCTCTTCAAAATAGTCAAAGTCCTGAAAAAAGAAAAACAACAACAACACAAAAACCAGACAAACAATACTGTCCCAGATTGGAAGAGACTGAAGAGGCATGATAACTAATTTAAGGTGATCCTGGAGTGGTTTTTTTTTTTTCTTCATCAGAAAAAGTTATTAGTGGGACGACTGGTAATACTTGAGTATTTTTTTTAGATTAATTAATGGTATTGTATCAATGTTAGTTTTCTGTTTTTGATAACTGTGTGCTGGTTATGTAAGATGTTAACATTAGGAGTAGGTGGGTAAAGTGTATACAGAAATTTTTTATAGCATTTTTGTTGTCCTGGTCTAGTTGGGGTCTTTTTAGTTTGGACAACATATTGTAGGTACACCAAGAGCCAAAGTGAAATGAGATCCAACTGTCTAAAGTTAAGCTGTTGGCTGAAATCCAGAGAGGGACTAGGGCCCCTGGGAAGTTGCACTAGATCTAATGCCCTATGTAATGTTAAAATGTAAACATAATGATGTTGAAACCTAAATTAAGTGGCTAACAAAGGGAGAGAGCAAAGACATTAAAGACTGTCAAGTCAGAGATTTCTGGATGTATTTCTGGATGTCCCACTTAGGTGACAACAGGAAGATGACTTAATCTCCCTGAAGCTTTGTTTCTTCATCTGTCAAATATGGTCAATAGCACCATAACAGCCCTAGCCAGTTTTGCTAAGTGGTGAGAGTGTCAGCCCGTAGACTTAAGGGTTTCAGGTTGGATTCCAGTCAGAAGCACTGCCTTGGTTGCAGGCTCCATCCCTGGCAGGTCCTGCAACCAATCAATGTGTCTCTCTCACATCGATGTTTCTCTCTCTCTTTCTCCCCTACTCCTCCCTTCCCTTCACTCACTCTCTAAAGATAAATAAATAAAATAATAAATGGGAAAAATATCCTCGGGTGAGAATTTAAAAAAAACAAAAACACACCAAAAACCAAAAACCAAAAAAATAATAACACTGTAACAGCAAAGTTCTATTGTGAAATGGAAAAGTATATACCAAGGCCCCAAGGTATCATACACCTACATAAACCGGGAGCCCATATTCTGAAAGGACCACTTCTAGGGGCTATGAAACCTCTGGTACTCCATGTTTAGGGGAGGTTCCTACAACCAGTGTGGCCTGGTTCACAGATGGATGAATTAGGAAATCTGTGTCCAGGCATGGACTTGGGTCATTGCATGTGTCTCCACCATTTCTTTTTTCCCTCTCTAATGGTCAAACGTGAAAAGCTGGCTATAACTTTGGTGGGCTTTTAACAATGAATTAAATAAGTAGAAGAAAAGTTAAATTGTCTTCCTTTAAAACCGTGAAGAGACAAGAGAAGGATTAAGACTCAGGACGGCTGATGGGAGAGAGGGAGGAGTGATGGAGAGCAGTGCACACACGTAGGCTGGAGACCTGGGCGCTCAGCCTGATTCTGCAGCGCCCTCCCCCCACCCCGCCCCGCACCCCCACAGGGTGACCTCAAACATGGCACCTCACTTCCCAGAACCTCGGCTTCCTCATCGCTAACCTCCCTTCCAGCGTAAACACCCTAGACTTGAGAGTAAGGTAACTAATGGCAATTTAAAAAATATATATATTTTGTTGATTTTTTACAGAGAGGAAGGGAGAGGGATAGAGAGTCAGAAACATCGATGAGAGAGAAACATCGATCAGCTGCCTCCTGCACATCCTCTACTGGGGATGTGCCCGCAACCAAGGTACATGCCCTTGACCGGAATCGAACCTGGGACCCTTGAGTCCGCAGGCCGATGCTCTATCCACTGAGCCAAACCGGTTAGGGCCTAATGGCAATTTTTCAACCTTATTCTAAACGTATTTTAACAATTTATTTTTCTCGTTATTGTTTTTAAATGCTTACGGTGGGTGCAGCGTGAGGTCCGCGTGGCCCTGGTTCCCTCTTGGTGAGGAAACTGGCACTCGCCACGGCCCAGGGAAGGCGCCAGGAAGGAGCAGAGCAGAGGTCTCCCCGTTGCATGGCGGGAGGTTGGCCAGAGAGCCGTCCGCGGAGCTCCGCCCCCTCCCGCGGGATGTCCCTTCTCGCGCACCGTCCGCCCGCGGGCGCCATCTTCCAGGTCGCAGCCCCGAGAGCGAGAGCGAGGCGGTGAGACCCTCCCCGGACTCTGGCCAGCGTAGTGACGGCGCCCCGGGAAGGCCTCCACCTGAACTTTCAGATTCTTCACGAGGTCGGACATGGGCTCGTCCGCCCTGGTCACGCGGGAAAGAGCCTCAGAAGTAAGTTCCGCCGCCTTCCGGTCCGCCTCCGAGCGCGGGGCCAGGACAGCCTCGTGGTGCCATCCAAAATCCAGAGGATAACCAGGAAGTAAACGAGTGTGATATTGCGATTTATAGTAAGAAATATGGATTTGGTCTTCGTCCTGTGTCTGCCACACAGCGCCTGAGACCCTAGCATTTCCTCCGTGCTCGCTCCATGAAGGTGGTTTGGTGGCGGTGATGTTAATAAGGCGGCGTTTGAGAAGTCCCCGGGTCACCGAAGAATGGCGTTGCCAGGGCCACCGGCGGTGGGAATGGAGGGTGGTACTCCCAGCCCCTGCCCCGACCTCAGGGAGTGGAGAGGGCTGGGGATTGAGTTTGTCAGTGGCCAGTGGTGGATCAGTCATGCCTGTGTGGTGACCCTTCCATAAAAACCTGAAAAGGGAGTGGATGGCCCCAGCTGGGTTAGCTCAGTGGGTAGAGCTTAGGCCGCAGGCTAAAGCGCCCCGGTTCGATTCCCGCCAAGGACACATACCTTCGCCGCAGGCGCCATCCCTGTGCTGGAGGCAACCGATAGATGTGTCTCTCTCACATCCATGTTTCTCTCTCTCTCTCTGACCCTCCCCCTCCCTTCCACTCTTTCTAAAAATCAATGAAAGCCCTAGCCGGTTTGGCTCAGTGGCAGGGCACTGGCTGCGGACGGAAGGGTCCCAGGTTCTATTCCGGTCAAGGGCCCATGCCTGGGTTGCTGCTGGATCCCCAGTGTGGGGCGTGCAGGAGGCAGCCCATCAATGATTCTCTCTCATCATTGATGTTTTTCTCTCTCTCCCTCTCCCTTCCTCTCTGAATCAATAAAATATGTTTTAAAAAAATCAATGAGCCGAAACCGGTTTGGCTCAGTGGATAGAGCGTCGGCCTGCGGACTGAAAGGTCCCAGGTTCGATTCCGGTCAAGGGCATGTACCTGGGTTGCGGGCACATCCCTAGTGGGAGATGTGCAGGAGGCAGCTGATCGATGTTTCTCTCCCAATCGATGTTTCTAACTATCTATCTCTCTCTCTTCCTCTCTGTAAAAAATCAATAAAATATATTTTAAAAAAATCAATGAAAAAATATCCTCTGGTGAGGATTAACAACAAAAAGAAAAAGGCAGAGTGGACGGAGTTCCCAGAGCTGCTGTGCTGGTGAGCATGGAGAGGTGCTGGGAGAGTTATCAATTGTGCTTCTGACGACCTCGCTGTAGATCGCAAGTTCCCACAAGTCCAGTTAATGAGGACTCAGTCCTTCACCTGTAGAATTGGATGTTACCCCTGGGTAGGTAGTGTCAGAATTGAGCTGAATTGTAGGACACCCAGCTGGTGTCAGAGAACTGCTTGGTGGTGTGGGAACCCAACCACCCTCATGCCCCTACCATGCCCCTAACACACACACACACATACACACACACACACACACACACACACAGGAATTGGATGCAGAATCATTAACTAGTTAATAAGTACTGGGAATGAATGACACCGATTGTCACTGAGGCAGATTGATGGGAGCAATCAACATAAGGGACACACTTGCCCAGTGGGAAGGTTGGCTGGATGGAGAGAAGCTGTGTCCCCGCAGCAGGCGGGAGGTGTCTACTACAACAGGAGTCTTGCTCTGCTCCAGAACTGTGCTCCGTCAGATGACACTTGCTTAATTAGCAAATTTGCCCCCCACCCTTCCTGACTACCCCAGACTAATTTTTTTTTTTTAGTTTTTCACTAGAATCCTTTATTGTATCAGGAGAAACTAGTGTCTGTAAACAGGCATAGTGCCTCCTCACCCATTCCCCTTTTCTTTTTAACTAAATGCCCAATGGTATGCTTTGATCAAATGGAGATGTGTGTGGGGGGGGGGGGGGGGAGGGGGAACCAGGCACTGAAAAACAAACCCAATACCCCACTTTTTCCATTAGTGGTATCTCACTTAGCTTTTTACTTTGTATTTCAATGAATTATATTGAACTAAAAACAACAACAAAAAACAAAGGAGCCAGTTATTTTATCAGCAAATAGGTTTATTCAGAAATAGTAGAGGAATTAGAATTCAGGACAAACTATGGGGGAACAATAGGCAAATTGGAAGAACAGAGGAGAGGGGCTTGCTTTTAGAGGGGGAGAAAGAGGAGGCTTTGAGGCTATTTTGACGAGATCTGGGTAGTAATAGCTCATTGGCTGAATGTGGCAGTTTCTCAACGGCTGAATGGTAGCCAAGAGCTCAAACCTGAAGACAACCAACTAATGAGATTCAGGTGATGATTGAGGTGTTTTGCAGGGCAAGGAGAAATTTTTCCTTCCTTCTCTTATGGTGTGTCTTTCTGTTTGTGTTCCCGTTCAGGGCTTCCCAACTCAAATTTGAATGAAGTTTCCTTTATTTATTTTTAGCAGTTATTTCATAATCACTATGTAACTCAACAGTGTCAGCAGCAATCTTTGGGAAGCTTGTTTGATTGGAGAATTTACATATTTTTATTGGTTACTATAAAACCAAGGACAGTGTTACTACTTCTTTTGGTATATATCTGTTTGTAGAGCAATCTGCCTTTTGAAGGGGGAAAATTACCTTTAAAAGAAAGGGACTAGCCAAACCGGTTTGGCTCAGTGGATAGAGCGTCAGCCTGCGGACTCAAGGGTCCCAGTTTTGATTCCGGTCAAGGGCATGTACCTTGGTTGCAGGCACATCCCCAGTGGGGGCGTGCAGGAGGCAGCTGATCGATCTCTCTCATCGATGTTTCTAACTCTCTGTCCCTCTTCCTTCTTCTCTGTAAAAAATCAATAAAATAAAAATAAATAAATAAATAAATAAATAAATAAAAGAAAGGGACTTTACTACATAGGTTTTTGTTTAGGTCAGTTGTGTTAATCACACATTTTTGTCTAAAAAATTCTTATAAAGAAACATTAAAATGTGAATTGATGGTGTTGAACCTAAATTTTCCTTAATGTTAATTTTTGTTAGATGTTTCAAGAAAGATCTCAGTTTTTGTATTATTTGATATTTGCATGGAAGAACACTCAATTGATCTTATTTAGTTAACAATCCCTAAGAGATAACCTATTCCTCAGACACACCCAAAGTCTTTTTCCTGAGGTCCCTTCAGAGTAAAAAGTTGAAGGAGAAATAATTAATTTTCAAGTGTTAATTACAAATCCAAACTATGACTGTATCAGCACTGGGTCAAGATCAGTGATTTACTGATTTGCAGATTTTGGCCTGGATTTGCTGATTTCCAAAAGCCGAATCCATGAAAATTTTGGCATCAAAGAGTCCTGGTATTACTACACACAGTGGTTCTGTCCAAAAGTACAGTTTATTTGCATGAATAATCTTACATGTATGTTTTGAGGTTAAAATTTACGTGTTTATTAAGTAATTATGATAGGTTGAGAAAAATGGCATTTTATCACTGGTAGCTTAAATTCTAGTCTAAAATTTTTGTTCAAAACACATGTGAAACACAAATTATTCTGAAACAAGATAACAACAAAGCAGGATTTTCTTTTGGTGTGATTCGGCCCTGTTAATTATTCTCTCATTCTATGTTTAGAATGGAAAGGTGGGTGTCATTATCCAAGTGCATATGGAGTAACAATAACAGCTGGCCTACAAAGGCGGGGGAGGATATGTCTTAGCTCTTTTAGGATCACAAGAGCTTTTGTAAGTATGCTGATACAGACCTTCTTGAACCTTGTGATGTCTCTGAGAAATAAATGATCTGTCACTCTGAAAACATTCTTGGGATGGGTCAAGCATGACCGAATCATAACACAATGGATTCTTTTTATGAACATCAGGAGAAAACATCCATGCTGAAATGAATGCCTTGCACTATGCATTGCCATTTAAATTTGAAAGGCTGAGAAATTCACTACCCAGCATGTATGACTCACCCAGTTAACCAAAATAGCATGAAGCACATGCTGGTAACTGTCAAGGTCTTCTTTCCATTCATCTTTAGGGAAGCTCCAAGAGACAGTTTGCCTTTGGGATTTTTCTCTGTGTATTTGTTAAACAATCAATCATTAAGATAGATTTGGTGGACACTGTATTTTGCCATTTCTTCCTTCTCTTTTTTCCCCCTGTTTTATTACCTTCTTCCTCCTCCTCCTCTTTCTCTTCTCAGGAATTTCCATTTCAATGATATTGCTGCATTCAGTTCGATATATTGCCCTTGGTGTGGGAATTGGATTGGGGTCATAAGTGGAGCCTTCTAGCCATGAAAAATGATAGAGAGAACATTGCACTGGAATTTAGAAGACTTGGGTTGGTCCTTTTTTTAAAGTATTTGTATTGGAAGTGGAACTCAGGTTTTCCCTATGCTCTCTAAGTCACACCTTTATTTCTTCTGTTTTTATGCTGGGATCTTTGTTTTATTTGCATATTAATTCCAACAGGCAACTAGTGCCAAGTATTGTGAGTATCCCACTTGGAGGAACTAGGGTAGCCCAATGGAGTGTACAATTTTCCTGGGACAGATGGGTTTGGGTAAGGACATATTCAGAAAAGGTGTTTCCTGAAGCAGGTTAAGTACTGAGAAAAGCCTCATTTGACTTCAGAGAAGCAGGGCTAAGGTGAAATTATTACCAAACCACTTCCATGTCCTGGGCTGCCCCCCACCCCTGCATGATACAGGACCTTTTGCATGTCAGGCGACCTCCAGGTTCTTAATTCACTCAGGAAAATTTTCAAAGAAGAGTCGGAGTGAGAACAAAGCAAGTCTTACTCAGGTAGAGGAAAAGAAAGAGACCAGGTTGTAGGCTGCTGTGAAGGAAGCAAAAAGTACAGGTCCAAGTGGACTTTGGCCAGCTCATGAATGAGTTGTACCATGTGGTTAATTAGTTCTTGGGATTTTATGTGTTTCCAAGGGAGAATTGTCTGCAAGCTTTGTGACACTAAATTCTGACTTAATAATATGGTCCATTCTGGAAGTGTCATGGCATTTGTCTCCTCTGGAGCCTTGCTGGCACCTTGATTTAGGCCGTCTAATCTCCTTGTTTCTGTGAAAAAATAAATTGCTATTATCTTAAACCATCCAGTTTGTAGTACTTGTTACAGCGACTCTAGGGAAGTAATACAGAGGTTTAGAAGTAGGATGAAAAATGTCAATGGAAGGGTTGAATGAAGTGGTTCAGAACTGGGGAAGAATGAGGCTTTGGGCTATGTTTATATTTGGATTTCTCAGATATCTTTTTTTTTTTTCTTTAGTTTTATTGAGATACTAGAGGCCCGGTGCATAAAAATTTGTGCACTGGTGGGGGGGAGGGTATCCCTCAGCCCCACTTGTGCCCTCTCACAGTCTGGGACCCCTCCGGTGATAACCACCTGCTGGCTTAGGCCTGCTCCCAGGTGGCAAAGGGCAGGCACAATCCCTAGGTGCAGCCCCTGGTCAGGCTCAGAGCAGGGCCGATTGGGGAGTTGGGGCGCCACCCCCTGTCACACTCAAGGCAGGGTCGATGGGGAGGTTGCAGCGCCACCCCCTGTCACGCACAGAGCAGGGTCGATCAGGGGGTTGGGGAGCTCCCCCCTGTCACACTCAGGACAGGGCTGATGGGGAGGTTGCGGCTCCACCCCGTCACACACAGAGCAGGTCCCATGGGGGGGTTGGGGTGCCGCACCCTGTCACACACAAGAGCAGGGCCGATCGGGGTTGGGGAGCTCCCCCCTATCAGGCACAGAGCAGGGCCAATCAGGGGATTGGGGCGCCTTCCCCTGTCACGAACAGAGCAAGGCAGATAGGGAGGTCGTGGCCCCACCCCCTGTCACACACAGAGCCGCAGGGCAATCAGGGGGTTTTGGTGCTGCCCCCGTCACGCTGCTCCAGGGGCCAGGAGGCCTCGCGGCTCCACTGATCCCGGTGCTGGGAGGCCTAATGGCTCTGCTGATCCCGGGGCATGAGGCCTCACGGCTCCGCTGATCCTGGTGCTGGGAGGCATATTACCCTTTTACTGTATAGGATAGAGGCCTGGTGCACGGGTGGGGGCCGGCTGGTTTGCCCTGAAGGGTGTCCCGGATCAGGGTGGGGGTTCCCACTGGGGTGCCTGGCCAGCCTGGATGAGGGGATGATGGCTGTTTGCAGCTGGTCACACCCCCCTTCAGGGCGGGATCCCCACTGGGGTGCCTGGACAGTCTGGATGAGGGGATGATGGCTGTTTTCAGGCTGGCCACACCCCCTTCAGTGTGGGGGTTCCCACTGGGGTGCCTGGCCAGTCTGGGTGAGGGGCTGAGGGCCATTTTCAGGCTGGCGGGTGACTGAAGCTCCCAACCTCTCCTTTTTTTTCTTTTTTAATTCTGGGATTTATTTACCTTCTATGGCTGTCACTGGAGCTGAGAGCCGGCTTTAGCTCTGAGGCTTGGCTCCATCTCTGAGGCCTCAGCTGCTGAAAGCAGGTATCTGGTTTGTTTGGGTTCTATAATTGAAACACTGTTGCAACTCCAGCTCGGGCTGGCTGGCTGAAAGCATGGGGTTTGTTTAGTTTCTGTATTTGCAATATTGTTTCTTATACTGCAAGCTCAGAGGCCGGCAGCGGCAGGCAGGGAACCTTGGCTTCCTCCATCACTGGAGCAAGCAAGCCTCCTGTTCTCTTCAGCTGCCTGGCTGCCGGCCGCCATCTTGGCTGGCAGTTAATTTGCATATCGCCCTGATTAGCCAATGGGAAGGGTAGCGAAGTTACGGTTAATTACCATGTTTATTAATAGATAGGATAATTGACATATGGCATTGTAAGTTTAAAGTGTACAATGTGATGATTTGATACATGTATATATTGCAAAATGATTACCCCAATAAGGTTAGTAAACATTCATCACCTCACATAGTTACCATTTTGTGTGTGTGCATGCGTGGTGAAAACTTTTAAGATTTACTCTCTCAGCAACTTTCAAGTAATACATTATGGTATTGTTAACTATAGCCACCAATGCTGTATATTAGATTCCTAGACTTTATTCACTAATAACTGGAATTTTGTATCCTTTGACCACCTTTACCCATTTCCCCAGCCTTTTCTCTGTTACCACAGGAGATTTCTTTATTGGCTTGCATTTTGCAACAATACAGGAAGAAAACACTTAGATCACGGATCTGAGATTTTCTGATAGTATAAAATCTTCCTTCTCAATAACTATCAGTAAACTTAGAAAGAGGATTTTGTATCTATAAAAACAATATGAAAACATTAATTTTTATCACTCAAATAAATTTAAAATATTTTAATAAAATAATAGTAATCTGCCTTTTAAATTCATTCTACTGTTGTTAATGGCATCCCCACACTGTAAAAGAACATGCATTATAATAATGCTATTTCTTGACTTAGTAGTTTCAGGTATTATTTATTTACCTCCTATGGTGGAAAGGAGGTGTTGATTCTTGGAACCTTCTGCCTTTTTACCCCACATGACTTTTTTCTCTATCCCTAATAAGATTATTTCGTTTCCAAAATCCTTGTCAGAAGAATAGATCACTCAGTGCATTCATACACATACAAATCAGTAAGAATAAATTGACTCAGTAGAAATAAGGGCAAAAGACATAAAAATTATTTCATAGAAAAGAAATATAAATGAAAATATTTATGAAAATATTTAAAATTTTATTTATAGTTAGATAAATGCAAATTAAAACAGAATATGCCATTTTTATTTCTCAGATAAGCAAAAAATCAAAAAACTTTACAATGCATTCTGTTGGCAGAACTTTCATACATTGTTGTTGTGATTGCAAATGTTAGAATTCCTAAGTTGGTCAATTTGGTAATATTTATCAAAATTACAAATGTATTCATTCTCTCACCTGAAACTCCTACTTAGAAGAATTTATCCTACAGGTATACATATATAAAATAAGGAATATAAAAAATTCTGTATAAACATTAAAAACATTAAAAGGACATGTAAAAAACTAATAAAAATGGTTATGTATATGGGAGTGGGGTTCCAGGTCGGGATGGATGGAGACATGGGGGAGAATGAGGCACTCTTTTATTCTTTGCCTTTTCAGGTTTATGAATCATGCTACTTTACTATAATCATAGGCTGAATAGTGATGTTTTGGTCAGTGACAGACCACATAAATGATGGTGGTATACTATATAACCTAGGTATGTAGTGGCTATACCATCAAGGTTTGTGTAAGTACACATTGTGATGTTCACACATGATGACGTCACCTAATGATGCATTTCTCAGAGTGTACTCCTGTCATTATGCAGCACAACTGTATTATCTTCAGTGCAGTTTCTGCATGAGCAGAGGCAAACATGTATTTTAAGAGGTTCAGAACAGGCCTCTCCAGCACATGACACTTTGGCATGAGGATTATTTTGAACCAAAGGCAACCAAGAGCCTGTGGGATCAGGATAAACTTTTACCTCTTCAGAAAAGAATTTAAATTGAAGGCCTTGTCCATAATAAGTGTTATGACCAGAAATGAAAATTTATGACCTATCTGTATGGCAGGGCAAACATCTAATTACTGAGCATCTGCTCTTCTTATCATCCTATGGTCAATTACCCTCATCCCCTCTGAAGCCCCAGACCCCTATCTCATTCTTTGCCTAAAGATGGCATAACCAGGTGTACCAGTTAATGCGGATTTTTTTCAATAGATGAAGTTACACATATGTTGATAAATGTGATTTGATATGTATGCTATTTTGTTGTATTGACAACAAGCTTCAAAACTTCATAAACATAATACATCACATAAACAAATTGATAAAAACCACATAGTAATATCAATTGATGCAGAAAAAGCATTTGACAAAATCCAACACCCATTTTTGATAAAAACTCTCAGGAAAGTGGGAATAGAAAGATCATACCTCAACATAATAAAAGCCATATATGACAAACCCACAGCCAACATCATACTCGGTGGGCAAAAACTAAAACCATTTCCCCTAAGAACAGGAACAAGACAGGAATGCCCATTCTCACCACTCCTGTTTGACATAGTACTGGAAGTATTAGCCATTGCGATTAGACAAGTAGAAGAAATAAAAGGCATCCAAATTGGAAATGAAGAAGTAAAACTGTCTTTATTCGCAGATGACATGATATTGTACATAAAAAACCCTAAAGACTCCATCAAAAAACAGACTTAATAAATGAATTCAGCAATGTAGCAGGATACAAAATTAATGCCAAGAAATCTATGGCATTTCTATACACCAGTAATGAACTTACAGACAGAGTGACTAAAAAAGCAATCCCATTTACCATCACACCAAAAAAATTAAGATACCTAGGAATAAACTTAACTAAAGAGGTAAAAGACCTCTAATCAGAAAACTAGGACGTTGAAAAAAGAGGTAGAGGAAGACATAAACAGATGGAAGAACATACCATGATCATGGATTGGTAGAATCAACATCATTAAAATGTCCATACTACCCAAAGCAATCTATAAATTCAACGCACTTCCCATTAAAATACCAACAACATATTTCACAGACCTGGAATGAACTCTCCAAAAATTCATCTGGAATAAAAAAAGACCCCGAAGAGCTGCAGCGATCCTGAGAAAGAAGAACAAAGTAGGTGGGTCTCAATACCAGATATCAAGCTGTATTACAAAGCCACTGTTCTCAAAACTGCCTAGGACTGGCACAAGAACAGACATATAGATCAATGGAGTAGAATAGAGAACTCAGAAATCGACCCTAACCAATATGCTCAATTAATTTTTGACAAGGGAGGCAAGAACATAAAATGGAGTCAAGACAGTCTCTTTAATAAATGGTGCTGGGAAAATTGGACAGATACATGTAAAAAAATGAAACTAGACCACCAATTTACACCATACACAAAAATAAACTCAAAATGGATAAAGGACTTAAATGTAAGACGGGAAACCATAAAAATATTAGAGGAATCCAAAGGCAACATCTCAGACTTAATGCTGAAGCAATTTCATCTCCTAGGGCAGTGATGGCAAACCTATGACAGGTGCGTCAGAGGTGACACGCGAACTCATTTTTTTGGTTTATTTTTCTTTGTTAAATGGCATTTAAATATATAAAATAAATATCAAAATATAAATCTTTGTTTTACTATGGTTGCAAATATCAAAAAATTTCTATATGTGATATGGCACCAGAGTTAAGTTAGGGTTTTTCAAAACGCTGACACGCCGAGCTTAAAAGGTTCGCCATCACTGTCCTAGGGCATTGGAAACCAAAGAGAAAATAAACAAATTGGACTGCATCAAAATAAAAAGCTTCTGCACAGCAAAAGAAACCATCAACAAAACAACAAGAAAGCCCACTGCATGGGAGAACATATTTGCCAATGTTTTCACCGGTAAGGGTTTAATCTCCGTCATTTATAGGGAACTCATACAACTTAACAAAAGGAAGGTAAACAATCCAATCAAAAAATGGGCAAAGGACCTAAATAGACACTTTTCGAAAGAGTACATTCAGATAGCCAAGAGACATATGAAAACATGCTCCAAGTCACTAATCATCTGAGAGATGCTAATCAAAACAACAATGAGGTACCATCTCACACCTGTCAGAATGGCTATCATCAACAAATCAAAAAACAACAAGTGCTGGAGAGGATGTGGGGAAAAAGGAACCCTCGTGCACTGCTGGTGGGAATGCAGACTGGTGCAGCCACTATGGAAGACAGTATGGAGCTTCCTCAAAAAACTAAAAATGGAACTCCCATTTGACCCATTGATCCCACTGCTAGGAATATATTCTAAGAAACCCAAAACGCCATTCAGAAAGAATGTATGCACCCCTATGTTCATAGCAGCACAATTTACCATAGCTAAGATTTGGAAACAGCCTAAGTGTCCATCAGCAGATAAATGGATTAGAAAACTGTGGTACATCTACACAATGGAATACTATGCCGCTGTAAAAAAGAAGAAATTCTTACCATTTGCAACAGCATGGATGGAACTAGAGAACATTATGGTACGTGAAATAAGCCAGTCAGTGAAAGAAAAATACCACATGATCTCACTCTTTTATGGATAATAATGGGCATTATAAACTGATGAACAAAAATAGATACAGAGGCAGAGCTGCATTAAACGGACAGGAAGGTTGGGGAGGATGGGGGGTGGGGCGGTAAGAGATCATCCAAAGGACTTGTATGCATGCATATAAGCATAACCAATGGACACAAGGCACTGGGGGGGTAGGGGAGGCTGGGGGAAGGTCAAGGGGGGGGGGGGGAAAGGAGACAAATGGACTACTTTGTAGTATTTTAAGCAATAAGAGCGAGAGACAAAACAAAAAGACCAGAACTTACAAAAAAAAACCCCAAAACTTACCAAAAAACCCCCCAAAACTTCATATGTCAAATTTGCTGAAGGTGTTAACATCATAGATGTTTTTACTCTTAAAAATGTCAAATTTTAGCCCGGCCAGTGTGGTTCAGTGGTTGAGCATTGACCTCGGAACTAGGAGGTCAGGGTTTGATTCCTGGTCAGGGCACATGCCCAGGTTGTGGGCTCCATCCCCAGTGTGGGGCATGCAGGAGGCAGCCAATCCGTGATTCTCTTTCCTCATTGATGTATCTCTCTCTCCCTCTCCCTTCCTCTAATAAAAATATTTTTTTAAAAATGTCAAATTTCATGCCAACAGAAGAGCATTTGTGGGAAGTTTTAATTCATTACTTTATTCTGAAGAAAAGTTCTGCTGAAAGTTATCATATACTATGGGAAGCTTATGGTGAACATGCTCCATTTCAAGATACTTGTGAACGCTGGTTTAGACGCTTTAAAAGTGATGATTTCAATGTGAAAGACAAAGAACATCCAGGTCAATTTGAATCATGCTTTGATCATAAAACGACCAGAATGGGCTAGAAGACATGGCAAAGTAATTTTGCTTCATGATAACGCACCATCACATACTTCAAAACCAGTTAAAGACATGTTAAAAGATCTTGCCTGGGAAGTATTAACCTACCCACTGTATTCACCAGACCTTGCTCCTTCAGATTATCACCTGTTCCAATCGATGGCACATGCACTTTCTGAGCACTCAAAACATACGAAGAAGTGGAAAATTGGGTCTCTGAATGGTTTGCCTCAGAAAAGTTCTATTGGGACAGCATCCACAAATTACCTGAAAGATGGGGGAAATGTGTAGCTAGCGATGGACATTACTTTGAATAAAGCACTTTTGATGTTTCTCTTGAAGTTATTGTGTTTTCTTCATTTACAAAATCTGCATTATTAACCGGTACTTATTTTACCTCAATTTCCCATACATATGAAATTAAGTTAGTTTTTCTGCTGTTAATCTGTTTCATGTTGATTTGATTATTAGATGAGTCAAAAGAACATTTGTAGGGTAGAAAGGAAATTCTCCTTAACATGTTCAATTGGAAACATTTTTGCCCTACCTACTGTTAAAAAAATTATCCATGATACTTGTGTTAAAAGATAAGTCTAATTAAAATTTTAAAGAGTTAATTTGAGCAAAATTAGAATCAGGCAGCACCAAAACTGAAGTGGTTGGGATTTCCCCTGAGAAAACTTAGTAGAAAGACAGACAGATGTGGAAGCATAGAAAAGAAATGATCTGATTGGCTATAGCTTAAGCTGTTGCCTATTAGGAAAAGCTTAGTTGGCTGTGGTTATTTGTCCTTAGGTTTTGATTTCTTAATCTTTTTTTTAAAAAATATATTTTATTGATTTTTCACAGAGAGGAAGGGAGAGAGATAGAGAGAGTTAGAAACATTGATGAGTGAGAAACATCAATCAGCTGCCTCCTGCACATCCCCCACCAGGGATATGCCTGCAACCCAGGTACATGCCCTTGACCGGAATCGAACCCGGGACCTCTCAGTCCGCAGGCTGACGCTCTATCCACTGAGCCAAACCGGTTTCGGCTGATTTCTTAATCTTGAGGCATTTTTGGTTTAGGTTTTAGTTTGCTTGCATAGGCTATAAGGAATTAAAGCCACTTTAGTCTAATGGCCTCCTTGTTTAATTAATTTAACTCCTATTAAAGACACTAAGATTTTATTCAGGCCTATCCCAATCAGTATAGGGGTTATGGTAGTGGGATTTTGCTGTAGAGGAGAAAGGTTGGGCTCAGCTCTAAATACAACCAGAAAAAAATGTGCATTTATAGCAGAGGAGCAGGATAGGTGGGGTTAAGGGGGTTAGTGGATGGAAAATTATTATTATTATTATTATTTTTTTTAAATATATTTTATTGATTTTTTATAGAGAGGAAGGGAGAGAGATAGATAGTTAGAAACATCGATGGGAGAGAAACATCGACCAGCTGCCTCCTGCACATCTCCCACAGGGGATGTGCCTGCAACCCAGGTACATGCCCTTGACCGGAATCGAACCCGGGACCTTTCAGTCCGCAGGCCGACGCTCTATCCACTGAGCCAAACCGGTTTTGGCTGGATGGAAAATTATTAAGAGGCAGCAGGGTAATTCTTTACTAAACTGACCTAATAGGATTCTTGCTAATATTGGGCAATGTAAAGATTGACATAGAAGTCCAAGGTTAGCAGATGTAGTTCAGATATAGTTGAGTAAAAGGCTTAGAGCAGTGGTTCCCAAACTTATTTGGCCTACCGCCCCCTTTCCAGAAAAAATATTACTCAGCGCCCCCTGGAAATTAATTTTTTTAAAATTTTAATAGCAATTAAACAGAAAGATATATGCCCCCAAATGCACCTGTGGCCATCACCGCCCCCCTGGATCGCTGCAGCGCCCACCAGGGGGCGGTAGCGCCCACTTTGGGAATCACTGGCTTAGAGAAACCTTACTAAAGTTTAGTCAAGGAGAGAGTCTTTATCACTAGATCTTTCCTTCCTTGTTTGTTTTTACTTAAAATATATTTTGTTGATTTTTTACAGAGAGGAAGGGAGAGAGATAGAGAGTTAGAAGCATCAATGAGAGAGAAACATCGATCAGCTGCCTCCTGCACACTCCTACTGGGGATGTGCCCGCAACCCAGGTACATGCCCTTGACCGGAATCGAACCTGGGACCTTTCAGTCCACAGGCCGACACTCTATCCACTGAGCCAAACTGGTTTTGGCCCTTGTTTTTTTTTTTTTTTTTTTTTTAATGGCAATCACCAGAAGGTAAACAATGTTTAGCCAACACCTTTTCATTTGTACTGAGAAAGATAATGGCCAGCCCAGCATTTTGGATTTCATAAAACTTTTTATTGAATGTTACTATAATTTACATTTCTATTGTTGCCAGTCTGATGAAATCAAAGATAACACTTTCTGATTTCCACAGAACTACGTTATTACCTGGTGTTTCCTGAAGGTTAAAGTTGTCTTTTTATAATGTGTTTGATGGTGGTGTATGAGGAAAGCAGGAGAATTTTCAGGTAAAGGTGGCTCTGGTATTAGGTGCTAGATGAAGGGGCTGAGAAATCTCATTAATTCTTCAACTGAAAGCTGCAGGCTGAGTCCCTGCTGCCTTTGCATTTGTAATTTAAAACTATTCCCAAGGTATGTATGAGCCTTGCTCTCTGTTCACATCCCCCTCCCTCACTACATGGTGATACCTCATAATCTATTATCTGTTTTCATTTGATAGAAAAAATTTTTGGTGTTAAAGCTTTGATTTTGCTTCGGTTCCATTTGTTCTGATTTCTTTGGTAATGCCTGCTTTCCATTCATTTTTATTATCTCTTTTTATCTATTTTATTTAAACTGCTGTGTGGTTTGTCATTATTTCTCTTATGAAAGTCTATTCTGATTTAATAAAGGAAAGCAATGCTTTACCTCACTAAGAATAAACTGGATATATTTCATTTAAAAAGTTTTATGCTTTTTGAAGGAATTTGATTAAAAGTGGGGTAGCATAAGATTTTCTCAGGAGCCTTTGCTGCCTTGCTCTTCCATTGTTTGTAATAGTTGGTTATTTTTGGTTGCAATACTAGGCTAATTTATTTTTTATTTTATGGTTTTGTTTATTTTGTTGAAATTAATGGAATGGTTGTTTCTGGTTTTAAGGCTGGTGACTTAAAATCTATTTGACTATCGAAAGAGTTATCCAGAGATAGAGACAATATTAGAATAAACTTGGCAGTAAAAATTTGCTTTTGGATTTTCATTCATTTTGGAGGTTTTTCTCTCAAAGTGTCTTCTGTGGGAGCAGTAGCCATTCAGTATTTCTTAATTCCCTTTGTAGATGCAAATTGTCAGTTCAAATCAGCTAAGCAAGGAAAAAAAGACCTCTCAAATCTAATCTGAGAAGAAAATCTCGAGGGTGAAGTCTCAGTTCAGAGAACAAAGAGAGAATAGACCAGAGGCTTATTTACCTTTCATAGCTTCAGGGTTGTGGAAGCCAGAAAGCACACAGATGGGAAAAAAAGCAAAAAAGAAAAAAAAAAAAAAGCTTAAGGGCTATACATTTTTTATTCTTTTCTGTTTTCTTCTTCTTTTTGAGAGACAGTGACAGACGGACTTGCCTAGAGGCAAGGGTGTTAAGAGTTTTTAAATCTGGGCTAGGGGAAATGTGATGGTGGAATTATAAAGGCATTTTTTACTGATGAAGATCAAGGGGATGGTAAAATATGGACTCTGGAGAGGAGTCCTATGAGAATGCAACATAAGAGTCCTGGGTTTGGGAAGATGAATGGTAGCTTTCCCTCTTGGTAGGATTAACAGAATAGAGAGGTCTTTTCTTAGCAGATTCTGATAAACTGAACTTGGAACAGGATTCATCCTCAATATCCCACTTCCTCTTGAGAATCCTAGACTATATTGAAAGGAAGGTGTTATTCATAAGGCAAAAGAAGACATGGCTTTCTCTAGTGGCCCCCAAGCCTTAACCAGATGTCCTTTGTAAAGGCAGGTTTTAGGAGTTCCAGTCAAGATAGTGGTGTAGGTAAATGCAGCACTTGCTGTCTCCCACAATCACATCAAAATAATAACTATACAGAACAAACACCTGAAATCTAGCTGAAAGGAAGTCCTACAGCTAGAGAATTAAAGAAGAAGTTCACAGAGACTTGTAGGAGGGATGGAGACTCAGGGTGTAATAGTGGAACCTGCTGGTCATACACTGTGTGGCGGTTTAAAATCAGGAGAGAAATCTTGGCTGTGGAGGTTTCCCTGAGGAGGGAGGGGTCCCAGTCCCACACCAGGCCCCCCAGCCCAGGGTTCCAGTGCTGAGAAGAGAAGTTCCCACAACTTCTGGCTATAAAAAACAGTGGGCATGGTTGCTGGGTGACATGGATGCTGTTGGAACCCCAGGCAGCTTCTCTTAAAGGCCTTCCACATGGATTCAGTTCCTCTGAGTCCCAGAGCTGGGGCAGCAGCTTAAACAGAACCTGAGACATTTGGGGAGGAAATAACTTGTCTGGAATGAGAGCAAGAGCTGGAGGGGCAGTTTTATCCCAGACAGAAATGCTGGCAGAGGCCATTTTTATTTTGATGGGCCCTCCTCGCCACAGATCCAAAAGGTAGTTGCCATATCTGAGTCTTCATCAACCTGGCTCACACTGTTTTCCTCGCCCTGGTGCCCTGAGACACCACCCCTCCCTACTTGTATTCTCAAGCCATTTCCAGTGGCTTTTCCATACAACTGTCCTTTCTTGCCTCATGCTTTGGACTTTCTAAAGTCTCTCAAACAAGCAGCAGCTGGCCTCACTGTGCCCTGTACCTCTCAATAAATAGCCCCAGGGTCAGCACTAGTGGCAGCCTGCCTTGATTCACAGCTTGGCCTCTCTTGGGCACCTTTAAGCCCAACACAAGTAGCAGCCATTTGCAGGTTGCTTTGCTGCTCATGCTGGGTGGCATCGTCCAAGGCACAGGGAGTGGCTAACTTTGTATCTCCTGGGAGGCACCAGACCCAGTGCACCTGGTGATCTCTTTCGACCATGCAAGATTACAACTATATCACCTCTACAAGTAACACACTCAAGGGGCAAACTTGGTGAGCACCAAAGCCCCACTGAAGCAAGTCCTGCTGCATATGGTTGGCTCCTGCACAGGAGCTCTTCTGCTGTAGTCATAGCCGATCCTCACAATCGATTGCCCTGGGGGTCAATCCCTCCCAGTGATGCCAGCACCAGTCAAGGCTCAACTACAATAGGACAGTGCACACAGCTCACACAGAAGCGTACCTGGAATGCCCAGCTCAGTGACTGGGGAAGCTGGGCTACTGGGTCCTACAGCACATCTATTACACAAGGCCATTCTACCAAGTCTGAGAGACATTGAAGCTCTGCCTAATACGTTGGAACAAACATAGGGAAGCAGCCAAACTGTGGAGACAAAGAAACATGTCACAAATGAAAGAACTAGAGAAATCTCTAGAAAAAAAACCAAATGAAATGGAAGCAACAAAACTACTGTATACAGAGTTTAAAACAATGGTTATAAAGATGCTCAAGAAACTTACTGAGAAATTCAAGGAACTTAGTAAGAACATCAACAACATAAAAAAGGTCCAGTCAGAAATGAAGGATACAGTAACTGAAATAAAGAATATTTTACAGGGAATTACAGTTGAGTAGAGGATGCTGAGAATCAAATAAAGAATTTGGACCCTAGCTGGTTTGGCTCAGTGGATATAGCGTCAACTTGTGGACTAAAGGGTCCCAGGTTCAATTCTGCTCAAGGGTACATGCCTGGGTTGTGGGCTTAATCCCCAATGGGGGGTGTGCAGGAAGCAGCCAATCAATGATTCTTTCTCATCATTGATGTTTCTATCTCTCCCTCTTCCTTCCTCTCTGAAATTAATATAAATATATTTTTTAAAAATAAAAAAATAATTTGGAATATAAGGTAGCAAAAAACAAAACAAAACAACACATCCAAACAGAACAGCAAAAAGAAAAAAATAATGCAAAAATAGGAAGATAGTGTAAGGAGCCTCTGGGACAAATTCAGGTGTACCAACATTCTCATCATGGGGGTGCTGGAAGAAGAAGAAAGGAATCAAGACATTGAAAACCTATTTGAAAAAATAATGACGGGAAACTTCCCTTACCTGGTGAAAGAATTTGGCATACAAGTCCAGGAACCACAGAGAATCCCAAACAAGATGAACCCAAAGAGGCCCACACCAAGACACAATATAATTAAAATGCCAAAAGTAAAAGAATATCCCCAAGAAATTGTTATCAGTAGAAATGGAGTTCTTGGGATGTCATGAATAAAAGACTTTCCTGATACCCCCACAGGGGATGGGGTTTTGTGGAAAGCTTTATTGCTGATGTAAAATTAAGGGGGTTCCCCTCCAAGGTCCCATCTCTGTCTGTTTTGCCATAGAAGTCCAATCTTGTCTTCAGCAGAACCAGAATTAAGGCCACTACCCAGAATTTCTGTTCTATACTAAAGTCCAGTCCAGCAACTAGCTAGCTTAACTTTTGTTCCCAGCTGCAGTCCATTTCATGTGGGATCTGCACAGGCATGGTCCATGTGGCTACTTAAGGCCAAATGGCTATGGAGAGAGAACATGTGAATGCAGGGCTGAGTGTGGGTCATGGAGCAAGAGTGAACAAGCTCGAACAAGAGAAACCAAACTCTTTGGGGATTTTTAACTTTCCAAATTTTTATGAGTTTATTTGAGCCAAACTGATGACCATTGCTAGAATCAAAATCTCAACGGATTGAGAAAATGCTCCAGAGGTCCACCCCCTAGCCAATAAATTGTTTCCCATGCTAGACTGACAGGCAAGCACCTTCCCTATGTCACCCTGACTTCACAATGCATGTGCCATCTCCCCTTTTGTTCAATTGTATCCTCCAGTGATTTGCAGGCAATAGACTGGTGGTTCCTTGGGGCACTTGAAGCTCTAGCTTCCTGTTGAAGCTGTCCAGGTGAGCATGCTTATAATGTCTGGCCTTCCCTTCCTGTTATTATTATTAACTAGTTAATTATGATGATAACAATCACCATAAACAATGAAAGTCTATGATTAGATTATTTTACTTTACTTTAAAATGTTTCAGCATTTATGCGGTATGATGTACCCGAGTTAGTTTTACTCTTTTAGAAATAGATATTTGAAGAACACTAATTGGAAAATATTTGAAATTCTCAATTCAGAAGCTACATTCCAGAGGAGTTAGGTTATGGCTCCAACCAGCTTTATCTTCTGTCTACCTTAATTAGGGGATTTGTTATTTACTAGTAATTAGCATAATGAGATTAGAAATAATTTCTCATTGATGTGTCATCATAGAAACATCCAGCCCTGACTCAGTTGGCTCAGTTGGTTGGTCACTGTCCCATGCACTGAAGGTTGCTATGCCTGGGTTGCTGGATAGATCCCCAGTAGGGGGCAAGCAAGAGGCAGCTGATTGATCTTTCTCTCCAACATTGATGTGTCTCTCCCTTCCTTTTCTTAAACCAAACAAACAACAAAAATTAAAAAAACCAAGAACGTACAAACCTGTAAGAATTATGAGTTTATTTGACCCAAACTGACGACCATTGCTGGAATCAAAATCTCAACGGATTGAGAAAACGCTCCAGAGAATGGCAGTTTTGCACCTTATTTTATACATTGCAATCAAAGAGGAAGTGTAAGGGGGTTACATGAAATTCATTGGTCATAGATTAGGAAGATGGGGAAAGCAAACTGGGGACATTCTGGTATTGGATAAAAACTAAACCGAATAAACACATACCTCTTTTACATAGCTGGGTGTAGGATAGTTAACAGTTAACAATTAACACCAAAACCATAACAATGAGGGAGTTTGTGGTCTCTGCTCTGGTGCAATGGGTTGCGCCCTGAAAGGTCTGGAAAAAAAGGAATATCACTCTGACTTTTCAAATGTATGTTCTCATAGATGCAAAAAGACAATAAACAGGCACCATTAAGTTAAAGATTGACTTTTGGCAGGAAAGATACAGACTTAGGACATGACTACCCAACATGACTTGCTTTTATTTATTTATTTAGAAAAGAAATACCATTTATTGTTTGTTTGTTTATTTATTTATTTTAATCCTCACACAAGGGAGGGGAAGGGGGAAAGAGAGAGAAACATTGATGTGAGAGAGAAACATTGATCAGTTGCCTTCTGTATGCTCCCCAACTGGGGATCAAACCTGCAACACAGGTATGTGCCCTCTCTGGGAATCGACCTGGCAACCTTTCAGTGCACAGAATGACGGTCAACCATCTAAGCCATTCCAGATGGGCATAACTCATTTTTAGTTAGGAAGTTTTAATATTAGAGCATCCTATGTGGTTAGTTCATGTCTCTGAGTTTATAAGGCTACCATTCAGGCCTGCCCTGTGCTTGTCAGGTTTAGTATGTGGCCCCTTTTTCATCCACCTGTGAAATGAGTTCCAATTTATGTCGATTGGCTAAAAATATTTTAGGGGTACTCATGCCATTGCAAAAATGGGGTACAAAAATTCTAGCCAACTTAACAGTTTATACACTTTAGATTATCTCTCTATACTTGGGTAACGAAACTGTGTCTAGGTCTATAATGGGAAGGGTTTTGCTCTGACTCTGACTTGAGAGTTAGTTTAGCTTGTTGCCAAGTTGGAACATTATTCTCCCTGCCTCTAATGCCTTGTAGGGTGCTGTTGGAGCATCTTAAGGCTAGAGAGTTAAGACTTCATTAAACTCATTAAACATGACTTTTTTGGGGGGAGGGGGACATTATGAAATATTTACACCTATGATATAATGACCTCAGAGTGAAGTCTAAGACATGTTTTCATTATAATACTAGTGTCCGGTGCACGGATTCGTGCACATTGAAAGGAAATTAATTAAAAGAAATATTTTAATATCCCTATTTGCATCTTGCTAATGAAAAGAAAATAGGATTCTACAGAGTCTCCTATCTACCTACTCCAAGACTTCTGTGAGGATCAAATGAGATGAGGCACAGGAAAATGCTTCACAAACATTTGGTTAAACTGTGAAATGTTTGCACCTGGCTATAAAGCAAGTCAGGTTCCTGGGCTGAAGAAACTGCAAGGAGGCTAGTCGCCAGGGAGAGGAAGCTGGGCATTGCTATGTGATGTCATTACCCGGTGCCCACAGCCACTGGTTCCGGGCTGTGCTGTGCTATGGGCTGCATTTTGCACCATGGGGTCTTCGCAGCATTAGCTGCGATTTGGTGTGGCGTCATTCAGGGGTGAGGGCAGGGCCTGTGACCCATATGGGGGAAGCTGAGTGTTGGTTTGTCGGTACCAAGCCCGTGGTGCCATTTATTTTTAAATGGCCTGTGCACATCATGGCAGCTCCTGCATTGAGTGTCTGCCCCCTGATGGTCAGTGCACATCATAGCTACCAGTCGGATGGGCAGACACTTAGCCTTTTATATATATAGACTAGAGGCCCGGTGCACAAAAATTTGTGCACTCGGGAGGAAGGTGGGGGGGGGGGGTCCCTCAGCCCGGCCTGTGCCCTCTCGCAGTCTGGGACCCCTCAGGAGATAACGACCTGCCGGCTTAGGCCTGCTCCTGGGTGGCAGAGGGCAGGCCCAATCCCTAGGTGCAGCCCCTGGTCGGGCTCAGAGCAGGGCTGATTGGGGAGTTGGGGTGCCGCCCCCTGTCATGCACAGAGCAGGGCGGATTGGGAGGTTGCGATGCCACCCTCAGTCACGCTCAGGGTAGGGCCGATTGGGGGGTTGGGGCACCGCCCCCTGTCACACTCAAGGCAGGGTCGATGGGGAGGTTGCGGCGCCACCCCCTGTCACGCACAGAGCAGGGCCCATCAGGGGGGTTGGGGCTCCGTACCCTGTCATGCACAGAGCAGGGCCGATCAGGGGGTTGAGGAGCTCCCCCCCTGTCACTCACAGAGTAGGGCCGATAGGGGAGTTAGGGCACCACCCCCTGTCACACACAGAGCAGGGCGGATCAGGGGGTTGGGGCGCCGCCCTCTATCACCCACAGAGCAGGGCCGATCAGGGGGTTGGGGCGCCGCCACTGTCACACTCAGGGCAGGGCCGATGGGGAGGTTATGGCTCTACCCTGTCACACACAGAGCAGGGCCTGTGGGGGGGCGGGGGGGTTGGGGCGCCGCACCCTGTCACACACAGACAGGGCCGATCAGAGGGTTGGGACGCCGCACCCTGTCACACAGAGTCGTAGGGTGATCAGGGGGTTTGGGCACTGCCCCCTGTCACGCTGATCCGGTGCCAGGAGGCCTCACGGCTCCGCTGATCCCGGTGCTGGGAGGCATATTACCCTTTTACTATATAGGATAGAGGCCTGGGGGCTGGCTGGTTTGCCCTGAAGGGTGTCCTGGATCAGGGTGGGGGTCCCCACTGGGGTGCCTGGCCAGCCTGGATGAGGGGATGATGGCTGTTTGCAGCTGGTCACACACCCTTCAGGGTGGAGGTCCCTACTGGGGTGCCTGGCCAGTCTGGGTGAGGGGCTGAGGGCTGCCTTCAGGCTGGCGATTGACTGAAGCTCCCAACCGCTCCTTTTTTTCTTTTTTTTTTTTATTCTAGGCCAGCTTTAGCTCTGGTTCTAGCTCTGAGGCCTCGGCTGCTGAAAGCTGGTATCTGGTTTGTTTGCGTTCTATAATCGAAACAATGTATAACTCCAGCTCTGAGATCCCGGCCGGCTGAAAGCTGGTTTCTGGGGTTTTGTTTAGCTTCTATATTTGTTACAAAGTTTCAAACTGCCAGCTCAGAGGCCGGCAGGCGGGGAACGTTGGAGTCCTCCATCACTGAAGCAAGCAAGCCTCATGTTCACTTCCAGCTGCCTGGCTGCCGGCCGCCATCTTGGCTGACAGTTAATTTGCATATACTCACTGATTAGTCAATGAAAAGGGTAGCGGTCGTACGCTAATTACCATGTTTCTCTTTTATTAGTGTAGATGCCATTTGGAAGTGAGGCCCTGGTAGTTATCACCCTTTTATTGACTAAAGATTTGTCCACCTGGTGCTGTAGCTAACCAATTACATTGATACCAGGATGTAGTGAAAGAAAGTGGCATTTGTTGAATAGGACTGTACAATGGAGAATAGGCAGGTTGTGTTGGAAAAACCCAAAATTTCCAATGGTTTATAGATGAGGGGTTTTATTGAGAAAAATTCATGAGTAATTATGAGTAAGAGTTTAGGGCTGTGGGCTGTGTTGATTTGTCATTCTTATGCATACTTCAGCAATCGGATTTATTCAGTTCCTGGCAACATCCTGTCTGGGTTATGTGAGTGTGGCCACGTGGTCTCAAACAGAAAAAGAGGTTTTCAAGACATCTTGGAATTGTGAGAGCAGAAAGAGAACAGAGCAATACATTTCATGCTTAACAGGCTACGTTCTTCTGTTATCTTAAGCAGAATATACCTTCTAAAACTTGCTTTGCAGGCTGGCCTACAGGCTCAGGCCATGACTACATTCCAGTGCAGCAATGTATACCTAACTTAATGTATATTTTTTTAAATTAAATTTTATTGTTGAAAGTGTTACATATGTCCCCTTTCCTCCCCCTCCGCCCCTCCCGCACCATTGACCCCTTTTAGCCAGCTCCACAACTTCACAACCCTATATAGTCTTTGTCCATCGGTTATGCATATATGCATAAAAGGTCTTTGGTTGAGCTCTTCTAGCCCACCCACCCTCTCCCGCCTTCCCTCTGAGATCCCAGTCTGTTCTGTACTTCTATGTCACTGGATCTATTTAGTTCATCAGTTTATTTTGTTCATTAGATTCCACATATGAGTGAGATCATGTGATACTTGTCTTTCTCTGACTCACTTACTTCACTTAGCCTAATATTCTCCAGGTCCCTCCATGCTGTCTCAAAGGGCAAGAGATCCTTCTTTTTTACTGCTGAATATTATTCCATGGTATAAAAATACTACAACTTTTTTATACACTCATCTACTGATGGGCATTTGGGCTGTTTCCAGATCTTAGCTATTGTAAATTGTGCTTCTATGAACATGGGGGTGCATAAATTATTTTTGATTGGTATTTCATGTTTTTTAGGATATATTCCTAGAAGTGGGTCAAAGGCAGTTCCATATTTAATTTTTTGAGGAAACTTCATAACTTTTCCATAATGGCTATACTAGCCTGCACTCCCACCAGCAGTGTACTAGGGTTCCCCTTTCTCAGTATCCTCGCCAGCACCTGTCATTTGTTGATTTATTGATGATAACCATTCTGACAGATGTGAGGTGATACTTCATTGTCATTTTAATTTACATCTCTCTGATGATCAATGTCTTTCAACATTTTTTCAAATGTCTCTTGGCCATCTGTATGTCCACTTTGGAGAAGTGTCTCTTTAGGTCTTTAGACCATTTTTTAATTGGATTGTTTGTCTCCCTTTTGTTAAGTGTATGAGTTCCTTATATATTTTGGATATTATTCCTTTATAGGGTGTATCATTGCCAAATATGTTCTCCTGCACAGTGGGCTCCCTATTTATTTTGTTGATGGTTTGTTTTGCTGTGCAGAAGCTTTTTATTTTGATGTAGTTACATTTGTTTGTTTTCTCCCTAGTTTCCTTTGCCCTAGGTCTAGGAGATGTATCTGCAAACATATTACTATGGAGAGATGTCTGAGATTTTGCTGCCTATGATTTCTTCTAGGATTTTTATGCCTTCATAAATAGATTTCTCCTACAAATGGGGAAATTTATACTTTTTATAAAGTTAAGGGGGAGTTAAGAGCATTTCCTGAGTCTGATGGTTTTGATTGTCTTCAGCTCAAACTAATCTGCATACCAAAGTGGCATATTTTGGGTTGGCATGTTTTGAACCCCTTTAATAGTAATAATAGCCTTTTCCTTATTGCAAAATTAACTTTACCTATCAGCATATAAAGAAATACGTTCTACATACCTATATATACAAAAGCCAAGTGACTGGAAGGGCGAATGACCCGAACGACTGTAATGACCAGTTGCTATGAAGTGCACTGTGGCGGCCAACCGTCCCAATGGAGGCCCCGATTGGCCCCCCCAAACCTCCCACAGCCCCTCCCCCTGGCCATCCCGGGCCTCGATCAGCCTCCCCCAACCCTGATAGGGGGCGGGGCAGGCCAGCCAACCTCCCACTGCCCCTCCCCCCCAGCAGGCCCCACCCTCAATTGGCCCCCCCACCCCAATCTGAGGTGGGGCTGGTGGCCAACCTCCCACTGCCCCTGCCCCTGGCTGGCCCAACCCCGATCGGCCCCCATTGGGGCTGGGCCAGCCAGATGCCGCCCATGCATAGATTTGTGCACCGGGCCTCTAGTATTAAAAAAATAGATATAGCACTTTAAGAATCATAGAAGAAACTGATAATATTTTAATAATCCTGGGGACAGAGAAACCTTTTGAAGTATGACACAAAACCCAGAATCAAAAAAGAAAAGATTGAGAGATTTAATTAGGTAAAAGAAAAACACTGCAGTATGACAAAAGATATCAGAAAAAAATATTATTAAAAAGCAACAATCAAGCAGAAAGTATTTGCAACATGTAAAAAAATCAGAAAATAATTGCTTCCCATCACACTAATTAAATTATGACAGAGATAATAGTTTTTAATCACTTAGAGCAGGGGTCCTCAAACTATGGCCCGTGGGCCACATGCAAATACAAATATTGTATTTGTTCCCGTTTTGGTTTTTTTACTTCAAATAAGATATGTGCAGTGTGCATAGGAGTTTGTTCATAGTTTTTTTTTAAACTATAGTCCAGCTCTCCAACAGTCTGAGGGACAGTGAACTGGCCCCTTGTTTAAAAAGTTTGTGGACCCTGACTTAGAGGGTGTGTCTATCTGTAATTTATCTCAATATCTTCATTTTTCCTTATTTAAAATAGTGATGTAATTTTAATCCATTTCCAAATTCTTAAGTAGTCTACTAGAATGTAATTGTTATTGCCCCATAGAGTTCTACTGTGTGGAGTGGGGCATGCAAGTTGCAGTTGCTGCAATGGCATTGCTTTTGAGGAAGTAAGCTGAACATTTTCTCAGTGATGCTCCTCCATACTTCCTCCACTCTGTGACACCAGTTCCTTTAAATAAACATTGGAAAAATATTTATGAAGTGGAGCCAAATTATTAGCCTACATGGTATACTGGTGTCTCTTGATGGAGTAGTACTGCTTACCTTTCTTAGGTTCAGTTTTATCAAAACCTTCCTTCTTTTACTTCTTTTTAAAGCAGAAGATGGAAAAACATGCCATAATATGAAACCAGTAAATGCGTGAAAACTCCATGACTAATTTTCTCAAATAAGCAGCTTTCACAATAAATATATATGTTATTCCTCTTGTCAATAGATATTTTCATAAAAGAACAGGAAACCGAGTTTGATGTGTAATCAAATGTACTAACTTCCTCTTCTGATACCCTTACATAATACTTTAATTTACAGAGATTACCAGATAAAAATGATTCTAAGAGTAGTTTCTTATTTATAGATTTTGTAAAAGTTTTTTTATTACAGCAAACATTAAAATTTCTTAAACAATTAAAATGAATTAAAATTATTTTGTTTGAGTTTATTTCAAATATTTTTTTCAAATAAAATATTAAAGTTTTTGCATTTGTAACATTAATTGAAAAACAATGAGATTGATTTAATGAAATTGAAATGCATTATTAAACACAATATTTTAACATTTTCATAAGTTTATGACATAGCAATAAATTCTTGTGATTAGAAAGTAGAAAACAATGTGGAAAGAAGAAAAAATTCATTTAAAGTCTCACAACTGTTAATATTTCTTGTATTTCTTTTCACTCATTTTCTCTGTAGAAGGTCCTCTTGTCTATCCTTCATGATTTTTACATTGCATATACAATGTAAATTCTTTACTTTTCATATATATATATATATATATATATATATATATATATATAAATAAAAGGCTAAGTGTCCACCCATATGACTGGTAGCTATGACGCGCACTGACCACCAGGGGCAGACGCTCAAAGCAGGAGCTGCCATGATACGCATTGTACATCTATACTAATAAAAGAGAAACATGCGAGAACCAAGAGGCGGTGTAAGGTATAGACCTGTGCGTGCTGCCTCCCACAACAACAATGAAACTACCAACTATAAGACAAACAAGCTACCATTCAGAACCATGGGAAAGCTGGCCCAGTGGAAGTTCTACAACTGGAAGGAAAGAAAGAAGCTCATTGAGACTGAGTAGGATATGCAGAGGCACCAAGAACAGAGGTACGGAGTGCGAGTTTTTTTTCAATCAGAAGGGGTTACAAACTCTCGAATCCACTGAGCTTGTTTGGGGCGGAATCCTGAGGTCCCAGACCGCTATGGGGAGAGGCGGGGTGGCCTTGCAGCAGGTCAGAAAGTGAGGGTGGCTCTCTCGCGGACATGCTTGCCAGCACTCGGGGACGATGAGTTGCGGAGAGGCGAGGAGTCCCGGAGATGCTGACAACAACCATTGCTGTTTGCTCTGCCCTGGTGACTCCCTGAGACTCTGCCCTACTCAATTTACATCCCCGCCCAAGCTGTGCCAGAGGCACTAAAGGAAACACCAGCGCTTTTACAGCATAACCCAACAAACTGCAGATTTCAACTACTCACATAAGGGACACACTCAGGAAGCAGACTCAGGTTCGGAGGAACCCGGAGCCGGACCCGGTTGGCCCTGGGACATGGAACCGCTGTACCAACAAACACACAAGCAGGTCCACCAGATCCAGTCTCACATGGGACACTGGGAGATGGCAGATAAGCCGTCTGTGCACTTAGTTGAAAACGAAACCCAAGCAAGCATACCAGATATTCATCCAGCTGGAAGGCCTGAAGATTTTGTCCAGCAAGGAGCCTCCCAACAAAGGACAGAATGCCAAACTTCGTGTTGACCAGTTAAAGTATGATGTCCAGCACCTGCAGATGGCTCTCAGAAACTTCCAGCAGGAGAGACAGTGAGAGGAGCTTCTGACTCACACCGTCACCCCCAACGTGGGATGCAGTGCTGCCTGTGAGGCTGTGGTGCCCCCTGCGAGGCTCCGATGGCCCATGTGAGGCTGCGACAGTCCCAGTGAGGCTGAAATGGTCCCAGTGAGGCTGAAACGATCCCAGTGAAGATGAAACGGTCCCAGTGAGGCTGAAATGGTCTGTGAGGCTGAGACGGTCCCAGTGAGGCTGAGACAGTCCCAGTGAGGCTGAGATGGCCCTTGTGAGGCTTAGTCGGCCCCAGTGAGGCTGAGACGGTCCCTGTGAGGCTGAGACGGTCCCTGTGAGACTAAAACGGTCCCTGTGAGGCTGAGACAGTCCCTGGGAGGCTGAGACAGTCCCTGTGAGGCTGAGACGGCCCCTGTGAGGCTGAGACAGTCCCTGCGAGGCTGCGACAGCCCCTGGGAAGCTGGCGGAACCCGAGCTGCCCAGACGATTTCCTCGAGGGCCCGTGAACCAGCGCACAGCCCCAAGCACAACTATCACCCGAAGGGTGAGAGGGGCAAGAGCAGCTGCAGTGTTGCTTTCTCCTCACTTTTGGTAACGAAATCTTAATTTTAAACATAAGAGGACACATTATTTTAAAAAGCCGTTATGTGTCTCCGTACCATTTCTGAGTAGAGCGTGAGTAAGTCGTAAGAGACCTTTCCGAGCACAGGGACATGTCGCGGATAGAAATAGCTACATTTCCCATGTGTATGACCTTTGAACCTGCAACAAAAAGCGTACACCTGTGGATGAGGACAGTGGGGGGGGGGGTAGGGGCAGAGGGTGGGGTGGGAACTGGGTGGAAGGGAGCTATGGGTGGGAAAAAGGGGAACAACTGTAATATGAACAATAAAGACTTATTTTTTTTTAAAAAAAGAGTAACATGCAAATTGGTGTCACTCTGCTACGCCCACCAGCCAATCAGGATGAGTATGCAAATTAACCCAACAAAGATGGCAGTTATTTTGCATATGCAGGTGTGGAGTGAAGATTGAAGGTTCTGCCTGAGCGAAGACTCAAGATGACTGAAGACTGAAGATGACTGAAGACTGAAGAGGCTTGGCTTCTCTGCTGTGGCCGGAGCGAAGGCCTGGGTTCCAGGTGACAGAGGAAAACCGGTACCGGGAGCCAGGGGAAGGAAGGCCTAACTTTCCGTGCAATGGGCCTTTAGTTTAAAAATAAATGGCACCACGGACCTGGCACAAACAATCCAAAACTCGGCTTCTCCCAAGTTAAGCACAGACCCTGCCACCACCACGGAGCGACACTCCACCAAATCGCAGCCAACGCTGCCAAGACCCCATGGTGCAAAATGAGGACCTCACCCCAGCCCAGAAATGGTGGCTGTGGGCACTGGGTAATGATGTTATGTAGCCACCCCCGGATTCCACTCCCAAGCAACCAGCCTCCTTAGAGTTTCTTCTGCCCAGGAACCCAACTTGCTTTATAACCAGGTGCAAACATTTTACAGGTCAACCAAATGTTTGTAAAGTGTTTTCACGTGCCCCATCTCATTTGATCCTGACAGAAGTCTTGAAGTACGTAGATAAGAGACAACATAGAATCCTATTTTCTTTTCATTAGCCAGAATATGGAGATGTAGAAAGTTTAGAAACTTGAACCAACTGAAAAGTAAGAAATGGTGGAAGGCCCATCCAAGGAACAGCAGCCTCTGTCTGAGGAACAGCACACCCTCTGTCTGAGGAACAGCAGCTGTGTGTGAAGCCTCCCCCCACCTGCCAGAGGAGCCACCACAACTGTGAACAGCACCCACCAGAGGAGCTGCTACCAACTGAGGAGCAGCTGCTACCACAACCGCCGAGTAGCAACCGCAGCCCGAGGAGCCACTGCCACCCAGGGAGCAGCCACTGAACGACTCAACATCTAGATATGGCGGTACGATCAAACATGGGTAGACAAAGAAACCCCTGAAGGAAAGAAAAAGAGGACTCACCAGAAAAGCAGCTAAGTGATACAGAGGCATGCAACATGACAGAAAAAGAATTCAGATTAAGGGTCCTAGAGTGCATAAACCGATGGAGGAAAAAATCAACAACTTATGCAAGAAGCAAGAAGAAACAGATGAAAAAATCAATAAATTATGTAAGAACCAAGAAGACATGAGGAGTGATATAGCTGCAATAAAAAACACCATTGAAACTTTCAACAGTAGACTAGGAGAATCGGAGGACCGAATTAGCGAATTAGAAGACAGGGAAACAAAACACACCCAAACTGAACTGCAATTGGAGAAAAAAATTAAAAGACAGGAGGAGAGCCTAAGGGAGCTATGGGATAACATGAAACGAAACAACATATGAATAATAGGGGTGCCAGAACAACAGAAAGAGGAACAAGGTTTAGAAAACCTATTTGAAGAAATAATATAAGAAAACTTCCCAGAGGTAGGGAAGAAAAAAATCACACGAGCACAGAGGGTCCCAAACAAGGTGAACCCGAAAAGACCCACACCAAGACACATTGTAATTACCATGGCAGATGTTCAGGACAAAGAGAGAATCTTACAGGCTGCAAGAGAGAGATGGAAAGTTACATTCAAGGGATCTCCCATTAGATTATCAAATGATTTCTCAACAGAAACACATCAGGCCAGAAAAGAATGGACGGAAATTTACAACGTGATGTAAAGCAAAGGACTGAATCCACGAATACTCTATCCAGCAAGGGTATCAATCAAAATTGAAGGGGAAATAAGCTTCACGGAAAAAAATGGCAAAGGGAGTTTATCACGACCAAGCCAGCAATGCAAGAAATGCTAAAGGGATGGGTGTAAAAAGAAGAAAGAGATAGAGGAAGACATAAACAGATGGAAGAACATACCGTGTTCATGGATTGGTAGAATCAACATCATTAAAATGTCCATACTACCCAAAGCAATCTATAAATTCAACATAATTCCCATTAAAATACCAATGGCATATTTCACAGGCCTAGAATGAACTCTCCAAAAATTCATCTGGAATAAAAAAAACCCCCGAATAGCTGCAACGACCCTGAGAAAGAACAAAGTAGGTAGGAACTCAATACCAGATATTAAACTGTATTACAAAGCCACTGTTCTCAAACTGCCTGGTATTGGCAGAAGAACAGACATATAGTTCAATGGAATAGAATATAGAGCCCAGAAATTGGCCCGAACCAATATGCTCAATTAATAATTTAGAAAGGAGGCAAGAACATAAAATGGAGTCAAGATAGTCTATTCGGTAAATGGTGTTGAGATAATTGGACAGATACATGCAAGAAAATGAAACTAGACCACCAACTTACACCATACACAAAAATAAACTCAAAATGGATAAAGGACTTAAATGTATGACAGTAAACCATAAATATTCTAGAAGAATCCAAAGGCAACAAAATCTCAGACATATGCCGAAGCAGTTTTTTCACTGATACAGCTCCTAGGGCATTGGAAACTGAAGAGAAAATAAACAAATGAGACTACATCAAAATAAAAAGCTTCTGCACAGCAAAAGAAACCATCAATAAAACAACAAGAAAGCCCACTGCGTGGGAAAACATATTTGCCTATGTTATATCTGATAATGGCCTAATCTCCAAAATTTATAGGAAACTCATGCAACTTAACAAAAGGAAGATAAACAATCCAATCAAAAAATGGGCAAAGGACCTAAATAGACACCTTTTAAAAGAGGACATTCAGAAAGCCAAGAGACACATGAAAACATGTTCAAAGTCACTAATCATCCGAGAGATGCAAATCAAAACAACAATGAGGTACCATCTCACACCTGTCAGAATGGCTATCATCAACAAATCAAAAAACAACAAGTGCTGGAGAGGATATGGAGAAAAAGGAACACTTGTGCACTGCTGGTGGGAATGCAGACTGGTGCAGCCACTATGGAAGACAGTATGTAGTTTCCTCAAAAAACTAAAAATGGAACTCCCATTTGACCCTCTGATCTCACTTCTAGGGTTATATCCCAAGAAACCAGAAACACCAATCAGAAAGATATATGCAACCCATTTGTTCATAGCTGCACAATTCACCATAGCTAAAATCTGGAAACAGCCTAAGTGCCCATCAGTAGATGAATGGATTAGAAAATTGGTACATCTACATGATATTCTATGCTGCTGTAAAAAACAAGGAACTCTTACCATTTGCAACGACATAGATGGAACTGGAGAGCATTATGTTAAGTGAAATAAGCCAGTTAATAAAAGAAAAACACCACATGATCTCACTCACTCATGGATAATAAAGACCATTATAAACTTATGAACAAAAATAGATAGAGAGGCAGAGCTGCCTCGAACAGACTGTCAAACTACAGCGGGAAGGCCAGGGAGGGATGAGGGCCTGAAGGGGGGTGGTAAGAGATCAACCAAAAAGAAAGAAAAAAAAAGGAAATGGTGGAACTTGAAAATGACTTCAGGTTTTCTCACTGTGCAGCATATAGTCAAACACTGTTGCAGTTAAACATTTTACCCTTTGTTCTCCCTGCGTGATCTACAATGATAATCTGCTTTGTGTTGATATTTACTTCTGTGTTGCTAACAATTACCTGAAAGAGAAGTTGGGGTGCTTCACTGGCCTGGAAAATGTTTAGCTAAATCAGAAAACAGGTCTAACTAAGCAAGTTTATTCTATACATATGAAAGGGTAAGTTGACTTGCATGATACATATAAAGCTCTCGCTGGCACGAATCGCCCGCATGTGTTTTGATATGTTATTGTCGATCATGAATTTGGTTGACACTTCTCTTATAGGGAAAGGGCGAGTAGCGATGTTAAAATATTTCTTCTAATTAATTTCCTTTCAGTGTCCACGAATTTGTGTACTGGGACACTAGTATTATGTAAAATAATGAATTTAACAGAGTTTTAATTCTGTGAAAAGGATTGTTCATCTAAAGAATGCACATTTAGATGTGGCCCGTCTAACAAATAGTCAGAAATAACATGTACTAAAATAGATGTGTTTATAAATGAGTCCTTGTTCAGAACAGAACCTTTTTAAATTTAGTGAAGACATTTGGATAACATTACTCATTTCAGCTCTCTTCCCAATGGCAAATAGAATGACTTTTGGCAGCTCAGTTTGTAATATACTGCCAATCACCGGAGGCAAAGCCTGACAATTAGAAAATCTCATTGCTTTTGACTCAGAAAAGGAAAGGGATACTTTCCAGTTTATAAATATTTGGCTTATTATTGCATGGGAAACAAACAGATTTTGTGAGGCGATATTATTTATGTCAAATACATTCTTCTAGTAGGTTGGTAAACAGACATCTTCTGTCTACAGATCAGTGATAGTTATAGCAGACCTCTCTTAGGTACAGGCAGCTGTTAAGCTGTAATTGTATATACAACTAATTCAAGCACTGACTTAGGCATTTACATTTGTTCTTAACCTTAGTCCAGAGAGGAGTCACTCACTCCATCATGAATTTCCCTCCAATGAAGTCTAGCCTCCCTGGAGAAAGCCTGCTGTGGAAGGTGTGGCCTTCTCAAACATCAGTGCATAGAGACTGCTTTGTGCAGACATGATCATTGATGCGCAACAAGTAAAATTAATGCAACTAACCCAAATTATTATTTATTTCTGGCACTGGAATTCCCTTCCCAGAAGTAGAAACCCTGATTCTATGAAGAATGAGAAGTACACCATTTCAAAGCAAAACTCACAATGTGCACAAAGCACTGCTTTAGATAAAAGATGGCAGCTGCAGAGGGAATGGTAGCTGGTTGCCATGGTTACCAAGGCTCTGATTATGGCACCAGATGCCACCTGGTGTTCGAAGCCTGAAAAAGCAGTTCTGTGCTGTCCTAGTTTGGAGGTGGAGTTTTGACCATAGTTCCCCAGGGGAACAGTACTGGCCTTAGGTGTGAGGCAGTGTTTGTACTATCTTACCTGGTGATAGAAAGATTATGGAGCTACAGCCTTACTTGTTGTAGAAAGGAAATAGACACACCTCTTCCCTTTTAAAAATTATTATTTTTCTTTATAGAAACTGCTATATGAGCATTCATTCTCAAAGGTCATTCTTTATCCTGTTTTCAGGTCAAATTAGCTACCCAAATATGTTAGGTAATGCAATATTATAATAGTAACAAACTGAAAATGTTGTGTACAGTGATTCACAATCTTATACCAATTCTTAGGCATCCAGTATCTTTAGTATCCTTATCTCCGTCTAAAAGTGCTATATGGGCCCAGCTGGCATGGCTCAGTGGTTGAGCATTGACCTATGAGCTGAGAGGTCATGGTTCAATTCCCGGTCAGGGCACATGCCTGGATTGTGGATTCGATCCCCAGCGTGGGGCTTGCAGGAGGCAGCCAATCAATGATTCTCTTTCATCTTGATGTTTCTCTCTCCCTCTCCCTTCCTTTCCCTGAAATTAGTAAAACTATATTTGAAAAAATAAATAAAGTAGCATATGGCAAATGACAGCACTCTGACTTTATTTCAGTGTTGAATTGTGTCCAGATTTAAATATGTATTACAAATCTATAATAATTTTTATACTGTTCCACCATGGAAGATAGAGATTCTGGGTACTTGCCTTGGGATTCCTTGAGCATGTTCATAGTCATTTGGTTGATGTCATTATGCAGAAGTTAATAAACACTATACCATATATGATAATGTCATATAAAAATTTTAGCTCTTAATATATTTTTAGGAACTTCATGTTTGGTTTTTATATTTGTGGTAAAGATACCAATGAGGTTTAGATATTGTTAATGATTCAACTTTGAAATAAACACTTCATGTTACCTTCTCTCCATTTTTGAGAGATATTAAAAATGTGATGACTGGGTAGAATTTCCAAGTAGATGAAGACTAGGAGGTTGGTGGAGAGTGACCAGCCTGGAGAGAACTTGAACACTCCGCACCCTTTCCCCCAACTTGTATCTCTTTCGTCTGGCTGTTCCCGAGTTACCTTCTTATTACAACCCTGCAATCTAATTTTCATCTGCATGATGAGAGCTGTGAGCTTGCTGCCTGCCCCTTTTTATATTTACAGCCAGAAGACTGTCAGATCTCTATTAATTGTTAAAACGTGCAGTTTCTCTCAATGGAAAGGTGTCATTTTACTGCCGTGGTGTTGATCAGTGAAGCAGTCAGATGAGATGGGTACAGAGAAAATACATTCAGACTTCTACTGAAGCAGGGCCACAGGAGTCAGAGCCCAGGAGAAGAAAATGGTGGAGGTATAGATGGACCTGTCCCGTGCCTTGTCCAGGAGCAGATAAGGGTGAGCAGCTGAAATGGGTAACATATAGCCCTAATAAGCAGAAGATACTCAGCTGGGAGACAGTTTGCAGCCGGGAAAGACAGAGAACTCCCAGAGAAAGGGAAGAGTTGAAAATTGCGGCTGAAATCTCTCCTGGAGCCGCCGGCTCAGCCGCGGAGAACACGCCATCTTGAGTGGTTGTTATTGGAAGCGTATAAAGCCAAAGAACCGGCATCCACGGCATCCAGTGATCGGCTACTAACCCAGAAACAACGGAACCCAAGCAGGGCGACTACGTGAACTTAGAGGAACCCTGCGTCTCCACACGGAAAGGTCAGACTTCCCATAAAGGTGCGGTTTGCAATTCAGGTTGGAGAGAGGGATGTGTGCGGGCAGGGAAAATCTGAGCCCCACAAAGACCACGGCTGTTGGGGCCAGCGTGATCCGTGAGTTTGGAAGGGCTCCCGCAGGGCTGCTGGCAGAAGGGATTGCTAAAAATAAGCCCATAGATGGACTGGGTGCAAAAAAAGCAGCCTTGGATTTTGCCAGTGTGCCGGATGCTTAGCACTGGGGAAGACAGGGTGCGCGGGACTGCACAGAGCTGAAAGGTGGGGGGTTGTGAATTTGAACAACCTCTCAGGCCCTTGTTCTCTCTCTTCCCATTAAATCTTTGCGTTTTATTATTAAACCCGGTACATGGGATTGCCCAGTCGGGGTCACTCGCAGAGACTGAAGGGGAACGTTGTTTTTGTGGAAGCTGGGAAACAGAGCAGGAGTAACGACTAAAGAACAGGCTCTAGGACAGTCGACTCTCCCAAACCAGTTTTAACTGCGATAGGGAAAATAAAGCCAACTGCTGGATAGAGAGGAGTTATAGCCTCAGAGGTCAATCCAGAAACACTGCCACCCAGAGGCTGAGCCACAAACTGACTTTTCTGTAAACACAAATTAAGGCAGTCTGGGAAAGATACGGTGTGCTTAAAAATCAGGACTGTGGTTTACAAAACAGAGGAACAGTGTATCACAGGGAAATTCAACACTCTCCTGAATACCTGGCAGGACTAAGGTGTGCCAGACTGAAGAGTAGAAGAACCGAAGGACCTTCACGACTGCACATTTTTATTTATTTATTTAATTCTTTTTTCACCTTTTAATTAAGAAACCAATTTTTTTTCTTTTTTCATCACCTGATTTTACTCTTTTAATTACTACATTTTTATTTTTAACCAGTATTATTACTGCTACCATTTAAAGTGTTATCTTATTTTCTCTTTATTTTATTTTGGGATTAGTGTTCTCCATGCTATTATCATCATTCCTTTAGCATCATTTTTCTCTACCTCAATTTTACCTCTATGCTAAAACCCTCTTCCTCACTTTTCCCCTTTTGCTGTCCTGTTTCTCTTACCCTATTCCTACTTTAGATTATCCCTATTCCTTCTTTTTACCCCCGTCGAAATTTCACCCTACTTATATATCCTATTTTCAATCCCCGCTCTAAATCCGTATACACCTCTCCCTTATCTTTCTTCACTATCCAATTTTTTTTCTTTTCTCTATCTATTGTTTTGTTGTTGTTTGCTTGATTGTTGAGTATATTGGTTCTTTTTAGGATTGTTTGTGAGGTTGTTTTCCTTTTCCTTTTTCTTTTTCTGTTTTTTTTCTTTTTTTCCCCTACTGGTTACTTTTGTGCTTCTGTTTTCCCTTGCCACGCCTGATATTATTGGTTGTTTGTAGTTTGCATTCATCTCCAGGGATCTGTTGCTGGAATTTGTTGGGATTAGTGGCGAGTCTATCGGAGTTTTCTTCTCCTATAAATAGTCCCTTCCCCTCTTCTACTTCATTCTCTCTTTTCTCTCTTACTTTTTTTTCCATCCCTTTTCCCAATTTCATTTTTGCACTCATTTTTTCCCCTTTTTCTCTTTTATCTTTTTTGCTTCTTCCCTCATTATCCCCTAACGCTCTTAACTCAGGTGGTCACCTTTATTTGGGGTTATTAATATCGCGAATACATTTGTGTTCAGTGCCTTGTACGTTGCAGCGTGTTGTGCTGTATTTTGTCCCTTTAAATCAACGCAGCAGATCCAAGCAACAGCAGCCTCCTGATCACCACACCCTCTGTCTGAGGAACAGCACCTTTGTGTGAAGCCTCCCCCCACCTGCCAGAGGAGCCACCACAGCTGTGAACAGAACCCACCAGAGGAGCTGCTGCCAACTGAGGAGCAGCTGCTACCACAACTGCCTGAGGAGCAACCGCAGCCTGAGGAGCCACTGCCACCCAGGGAGCAGCCACTGAACGACTCAACATCTAGATATGTCGGTGAGATCAAACATGGGTAGACAAAGAAACCTCCAAAGGAAAGAAAAGGAGGACTCACCAGAAAAGCAGCTAAGTGATACAGAGGCATGCAACATGACAGAAAAAGAATTTAGATTAAGGATCCTAGAGTGCATAAACCGATGGAGGAAAAAAATCAACAACTTATGCAAGAAGAAAGAAGAAACAGAGGAAAATAATCAACAACTTATGTAAGAATCAAAAAGAAATGGATGAAAAAATCAATAACGAAAGTAAGAACCAAGAAGAAATGAAGAGTGATATAGCTGCAATAAAAAATACCATTGGAAGTTTCAACAGTATACTAGGAGAAGCGGAAGATGGAATCAGTGAATTAGAAACAAGGAAGCAAAACACATCCAAACTGAACTGCAATTGGAGAAGAAAATTGAAAGACCGGAGGAGAGTCTAAGGGAGCTTTGGGACAACATGAAACAAAAAAACATACGAATAATAGGGGTGCCAGAGCAACAGAAAGAGGAACAAGGTTTAGAAAACCTATTTGAAGAAATAATATAAGAAAACTTCCCAGAGGTAGGGAAGAAAAAAGTCACACGAGCACAGAGAGTCCCAAACAAGGTGAATCCGAAAAGACCCACACCAAGACACATCGTAATTACCATGGCAAATGTTCAGGACAAAGAGAGAATCTTACAGGCTGCAAGAGAGAGACAGAAAGTTATATTCAAGGGATCTCCCATTAGATTATCAAATGATTTCTCAACAGAAACACATCAGGCCAGAAAAGAATGGACGGAAATTTACAAAGTGATGCAAAGCAAAGGACTGAATCAAAGAATACTCTATCCTTCAAGGCTGTCATTCAAAATAGAAGGGGAAATAAGAAGCTTCACAAACAAAAAATGGCTAAGGGAGTTTATCACGACCAAGCCAGCAATGCAAGAAATGCTAAAGGGATGGGTGTAAAAAGAAGAAATAAAAAGCTCAGAAAGAAAACAGCCACACAAAAAAGGAAATGGCTACAAACAAGTACCTTTCAATAATAACTTTAAATGTAAACGGAGTAAATGCTCCAACCAAAAGACATCGAGTGGCTGAATGGATAAAAAAACATGACCCATACATTTGCTGTCTACAAGAGACCCACCTCAGAGGAAGGGACTCACACAGACTGAAAGTGAAGGGATGGAAAAATATCTTTCAGGCAAATGGAAATGAAAAAAAAGCTGGGGTAGCAGTACTTACATTGGACAAAATAGACCTCAAAGTGAAGGCCATAACAAGAGATAAGGAAGGCCACTTCATAATACTAAAGGGATCAATACAACAAGAAGATATAACCCTGATAAACATATATGCACCCAATATAGGAGCAACCAAATACATAAAAAAACTCCTGGAAGATATCAAAGGAGAGATGGACAGCAATACAGTCATAGTAGGGGACTTTAATACACCACTGACATCACTGGATACATTCTCTAGACCAGGGGTGGGCAAACTTTTTGACTCGAGGCCCACAATGGGTTCTTCAACTGGACCGGAGGGCCGGAACAAAAGCATGGATGGAGTGTTTGTGTGAACTAATATAAATTCAAAGTAAACATCATTACATAAAAGGGTACGGTTTTTTTTTTTTTTTTTTTTAGTTTTATTCATTCCAAACGGGCTGGCTCCGGCCCGCGGCTGCTCTACACAAACAATCAGCAAAGAAACAGCATTCCTAAATGACTCACTAGATCAGGTGGACTTAATTGACATCTTCAGAACACTTCACCCCAAAGCCACGGAATATACATTCTTCTCAAGGGCTCATGGGACATATTCAAAAAGAGACCACATATAGGGTCACAAGCAAAGTCTTCCCAAATTGAAGAAGATTGAAATCATACCAGGCATCTTCTCAGACCACGAGGGCATAATATTAGAAACAATCTACAATGAAAACAACCAAAATACTCAAACACTTGGATGCTGAATAGCATGTTATTAAATATTGATTGGGTCACCAATGAGATCAAAGAAGAAATTAAAAACATCCTGGAAAGTAATGACAATGAAAACACAACAATCCAAAACCTATGGTACACAATGAAAACAGTCCTGAGAGGGAAGTTTATAGCCCTACAGGCCTATCTCAAAAAAACAAGAAAAAATGGTAGTAAATCATCTAACTCTACATCTCAAAGAACTAGAGAGGGAGCAACAAGGAAAGCCCAGCGTGAGCAGAAGGAAGGAGATAATAAAGATTAGAGCAGAAATAAATGACATAGAGTCCAAAAAAACAATACAGAAAATCAATGAAACCAAGAGCTTGTTCTTTGAAAGGATAAACAAGATTGACAAACCTCTAGCCAGGCTCACCAAGAAGCAAAGAGAGAGGACCCAAATAAACAAAATCAGAAATGATAGAGGCGAAATAACAACAGGCCCCACAGAAATACAAATGATTGTTAAAAAATACTATGGACAACTCTACTCCAACAAACTAGACAACCTGGAGGAAATGGACAAATTCCTAGAAAAATACAACCTTCCAAAACTCAATCAGGAAGAATATAAAAATCTCAATAGGCCAATACCTATGGAAGAAATTGAAGCAGTCATCAAAAAGCTTCCAGCAACCCAAAACCCAGGACCAGATGGCTTCACAGGAGAGTTTTACCAAACATTCAAGGAAGAACTAAAACCTACTCTCCGCAGATTACTACAAAAAATCCAAGAGTAAGGAACACTTCCAAGCTCATTCTGTGAAGCCAGCATCAACCTAATATCAAAACCAGGTAAAGACAGCACATGGAAAGAGAATTACAGGCCAATATCCCTCATGAACATAGATGCCAAAATCCTTAACAAAATCTTAGCAAATCGGATCCAGCAGTCCATCAGAAAGATCATACACCAGGACCAAGTAGGATTTATCCCAGGGATGCAAGGATGGTACAATATCCGCAAATCAATAAATGTGATACATCACATAAACAAATTGAAAGAAAAAAACCATATAGTCATATCAATTGATGCAGAAAATGCATTTGACAAAATTCACATCTATTTTTGATAAAAACTCTTAGCAAGATGGGAATAGAAGGGTCATACCTCAACATAATGAAAGCCATATATGACAAACCCACAGCCAACTTCATCCTCAATGGACAAAAACTAACACCATTTTCCCTAAGAACAGGAACAAGGCAGGGATGCCCACTCTCACCACTCCTGTTCAACATAGTCCTTGAAGGACTAGCCATTGCTATTAGACAAGAAAAAGAAATAAAAGGCATCCAAATTGGAAAAGAAGAAGTAAAACTGTCCTTATTTGCAGATTACATGATATTATACATACAAAACCCTAAAGACTCCATCAAAAAACTATTAGACTTAATAAATGCATTTGGCAATGTAGCAGGATACAAAATTAATGCCAAGAATTCTAAGGCATTTCTATACATCAATAGTAAACTTACAGACAGAGAGACTAAAAAAAGAATCCCATTTACCATAGCACCAAAAAAATTAAGCTACCTAGGAATAAACTTAACTAAAGAGGTAAAGACCTCTACTCAGGAAACTACAGGATGTTGAAAAAAGAGATAGAGGAAGACATAAACAGATGGAAGAACATACCGTGTTCATGGATTGGTAGAATCAACATCATTAAAATGTCCATACTACCCAAAGCAATCTATACATTCAATGCACTTCCCATTAAAATACCAATGGCATATTTCGCAGATCTAGAACGAACTCTCCAAAAAGTCATCTGGAATAAAAAAAGACCCTGAATAGCTGCAGCGACCCTGAGAAATAAATAAGTAGGTGGGATCTCAATACCAGATATCAAGCTGTATTACAAAGCCACTGTTCTCAAAACTGCCTGGTATTGGCAGAAGAACAGACATACAGATAAATGGAATAGAATAGAAAGCCCAGAAATTGGCCCGAACCAGTATCCTCAATTAATATTTGAAAAAGGAGGCAAGAACATATAATGGAGTCAAGATAGTCTCTTCAATAAATGGTGTTTGGAAAATTGGACAGATACATGCAAGAAAATGAAACTAGACCACCAACTTACACCATACACAAAAATAAACTTAAAATGGATAAAGGACTTAAATGTATGATGGGAAACCATAAAAATACTAGCAGAATAGAAAGGCAACAAAATCTCAGACATATGCTGAAGCAATTTCTTCACTGATACAGCTTCTAGGGCACTTGAAACTAAGAGAAAATGAACAAATGGGACTACATCAAAATAAAAAGCTTCTCCACAGCAAAAGAAACCATCAACAAAACAACAAGAAAGCCCACTGCGTGGGAAAACATATTTGCCAATGTTATATCTGATAAGGGCATAATCTCCAAAATTTATAGAGAACTCATACAACTTAACAAAAGGAAGATAAACAATCCAATCAAAAAATGGGCAAAGGACCTAAATAGACACCTTTCAAAAGAGGACATTCAGAAAGCCAAGAGACATACGAAAACATGCTCAAAGTCACTAATCATCTGAGCAATGCAAATCAAAACAACAATGAGGTACCATCTCACACCTGTCAGAATGGCTATCATAAAGAAATCATCAAACGACAAGTGCTGGAGAGGATTCGGAGAAAAAGGAACACTTGTGCACTGCTGGTGGGATTGCAGACTGGTGCAGCCACTATGGAAGACAGTACGGAGTTACCTCAAAAAACTAAAAATGGAATTCCCATTTGACCCTGTGATCCCACTCCTAGGAATATATCCCAAGAAACCAGAAACACCAATCAGAAAGGATATATGCAACCAATATGTTCATAGCTGCAAAATTCACCAAAGCAAAGATCTGGAAACAGCCTAAGTGCCCATTAGTAGATGAATGGATTAGAAAACTGGTATATCTACACGATGGAATACTATGCTGCTGTAAAAAAGAAGGAACTCTTACCATTTGCAATGGCATGGATGGAACTTTAGAGCATTATGCTAAGTGAAATAAGCCAGTCAATGAAGGAAAAATACCACATGATCTCACTCATTCATGGATAATAAAGACCATTATAAACTTATGAACAAAAATAGATACAGAGGCAGAGCTGCCTCGAACAGACTGTCAAACTACAGCGGGAAGGCCGGGGAGGGTGGGGGGCAGGAGAAGGGGATAAGAGATCAACCGAAGGACTTGTATGGATGCATATAAGCATAACCAATGGACATAAGACACTGGGGGGTAGGGGAGGCCAGGGGATTGTCAAGGGTGGGGGAAAAAAGGAGGCATATGTAATACCCTTTGTAATACTTTAAGTAATAATAAAAAAAAGTGATGACTGATTTCATACTAATGATTTTAGCATTCAAAATTATGGTATATGTTATTTTGCTGTATTTTTTAATAGTGCTGAGTAAATATCCACAAAAAATAAATAAGCTGGTAAAAATATAAGAAAAATAGTTGTTACTCTTTGGAACTATTCCTGTATTGTGTCAGCAGTTTTAATTTTGTGCAATTAAAAATAAATCTGATCTAGAGATTTTTGTAATACAGGATTGGGTAAAACAGGTTTATAGTTTTGAGCGCACAGAACAGAGTTTATTCTTGTATATTTATTTATTTATTTATTTATTTATTTATTTAATCTTTATTGTTCAGATTATTACATTTGTTCCTCTTTTTTCCCCCATAAGTCCCCTCCACCCAGTTCCCACCCCTCCCTTCTCCCTCACTTCCCACCCACTGTCCTCCTCCATAGGTGCATGATTTTTGTCCAGTCTCCTCCCGCATCCCCCTCACCGCTTCCCCCCTCCCCCGCCCAAGAATAGCCAGTCCACTCCCTTTCTATGCCCCTGATTCTATTATAATCACCAGTTCATTCTGTTCATTAGATTTTTCACTGGATTTTCAGATTCACTTGTTGATAGATGTGTATTTGTTGTTCATAATTTGTATCTTTACCTTTTTCTTCTTCTTCCTCTTCTTAAAGGATCCTTTCAGCATTTCATATAATACTGGTTTAGTGGTGATGAATTCCTTTAGCTTTTTCTTATCTGTGAAGCTCTTTATCTGGCCTTCAATTCTGAATGATATCTTTGCTGGATAAAGTAATCTTGGTTGTAGGGTCTTGGCATTCATCACTTTGAATATTTCTTGCCACTCCCTTCTGGCCTGCAAAGTTTCTGTTGAGAATTCAGCTGACAGTTGGATGGGTACTCCGTTGTAGGTAATTGAGTCTCTTTCTCTTGCTGCTTTTAAGATTCTCTCTTTGTCTTTTGCTCTTGGCATTTTAATTATGATGTGTCTTGGTGTGGTCCTCTTTGGATTCCTTTTGTTTGGGGTTCTCTGCGCTTCCTGGACTTGGAAGTCTATTTCTTTCACTAGGTAGAGGAAGTTTTCTGTCATTATTTCTTCAAATAGGTTTTCAATATTTTGTTCTCTCTCTTCTTCTGGCACCCCTATAATTCAGATGTTGGTACGCTTGAATCTGCCCCAGAGGCTCCGTACACTATCTTCGTATTTTTGGATTCCTTTTTCATTTTGCTTTTCTGGTTGGGTGTTTTTTGCTTCTTCATATTTCAAATCGTTGACTTGATTCTTGCAAGCCTCTAGTCTGCTGTTGGGAGTCTGTATAATATTCTTTATTTCAGTCAGTGTATGCTTAATTTCTAGTTGGTTCTTCATCACAACATTGAGGGTCTCATTAGATTTCTTGTAGATCTCATTAAGTTTATCGGCAGTTTCTAGAAAATTCTTTAAAAACCTAAAAAGTGTGGTTTTGAACTCTATATCCAGTAATTTGGTTTCTTCCATTTCTGTCATTTGTGTTCTATTTCTTTGTCTTGGCATTTTTTATGCTTCGCTGTGTTGATAGAGTGGCTTTCTGTGCTAAGTGTCCCAATTACCTGAGGTTGACCCTCTTAGTGCACCCCCTTGTGGGCTTTATGCACAGTCTTGTTGTACTCAATTAAGCCTTGATGGTTGTAGATAAGACTGGGAGGATTTGATCTCCAGGCCAATTGGCTGTGAGAATCAGCTGTGTCTGCAGGGGGAGAACTTCTGTGCTGGAGACACCCCTCTGGGGCAAGACTTGCTTCAATGGGGCTTTGGTGCTCACTGAGTCTGCCCCCTGAGTGTGTCTTTTATGGTTCCACGGAGCTGCAAACTGGATGGTCCCACTCTGACCTCTGGGTTTCCTGGCTCCTGGATCTCTAAGAAGGTGTTAATCTCGCCTTTGCCTGAGGCTATCCAGCAAAAGCCTCCCTGCAGGGCTTGGGCATGGCTGATCCCACGGGATCAACAGGACGGGGCTAATAGTTATAGCTGCTCTCAGACCTGCCTTCAGAGGCTCTCCTTCTCAATGTCCCGGTTATCCCTGCAATCCCCTCGAAGAGAAAGCTGTCCTTGAGTTCCGACCGATGCCAGACAGTACTGCTTCTCCCGTATGAGTCTGGGTCCTTAGAGACTCACCCAGAACTGGAGCTCAGAGCCTGAGATTCCCTCCTGATTGAAAACGACAACCGCACCCTCAGCCACCAGCCTGCTCCGCATGCACCTCCGCACCTTAGTATTTTACTTCCGCACTGCGCCTCCTCTGAGTCTCGGTATGCTTTTCTCTTTCCTTCTAGATGTAGAATTTCCACTCAGCCAGCCTTCCTGTGGTTCTGGATGATGTCCGTTCAGTCTTTTATTTGTATTTTTGAAATGGTTGTTTGCGGCAGCAAACTCCGGTGTTTACCTATGCCACCATCTTGGTTCTTCTCCTATTCTTATTTATTAATCATTGTATTATTTTTCACATAAACAACTGTAAATGTACTTTTTCCTCATACTGTATTTAGTATTTTTAATTTTGGGGTTCATTAAAACAGCTTCATTGTCCTAATAATTGATTTTTGTAGTAAGTAAATGTTAAAAATTTGAATTTGTAAATTAAATTATGTTAATTGATATTTCTCTTATCAAATGCAATTTTTTTGCCAATTGAGTTCTGTTTCTTAAAACACGGCTAGAATCACTAGATTTAAGTCAGGGGCCTAGACAAATACCTTTTTGAAAAGAATCGACACAATCTCAGCAGACAAATCATTTGAGGGAATTTTAGGTAATTTAGCCTCCCTTCTGATCCTGGTAGAAGTATCAGTAGTTTTAATCATCCCAAAAGAAACTCCATTAACAGTCACTTCTCATTTTTCTGGATCTCCCAACCCTAGGCAACCAACAATGTACTTTCTATCTTTGGGGGATTTGCTATTCTGGACGTTTCATATAAATAGAATCATATAATATATGGTCTTTTAGGGTAGCCACTAAGCATAATGTTTTTAAAAAATATATTTTTATTGATTTCAGAGAGAAGGGGATAGGGAGAGAGATAAAAACATTAATGATGAGAGAGAATCATTGATTGGCTGCCTCCTGGATGACCCCCACTGGAGATGGAGCCTGCATCCTGGGCATTGGCCCTGACTAGGACTGGAACCGTGACCTCCTGGTTCATAGGTTACACTCAACCCATGAGCCATGCTGGCTTGGATAAGCATAATGCTTTTAAGTTTGGTCCATGTCATGAACCAGTACTTTATTTTTTCTTTATGGCTAATCAATATTCCCTTGTTTTGTTATACCAGTGATGTACCATTCTTTGTTGATGGATACTCAGGATGAGTGATGGTCCGTTGTGTGAGGTTTCTCTGGGTGAGAAGAAATTCAGCCTGGGACTGTAGTATTGGTTCCCGCCAGGGAGCTCCAACCTTTTTCTCCTATGGCCTCTCCTATGACTTTTTTTTTACTTTCCAAGCCAGCCCCACGATCAAGTAAGCCAATTCCTAGCAATAAATTTTGTCCTAAACATACACATATACATACATACTGTTTCCATTTCTCTGGTAGAATTTTAAGTTATACAGATTTCCCCCACTTTCTGGCTACTCTAATGATTGCTAAGAGCATTCATGTATGAGTTTTTGTGGACCCCCATTTTCATTTCTCTTGTGAATTTACCTAGGCATAGAATTGCTGGGTAATATAGTAAACCTGTGTTTAATATTTTGAAGAGTTGCCTAACTGTTTCCAAAACAGCTGCATTTTTATTCTATCAGTACATGAGGGTTCTAACTGCTCCACATCCTCACCAACATATTTTTTTTCTAGTTGATACTCATTCTAGTGGTTACGAATTGGTGCCCCATTGTGGGTTTGATTCACATTTCACTGATGACTAATGGATGTTGAGCATCTTTTTATGTGCTTATGGGCATTTGTATATCTTCTATGGAGCACTGTCTACTCATATTATTTACCCTCTTTTAAAAAATTGGATTTTTGTCTTTTTATTAACTACTAATGCTTCTTTATATGTTCTAGCTATGAGAGTCCCTTTTCAGATATATAGTTTGTAAAATTTTTCTTCCATTCTGTGGGTTAGCTTATCGCTTTCTTGATGATATCTTATAAAGCACAAAATTCATTATTTTGATGATGTTTAACTTATCAATATATCCTTTCATTGCTTGTGCTGTAGGCTTCATATCTAAGAAATCATTGCCTTTCCTGATTGGCCTGCCTGATGGATTTTGGACTTACCTAGCCAGCCTCCACAAGCCAGCTCCCTGATTCAAGGTAATACAAGATTTATTCCTGTGTTTTCTTTTGTGTGTGTAATTGTTTTAGCTCTTGCGTTTGGGTGTTTGGTATATGTTTATTTAATTTTTATGTATGACATGAAGTAGAGATCCAGCTTTATTCTTTTGCATGTGGATATTCAGTTGTCTCAGCACTATTTGTTGAACAAAGTTTTTCCACCATTGAATTGATATTGTGTAGAAAATCAATGGGCCATAGATGTATGGATTTTTTTCTGGACTGTCAATTCTATCCCATTGATCTATGTATGTATCTTTTTGTTGGAACACATTATCTTGATTATTGTAGCTTTGTAGTCAGTTTTGAAGTCAGGAATTGTGAGTCCTCCAACTTTGTTCTTTTTCAAGATTGTTTTGGCTATTCTGGGTCTCTTGATTTAGAATCAGCTTGTCAATTTCGTAAAAAAAAGCTGTGCAACACATTTTTTAAACAGATTTACTGAGACTCCTTACATTTTAACTTTTTGACTTGGTCTAACACCTCTGGGAAGGTATTTTGTAGAAAAAACATGAGTGGATAGAGATATACTGGAAGTCTTTGCATAGTTCTGAAACGCACAAATTTCAGTAACCATTGTTTAGTTACCACCAGTCCCCCAACAACATGGTCCAAATTTCAGTTACTATAGTATAGTAACTGATTAATTTCAAAAAGTACAAACTTCACTGCTAGTTCTTAGGGCTTCGAATCACTACTTAGGAAACAAATTTACACCAAAATCAATGATCAGTCATTTTCAATGCCAGTCACTGATTGGTCATTGTGAATCAGTTTTTCCCATCACACACAGCCAGCAGAGCATGCAGTTGCAATGTTTTCTTGCCTTCCAGTGATAAACCCACACAACATTTTGTACAATTGAATAATTAAAATAGGGAATTGACCAACAAAGATGAGTGGAGAATAATAACAACAAAAAATTTGATAATGCTAGAAATGAAATTTGAATCAAACAGAAATGGAGTTATAAAAGAGATCACTGACCATAGAATTATTGACCATCACCATTAGAGACCCTCTAGATATGCAGACAGAGGAACTTAGTGAAGGCAAATTTATGCATAAACAAGGACCTTGGTTGTGAGGAAAAGGTGATGCCCCAGAGGAAATGACAAAAAGTCACATGAAAGGACTTTGAAAGCATAAAAAGGGTAAAATGTTGGTATCTGATCCAAACTTACAAAGTATTATGACACTTCTTTTAAGTATAAAAAAGATGTTAACTCTATATTATGATTTAGGTAAGAAAAAAAGCAAAAACTGTTCAACTACTCTTGATAAGTTTTTTACAAAGAAATAAAACACTTTAGTCCTCAAGTAAAGTTTCTGAAGTTTAAAATTAAAGCATAGTAAATAAATATTAGTTCTATTTTTCTCAATTTTACACCATATTTATAATTGAGTAAGATAATTTTTTATGTTTTGACAAAAATGTTATGTCCTCCGGTAAAACTGTATAGTTTTCCTCAGAAAATTGTATTTTTTTGTTAACTATTAAGAAAGCTTTGCACAGTTTTAACTTTTTAAAAAGTTTCATGCTCGCCAAAACCGGTTTGGCTCAGTGGATAGAGCGTCGGCCTGCGGACTCAAGGGTCCCAGGTTCGATTCCGGTCAAGGGCATGTACCTGGGTTGCGGGCACATCCCCAATAGGAGATGTGCAGGAGGCAGCTGATCGATGTTTCTCTCTCATCGATGTTTCTAACTCTCTATCCCTCTCCCTTCCTCTCTGTAAAAAAATCAATAAAATATATTTAAAAAAGAAAAAAAAAAAAGGAAAAAAAAAAAAGTTTCATGCTAACAACAAAGGGAGGATTACCTAGTTCAAACATGTCAAACTTGTGATCCGCCAGCCATGAGTTTGACTGCTTGACCTAGTTGGTGTAATGCTTGTTGGCATAAATTTATTTGCATTTATCGTATTTAAAATAATTTAATGTTATTAATGCTTTTCACCTTTAAATTTTAAGCTTCTGTGTTGTGTCTGGCCTCCTGTCTGGTCCATAGATGTTGCTTAATTTTATATGTAGCTGATTTATTTTATATACAAATAAATAACTTATTTTTTCTGAATACCTCATTATGTGTGTATTTATGTAACTGGACAAACAATGGGTCCATGCTGCCTGTCACTACTCAAGCCAGTTAAGCAGGGACAGGTTAAATCATATATGAGCATTTATTCCAATATTGCTGGCAGCATGGGAGAGCAGCTGGTTATCCACAAAAATCTGCTCTGCAGCCCACCATAAGCCAGTTGCTTATATAAATAACATACAAAGGAAAGTAGACAAAAGGGCAAATGGGCAGTTTAAAGATATGCAAAAGGGCTGGGGATCTTCAAAGGGCTTAGTGATTAGCAAGGGCTGGGTTACAAGGGGAAATAGCAAAAGGGTGGGCCAAATGGGCAGTTAACAGGTAAGATGGCTGGAGATTTGCAAAGGCCTGCAAGTATGCAAAAAGGGCTGCCAATTCTGGTTTCTGCAGCAAAGTTAATCTTTGCATGATAATAGGGAGATCCAAATAGGGAGGGTGGGCTGCATTTCCAGGTGAGCTCCCAGGTCCTAAATGCAACTGCCAGCCAAGTTAGCTGGTTCCCCAACATTTTATTCCTGCCCCTTTCATTCATTTCTGAATACAACCTTTACTTTACATACTGGTGAGCTAAATGCTTTAAAATTGTTAAACTTTTAAACAGTATTAGAAGCATTCTGCTCATGTGTGTCTATAAAATAGAAATAGTTTGAATCTAAATATCCTTTTCTCTTGCTTACTCAAAAAGGAAAAAAATTATTAATCATCTATCACCTTCTGAAAATTGAAAACTCAAGATATTGAAATTTAAAAAATACAAATATAAAAAGTAGATTTTTGATAACAGCATCTCAATTAGAAATGGAAATTAAAATAACATTTATAGTAGCAAAAAAAATATGAATTATCCAAGAATTAATTTTTTTGATGATGAAAAATACATTTATTTATTTATTTTTTTAAAATTAAATCTTTATTGTTCAGAGTATTACAGTTGTTCCTCTTTTGTCCCCCCCATAGCTCCCCTCCACCCGGTTCCCACCCCACCCTCTGCCCTTACCGCCCCCCGTCCTCATCCATAGATGTATGATTTTTGTCCAGTCTCTTCCCGCACTCCCACACCCCTTTTCCCCTGAGAATTGTCAGTCCACTCCTTTCTATGCCCCTGATTCTATTATATTGACCAGTTTATTCTGTTTATCAGATTTTTTATTAACTTGATTTTTAGATTCACTTGTTAATAGATGTATATTTGTTGTTCATAATTTGTATCTTTACCTTTTTCTTCTTCTTCCTCTTCTTAAAGGATCCTTTCAGCATTTCATATAATACTGGTTTAGTGGTGATGAATTCCTTTAGCTTTTTCTTATCTGTGAAGCTCTTTATCTGGCCTTCAATTCTGAATGATATCTTTGCTGGATAAAGTAATCTTGGTTGTAGGGTCTTGGCATTCATCACTTTGAATATTTCTTGCCACTCCCTTCTGGCCTGCAAAGTTTCTGTTGAGAAATCAGCTGTCAGTCAGATGGGTACTCCCTTGTAGGTAACTGACTTTCTTTCTCTTGCTGCTTTTAAGATTCTCTCTTTGTCTTTTGCTCTTGGCATTTTAATTATGATGTGTCTTGGTGTGGTCCTCTTTGGATTCCTTTTGTTTGGGGTTCTCTGTGCTTCCTGGACTTGTAAGTCTATTTCTTTCACCAGGTGGGGGAAGTTTTCTGTCATTATTTCTTCAAATAGGTTTTCAATATCTTGCTCTCTCTCTCCTTCTGGCACCCCCATAATTCGGATGTTGGTACACTTGAAGTTGTCCCAGAGGCTTCTTACACTATCTTCATAGTTTTGGATTCTTTTTTCTTTCTGTTTTTCCTGTTGGGTGTTTTTTGCTTCTGTGTATTTCAAATCTTTGACTTGATTCTTGCGATCCTCTAGTCTGCTGTTGGAACTCTGTATAATATTCTTTATTTCAGTCAGTGTATGCTTAATTTCTAGTTGGTCCTTTTTCATAACCTCGAGGATCTCACTAAATTTATTGGCAGTTTCTAGAAAATTCTTGAAAAACTTTAGAAGTGTGGTTTTGAACTCTATATCCAGTCGTTTTCTTTCCTCCATTTCTGTCATTTGTGACCTGTTTCTTTGTCTCCGCATTTTTTATGCTTCCCAGTGTTGATAGAGTGGCTTTGTGTGCTAGGTGTCCTATAGGGCCCAGTGGCTCAGCCACCACAATTACCTGAGGTGGACACTCTTGGTGCACCCCTTTGTGAGCTTTGTGCACAGTCTTGTAGGTATCACTGGGAGGAATTGACCTCCAGGCCAATTGGCTGTCAGAATCAGCTGTGTGTGCAGTGGGAGAACTTCTGTGCTGAAGACACCCTTCTGGGGCAAGACTTGCTTCAGTGGGGATTTGGTGCTCACTGAGTCTTCCCCCTGAGTGTGTCCCTATGGATCTGAGGAGTTGTAATCTGGATGGTCCCCCTCTGACCACTGGGTACACTGGCTCTTGGATCGAAAGGAGGTGCTAATTTAGCCTCTGCCTGAGGCTACCCAGCAGGAGCTCTTGAGAGATCTGCAGATTGTTTGGGGTTTGGAGGTGCCCAGGTGAGGCCCAGCTGTGGAGCAATGCAGGCTGCTGTGGGGCCTTGGGTCTTCTTTTGGAAGTTCTGGGTCTCTCTGACCCAGCTGTAGTTTGTTAGGTAATTTTCAGATTGCAAATTGCCATGCCTTTCATATGCAGAAGCCTCAGTGCACAGCTTGGGTGAGGTGGGGTCTCAGGGCATCAACAGGGCGGAGCAAGCAGCTATGGCTGCTCCTCAGTCCTACCCTAAGAAGCCCGGCGTCTCAGTGTCCTGGTAATCGCTGCAAGCACCTCTGAGAGAAAGACGCCTTCGAGTTCGACTTATGCCAGACAGTCCAGGTTCTCCCGTATGAGCTCGGTCCCCAGAGACTCGCCCAGAACTGGAGTTCAGAGCAGTCGGGAGCTTGAGACTTCCTCCTGATTGAAAAAGACATATCCTCAGTTGCCAGCCCTTTCCATGTGCACCTCCGTACCTCTGGACTTTACTTCTGCACCTCCTCTGAGTCTCAGTGTGCTTTTCTCTTTCCTTCTAGTTATAGAATTTCCACTCAGCCAGCCTTCCTGTGGTTCTGGATGATGTCCGTTTTGTCTTTTGTTTTATTTTTTTTTTATAAATATATTTTATTGATTTTTTACAGAGAGGACGGGAGAGGGATAGAGAGTTAGAAACATCGATGAGAGAGAGAAACATTGATCAGCTGCCTCCTGCATGCCCCCTGCTGGGGATGTGCCCGCAACCAAGGTACATGCCCTTGACCGGAATCGAACCCGGAACCCTTCAGTCCGCAGGCCAACGCTCTATTCACTGAGCCACACCAGTCATGGCCGTTTTTTCTTTTAGTTGTATTTTTGAAGTGGTTGTGTGAGGCAGCAATTTCATTCATTGGGGATCTTGGAAAGTTTCTATTTTTATCTGAAGGAAAAAGTATGTGATAATTAGCAAGAAATTGCTGAAAAAGAATAATTTTGAGGGAGGACTTAACAGATACTAAAATATGTTATAAAGCAACACTTATTAATAGTTTTGGTGGAGGAATAAACAAAAAGATCAGAGGAATAAAAAAGAACCCAGAAATAGACTCATGTACACACAAATATTAAGTGTAAAATAAATGGGCATTTAAAATCAGGGAGGAAAGGATGTCCCCTTGAATAAACTTTACTGGGGTAACCTGATTTCCGCTAAAATTATAAAATTATGATCATACTGTATAGCAATTGAAAGTGTTTTCAGATGTATTAAAAATTTTAATGTAAAAATAAAACAACTAGAACTGATGAGAAAAATAAAGGTAATTTATATAATTTTAGGATAGGATAAAAGAAGTCAGAATATCTAAAGGAAAATACTGACATATTCAACTATATGGTATTTTATTTTTTATACTAGAGGCCTGGTGCATGAAATTCATGCAATGGGAGGGGGGGTGTCCCTCAGCCCAGCCGGCACCCTCTCCACTCTGGGACCCCTTGGGGGATGGGACTGATCGGGCCTAAACCAGCAGTCGGACCTAAACCAGCAGTCGGACATCTCTCTCATAATCCAGGACTGCTGGCTCCTAACCACTAGCCTGCCTGCCTGCGTGATTGCCCCTAATCACTTCTACATGCCAGCCTGATTGCTCCCTAACTGCTCTCCTGTCAGCCTGATTGTTCCCTAATTGCTCTCCTGATGGCCTGTTTGACGCCTCACTTCTCCCCTGCCGGCCTGATTACCCCCAACTGCCCTCCCCCCTGCCAGCCTGATTGCCCCCAACTACCCTCCTCTGCCAGCCTGATCGCCTCCAACTGCCCTCCCCTGCCGGCCTGGTTGCCCCCAACTGCTCTCCCCTGCCAGCTTGGTTGGCCCCAACTGCCCTTCCCTGCTGGCCTTCTCCCCGCCAACTACCCTCCCCTGCAGACCTCCTTGCCCCCAATTGCCCTCCTCTGCCAGCCTGATTGCCCAAAAGTGCCCTCCCCTGCTGGCCATCTTGTGTTGGCCACCTTATGGTGGCCATCTTGTGATGATGTGGGGGGTGGCCATCTTGTGGTGGCCGTATTGTGAGGATGTGGGGGTGGCCATCTTGGGACAACATGGGTGCAGCCATCTTGTGATGACATGAGGGCATTGCGCGAGGACGCAAGGGCCAACTAGGCTTTTATTAGTATAGACTAGAGGCCCGGTGCACAAAAATTTGTGCACTCGGGAGGGAGGGGGATCCCTCAGCCCGGCCTATGCCCTCTCGCAGTCTGGGACACCTAAGGGGATGACCACCTGCTGGCTTAGGCCCGCTCCCCGGGGGATTGGGCCTAATCTGGCAATCAGACATCCCTCTGGCAGCCTGGCAGCCCTCCGGGGATGTCCACTTGCCAGCGGGGAGCAGGCCTAAACTGCAGTCGGACATCCTTAGCGCTGCTGAGGAGGCAGGAGAGGCTCCCACCACCACTGCTGTACTGGCAGCCATCAGCCTGGATTGTGGCTGAGCAGAGCTCCTCCCATGTGAGAGTGCCCTGAACACCAGAGGGCAGCTCCTGCATTGAGTGTCTGCCCCCTGGTGGTCAGTGTGTGTCATAGTGACCAGTCGTTCCCAGTCATTCTGCTGTTAGGGTCAGTTTGCATATTACCCTTTTACTATATAGGATAGAGGTCTGGTGCACGGGTGGGGGCCAGCTGGTTTGCCCTGAAGGGTGTACCGGATCAGGGTGGGGGTCCCGCTTGGGTGACTGGCCAGCCTGGATGAGGGGATGATGGCTGTTTGCAGCTAGTCACACCCACTTCAGGGTGGGGGTCCCCACTGGGGTGCCTGGCCAGACTGGGTGAGGGGATGATGGCTATTTTCAGGCTGGCGGGTGACTGAAGCTCCCAACCTCTACTTTTTTTTATTTTTTTTATTCTGGGATTTATTTACCTTCTATAGCTGTCACTGGAGCTGAGAGCTGGCTCCAGCTCTGAGGCTGTGGCTGGCTGAAACCAGGTATTGGGTTTGTTTAGCTTCTATATTTGAAATTCTGTTGCCATCCTTGGCGCGCTAAGCCCTGAGCCCGCTGGCGGCTGAAAGCAGGTTTCTTAGCTTTTATAATTGCAACATTGTTACATTTGGAGCTCAGAGCTGGGCTGCGGCAGGCGGGGAACCTTGGCTTCCTCCATCACTGGAGCAAGCAAGCCTCATGTTCGCTTCAGCTGCGTGGCTGCCGGCCGCCATCTTGGTCGGCAGTTAATTTGCATATCTCGCTGATTAGCCAATGGGAAGGGTAGCAAAGTTGCGGTTAATTACCACGTTTCTCTATTATTAGATAGGATGTTTTTCTTAGCTGGACTTCATGTACAGGGCACTGTGTTAATCATATGCCTCAGTTTATGTACTGATATTAATAGCTATGTGAGGCTTTTTTTGTTTTTATATATGTACATATGTATTTATGTATTGTCATTTATCTCTTTTATTTTTTCACTTCCTTACATATGTAACTAACCATTCTAATACTTTAAATGCATATTTTATTTGTGTTGCTTTAAAATGGGTTATGTGGTTCAGAAGGCATGTTGCTGATTGTTTAAATTATGTTATATTATAGATCTCATTCCATTTCCTCTTTTTTAATTTTATAGTTTCTATATATTTTTATGATTTAACACTTTTAAATTATAGTTGACATACAGTATTATATTGGTTTTATTCCATTTCTTATTTTTTTCTCACCATGATTTTAAAAGATCCATATTGCTATGTTTACAATTAGCCTGTTGCTTCTCCTGGCTGCACAATATTCCATGGTGTGCATTTACTGTATTTACTCATCTTCTCCTCTGCCATGGGTACCCAGGTTGCTTCTAATACTCAGCTACAACAAACAGTGCTTCTGTAGATAGCTTAATGCATGCAGTCTTATGGATGTAGAATAGATGGTTATTTCTTTGGTATATATCCTCAGATATGAACTAGATGGACCAGAGGGCTACACAGATTTAATCTGGACAAGTGCCAGATTGCTCTCCAGAATGACAATACTGGCAGAATGCACTTCCATCACCAGTTTATTAGGCTAATATCCCCTAAATGTTCTAATTTGACAGGTGTAAATATATGTCATTACTTTGTTTTTTAATTTATATTTAAAGTGACTTTCCTATAGGTAGCATATAGTAGGGTCCTTTGTTGGTATCTAGTTTGACAGTCTCTGCCTTTTATTTTGAATTCTGGTAAAACTTAGATGTAATTATGGATTTGATTCGGTGTGGTTCCGCCATCTTGTTTGAAGCTTTCTGTTCCATCTGTTTTTTGAGCCTTTCATCTTCTTTTTCTGCCTTCTTTTGGATTAACTAAATATTGTTAAGATTTCTCCCTGGCTGGTTGGCACAGTTGGTTGGAGTGTTGTCCCGTACATGAAAAGTTTGTGGGTTTGATTCCTGGTAAGAGCACATACCTAGGTTGAAGGCTCAGTCCCTAGTCAGGGAACATATAAGAAGCAACTGATCAATGTTTTCTCTCTCTCCAATCAATAAACATATCCTTGGGTGATAATTAAATATATGTATATATATATATATATATACCCATAATAATAAAAGCGTACTATGCTAATTAGACTGGACGTCTTCCGTTTGTCCTTCCTGACAAAGCTGGGGCTGGAGGGAAGCCAGCCCAGGCCCCAGGTGCCTGCAGGCAGCGGGAGGAGGGAAGCAGCCTGGGTCCCGGGTGCCAGAGGGAAGCCAGTGCTGGCAGCGGGGGAAGGAAGGCCTACCATTGCACAAATTTTTATGCATCAGGACTCTATTATATATATTTAAGATTTTATTTATCTCCATCTATTATCTTATTAACTCAATTAAAAACAAATGGTTTCTCTAGCTAGAGTTTCCCTGATGCATGTTTAACTTAAAATAGTCTATTTTCAAATAACTTCATATGCACTATAAAAACCTTATCACAAGGTACTTTGATTTCCCACTTGATAGTTATATAATTATGTGTACATAGTTTGTTATGTAAATTCCTCTTTTGCACCTCCCACCTGATAAGCATCTAAAGTTGTCTCCAGTGATTAACTTTTGCCTTTCCTAGTAGAGAGGGGATGATGAACACTGCAAAGTTATGTCCTCCCTTTAGGCAAATAGAGCTTTTCTTGTAATTGTTTCTTCTCAATTGCCTTCAGCTCAAAATAAGCTTATGCCAAAGTGGCATATTTTGAGCTGGCAAATTCTGTCTCCTTCAGTCATAATGCACTAGTCCTTATGTAGCCAAGGGTCTCCTTTAATACTATGTCCTGCTGTTTGCTCCTTCAATTGTCCCCTCTTCTACCTTCCCCCACTCCATAGGTTTATCCCAGAAGTGAGGGGCAGAATTGCTTTGTGATTTTCTTTTTTTTAATCTTATCTTTTGTGTGGTTCTTTGAAATTACTTGAGACTGTGTTCTGTTTCTCAATCCAGTTTCAGTATTGTGTTACCTGCCCTCTTCCAGAATAATATTCACTTTAATTAGAAAGAAGTGGTTTCTTGAATTGGTAGTACAAAATAGCCACAGGGATGTAAAATATAGCACAGGAACTGTAGATCACAATATTGCAATAACTATATATGGTGCCAGGTGGGTACTAGACTTACTGGAGAAATTACTTTGTAAATTATATGTGTCTACCACTATGTCTATATGAAACCAATACAAAATAATATTGAATGTCAACTGTAATTGAAAAATTTCAAAAAGAAATTAAAAAAAGAAAGAAGTGGTTTCAGCTGGAAGAACAAACATGGTTCTTGGCAGCTTCTCAGGTCTGTGTACATGTAGGAGGGAATAGCCCTGGTGGAATGTGAGGTCATTAAAATGTCTACTTGCTTTTCTTCAATTTTTTGAACTAAAGTTTGAAGCATGTGTAACGTTGCGATTGTGTTTGCAGCAGTTAGGGGTGAAATAGGCAAGTTAAGGAATTTTTAAAATTAAGGGGTCCATGGAAAAAACACAGGACTACAGAGTTGCAAAAGGGTACATTTCCATAAGACAAGGAAATTTGGAGAGAATTGCTATGTGTTTTGATCTAATTAATTGGCTCTCTGCTTAGTTATTTCAAGAAATTTAGGACAGGAAGAAAAGTAGATTCACCTTAATCTAACCTCTCAGATTATTTCTGTCTTTCAATATCAGTCAGTTATTATCAGAGCAATTTTCTCTTCAGTCATACTGAAGAAATAATTTATCATTACTGTTGCCTGCCTTAACTCATTTTCATAGGGACTCATTTGTCCATAGGCTTTAAACTGAAAAACTGAAATGAAACCTGGTATTAGTTTAATGATCTGAGAAAATATAAAATGCATCAGAAAAAACATAGGTAAATTGTAAAGAATGGGTGGTTTACTATATATATTGATCTCAGAGAGGAATGAAGAGGGAGAGCGAGATAGAAACATCAGTGATGAGAAAGTCATTGATCTGCTGCCTCCTGCACCTCCACACTGGGGGCCGAGCCTGCACCCCTATGCCTACCAGGAATGGAACCATGACATCCTGGTTCATAGGTTGACACCCAACCACTGAGCCACGCCAGCTGGGCACTTTAAATGGGTTAGTTTTTAGTTACATGCAACAAGCTAAGATTATGGCGTTAGGAATAAGCACATTTTAACTTTTTCAAGAAAAACTCTTGTCCTGGCTGGTGTGGCTCTATTGTTGCATCATTCCATGCACTGAAGGGTCTTGGTTCTACTCCCAGCCAGGGCACATATCCAGGATGCAGATTCCATCCCTGGTCAAGGTGTATGTGTGAGGCAACTGATAGATGCTTCTTTTGTTGCAGAAGACCAAAGAAAAACCAAGCGACACTTTAAAGAAAAGGATGAACACTGTTTAATACACCAGCGGACTCAGGGAATAACTTTCCAAATCTGAGTACCGAAACATGCAGGGGGCTTCTTTTTATATCTCCCTGTGGTCTTTGTTCCACAAATACGGATTATGCTTCTGGTCCTCTTCATGGGCCTTGCAAGAAGTCCCCCAGGTGTTGGGGGTCTCCAGGCCATATCTCATGGTTTGGCCTGGCGCCAGCGTTAATAACCCTCCCTCCAGGGCAGTGTACTGTTCATAGTTTTATGGCCTTTGTAACAGGTTTTGCAAGACCAGTTTCTGGGAAAAGGTAATGACTTAATTATAGGTTATCAAGAATGTACACTGAGCTTGCTGGCATGGATTTCAATTGCTAGCCCCAAAATATCAGAGTTACATTGGAATTAGCCCTTTATAGCCTTCTCACTTTCTCACATTGATGTTTCTCTCTCTCCCTCTCCCTCTCTCCCTCTCCCTCTCCCTCCCCCTCCCCCTCTCCCTCTCCCTCCCCCTCTCCCTCCCCCTCCCCCCTCCCCCTCTCCCTCCCCCTCCCCCTCCCCCTCCCCCTCCCTCTCTCCCTCTCCCTCCCCTCTCCCTCCCCCTCCCCCTCCCCCTCCCCTCCCCCTCCCCTCCCTCTCTCCCCTCTCCCTTTCCCCCCCTCCCTTCCTCAAGACATCCAGGTTGAGTTGTAGAGGGAAAAAACAGCCCCCTTATGTTCTTTCTCTCTTGCTTAACCCCATAGCCCCAGATCTGCTTGTGTAATCTTTCTTGCTACACCTGGCAATGGCAGCTTAATGGAAGTTCCCCAACAAAACCCGGAGGCCCTGAAAATGTATAAAAGGAAAGTAAGAACCTAAGCTGGGGCTCAGCTTTGGGAACTGATTCCCCTGAACCAGAGTGCTAGGGGTAGAAATAAAGTGCCTTTTCTTAATCTTCCAAGTGCCTGGTCCTCCCGCTGCCTGGTAATTCTGCCATAACATAGTTACTAGTCTACAACTATCAGAAAATGAAGCTCCAGCAGAAGCCTGAAATTGTTATGGACTTACAGAGAAATATTAACTCTGAGAAATATGATTTTGCTCATCCTTCATTCATTCCCAGAACTGTGGTCATGAAGTGTGCTCATCTCAAAGTGTTGAAGGCTTCAGGCATGGGATCATTGTCTTTGTCCCTCTCATGGCCTCTTCCACTGCCCTCAGTGTCATTGCCTATGGAAGATAGTGCCCAAGGGCAGTCCCTTTGGAGAACAGTCAGGATTAGGTCAGTCAAGAAATATTCTGTGGGCTTGAGCAGAAATCCTTTGTTGCTCATGTCCCTGTGTTTTTCTGGATCAATGAGCACCATATGCTTTTGGCCTCTTCTCCTTTTCCAGGCAGCTAATGTCACTATTGACATACCTTACTCCACAGCACATCAGAGACCTCTTATTAGACTGGAGTTTGATTTGGGTTAATAAACATCTCTGGGATTACAAAAGTCCCCAGGAGGGTCAAAAGTATTGGTCAGCAATGCCTGAGCTCAGCAAAGCTTAGACTAAGTCAGGTGATTTTTATCGTTGACTTCAGTTGGAGACTGGAAATCGTGACAGAGGGATGGTGTGTTAGTTTGTTAGGGCTGTTGTAATAAAGTACCACAAACTGGGAGACATGCACAACAAAAATTTCTTCATTTTAAAATATATTTTTATTGTTTTGGGGTTGTTTTTTAAGAGAAAGGGAGAGGGGGAGAGAGAAACATCAATGTGAGAGAGAACATTGACCGGCTGCCTCCCACACTCACCCTGACCGGGGATTGAGCCTGCAACCTGGGCATGTACCCTGACCGGCAATCAAACCGGCAACTGTTTGGTGCACAGGATGATGCTTAACTGAGCCACACAACAAAAAATATTATCTCACAGTTCTGGAGGCCAAAAGTCCAAGATGAAGGTGTCAGCAGAGATTGTCCCTTCTGAGGGCTCTGAGGGGGAATCTGGTCCATGCCTCTTCCTGAACTTTTAGTGTTATAGAAAAACTGGAGAAGAACCAAGCAACGCTTAGAGAGATGGAGTTACATTTAATTACGCGCGGGCCCAGAGGAAAATGTTTCTCAAATTCTGTGTGTCTTCACACATGAAGGCTCTCATATTTATACGATCTTACCCTCTTTGTCTCCCAAATATGGGGTTTTTCCGGTTCCCTTTGCAAGTTCTTAAAGGGCCCTATGTGCTGGTGCTTTGAGACCTTGCCCAAAGGCTTGGCCTGACACCAGCGCTGATAACTTCGTCTGGAGAAGGTTTAATGGCCTCTCTGAAATGGGAGTAGTCTTATTCTCCTTATTATTTAAGCCAGCAAGCATCTACAGAAGCCAGAAATAGCAGGGTTAAAATTTCAAACAGCAGTTTTTATATAAGATGGATGCTTCACTAGTATAGTGATGGCTAACCTATGACACGCGTGTCAGAGGTGACACGTGGACTCATTTTTTTTGGTTGATTTTTCTTTGTTAAATGGCATTTAAACATATAAAATAAATATCAGAAATATAAATCTTGGCCGACTTGTCCCCATGGCCGCTGTGCCAGAGCCCAAGGAACCCAGGCAGAAGGGGAACCGCTGTCATGTAATGGTCATCAGGGTGTTTTAATTCACTGAGAGTTGATAAAAGAATTCAGTGGAAGAAAAAATTAATGACCTATTTAATTGGTCCAGCATTAACAAAATACTGATAGGAGGAACCAAGATGGCGGCATAAGGTATAGACCTGTGCATGCTTCCTCCCACAACAACATTGAAACTACCAACTATAAGACAAAACAGCTATCATCCAGAACCATGGGAAAGCTGGTCCAGTGGAAGTTCTACAACTGGAAGGAAAGAAGCTCATTGAGACTGAGTAGGAGGTGCAGAGGCGCCAAGAACAGAGGTACGGAGTCGCGAGCCAGGCGGGCTGCAACTGGATGCACGGTTTTTTTCAATCAGAAGGGGATACAAACTCTCGAATCCACTGAGCTTGTTTGGGGCGGGATTCTGAGGTCCCAGACCCCTACGGGGAGAGGCGGGACTGTCTTTCAGCGGGTCGGAGAGTGAGGGTGGCTTTCTCACAGAGAAGCTCGCTGGCACTCAGGGACACGGAGACGCAGAGTTGCGGAGAGGTGAGGAGTCGCAGAGACACTGACAACAACCATTGCTGTTTGCTCCGCCCTGGTGATTCTCTGAGACCCCACCCTACTCAATTTACATCCTCACCCAAGCTGTGCCAGTGGCACAAAAGGAACCACCTGCGCTTTTGCAGCCTAACCCAACAAACTGCAGATTTCAACTCCTGGCATCCATAAGGGACACACTCAAGAAGCAGAATCAGGTTCGGAGGAAGCCGGAGCCGGACCCGGCTGGGCCTGGTGTACCAGCAAACGCACAAGCAGGTCCACCAGATTCAGTCTCACATGGGATGCCGGGAGATGGCAGAAAAGCAGTCTGTGCACTTAGTAGAAAACGAAATCCAAGCAAAGCATACCAGATATTCAGCCAGCTAGAACATCTGGAGATTTTGTCCAGCAGGGAGCCTCCCAACAAAAGACAGAATGCCAAACTTCATGTTGACTAGTTAAAATATGATGTCCAGCACCTGCAGACTGCTCTCAGAAACTTACAGCATCGGCGATACGCAAGGGAGCAGCAAGAGAGACAGCGAGAGGAGCTTCTGTCTCGCACCTTCACCCCCAACGTGGGATGCAGCGCCCCCTGCAAGGCTGTGTGAGGCTGCGATGCCCCCTGCGAGAGTGTGACGCCCCTTTCGAGGTTGTGTGAGGTTCTGACGCCCGCTGAGAGGCTGCGTGAGGCTGCAACGGCCCCTGCGAGGCTACGATGGCCCCTGTGAGGCTGCGACGTCCCATGTGAGGCTGGGTGAGGCTGCAATGGCCCCTGGGAGGCTGTGATGGTCCCTGCGAGACTGCGACCACTCCTGTGAGGCTGCGTGAGGCTGCGATGGCCCCTGCGAGGCTGCGACAGCCCCTGTGGGGCTGCGACGGCCCCTGCGAGGCTGCGACGGCCCCTGTGAGGCTGCGTGAGGCTGTGATAGCCCCTGTGAGGCTGCGACGGCCCCTGTGAGGCTGCGTGAGGCTGTGATAGCCCCTGTGAGGCTGCGACGGCCCCTGCAAGGCTCCGATGGCCCCTGCGAGGCTGTGACGGCCCCTGGGAAGCCTGCGGAACCAAGCAAGCCGCTCAGACAGCTTCGTTGACGGCCCATGAATCAGCTCGCAGCCCCACACACAACTATCACCTGAAGGGCGAGAGGGGCGAGAGCAGCTGTAGTGTTGCTTTCTCCTCACTTTTGGTAGCGAAATCCTCATTTTAAACATAAGAGGATACATTATTTTAAAAAGCCGTTACGTGTCTCCGTACCCTTTCTGAGTAGAGCGTGAACAAGTCGTGAGAGACCTTTCCGAGCACAGGGACACGTTGCGGATGGAAATAGCTACATTTTCCACGTGTATGATCTTTTACCTGGCAACAAAAAGCGTACACCTATGGATGAGGACAGTGTGGGGGGGGGGGGGGGGCGGGTAAGGGCAGAGGGTGGGGTGGGAACTGGGTGGAGGGGAGCTATGGGTGGGAAAAAAGGGGAACAACTGTAATAATCTGAACAGTAAAGATTTATTTAAAAAATATATAAATCTTTGATATACTATGGTTGCAAATATCAAAAAATTTCTATATGTGACATGGCAACGGAGTTAAGTTACAGTTTTTCAAAATGCTCTCACACCGACCTCAAAAGGTTCGCCATCACTGTTCTAGTTGGTTGCTGTAAACTTCTGAGGTTCCTTTATTGTGAAAGCATCAACCAGATTTCTGCCTCATTCTGCACATCGCATTTTTTCTGTTTGAGTATCTGTGTCCAAATTTCCCCTTTTTATAAGGATACCTTCATATTGGATTAAGGTCCACCCCAATGACCTTATCATAGCTATTTACATTTGCAATGGCCTTATTTTGAAATAAGGTTACATTCTGAGGTACTGGGAGCTAGGACTTCAACATATAAATTTTGGGGATACAATTCACCTCAAAATAAATGGAAAGCTTGAGAGGAGTGAGAGTGGAGGAAGAATTGACATGCAGAAGCTCATATCAGACTGTCACTCTTTCTTGACCTTTCTGTTTTCTATCCCCAGCATCTCTGTTATGACTAAGTGAGGATTCCCCTCTTCCAATTTTTAGAAATTTATATTTTTTCCCTGAGAAATGGTGGGGAACTTATACCATTGCCTATTTTTTAAAAATGGTTTGAGTCCTGGCTGCTGTGGCTCAGTTGGTTGAGCTTTGTCCCAAGAACTGAGAGGTCACCAGTTTGATTCTCAGTCAGATGAAATGCCAAGGTTGTAGGTTTGATCCCCATTAGGGTCATGCAGGAGGCAGTGGATCAATGTTTGACTCTACATTGATGTCTCTCTCTCTCTCTCTCCCCCCACCTCTTTCTTCCTCTTACTCTAAAAATCAATTTAAAAAAATGGTTTGATAGGTATGGTCCCTCTTCCACCCCAGCCCTCTCAAAATACTTTGAAGTGATTTGACAACTGAGATCAGGACTCAAGTTTCTGTTCTTTCATTTTCGTTTCTGTTCTCCTTTTTCTTCCCTCTGTTCCCAGTGCTAAATTTGTAATAGGAACTTGATCAAGGTTTTTTTAGTTGAATTGAATTCAGATGACAAGCCCACTACCCCCAGAACAAAATGGAGATCCATGCAGTGGAGTAAGTTACCTTAGTTTATTAATATTTGTGAACAATACATTTTTCAGAGCACAGCATTATAAATATTAATATTAGAATCAGTGGAAATAATGAGTACAGATCAAATGTTTTTAAAGTGATAATTTCTCAGAAGTGTATATTTTCAGGTCATTGAAGATTATAAGCTATCGGTTTGGACAAATAATTTTAATTTTTTTAAAAGTATTTTGTGGACAAATACTTTATAAAGACCTCTCTTGCTCTGTGAAAGTGACCCGATATAAATGAATAAAATATATTGCTTTAGTTTAATTGAAAATAGATATATTTCTCTTGTAGAATTCTAATAATCTTCTTATTCACTTTGAAAACCTTAGAGTAAAATTACCAGTGATCTTTGGAACTTGCTACATTGAAATTGACACAGTTATCCTAGTAATACTTTAAAAATTTTATAAAGCTTTTTTCAGTATGTTATTAAAAGCGTTCTTTTAAAATAGTTATCTTTGGACCGTCTTACAATACAGGGTTTTATTTGTGTATGTTGATAGTCTCAAGCCATTTTGCATAATGCTGGTTGTATGATACATGGGAGCAGGAGTGATAGGCAGTAAGTGTGATCACCAGTTATGTTGAAGCTCGTTCCCTTTAAAGCGTGCAAGAGAAAATGAGCAGTTATCCATCCCTAAAGCTGTGTAAAATGAATAAAAAGTGATGGAAACCCACAACCACCAAATCATTATGGCTTTGCTGACAATTTAATTATTTAATTCCAAACTATTATTTCAACAGATTTAAACATTTTTTTCTTCAACTTAGCTAAGTCAAAGTCACTTCTCTTATACAGAAGTTAAGCCCATCGCCACTTCATCTGAGGATAGTAAAACTCTTTTCACTTCCACATGTGGGGGAAGCACTCAGCCAAAGGTCATGGTACACACGCAGGGAAAAATAAGTGCAGGAGGTCTCTGAAGTCAGTATTCATCATGGAATGGATATTCAGGATGACCAGAAAACCTGCCAAAGCAAGGGAAAAACTTTCATTCCAAAGTCACACAGCTCTATGTGTTACTAGCATCTTCTGAGGATTTCAGCGACCACTCCCTCTCTCTGTTAATCATTCCTTAGGTTTCTTACCCATCTCCTCCCAGTTTTCATCAAGCCAGCACTTTTACTAAAGCCCTGGAGGTTTCAGTGTGTGTGTTTGGGCATGGAGGGGGCTGGTTGCCTCTACACCAACATTTTGCTCAGAACAAAAACACAGGAGGTGAGTGAAGCCTGCCTCTTTCCAACTCCTCGCTCCCTTCTGCTGTCCTGATAGCGGAACCACATAGGCACTTCTCTTCACAGCTGTCACCAAGCAAGGTCACCCTCTTCTCAGTACAGTGCTTCCTCCCCCTTCTCACTAGGCCTCCTGAGAGTTGATAGTTTGAGATCTAGAAGGTGATGACCAGCAAAGGAAGTTTCTGCTATAATGATGACGGTGATGATGTTGAACCTGTCTCTTAAATAGCAATAGCATAGTACTCATACAAGTACTATGAGCTTTCAATTAAAATATACATGGACACAGGCTACAGGGTCGTGAAGGCCTGGGGCAGGGGCCAGGGCAGGCTAGAAGAGATTAATGGGGGAGAAAGGGAACATATGTAATACTTTCAATAATAAAGATTTAATTTAAAAAATTAAAATATAAATTAAAATAAAATACAAATTAAATTAAAACAGAAAAAGGCTGTGAAATCCAGTCAAGAATAAACTGGATGAAAAACAAAAAAGACTCATGGCCCAACATGCCTAAATAATACATTTTTTCGACCCACAGGGCCTAATATTTGTTTCTCCTTGATGATTTTTCTATTCCTGGTATGATGAGTTATTTTTTCAGTGTTTCTAGAATTAGGTATTAAACATTTCAAATGTCAAAATAAATAATATTACCAACTAATTGTCTATAAAAATAATCAGTACATTGGTGGACTGACTACATCCAACTATCTCTTCCTAATTTAATATTTATTCAATGGAAACCCTTTATTATCAAAAGCTATTAATTAACATAGATGTTTTTTATTTCTGAGTTTGTTTATTCTTTCATTCTTGCGGTTAGATGTCAAAATTTTTTCCCCTGGAAAATTCACAGTAGGAAGCCATTTTATTCATTCAGAAATGGATTCAGAAATTTGATATTAAGGCAGTGACAGTAGTTTTTGACTCTTGAAATACTTGGGGTCCAAAGTATCCAAAGTATATGAATTATTTTTATGAACATTTATATTGCACACTTAAAGAGAAGATTGTAAAGAGAAGATGATTATTCAGGTGATCTGAAGAACTGATAATATTAATAAAGAATGATTAAGAAGAAAAAATTGTGTGTATGTAAATACATACTATGTGTGTGTATTCACTTTTTATTTTCAAGGACCGATAATATCCTATCTAACAATTGACAAAGATTGAAATTAACCATACCTCCGCTATGCTTCCCATTGGCTAGTCAGCGAGATATGCAAATTAAATGCCAACAAAGATGGCATTCGGCAGCCATGCAGCTGAAGCGAAAAGAAGGCTTGCTTGCTCCAGTGATGGAGGAAGCAAATGTTCCCCGCCTGCCGTGGCCGGGCTCTGCGCTCCAAAAGCAACAAAGTTGCAATTATATAAGCTAAACAAACCCCAGATACCTGCTTTCAGCAGGCCGTGGCCTCGGAGATGGAGCGGCAACAAAGTTTTAATTATAGAAGGTAAATAAATCCCAGAATAAAAAAAAAAAAGGAGAGGTTGGGAGCTTCAGTCGCCTGCGGGCTTGGTCAGCCTGAAAACCCTCAGCCAGACTGCCCAGGCACCGCACTGGGGACCCCCACTCTAAAGCGGGTCTGGCCACCCTGAAGACAGCCATCAGCCCCTCATCTAGGCAGGCCAGGCACACCAGTCGGGACCCCCACCCTGAAGGGGGTGCAGGCAGCCTGAAAACAGCCAGCAGCCCCTCATCCAGGCTGGCCAGGCACCCCAGTGGGGATCCCCACACTAAAGGGGGTGCATGCAGCCTGAAAACAGCCATCAGCCCCACATCCAGGCTGGCCAGGCACCCCAGTGGGGACCCCCACCCTGAAGGGGGTGTGACCAGCTGCAAACAGCCATTACCCCCTCACCCAGGCTGGCCAGGCACCCAAGTGGGACCCCCACCCTGATCCGGGACAACCTTCAGGTTAAACCAGCCGGCCCCCACCCAGGCACCAGGCCTCTATCCTATATAGTAAAAAGGTAATATGCAAACTGACCCTAAAAGAAGAAAGACTGGGAATGACTGGTCACTATGACACACACTGACCACCAGGGGACAGACGCTCAATGCAGGAGCTGCCCTCTGGTGGTCAGGACACTCTCACATGGGAGGAGCTCTGCTCAGCCACAATCCAGGCTGATGGCTGCCAGTAGAGCGGTGGTGGTGGGAGCCTCTCCTGCCTCCTCAGCAGCGCTAAGGATGTCTGACTGCAGGTTAGACCTGCTCCCCGCTGGCAAGTGGACATCCCCCGAGAGCTGCCGGGCTGCCAGAGGGATGTCTGATTGCCAGATTAGGCGCAATCCCCTGGGGAGCAGGCATAAGCCAGCAGGTGGTTATTACCGGAGGGGTCCCAGACTGTGAGAGGGCACAGACCGGGCTGAGGGACCCCCCTCCCCCCCGAGTGCACAAATTTTTGTGCACCGGGCCTCTTGTTTAGAGAATAAAGGGCTACCCCATTAAATAACCGAATCTGGCAACATTTGAAGACGTGTTAGGAATTTTACTTGTAGATCGGTGGAGCTAGAATGGTGGAACTAGAAGTTTCAAATCTTATAGGTGAGCATTCATCTAAAACTAATTTCTTGATTAGTCAAAGAACATATATACATAGCCCATGGATACAGACAACAGTACAGTGATGGCCAGAGAGAGGAGGGGGTGCAGTCTGAGCTGGGTGGAGGTGGGTAAAGGGGGGAATGAGTACATCTGTAATAGTGTCAACAATAAATAAAATAAAACTAGTTTCTTGGCTCTCAACTTGATGCTCTTTCTACTACACTCCTATGTATCTGTCTCAGGAAGTATTTTTTATTGATTCATGCATCACTTTGATTTTTAGGGAGAAATACATATGGTGTTTGAATAATTGTGTGATTGTATTAATTTGAATTGTATTATTTATACACTATGACTAAATTCTTCTTAAGGTCTTTAGCCTGCCATGCCTTAACCTGTCATAGGATGTGATATAAATGCCAGAAATCCTCTTTTAAATAAAAATGTAGATTTACAGGGAGTTCCTAGAATGAATGTAATTTACCCAGACCTATTTAATATTCAGAATATACTGCCCAGTGGCCTTTAGCCTTGTGCTTTCTGGGGACGTAGGTCCAGGTTCATAAGAGCTCACTTGGTGATGCTTTTCAATCTAACACCGCTGGGTGGTATCTGACTAAGGATCCCCCAGAACTCACCTGAGCTGACCCGCTAAGCGGACATCTCTATTCAAGGTTTCGATGGTCTTCATTTCTTCTGTAGTGAGAGAAAAGTCAAAGATCTGAAATAACAGAAATAAAATCAGATGTTTAAAAAGATAGAAAATGGGTCAAACTTGCGATTATGGAGTGGGTCCAGCAATTGGAAACCTTCTAAGATTTATGAACATCTCTGAAAATGTCTAAGAGGAGTTGGTGTAGTGCTGGGGGTCCACCTAATGGAAGTGGAACAGGAATTCTCTTCTGCTTCTTTGTCTTAAGATAATTCTGCTAGGGACATCTTACAAAAAATTTTAAATGCTGTGAAACAGTGTATGTTCAGGACATCTGAAGAATTCTTATTATTTCTGGATAAGATGCTGAACTTTTGATTCTGGACTTGAGCCTGTGTACACTTAAAAAATATTCCCTTATCTCTAAATTTGCTTTTGTACTTTCAAAAAACGTTTGTTTTGTCCTTTTAATCACTTCTCTCATTATTTAAAAAATATTTTTATTGATTTCAAAGAGGAAGGGAGGGGGAAGTAGAGAAATATCAATGATGAATGAGACTCGTTGATTGTCTGCCTCCTGCATGCTCTGCAGTGGTGACTGAGCCCGCAACACAGGCATGTGCCCTGACTGGAATCCAGTTGTGACCTTCTGGTTCAGAGGTTGATGCTCAATCACTGAGCCACACTGGCGGGGCTGAACAGTAAAGTTTTGAATCCATGAACACTTTTGTTTCAGATACCTCAAAATTTGTAGTTTTTGTTGTTGTTTTTGTTAATCCTCATCCGAGGATAGTTTTCTATTGATTTTTAGAGAGAGTGGAAAGGAAGGGGAGAGAAAAAGAGAAATATCGATGTGAGAGTGACACATCAGTTGGTTGCCTTCACATGAGCCCCTGACCAGAGCCAGGAATCAAGCTCTTGACCAGAATCAAACCTGGGACCCTTCCATCCCCAGGCTGATGCTCAATCCATTGAGCCAAACCAGCCAGGGCATAATTTGTAGTTGTTTTTTAAAAATATTTTTGATGAGCCTACACATTAGTCATGCAGTGGCTCTCTCTTTTAAGATGGCTAAAAACAGTGTCTATGACTTTTACTGTGAGTTATTTGGGAAAGTGTTAAAATACTGTCGGTAGTTGATATTACTGTCCAGTATTCTTTCTTCTCTTGGCTAATCACAGAATCCCACTTTTTCCTTTTATGAACTTCCCTTCCACCATCTAGTAGGGCTGTTTGTCACATGACCTCAACTCGAGCAATGAAATAGGGATGACTGTCTACTTAAGCATTAATGCAGCTGGTGACCTTAAGTTAAAGCAAACAGTCATTTACCATTTTGAAAAACTTGAATTTTAAATAATATGCTAAATCTCCTCTCGAAAAACAAAGCTGGAATGATAACATGATTTGCTGAATGTTTTGAGCCCACTGTTGACATCAACTGTTCAGAAAATCAATGAATTTATTTCAAAATATGACAATGTACCCAGTCACTCAAGAACTCTGATGCAGATGTACAATGAGATTAATGTTTTCAGGCCTGCTAACACAATATCCATTCTGCAGCTTATGGGTCCAGGAGTAATTTTGACTTTCAAGTCTCATTATTTAAGAAACTAGTGGCGCGGTGAATGAAATTCATGCACGGGGGAGGGTGTGTTCCTCAGCCTGGCCTGCACCCTCTGCAATTTGGAACCCCTCGAAGGATATCCTACTGCTAGTTTACAGGGATCGTGCCTAAACCAGCAGTTGGACATCCCTCTTGCAACCGGGACTGCTGGCTTTTAACCGCTCACCTGCCTGCCTGCCTGCCAGATTGCCTTGAACCACTCTGCCTGCTGGCCTGCTCGCCCCCAACAGCCACCCTCCCCCTTCTGCCGGCCTGCTTGTCCCCACATGCGCCCCCTGCCAGTCTGATCACCCCAAACTGCCCCCCCTGCTGGCCTCCTCGCCCCTACTTTCCTTTCCCAATGGCCTGCTCATCCCCAACTGTTCCCCTGCTGGGCTGCTCACTCCAAACTGCCCCCCCCCCCCCCCCCCCCGCTGTCCTGATCACCTCCAGCTGACCCCCACTGATGGCCTGCTTGTCCCCAACTGGCCCCCTGCTGGTCTAGTTACCCCCAACGGCCCCGCCCCCCACCAGCCTGATCACTCACAACTGCCCTCACCTCTTGGCCTCTAACTGCCTCTACCTCCGCCCTGCCATCATGGCTTTGTCCAGAAGAACATCTGGAAGGTCTCCTGGAAGGTCTCCCAGTCTAATTAGCATATTACTCTTTTATTAGTATAGATATATTTGTCTGTAAATATGGTTATGATTGCAGATATGAGTAGGACCAGGTCAAATTTTATAGAATGGGCCTTTTATTACAGATGGTTTGCCGTGTATGCATTTTTTCTAAAGAAGTAAAAATTACTTTAAAAAATGTTTCAGGCCGAACCAGTTTGGCTCAGTGGATAGAGCATCGGCCTGTGGACTGAAGGGTTCCAGGTTTGATTCCGGTCAAGGGCATGTACCTTGGGTATGTGCAGGAGGCAGCTGATCTATGTTTCTAACTCTCTATCCCTCTCCCTTTTTCTTTGTAAAAAACCAATAAAATATATTTAAAAAATAAAATAAAATAAAAATAAAAAATGTTTCAGGAAGACTTTGAGAAATTTACAGTATCTGCTGGTCTTCCAAGAAAGTTGTCACTTTTATGCCAGAGTGAGAATTATTTGTATGCTTTGTATGTCAGCATTGGGCCACTGTGACTGGGGGGCACTTAGCTTGACTTGAGAGTAATTATCTTGCTCACTGGCTGGGAGGGAGGGTGTGAGGCAGAGGAGATAAATACTTGGTTCTGGATTATTCATAGATTGCTGACTTTTTGGATTGATTGTGCAAGCCCCTCCTTTTATTGATGTCCACCTTCTATTGACAAACATCTACCCTGGGAGAGAAATGAGATGAAACTCTCTTTCTTTTCATTGTAAAAAGCATTTGAATTCCTAAGGTGTGATAAGGCCACCCAGCCATCCACAGTCAAGGTACACATTTTCATGGAGGATGTTCCCACTCTTGAATAAATTAAAACAATTTTTTCCTTTTAATTTAAACTTTCTTCTCTGTTTTCTTTTTACTTAAAAGCCAGTTTTTTTTTTAAACTACTTCCAAAGCTGTTCAAGCTGTATATGTCCTTGGGATGAATTTATAAATAAGAATTGAGCCGGGCTGGTGTGACTCAGTGGTTTAGCATCGACCTATGAATCAGGAAGTCACAGTTTGATTCCAGGTCAGGCCACATGCCCGGGTTGTGGGCTTGATCCCCAGTACAGGGCGTGTAGGAGGCAGCCGATCAATGATTCTCTCTCATCATTGATGTTTCTATCTCTCTCCCTCTCCCTTTCTCTCTGAATCAGTAAGAATATATTTTAAGGAGAGAGAGAGAGAGAGAGAGAGAGAAGAGTAAAAATGTTTGTAAATAAGAAAACATGTATTTGATGCTCTTAGAAAGTCTTATTTTCTTTCATTAAAACTTGTGCAGTATAGGGAACTTCATAGATTCTCTTAATTAGAAGAAAGTTAGAGGGAAAGGTACTAATTGAGAGTTCCTTTGAAAATGTGTCACTTATATATTTTTTTATGTTTATTTTTTTTAAATAAAAAACTGAAATGTTTTCTATTCAGAAAATATATTTGGATCTAAATATCTTCTATAATTTTAACCCTAAAATATCAATTTAAATATTTTAAAAATGGTTGGGATGTTTGTTTTTTTAAATAAGTTAGGTTACTGGAGTTCTACATGTTACTGGATCATCTGGGGTAATTTTCTGATTGGAAAATTAAGAATTATAGTCAGAGGGGAGGACATGAGAATTTTTAAAGAACATATTCAATTTACTTTAGAGGCCGAACCTCTCTTATCATGTGACTTGTTTTGTATGTCTTTAAACTATATTATCACATAAGCGTTGCTGCTATTGGGACAAACAGTGACAGTTGATTCAGGTCATTTGAATGTCCACTGTCTGTTTTAATTTGTATGTTCATTTTGACTCTGTCATATGCTCAAACTTCAGTGGAAGTCATGAGAACCTATTATTTTTGCCTGCTCCCTCTTTTACTTTGGAAATATTCATTTTTACTCGGAGGGACCTTAACTTTGATTGTTTCCATTGCCAACTGTTTTCTTCCTTGCCAAGTAAGAGACTTATTGTGAACTCTTCAGTGATGACTTCCCAAGGATATTTGCAGATGTGATTGGGAAAAGTCATTTCATCCCCGACCTTTGCATGTCAGGTGCTGGGGTGCCAGGGTGCCGCCTCTCCTATGCCCTGGCTCTCCGATCCCAATGCGGCTCTCTCTCCCTCCGATCACCATGGCGACCACCAGTCCGCCCGGCTTGCACTCCGGCTCATTCTCCCTCCGATCGCCATGCGATCACAGGGCCGCAGGCAAGGCGGCCCCCCCGCGGCTCTTGCCTGCTGCCAGGGTTTCTGATCACTGTTCTTTTGTCCTTCCCCTTTTGCCTCCCAGCATTGTGCCTACATATGCAAATTAACCGCCATCTTTGTTGGTGGTTAACCGCGCGCGATCTTTGTTGGCAGTTAATTTGCATATCGCCCTAATTAGCCCATGGGAAGTGTAGCAGAGGTACGGTTAATTACTCTTTTTGTCTTTTATTAGATAGGATATGTTTCATAAGGCTATAGCTGCTATAGGTAGGGATTCTTCTCATGGATCTGGACAAAGTAAATTGAAAACCTGGAAAGGATTCACATTGTAGATGCCTTTAAGAACATTCCTGATTCATGAGAAGAGGTAGAAATATCAACATTACAGGAGTTTGGAAGAAGTTGATTCCAACCCTCATTGATAACTTCAGTGGAGGAAGTAATCACAAATGTGGTGGAAATAGCAAGAGAACTAGAATCAGAAGTGGAGCCTGAAGATGTGACTGAATTGCTGCAATCTTATGATAAAACTTGAATGAACATGGAGTTGCTTTTTATGGGTGAGCAAAGAAAGTGGTTTCTTGAGATGAAACTTACTCCTGGTGAATATGCTGTCGATATTGTTGAAATGACAAAAGATTATTACATACAGTTAGTCCATAAAGCAGGGCCTGAGAAGATTAACTCCAATTTTCAAAGAAGGTCTGTGGGTAAAAATGCTATCAAACAGCATCACAGATGACAGAGAAATTGTTTATGAAAGGAAGAGTTAAAATCAAAATGGGAAATATTGTTTATTTTATTGTAAGAAATTGCCAGAGCCACCCCACCCTTCAGCAACCACCATTCTAATATTTTTAGGATTTTAGCCCATCAACATTAAGGCAAGACCCTTCACCAGCAAAAAAATTGTGATTCACTGAAGTCTTGAATGCTGGTTAACATTTTTTAGCAATAAAGTATTTTTAAGTTAAAGTATGTACCCTTTTTGGACATTATACTACTTAATAGATAGTATAGTGAAACATAACTTTTATATGTACTGGGAAAGCAAACACATTCGTGTTAGTTTATTGCAATTCACGCTTTATTTTGGTGGTCTAGGATGGCACCTGTAATATTTCTGAAGTATGTCCGTAATGTACAATCAGCAAAGCATTCCTCAAAGTGCTAGCAATAGTTTCAAATTCAGCTAAAATTAAATGCAGATATCAGCAGAGTGGGTCAGGGAGCTGTTATAAAATAAAATATGAAGGCATTACAAGTTTCTTCTTAGTCTAAACAAAATTCTTTGAATAAAAAATATCCTACTTTTTACATTTTCAGAAGCAGTTCTCTTACCTGAAAGTTTTCTTTGATCTTTGGAGGGTCATAGCTTTTAGGAATGACAACTGTCCCTCGCTGGATGTTGAAACGCAAAGCAACCTGAGCTGCAGTCTTTTTGTACTTTTTCCCCAATGAGTTTAGAAGTTCATCCTCTAACAATGGTTCGAAATATACACCCCACCTTAAAAAAATAAAAACATGCATGATATTTAGCTAGATCAATGAGAAGCAGTGGTTAATCAATCCTCCTTCTCTGTCTTCTTATTTATCGGGCAAACTACCAGGACATTTCAGGTCACCTGTAAGCAATTTCTGTGATTGCTGAGTCCTCAATGAAGAGTTGTTCTTTGTGTGGGAAGATCAAGAGAGGCAAATTTATATTGCTGCCTTTTTGAGAAAGTAAATTTGTTTTGATGTGTCTTACAGAGAGGGCTGGCTGAAAGAAGACATATGTGAGAAGGCAGGTAGCCTGAAGTGGAATAAGTAGAAATACAACTCTTGGAATCATATTAGAGTAGAAAAATTTCTACTTTGGTCTGTGGAACACATCATAGTAGAAGTGTTGCCATTGAATACAGAAATAAAAAATTCTAAAATTTCAGAATATAGGCCATAGAGACTCTATCAAATAATAACTAAACTAGCATTTATGGATCACCTCTGTATTTTAGGCACTGTTAGGTAATTTTATACATGTGGTATAATCAATTCCTATAACATCTAAGTGAGGAAGTTTTATTAACTCAGTTTGGATATAGGGAGAATGACCTGAAGAGTTTAAGTAAGTTTCTTAAGATTACACAGCCCAATAGAATCATTTAAATAAATAAAATAATTCACATTAGCCTCATACTCTACATCAAAGGAAACACTTCCTGAAGAGACATATAGTATTACTTACCAGTTTGGATTCTTAGAGATCCCCAAAGGAATGAATGCAACCATGAGAATGTCATGCTGTTGGCAAAATTCCAGGAGTTTTCTCTGGGTGAAATATGGATGGCATTCTACCTATGTGGTTGCATTGAAGAGCAGAGCACAAAAATAAGGCCTTGTAGGTGAATGCAATTTTATGTAGTTAGAAAAAAATCTTTAAATAAACTTCATTTTAAAATATTATGGATAGTGAGACAAATTCTAAGTATTTTTCCTAACAAGGAATCTTACATTGTTTATATACTGGCGAAGTTAATTATGGCAAGGTTAGTAAGGGCACCATCTGTGAATTAATTATGAAATAATTCGGGGGGGGGGGGGGGCGGAATTCAATTTTGTGTCCCTATCATAGTTTCAAACTTGAAATGAACAGAATCAGTTATTTATAATAAAGATCGTAGAAAATACAATTTCCATAACAAACAGTCTCAATGTTCAGATCAGTCTTGGTAAGTAGAAGCGACATGTTACAGAAGCCCTCTGCTCTAGCTATCAAACATCTAAGAATATTTTCACAAGAGGAAGAACATGTATGAAAACTAAATTTAAAGATAAATTTTACTTTCTTGGATGAGAGTTCTATTTATTATTTTACATTCAGCATTGAAAACAGTAAGTATGATACAGAGAGGACAGAGGCAAAATCGTTGGGAGTATCACTGTGGATGCTGCAAACTGTTGAAGTTGGGGCTTCAGAAGGGCTGCAGTATTGGTAAGCCATCTCTACAGTATTGCTGTGCTCTGCTTTCAGACACCACGCAACACATGAATAGGCTCAGGCTGTGATCTTCCAACAGGTCTTCCTCCTTCCTCGGATATGTTTGTGAAGCTGATCAACATTCTTGTGCCAACAGATTAGGGTATTTCCTCATTAGCATGAGGCGACACACTCAAATTTTTGCTCTCTTTTTCATTCTGAGATAAAAAGTTACCATCTTTCTCTGTATACTAGTAGCCCGGTGCACAAAATTCGTGCACATTAAAAGGGAATTAATTGCCTTTACTGGTTTGGCTCAGTGGATAGAGCTTCAGACTGCGGACTCAAGGGTCCCAGGTTCAATTCTGGTCAAGGGCATGTACTTTGGTTGCGGGACATCCCCAGTGGGGCCTGTGCAGGAGGCAGCTGATCAATGTTTCTCTCTCATCGATATTTCTAACTCCCTATCCCTCTCCCTTCCTCTCTGTAAAAAATCAATAAAATATATATTTTTAAAAAAGGGAATTAATTAGCAGAGATATTTTACTATTGCTATTTGCCCTTTCTCTATAATAGAAATGTGAGAGAGGAAAGGAAATTAGTAAAATGTACATGAAAATAATATATAAATTTAGTAATAAATAAACAGTAACAAAAGGATATAACAACAACAGAGACATGATATAAAAATGACAACAACATGATATGAAAACAACAAAAACATGATATGAAAACAACAGTGATGTAAACAATGACTGATAAAGTGATTAAACTTATTCTAATATCTCCCTGTACACCGCATTAAGAGTGAAAACACTTTCAGAGTGCTTGACTAATTTCCCTTGTGATGAAGTACTTAGAACTTTAACTGTAACATCACATGCTCTTCAAACTCGAGAGAAAGCAACATATAACTGACCATGTGCAAAAATGGCTTCAGGTAGTTATGTGCCTACGTTGTCTGGAGTTTGTCCTTGTGATTAATTAATAGTCATCACAAATGTTGGCATCACAGGAAACCATCGTTGAATCAATTTAAATCTTAGGCCAGTGTCAGATGGAGACAAATTAATTCTTGGAATCAGAACAGCCTTTCCCTCTGCAGATCCTATTAATACTTCAGTTTCGATAATGTTAGGTTGTAATCTTTTGATAATCTGGTACCATCACAAAGATCCCATTTACTATTGAGATTACCCAATAGCATGATGACTGCACCCACTTTCAATTCTTGGCTGCACATTACAATCACCTGGGAATCTTTTTAAAATCCTGATTCCTGGGCCTCATCCTCCAGAAATTGTTTCTTTGTTATGGGGTGGGGCCACAACATCAGTAACAAAGAAACACAATTAAAACTTTATTGTGGGGAGCCGCTACAGTGTTTTGGACAGGTTCAAGCCTTGGACTGAGGAGAGGGCACAGTCCTTGCATTGCCACGTGCAAGTTCCAGCTTGGAGGGCAGGGATCACCCAGCACAATTATAGCCAACAGCTGTAGTTGTAAGCTTGAACCTATGGTCCCAACACGTGGCCCCACGTGCCTGAGTGATGTAGGCTTGATAGAGTTCAGGTGCATGTAGTTGAGTAGGATTGCAACCCAGGAGAATTTTGTAAACAACTTGGTCACGCCCTTACTTTGCTTCGTAGCATCTGCTATAAAATAAAGGCAAGGCTGTGGGCATGGGCGCTGTCTCTCAGAGAAGCAGCGTCCCACCGAGTCCCGGCTTTCATTCTCTTCTCTGTCTTTTCTAAGCCTTTCAGCTGCCCCCACTCAGGTTCACCCCTGGCCATGCTGGTGCGGCACACTCCCAGGGAACCACACTCCCAGGGCGGGTTCCTGCCTCAAACCCCGACCTTGCCCGAAACAGCTCCCGGGAAACAGCTCAGGGGGGGCCCAGCCGTTGCCAGGACAACCCCTGCAGGACTGACTTCCTTCTCTTTGGTCGTCAGACCCCGGTCGTGATGAACACCACCCATGGTTTTCATATAAGTAGATTTGTAAGAAACCTATTGTCATTTCAATATTTAAATGACAGAATATTGTTCTTGGGGGTGTAGGAAGGAGATGTGCGGGTGAGGGAAAAAGGAGGAATATAGGGATGGATGGAGGTCAGCTAGGAAGTCAAAGGTTGCTACTCTGTATACCTGAGAGCATATTGTATAGTGTTAGCTTAGGTGTCAGTTTGGAAGTGGTACTTGTAAAATAGCCACTCTTCCATTTTAGCTGTGGGCTATAGTCATGATGTAGGTAATAATTCATTCTTTCTGTCATGGACTCATGCCAGACTTTTTAAGTTACTAAAAACACTAATTTCTCAGTGAGCCAAATCAGAGAAAAGGGGGCTTTGGAGACAGTTTCAGGGGGTTAGCCCAGGTTGAGCTGCCTCTGGCCATTGCTTCCCTGATTCCAGGTCTCCTGGCATTCCCTAGAGTTTAGGAGATGCATGCCTGAGAGGGAAGAAGAAGGGGAAGGGAAAGGTGCTGGCATGCTCTCAGGAGGGGGAGCATGTCATCACACTTAAATTTACATTTCTGTTATTGTTAGCACAATTACACATTTTTATGTTTACCAATCTTGCAAATTGTCTTTTGCAAATTTCTATTCATTACTTTTGCCCATTTTCCTGTTGAGCCTTAGTATTCTATGTTTTCATTGATTTTAATTAGACTTTTAATTCACAAGGATATAAACCTCTTTTCTATTATATTAAAAAATATAATTATCTATATTTACTTGCTCCTTGCTTCTGATATTTTTACCTTTAACATTCTTATACTATTAAATTTAACATCATCTTTATAATTTTTCCATGACTTACTTTTCTGTCCATAGCTTCAGAAAACTGAAATTCTTGTGTAGTATTTACAATGTCTTTGTCTTTCTTTATAACTCTAAATCGTAGGGACATTAATTTTGAAGTATGGTATGAGGCTAAGATCTGTATTGTTTCCACATAACTAGGCATTTCCCCACACCATTAGTTATAGGGTTAAATAGTTTATTAAAAAACCGATCCATTTGACACTAGTTTTTCCTATTATATTTTGCATGAAATTTTTATTATACTTGGGCCTTGTTATTTTCTACTTATCTGTACTATTGGTTCTTGCACTAATCTTACATTATTGTAAAAGTCTATATATCTTTTTATCCACATGGTCCAGCTTGTTGTCATATAGTTGTTCATAGTATTTTCTTACATTTCTTTGTATATCTATGGTGTCAATAGTTACTTCACTGCTTCTATTTCCAATTTTATTTATTTGGATCCTCTCTTTTTCTTGATGAGTCTGGCTCACAGTTCATTAATCTTGATTATCTTTTCATAGAACCAGCTCTTGGTTTTATTGACTTATTATTTTTTTTTTTTAGTTTCTATGTTATTTATTTCTGCTCTAATCTTTGTTATTTCATTCCTTTTACTTATTCTGGGCTTTTCTTGTTCTCTTCTAATTCTTTAAGTTGTAGGGTTAAATAGTTTATTAATAATTTTTCTTGGGTTTTGAGGTAGGCCTAGTAGTGCTATGAACTTCACTCTCAGGAGTCCTTTTGCTGTGTCCCAGAGATTTGGGGTTATTGTGTTTTCATTTTCATTTATTTCAAGGACATTTTTTATTTCTCTCTTGATCTCGTTGGTAACCCATTCATTGTTTAATAACATGCTATTTATGCTCCATGTGTTGGAATATTTTGGGGTGTTTTTACTGTAATTGATTTCTAATTTCATTCCTCTGTGATCTGAGAAGATGCTGGATATGATTTCCATCTTCTTGAACTTGTAGAGACTTGTTTTGTGTCCTAACATGTGGTCTATCTTTGTGAATGACCCATGTGCACTTGCAAAGAATATATATTCTGAAGATTTGGGGTGAAATGTTAACTAGATCCATGTGATCTAGTGTGTCATTTAGAGTCACGGTTTCCTTATTAATTTTTTGTTTGGAAGATCTATCCGGTGAAGTAAGTGGGGGTGTTAAAGTCCCCACGATAGCTGTATTATTGTCTATCTCTCCCTTAAAGTCCTCAAGAAGTTTTCTTATATATTTAGGGGCTCCTATATTGAGTGCATATATGTTTACCAGAATTATACCCTCTTGTTGGATCTATTTCTTTATTACTATGAAGTGACCTTTGTTGACACTTGTTATGGACTTCATTTCAAAGCCCATTTTGGCAGATATGAGTATTGCTACCTCAGCTTTTTTTTTTTCTTTTCCATTTGCATGTAAAATTTATTTCCATCCTTTCACTGTCATCCTATTTTTCTCTTTTGCCCTGAGGTGGGTCTCATTGTAGACAGCACATAGTTGGGTCATGGTTTTGCATCTATTTAGCTACACTTTGTCTTTTGATCGGAGCATTTGATTCATTTTTATTTAAGGTTATTATTGAAAGATACTTTTTTACTACCATTTGTATTCTCTTTGCCTGGCTTTCTCTCTCTATTTCTTCTTCTCATTTCAGCAGTCCCTTTAGCATTTCTTGCAATGCTGGTCGGTGGTGATAAACTCATTTGGCGTGTTTTTTTTTTGTTGTTTGTTTTCGTCTGGGAAGCTCTTTATTTCACCATCTATTTTGAATGATAGCCTTGCTGGGTATAGTCATCTTGGTTTCAGATTTTTGCTTTTCATTACCTTGAGTACTTCATTCCAGTTCCGTCTTACTGGTGGAGTTTCTGATGACAAATCAGCTGACAGCCTATGGGAGCTCCTTTGTAGGTAATAAATTGCTTTTCTCTTGCTGCCTTTAAAATTCTCTCCTTTTTTTGGTTTAGTTTTGACATTTTAATTATGATGTGTCTTGGTGTTGGGCTCTTTAGGTTCTTGCTTGGGACTTTCTCTGCCTCCTAATTGTGTGAATTTTTCCTTCACCAGGTGAAGGAAATATTCTGCTATTATTTGTTCAAACATGTTCTCTGTCTCTTGCTCACTTTCTTTCCCTTCTGGTACACTTATTATGCGAATATTTTTCCATTTCATGTTGTCCCACAGCTCAGCTGTCTTCTTGTTTTTCAATTGTTTTTTTCTTTTTGTTCTCTGTGTGATTTTTTTCTGTCCTGTCTTCTAATTCACTAATCTAATCCTCAGCTTCCCCTAATCTGCTGTGTATTCCTTTCAATGTGTTCTTTATTAGTACTAGGTCATTCTTTATTTTCAACTGTTCTTTTCCCATAGTTACTATATCTTTTTTCATACTGATGAGCATCTTTACCATCATTATTCTGAATTCTATATCAGATAAATTTCTTGTCTCCATTTCATTTATCTCTTCTTCTGGAAAATTCTCTTGTTCTATTATGTGGTCATTGTTTTTTGTCTTCTCATTATTGCTACCTGTTTGGGTTTATGACTATGTATTAGGTAGATTTGATATGATTCCTAATCTCTAGTGAAGGACAGTGTCAAATGCTGTTTCTGACTAATTAGATCAGGCAAGACTCAAAGCCTCCAGAGACCCATTTCTGTCTGAGTCTGACTGGATTCAGTCTTGAGTAGTCCTTCGGCCAGCATACACAGGTGTGGTGAGAGGTTTAGCAACTGGGAAATTGGAGCAATTGCTTCTTCCTATAAATTATTATTCTCTGTCTCTTTTTAAAAAAATGTATTTTTGTTGATTTCAGAGAGGAAGAGTTAGAAAGAGCGAGAGAGAACCATCAGTGATGAGAGAGAATCTTTGATCAGCTGCCTCCTGCATGCCCCCTACTGGGGATTGAGTCCAAAACCCAGGCATGTGCCCTTTACCAAAATTGAACCCGGGACCCTTCAATCCACAGGCCAATACTCTATCCAATGAGAAAAACTGGCTAAGGCTATTCTCAGTCTCTTGATGGACCTCAGAAACTCCACAGGTTGGGGCAAAAGATTTTTCAATAGGGTGGGTCAACTGTCTTCCCCCTAGTAAAAAACCGCCGGGATAGCAAAGGTCTGCCTGAGAAAGATGACCTCCACAGGATGAGGGAATGACTCAGCATAGGCAACTGGGGTGTCTGCCTTCTTCTTTTTTAAAAAAAATATATTTTTATTGATTTCAGGGAGGAAGGAAGAGGGAGAAAGAGCTAGAAATATCAATGATGAGAGAGAATCATTGATCGGCTTCCCCCTTCATGTCCCTCACTGGGGATCGAGCCAGCAACCCGGGCATGTGCCCTTGACTGAAATCAAACCTAGGACCCTTCAGTCCACAAGCCGATGCTCTATCCACCGAGCCCAAACCAGCTAGGGTTAGGGTGACTGCATTCTGAGCTAATCCAGAGACCCCAAATCTAGCTTCTGCTCACAGAGCTCCAGTCCACTCTGCTCTCCCTCTATTAGAGCCCAACATGAGTGGCTACACATTAAATTTTGTGCATTGGCCCTTTAAGAAGGTGCTGGCATTTCTAGCCATTTCTGGCTGGCTGACAGCAACCCTGCTGCTTTTCACAGCCAGATGTTATGTGGACACCTTTTTTAGTTCTGGTGCTCTCTGCTGGGGGCCCAGCCTGGGAATTAGACCCCAGATTTCTTCCTTGGAACCCCCCACAGCTGAGATATATCTCCAGAACTTCATCTGCTGTCTCTTAGAACCCGTCCAGTCCTTTCACATCTCCACCATTCCTAACAGTCTCTCTGAGGTCTCCATTTTCCATGCTTGGTTATCAGGGTTCTCTCCAGCTAGTCTTCAGTTTATTACTCAGGATGGCTTTTTTTGTATTTTAGTTGCAATTCCAGTTTGGTCCTGGAAGTGGGTCTGTATAGCATCCACTTACTCTGCTACCATTTTTAATCTCTTCTATTCCAACTGTCTTAATATTGGGCAGGTCTTGTTCCCATCATTATATTTCTTCAAAAATTTTTGGGGGTTACTTTGGTCTGAATTTAAACTTTCAAATCTTTATTTGTTATTTTTTAAGAGACATAAGTTGAGAGAAGTTAAAAACTTGTCCAGGGTCTTTTTGTAGAGTGAGCACAAACCTTTCTTACACCTAACCCATGGTCCTTTATGTTAAGTAACTCTTGAAATTCCTTGTCACATCCCACCCTCTTGTCAGACTGTACCTGGTTGCAGACTGGCTTATACTTGAGTCTTGGTTTGTTCAGTATTAGTTCCAGCTGTCTGCGGTTAAAATGGGATACACCAAGAGATTTCACCAAGCCAGCATCTTTGCAAGCTTCCAAAGCCTGTGTAGAGTAAATGTCATTGAGTTTAGAAAGAAGCCTCAAAACAAGCAAGAATGAATGTTTAGAAGGTTAGTATAAATTCTTTTTTTTTTAAATATATTTTATTGATTTTTCACAGAGAGGAAGGGAGAGGAATAGAGAGTTAGAAACATCGATGAGAGAGAAACACCGATCAGCTGCCTCCTGCACACCCCTCACTGGGGATGTGCCCGCAACCAAGGTACATGCCCTTGACCGGAATCGAACCTGGGACCCTTGAGTCCGCAGGCCGACGCTCTATCCACTGAGCCAAACCGGTCAGGGCTTAGTATAAATTCTTTAAAAAGGAAAGTCCCCGGGTATGTTAATAGTCATTCTGTGAAGAAACAAATGTGGGGTGGACACAAGTAGGAATTGTTTAATTGTGGTATATTGTATACCATATCTTTCTCCAGTAATATCCTCCTATCTAATAATAGAGGAACATGATAATTAGACGTACCTCCGCTACCCTTCCCATTGGCTAATCAGGGCGATATGCAAATTAATTGCTAACCAAGATGGCGACCGGCAGCCAGGCAGCTTGAAGCGAACAGGAGGCTTGCTTGCTTTAGTGATGGAGGAAGCCAACATTCCCCGCCTGCCACTGCCGGCCTCTGAGCTTGCAGTTTAAGAAACATTGTTGCAAATATAGAAGCTAAACAAACTCCAGAAACCTGCTTTCAGCCAGCAGGGCTTCAGCTAGCAGCACCGCAACAGTGTTTCAGTTATAGAATCCAAACAAACCCAGTGCCTGTTCTCAGCAGCCGAGGTCTCAGAGCTGGAGCCGAGCCTCAGAGCTAAAGGCAGCTCTCAGCTCCTGTGACAGCCATAGAAGGTAAATAAATCCCAGAATAAAAAAAAAAAGGAGAGGTTGGGAGCTTTAGTCATTCACCAGCCTGAAAACGGCCCTCAGCCCCTCACCCAGACTGGCCAGGCACCCTGAAGCGGGTGTGACCAGCTGGAAACAGCCATCATCCCCTCATCCAGTCTGGCCAGGCACCCCAGTGGGGACCCCCACCCTAAAGCAACAAGATGGCGGCTAATTTGCATACTGAAAGCAGGCGGCAGCGGGCAAGGCTGTCCGCGGTCCTGGGACCCGGATCTGTGACCCTGTCAGGCGGGGGACACCGTGGGAGGCTGTCCGTGGTCCCGGGACCCAGATCCGTGACTCTGCCGGGCAGGGGACAGTGCTTGAGGCTGTCCGCTGTCCCGGGACCCGGATCTGTAGCTCTGCCAGGCAGGGGACAGTGCTTGAGGCTGTCCGTGGTCTGGGACCCGGATCCGTGACCTGGTGGTTGGGGTGGCAGCGCTTGAGGCTCTCTGCGGTCTGGGACCTGGATCCATGACCTGCCGGGCAGGGCGGCAGTGCTTGAGGCTGTCCGTGGTCCCAGGACCCGGATCTGTAACCCTGCCAGGCGGGGGGCAGTGCTTGAGGCTGTCCACGGTCCCAGGACCCGGATCTGTAACCCTGCCAGGCGGGGGGCAGTGCTTGAGGCTGTCCACGGTCCTGGGACCCGGATCCATGACCCTTCACATTAGGGCGGCAGCTCGCACAGGGGCGGATCAGCCAGGGTCGGGCAGGGCAGGATGCCTGGCTTCCGCCCAGCCCCAGTCACTCTGGGCAGGTAAGCAGCACAGAGAGCCTCTGGACAGGGGAGGCAGGCCAGCGGAGAGCGGCCTGTACTCCCCACATGGCAGTGGTGACAGCTGTGAGTGCGCCAAGCAGAGCCTGCAGGCTGAGCTGATGTAGGGCCTGCAGGCCATCAGCGCCCAGGAGTGGCTGTGCAAGATCCGCCTCCTGGCCCAGAATGTGCAGGATCACAGGGACAGCCACCTTGGCGGGCCAGACTGACATCCTCCTGGCCGCACCACAGGGGTTTGTGGATCTGCAAAGCCAGAGGCCTCCGGTGTGCACATCACCCCCTGGTGTGCGAACATCCCCCAGCACACTGTCACCCTCCCACGCCTGCAACAGTTGCAAACCAAGGTGTGCCCAAGTTCCCCCCGCCTCTCCACCGCACTTCCATCAACCCAGCATGCCTAACACCCCCACAGGATGTGCACACATCCCCTCTCATGCACTCACGTCTTTTGGAGAGTGTCTGGGTGTTCTGGGTGCTGAGGGTGGGTGCCTGTGAGATGACAGTGAGAGGGCCGAGTGGTGATGCCCTGTTCCCACGGAGGACAGTGCAGCTACGAGATCACCTCTGAGGGGTTAATGCAGGTGCTGAGGCAGGAGCAGGTGCAGACAGACACACCTGGTGGGCGAGGGCAGCCCTATCTGAGGTGCCTTCGGTCAGCATTGAAGATCAAGAACCCAGAGGCAGAGAGGAATTCCGTCCTCTCAGTGAAACAGTGGGATAGTTGGGGCGACTGTAGAGGAGGAATGTGCAGTTTGGGTGCCAGCACCCATGAGTGAAGGCTGCCCTGACTGAGCCTTGCTTGCTTGGGGCCTAGCGCACTCCTGACGGGCAGCGGGTGACAGGACATGCTTTTCTGAATTAATGAGAGAAAACGTTGATTCTCCTGCTGCCCACGAAGGTGGAAAGTGAAGTGGGGAGATGTGGGGAGTGAGCAAGGTTCCCTGTCTGGGGGTTCCAAATCTGCTGTTGGTTTCTTTCACCGCTGACTAGAAATATACAGGGGGTCCCCCCAAAATGTATACATACTTTGAATACCTACTAATTCCAATGGTTTTAAGCATAAGAAAGAAACAACAATAGAGCTGTTATCTGTTAAAAGTGTGGGCACAAACAGGTAGTTGGACATTCCCTGAGGGGTCTCAGATTGGAGAGGGTGCAGGCCAGACTGAGGGGCCCCTTTCCCCCCTACCCCAGTGCACGAATTTCGTGCACCGGGCTACTAGTATAAAATAATCTAATTTCTTTTTTGTTTGTTTGTTTATAATGATCTTATTTCTTTAAATTTGTTGAGGCTTTCTTTATGGTATGGTACCTAATCAATTTTAATAAGTGTCTTAAATGTGTAAAAAAATGTACATTCTGCTGTTTTTTGATGCAAATCTCTCTTCTCTGTCTCTCACTCTCTTTATACATAAATGAGCTTTTCATGGCTTCTCAATAATTTATAGAAATATGACAGTAATCTGCCACTATAATAGTGAATTTATCAATGTTTTCATGTATTCTACTTAAAAATTAAAAATAAATATTTTTATTGATTTCAGAGGGAGGAAGACGGAGAAAGAAACACCAAAGATGAGAGAGAATCATTGATCAGCTGCCTTCTGATTCCCCATTCCCCCACTGGAGATCTAACTGGCAATCTGGGCATGGGCCCTGAGTTGAATCAAACCTTGACCTCTTGGTTCATGCTCAACCACTGAGCTTTGCCCGTTGGGCTCTACTTTAAAATGTTTTCATATAATTTTTGTTTCATATATTTGCAGATATTTTATTGGGTACCTATTTGAGCCTGTATGGCTCAGCAGTTGAGTATTGATCTATGAACCAGGAGATGACAGTTCGATTCCTAGTCAGTGCACATTCCCAGATTGTGGCCTGGTCCCCTTTGGTGGCATGCAGGAGGGAGCTGATGGATGATTCTGTCTCATCATTGATGTTTCTATCTCTTCCTCTCCTTTCCTCTCTCTGAAATCATGAAAAAATAAATAAAAATAGACATGTTCTCAGGTGAGGATTAAAGAATAAAATAAAAGACTATGTTGTCTGATCCTATATAATAAAAGGGTAATATGCAAATTGTCCCCTCGGGAGTTTGACCGACCAGGAGTTGGACCCCTCGATATGTGTGCTGACCACAAGAGGGCAGTGTGGAAAGAAGGAAGGCTCAGCCGGCAGCCAGAAGGCTCTGATTCGCTTTGATCGCTGGCCAGGCATAGGGACCCTACCTGTGCATGAAGTTTGTGCACTGGGCCTCTAGTATTAATATAACTATACAACGTTTTCTAAGGATTAGACTGATAAGATTCCCACCGCCCCCCCCCCCCCGTCCTTTAAATTTTAATATAAAATTGGGCCTAGCCTAATTTTTCACATGCCTTTATGTTTAGATGTGCCTAATTCTAATCTGTCAATCTTTGTGCCTTTCAGTAGGTGAATTTAGTTCATAGTTACTGTAACTATAAATATATTTGGATTGTTCCTACCATCTTAATTTCCTACTTCAGTTTTTCCTACTTTTATGTTTCTTTTTAATATTTCCTTTTAAAAAGTTTATACCTATATCTTTTCTTTAATAGATAAGAACTTATATGCTCACACATTCCTTGATTTACCCCCACCCCCAACATCTATGATATTAATAGTCTATGCAGAATTTCATTTCCTATTATTATAGGTACTAGAGGCCCGGTGCACAAAAATTTGTGCACTGGGGGGGGGGGGTCCCTCAGCCCATCCTGTGCCCTCTCGCAGTCTGGGACCCCTCAGGAGATAATGACCTGCTGGCTTAGGTATGCTCCCGGGTGGAAGAGGGCCGACCCAATCCCTAGGTGCAGCCCCTGGTTGGGCTCAGAGCAGGGCCGATTGGGGAGTTGGGGCGCTGCCCCCTGTCATTCACAGAGTAGGGCGGATCGGGAGGTTGCGATGCTACCCCTAGTCAAGCTCAGGGTAGAGCCGATTGGGGGGTTGGGGCACCGCCTTCTGTCACACTCAAGGCAGGGTCGATAGGAAAGTTGCGGCGCCACCCCCTGTCACGCACAGAGCAGGGCCCATCCAGGGGTGTTGGGGCTCCGTACCCTGTCACACACAGAGCAGGGCCGATCAGCGGGTTGAGGAGCTCCCCCCTGTTATGCACAGAGCGGGGCCAATCAGAGGGTTGAGGAGCTCCCCGCTGTCACTCACAGAGTAGGGCCGATAGGGGAGTTGGGGCACCGCCCCCTGTCACACACAGAGCAGGGCGGATCAGGGGGTTGGGACGCTGACCCCTGTCATGCACAGAACAGGGCCCATCAGGGGGTTGAGGAGCTCCCCCCTGTCACGCACAGAGTAGGGCAGATAGGGGGGTTGGGGTGCCGCCCTCTATCACCCACAGAGTAGGGCTGATCAGGGGGTTGGGGCGCCACCACTGTCACACTCAGGTCAGGGCTGATGGGGAGGTTATGGCTCTACCCCGTCACAAACAGAGCAGGGCCCGTGGGGGGTGGGGGTTGGGGCGCCGCCCTATATCACCCACAGAGCAGGGCCGATCAGGGGGTTGGGGCGCCACCACTGTCACACTCAGGTCAGGGCTGATGGGGAGGTTATGGCTCTACCCCGTCACAAACAGAGCAGGGCCCGTGGGGGGGTGGGGGTTGGGGCGCCGCCCTGTATCACCCACAGAGCAGGGTGGATCAGGGGGTTGGGACGCTGACCCCTGTCACACACAGAACAGGGCCCATCAGGGGGTTGAGGAGCTCCACCCTGTCACGCACAGAGTAGTGCCGATAGGGGGGTTGGGGTGCCGCCCTCTATCACCCACAGAGCAGGGCCGATCAGGGGGTTGGGGCGCCTCCACTGTCACACACAGAGCAGGGCCGATCAGAGGGTTAGGGTGCTGCACCCTGTCACACACAGAACCACAGGGCGACCAGGGGGTTGGGGAGCTCCCCCCTATCAGGCACAGAGCAGGGCTGATCAGGGGGTTGGGGCGCCTTCCCTTGTCACGAACAGAGCAGGGTGGATAGGGAGGTTGTGGCCCCGCCCCCTGTCACACACAGAGCCGCAGGGCAATCAAGGGGTTTGGACGCTGCCTCCTGTCACGCTGATCCAGTGCCGGGAGGCATATTACCCTTTTACTATATAGAATAGAGGCCTGGTGCATGGGTGGGGGCTGGCTGGTTTGCCCTGAAGTGTGTCCTGGATCAGGGTGGGGATCCCCATTGGGGTGCCTTTCCAGTCTGGCTGAGGGGCTGAGGGCCGTTTTCAGGCTGCCGGGTGACTAAAGCTCCCAATCATTCCTTTTTTTCTTTTTTTTTTTTTTATTCTGGGCCAGCTTTAGCTCTGAGGCCTCGGCTGCTGAAAGCAGGTTTCTGGCCTTTGTTTACCTTTTGTATTTGATACAATGTTGCGGTCAGGCTGGCTGAAGCCTGGCTGACTAAAGCTGGTTTCTGGGGTTTTGTTTAGCTTCTATATTTGCAACATAGTTGCTTAGAGTTGCAGCTGAGAGGCCGGCAAGGCAGGCGGGGAACGTTGGAGTCCGCCATCACTGGAGCAAGCAAGCCTCCCTGTTCGCTTCAAGCTGCCTGGCTGCCGGCCGCCATCTTGGCTTGCACTTAATTTGCATATCGCCCTGATTAGCCAATGGGAAGGGTAGCAGCCGTATGGCTATTTACCATGTTTCTCTTTTATTAGATAGGATATTTTTCTCTTTTTATTTAATATTAGATAGTTTTATAGATAATAAAAAACTTTATATTTGATTTCATTATTTTCAGTTTATACACTTCTTGAAGCATCTTTTAGAGTTTTCCTCCTCTTATTTAGTAATTGTTTTCAGTGTTGGTCTTAATGTGGCAAAACTTCTTAGCAATGTGTGGATCAGAAAATATTTTCATCATGCATTATTTTTGTCTTACAATTTGGATATAAAGTTCAAGTTCAATGTTCTTTATTCTTTAATACTTTGAAAATATTATTCTATTATTCTTTTGCATCGTGTGCTGCTGATAATATAACAGAACTGATCAAAACAAAACTGATACCAATCCTATATATTAAAGAGATAATATACAAATTAACCCTCATGCACTCACACGATGGCTGCCTATGACCAGGCTGGCAGAGGTGTTAATGAGGGACAACCAAACAACTGAACAAGCAGGCAGCATGTGGTGACCAGGCCGGCAGCGGGGGCAGTTGGGGGCGACCAGGCCTGCAGGGGGGGTAGTGAGGGATGAACAAATGACTGAAGAGCAGGCTGTGTGGGGCGACCAGGCCGGCAGGGGGTGCAGTAAGGGGCAACCAAGCTGGTGGGGGGGCATTTAGGGGCGATAGGGCAGGCATGCAGAGGCAGTGAGGGCAATCATGCCAGCAATGGTGGGGACAGTTAGGGGTGACCAGGCAGGCAGGCAGGTAAGTGATTAGGAGCCACTGGTCCGGGATTGTGAGAGGGATGTCTAACTGCCAGTTTAGGCCCAAACCCCTAAACTGGCAGTTGGACTTTCCCCGAGGGGTCCCAGATTGGAGAGGGTGCAGGCTGGGCTGAGGGACCCCCCCCCCCCTGCACGAATTTTGTGCACCGGGCCTCTAGTCTCATTATATACTATTATAAATGACTCTTTTATTGCCTTTCCCTTTTCAGTTTTGTTAGTTTATGCTTCATGTATTTTTGGAGTTTTGTTATTAGGTGCATAGATGTTTAGGATTTATTGCCTTTTTATTATAAGACAAAGTTCTTTATCCCTGGGAATAAAGAGGCTCTGGAATCTTTGTTGATATTAAAATAGCTACTTCAGCTTTCTTTTTATTACTATTAGCATAGTATATTTTTTGCTGTCCTATAAATCTTTAAACCTTTGACTTTAAACATGTTTGTATAAACGTTTTTAATTAAAATGGGTTTCTTGTATATAACATATAGTGCGGTTTTGCTTTTTGTCCATTCTGACCTCTGCCTTTTAACTGCGTTGTTTTAAATATGTATATGTACTGTGATTATTGATATCACTGAGTTTAAATCTTTCATCTTGGTATTTGTTTTTTTATTTCCTCATCTATTCATATACCTTCTGTTTTTCTTTTCTTGCCTTGTCTTGGATTATCTTTTATTATTCCATTTTGTCCCCTTTACTGACTTGTTTGCTATACTCTGGAAGCATTAACATTTTCTTTATATTTGATATTCTTAAATTTCTCTATATTGTGTCTAGGTGTGGGTTTCCTTCTCTTCCCTCTTTGGTAATCTATGCTCATTCAGTATCTCTGTTTTTTTTCCTTTAAATATTACCTCTTTACCTTTTCTTTCTTTCTTGTTTTTCTATTATGTGAGTACTGAAAATTCTAAGTACTGTATATCTCTTAGCTTTTCTTTCATATTTAATTTTTTTCTTGTCTTTTCCTACTTCATATTGGGAGATTACCTTATTCTGATCTTTCAGTTTGATCCCTTTTTCTTTATATCCATTTCATATTTATCCCATCTATTGCATTGTGTTTTATTTTTCCTAATTATTACTTAATACTTGTTTTTAAAAATGTTTTCCTATTTCACATTGCTAATATCTTTTCTTATCACCTTTAATATATTAATTGGCTAATTCAAAAGTCCTTGGTTCTCTGTTCTGTTTATGTTGGGATCTGTAATTGAGATATGTTGTTTCTTTGTGAAATAAATACCTTGTTATTTTGAGCAACGAGCTTATTTTCTCCTGGGGATCCTGGTTAACCTGTCAGGCAGACCCTTAGAGGGAAACACCAGACTCCAAATTACTCAGCTCCGATGACATCAGGAATGAGTATATTGTCTCTTGGGCAGAGAGCCCCAAGCACCAGAAAACTAGTAGCTGCCTCTTCACCCCTCAAAACAACTCCACCCTTCAGGTCTTCAATGTTAGCTAGAAGGGGACACCCATTAGAAAGCAATGTTGTACTCATTAGAGTGTAGTCCCAGACTTCAGAATTTGGAATGGGAGGGTAAAGGCTGCATCTCTTCGTAAATCAAATAGGAATAATCAGGTCACAATTCAAAAATGTAGTCTTTTAAAATGAAAGAATAAAAGGCCCACTTGAACTTACCTCCCAAGTAGCACACAGATTTGTCTTGTGAAATATCCAATTGCCTTTCTTATCTTTAGGAAAAATTTCATCTCCAGGCTGAGAAAGTAAAATAAGAACAAATATAATTCATTTTATTTATATCTGGGAATTGAAATGATGGAATTTGAATTGTCTTTAGGCCAATATACCCTAGCTCTGGGAAAGCAATTCAAGTTTAATTATTTATATCCTATATAATAAAAGCCTAATATGCAAATTGTCCCCATGACCGAGAGTTTGTCCACTCGTTATGATGTGCACTGACAACCAGGGAGTGGCATAGAAATGGTGGGTGTTGGTGACACAGTGGTAGCAGCTGGCAGCAGTGGAGACGCTACCAGCCCCTATGGGACCTGATGTGAGTGGGACCTCGGTGGGATGGTGGAGTAGGTGAGTGGATGGTGCCAGCAGTGGCAGGAGGGGGCGGGGCTGCCGCCTTGCTCCAGGCACTGAGGAGCCGGGTGAGGGGGAGTGCCGGCTACGACTGATTGCTCCTCAGACAGTGACCAGTAGAGGCGGCAGGGGTTGGGGCCACTGCCTGGCTCCCAGGCCCTGAGAGAGCAGGGCAGGGGGCCCGACCCCAATCAATTGCCCTGCAGGCAGGATGGTAGAGCAGGTGATGGGGCGGCACCAGGACAAGGCGGGGTGCCAGGTGGGGCTGTGGGAGCTGCAAGGATGGGGTTGTGAGCTGGGGCTGTGAGGCTGGGGGCACGAGCTGGGGCCCGATCCCCACAGGCCACACCGAGGGACCCCACCCGTGCACGACTTTGGCCACTGGGCCTCTAGTGTTTACATAATTATATAATAAATTATATTTATATATATTTATTACTTTTATGGGACTGTCCAAAAATTCTTTCATTTTGCCAAAATATGTGACACATTAATCTCATTATCCTATACTGGCATTCATTTTCTCTTTATTTATCCACAGATTATTGTTCTTAAGCCATGAATTTTCTCCTAATGACAGAATTACTCATCAGAAACAGTAGAGCCCTAACCGGTTTTGCTCAGTGGATAGAGCCTCAGCCTGTGGACTCAAGGGTCCCAGGGTTGATTCCAGTCAAGGGAATGTACTTTGGTTGCGGGCACATACCCAGTGGGGAGTGTGCAGGGGGCAGCTGATCAATGTTTCTCTCTCATCGATGTTTCTAACTCTCTATCCCTCTCCCCTCCTCTCTGTAAAAATCAATAAAATATATTGAAAAAAATAGCAGATTTTGAGACGCAGTGTTTTAACAGTCTAAAGTTGAGGAGAGCACGGCATGTTACTTCTCAGTTCTGGCGGACTTGCTCACTGGTTTTTTTCTTTCATTTTTGGGCCCTCCAGGAGTTCAGCATTTCTTTTTCCTACTTCACACATTAGCTAGTGTCAACTCCCTTTTATGGTTTTGGGATGATGCTTTCCCAACTAAGGCTAACTGGTGTGGAACGTTATCTTTCAGATTTCTCTTTTTTGGCTGTATCTAAATATGGGACTCATTTCTTATGGGCTTGAAAATGGAATGGAGAGAAATGAAGATGATTCCTAGGCTCCTGGGGTGGATAGTGGTAATCATTTCCTGAGTTTGGGTTAGCAATCAAGAGTTTTTTATGAATATTTTGAGTTTGAAATGACCAAATGTTCAAGTGGCTAATTGAGAAGGCAGTTGAACAGAGAAGTCTCAGAAAGATGCTTAGATAGAGGCCATGGCTGTAGACAAAATTTGGTAGCCCTTACATTTCAAATAATAATCCCTGCAACTATATGAAGTCATTTATAGACACAGTGTGGCTCAGTAAAAGAAGAATATTTAGAATAGAAGTACTATTCTGGGCATAACAACATTTGGAGGTTGGCAGAGAAGCTGCCAAAGAATCAAGAGAGGGTGGTATTATAGAAGTCACAAGAAGAAAAAGTGTACAGGAGATAATGGTCAACTGTGTTGAAAGATATCCTATATAATAAAATCCTAATAGGCAAATCAACGGAACAGCTGAAGGACCGGTTGCTATGATGTGCATTGACCAGCAGGGGGCAGACGCTTAATACAGGAACTGCCCGCTGTGGTCAGTGCACTCCCACAGGGGGAGTACCACTCAGCCAGAAGCCGGGCTCACAGCTGGTGAGCACAGTGGCGGTGATGGCCAGCAGACGGACATCCCCCAAGGGGTCCTGGACTGCTAGAGGGCACAGGCCGAGCTGAAGGACCCCCCAAGTGCATGAATTTCATGCACTGGGCCTCTAGTCAAATAATAAGAGGATACAGTGTCTATTTGGTATGGTTGGCAGCATTGAAGTCTTTTTAGGATAATAGGAATTTTTATTGAAAATCAAGCAATTGGACAAAATTCATTATATTATTTTTTTTCTTCTACATCTCACCTGACAAAACTTCCCCTCGTGATAACACTTTCTTTAGCAAATACAGTTTTGACTCAGTTTCCTCCTGTCTCACTTATTCCTCAATGCCACATAATCATTCATGCTAATTACCCGTTCTCTCTTTGCTTCCCAAGCCCTTTGTACTTCTCAACACTATGGCCCACATTTCCACTCCAGTCTCTCTCCTTATTTCTTGCCTTTTGCATTTCCCAATTTTACTTCTGCTCAGAATGGTTTTATGCCTCTATCATACACTGTGTTAAATATTTTTTACTTACCCTGATTTTTATTAAGTCCTTATCATTTCTGAACCCATGTTAGCTATTTCCATGATGTTCCTCTTAAGCTTCCATTATGCCTACCTTACTCATCCCTCATCTGAATCATTCCATGGTCTCTCTCCCTCTACTCCTGCTCCTTCTGTAAGACAATATTAGAAGCATAATTCAACCCTCTAAAAATCCATGCTATTGATTTTCATTCCTGTTCATCAGTAACTTCATTTATCTTTTAAAAATGTCATTCCTGATTTAAAAGCATAAGGCAGAAGGGGCTGTACAGTGTAGAAGAACAAATATGGGATTGGCATCAGGGGATCAAGGATCTGGTCTCAGTCTGATGGATTTTAAACCTGAGTTAGCTATTTCATTGCCTCGGGCCTCAACCTTTTCTTTTGTGAACTGAAGATATTCTGTATATTGGAATATATATTTCCACCTGAAGATTTTATAACATTTTATTAGCAATGGAATGTCAGGCACTGTGTCTGTAATTTCACATATATAACACTAATGACTCCTCACAACACTTCGCAAATGAGTTGGTATCATCTCCAATTTACCAATCATGAAATTGAAGAAAAGTTCAGGAATATCAAAGACAATATGCTAATACCCAATGAAGCTGACAGTCAGTCCCTCTTCTGTGTGACTCCAAAGTTCATACTCTTTCCACTGGACCATGTTTAGGTGATATGTAAAAGGATCAGGTAATAACTTGACCAAGTCATCTGGCTCACATGTGACAGAGCTGGGATTCAAACAAGGTGCCCTGAATCTGTAGCCCATGCTTCATACCACCATACTTGCTATGTGACCTCTGATTAATGAGTGCAGTGGAAATAAGTTATTTTGCTTTCTACTATCCTTAGCCTTCTTTTATAGAGGAGCTCATTGCACATTGTGTGGGCTGACCCAGCTCCAATTCTTGGCCACAGATGTCAGACACCAATGCCCTTACACAAAGATTAGTCAGCAAAAGTTATGTGACCCAAGCAAGGCTGATCTGTGTTTCTTTAGGAGGTTTTTAATGTGTAGTTTCTCTTCCTCTGAATTCTTAAGTTGTATTGATAAGGAAGGATTGGCATGTCAATGGGCATTTGCCATCATATAGAAAGAGATTTTTGAGAAAGGGCCAGAGTGTAGATACATAGTTTGAACTTCTGGATCCAGTCCTTTGGAATTAGATATGCCTTGGAATTCTTAGTTCCCTCTTTTGCTAATGCCAATTTGAGTTGGGTTTCTGCCATTTATAACAAGAGTTGTGACTAAAACAAAGGTGTTGGGTATGGCAAGTAATGAACAAAGAGTGTGGAATTGGCCAGGTCAGTATGGGATTGTGGATAGTGAGGATTCTCCAGCTGAGAATTGGATATTCTTGCTATGCAATAGCATGGCATCTTGTTAAATTGTTGCCTTGTTGTGTCTTGAGACTCTGACAACGGGCATACTAAGATTGGAGCTTTAGGGCACTTAGTAGGAAAACATTGGGTGTTAGTTTGTTGGCCATTTTTGCAGTCTTCAGTCAGGTCCTGAAGAAATATAAATGTGTTTATTGTTACTTGGCTTGTAAGATGAGTGGTAAGATCATATTTTGCTAAAACAGGTACTTTCTGCTTCTAGATGCCTCCCCAAATGGCAGAAGTTCAGCTCTGAGCCTTATAGAGCTAGAAAAGTCTGTGTCAGCCAGGACAGGAAGTAAGAATCCTAGAGGGAAATGAAATTGGACTTTTGGAGAATCCTTTTCCATTTCTTTCTGAAGGCAAGATCTCAGGGCAATGATGCCACAACCAACAAAGGAGCACCATCCAATGAGATGGAGACTGGGTGCAAAGAATGCATGACCTGTGCCTCCCTGTTTTGTATTATTTCAAGTCAGAAGGGGCATTAAGCTAAGGACTGATCAGGTGAGCGAGAATAGGATATTTCTTTATTAAGATTCAGAAACCACAGGCTAAAGATTAGATACAAGAAGATTTCTAGTTTTAATTACTCTTTAATGGAGCTGACTGAATGTGAATTTACTGAAAGCCAAGCAAATTTTTAAGGGATATTGACTATCCACGAAATCCCAAACTGTCCTTTGCTTAAGCAAGGCCATTGTGAAGCTTGCAAATTCGTATGAAGAATGCAAAAGGGGAATCTTTCCCAAAGTTCCTCTTGGATGTCACCATAGAGAAGAGTCATCAAGGAAAGAGCTTCCAGAGAACAGAATAAGGGCAGCCAGGTTGCTTGTGTGAAGGAAATCTGGGCACCTCAATGACCAGTTTCATTTTCCGTCTCTCCTTTCTCGGAGACATTTGAAAGCAGTAGGGGTGTGTTGTTGGTGGTTAAATTAACACAGAGTCCATAGATTGAGGAAGTTTAAGGAAGAAGTGCATTTGAACCACTGGAATAGCTATCACCATGATCTCGTTGCTGACCCCCCAAAAAACCTGATCAATCTTTGGGTTATTTCCCTTTTGGGGGGTGGAAGGTGAGTAAGTTTTCAGTTGTATATATTATTTTGTGTTATGTCGTGCAGGGATATTTTCATAACTATATGAGTGGGAAGAAGGGTGTGTCTGGATGCTGGACAATTAAAATATGGAGTACCCTTTGGTGACTATGTGATGGATTGATGGAGAGAATTTAAACTACAGTTGTAAAGACATGTTGTAATAAAAAGTGCATTGGATTCGGAATCAAGAACCATGGGATCTAAACCTGAGTCTGTTACACATAATCTTTCTGGGCATTTGTTGGGTTAGGTCAGTGCTGTCTCACCTACAGTAACAAAACGATAACATTCTGTGGTGCTAAGTAATGAACTAGCTTTGTTCACCTGGCTTCTGGCTCATGGCTGCCAAAGAGCAGAGGCCAAACCTTTAGGTGTCTGAACTCACCTTAAAAGCCATGGGTGTTTCCATGATGTAAAGATCAACATAATCTAGGTGGACGTCCTGGAGTGTCTTCTGCAGGGCTGGGAGGACTCTCTGTGGGTCAAAATCTGTACCCCACAGCTGAAAAAATAAAAAGGGGATAGTTAATGACATCTACTCTCCTTAAAAGAAAAGGGTGCAGCTCTTTATTCTTTACAATGCATTCATTCATTTTACTGCATAAAAATGTTTATGCTGAAGTTTCATCTGAGTTATAGGATAAGCTGATATAACTCTTGACACCCATAGTATAACTTTATCAGACTATAATATCAGAACCGCCTTAGCTGGTTTGGCTCGTTGGATAGAGTATCAGCCTGAGGACTGAAAGGTCCCGGGTTTGATTCCAGTGAAGGGCACATTATTCCAGCCTGGGTTGCAGGCTCGATCTCCAATGAGGGGCATGCAGGAGGCAGCTGATCAATGATTCTCTCCCATCATATATGTTTTATCTCTCTCTCCCTCTTCCATCATCTCTGAAATTAATAAAAAAAAATATTTTAAAAATGAATATCATACCAGAATATGTATCCATATGTTCATTGCAGCATTATTTACAATAGCCAAGATATGGGAGTAACTCAAGTGCCCATCAGTAGGTCAGTGGATAAGGAAGTAGTGTATATATGCAATGGAACATGACTGAGCCATTAAGAAGAATGAAATATTGCCGTCTGCAACAGCATGGGTGGACCTACAGGATACTGTGCTGAGTGACATAAGACAAAAAAGAGAAAGGGAAATGTCATATGATTTCACTTATACATATTATCTAAAAAACAAAATAAATCAACAAACAGCAACAGATAAAGACTTTCAGATGCAGAGACCATTTGAATGGTTGCTAGATGGAAGGAGAGTTTGGGGGATATGTGAAAAACATGAAGGGATTAAGAAGTACAAATTGGATTTGTAGTAACAGGATAGTCATGTGGTTGTGAAGCATAGCATAGGGAATCTATATGAATAAAAGCCTATGTGGTTGTCACACCCTCACGCTGTCACAGTGTAACAATCCATCACCCGGAGACTGTGTGTGCAGCAGATGCATGTGGTTGGGCGGGGACTTGACACTGTGTGCGTGGCGCAGAGGAAGGTCCCACAGCTCCACCCGGCAATGCCAGGGGTGGGACCCCTGGCTCTGGCCTACCTCTTTGGGGAAATCCATTGAGGAGCTCTGGATGCGTGGGCGGGGCCTACCTCTTTGTGGAGATCAATTGTGGGGCTAATGCACTGTGTGAGGGCACAGGCCAGGCTGGGGACCACCCCCCCTCCCAGTGCACAAATTTCATGCACCGGGCCTCTAGTATAGTCAATAGTATTGTAATAACTATGTATGGTCTCAGATGGGCTTCATTCAAATGTATGTGCTTCATTTGAGCAAGAAATATGATTGTGTGGACATCTTCACTGGATCCTTCACATTGTCACAGGCAATGCAGAAGCTGGTGAACATTTAAATTATTGCAAAGATTTAGATTTCCTCTTACTGGTCTTTTGTTCTCATTTGGTTGTACTCAGACTCCAGGGAAATTTTGTCAATTCCTACTAAGAAGTTACAGGATGTCTATTTGAAATGATAATGTCACCAACAAGGCAGGGTATGAGACCCCAGACTTATCCCACAACAAGGCCAACAATTAGAAAGCTAACCATGAGTGAAATGGGGAGATGTTGGTCAAAGGGTATAAACTTCTAGTTATGAGATGAGTAAGTTCTGGGGAGCTAATGTACAGCATGGTATTTGAGGTTAATAATACTGTATTGCATACTTTAAAGTTGCTAAGAGAATAGGTCTTAAATGTTTTCTCACCATAAAAAAAGGAATGGTAAGATGTGAAGAGATGCAGGTGTTAGCTAACATTATGGTGCTAATCATTTTGCAAACTGTGTTTCAAATGAACATGTTGTACACAAATTCACATAATGTTATATGTCAATTATATCTCAACTAGAGGCCCAGTGCACAAAATTCGTACACGGGTAAGATCCTTAGGCCTGGCCAATGATAAGGGCCGATCAGGGCCATCCATCTGCCTGCCAGGGTCTTCCTTCCCCTGGCTTCCAGCTGCCTTTTAGGGCCTCCTTTCCGCAGCTGCCAGCTGCTGTCCGGGTTCTTCCTTCATTCTGCACGACTCCATGGTGGTCAGTGCATGTCATAGTGATCGATCAAACTCCCAGTCTTCCAGTTGAACTCCCGAGGGGATAATTTCCACATTTGGTTTTATATATATACTAGAGGCCTGATGCATGAAATTTGTTGTGTGGGTGCCCTCCAGCTTGTCCTGCACCCTCTTGCAATCTGGGACCTCTAGCTTCTAACTGCCTGCCTGCTCGCTCCTTACCTCATGCCTGCTCACTCCTTACTGCTTTGTCTTAGCGCAGCTGTGGAGGCGGGAGAGGATCCCGCCACCACCACTGTGCTCACCAGCTGTGAGCCTGGCTTTTGGCAGAGCAGCCCTCCCACTGTGGGGCTGCTCACCAGGGTGCAGGTCCTGCCTTGAGTGTCTGCCGCCTGGTGGTCACTGCATGTCATAGCGACTGGTCGTTTTGGTCGGTTCACCATAACAGTCACTGGGCTTTTATTATATAGATATCTAATCTAATAAAAGAGAAACATGCAAATTGACTGCACATCTGCTATGCCCAAGCCACGCCCATCAGCCAGTCACAGTGACTATATGCAAATTAACCCAACCAAGATGGTGGCCAGCAGCCATGGAGTTGGAGCAAGCAGGAGGCTTGGTTGCCCTGGCGATGGAGGAAGCCAAGCGTCCCGCCTGCCCTGGTTGGCTGAGGCCTCCGCTCAAGGCAACAAAGTTTCAATTATAGAAGATAAATAAATCCCAGATACCTGCTTCCAGCCAGCCTCCACTGGGAGCTTGGTTGGCTAGGGGTCGTGGCCAGCCTGCAAACAGCCATCAGCCCCTCACCCAGGCTTGCCAGGCACTCCAGTAGGACCCCCCTCCCTGAAGGGCGTGTGGCCAGCCTGAAAACAGCCCTTAGCCCCTCTCCCAGGTTTGCCAGCACTCCAGCGGGGACCCCCATCCTGAAGGGTTGTGTCCCTCCTGCAAACAGCCATCAGCCACTCACCAAGGCTGGCCAGGCACCCCAGCAGTACCCCTCTCCCTGAAGCGGGTGTGGCCAGCCTGAAAATGGCCCTCAGCCTCTCACCCAGGCTGGCCAGGCACTCCAGTAGGGACCCCCACCCTGAAGGGAGTGTGGCAAGTCTGAAAACGGCCCTCAGCCCCTCACCCAGGTTGGCCAGGCACCTTAGCAGGACACCCACCCTGATCCGGTATACCCTTCAGAGAAAACCAGCAGGCCACCACCCATGCACCAGGCCTCTATCCTATATAATAAAAGGGTAATATGCAAATTGATCCTAACTGCAAAACAAATGGCAATGACTGGTCACTATGACACACTGACTACCAGGGGGCAGATGCTTAGTGCAGGAGCTGCCCCCTGGTGGTCTGTGTGCTTCCACAGGGGGAGCTCTGCTCAGCCGTAAGCCAGGCTGATGGCTGCCAGTACAGCGGTAGTGGTGGGAGCCTCTCCCGCTTCTCAGCAGTGCTAAGGATGTCTAACTGCAGCTTAGGCCTGCTCCTCGCTGGCAAGTTGACATCCCCTGAGGGCTCCCGGGCTGCCAGAGCAATATCTGACTGCCAGCTTAGGCCCAATCCCCCGGGGAGCGGGCCTAAGCCAGCAGGTTGTCATCCCCTGAAGGGTCCCAGACTGCAAGAGGGCACAGGCCGGGCTGAGCAACCTTCCCTGAGTGCACAAATTTTGGTGCAGTGGGCCTCTAGTGTGTGTGTGTGTGTGTGTGTATGTGTGTGTATATGTATATATATATATATATCTGGGAAAAAGTTAATAAGATAAACTTAGATAGCTTAACAAAAAAAAAGAAATATAAATTACTCATTCTTGAAAGAGTTAGCTAATGAAAGAATATGGTTTGGATTGTCAAGTAGGAGCATGTGTACTTTTAAAGTCTGTACACATAAGTTGCTGAGGGGTAGTAAGCATCTCAGGATAAATTCGTACATCTTGAAGCATCAAATTTGCTGAAAGATTTCAGTGGGAAAAAAAGTTCTACCCTTTTTGTCACAAGTAAGGGCAAGCAAAATTAGTAAAATGTGATCTTGATCTTTTATTTATTACTAGCTGTACCTGGCCACGCGTTGCTGTGGCTCAGTCTGGTTAAATGGAAAGAAAGAAAAGAGAAAGCACACATTCCTAATATGTTTAATTTCACAATGCTTGTGGGCATACAATATTTTTTGTTGTTCCATTGTCTGTGCAGATATAGAGATTGCGTAAAATATTTAGTATAGCGTGTGTTGCTTTTATGTCCAACAGATGGCGCTGCTTTTCAAAAAGGCATGTTTTTACCTGTCACAGGTGTGACATCTATATAATAGGTATATAAAAACATGCGAGTATTCGAATGCAGCATACTTTCAAAATTTCAAAGCAATCGGTGAAGAACTTTCAGAGATTTAAGATTTTGAAAAATGAGCATTTACATTTTTATTTATATAGATGTCAGGCAATCATTTTATTTTTTTAGCCTTGAAAGCAAGACAAGAGAAAAGTTCAGGTGGAGAGCATAGTGGGAAAATGTTTTTTGTTGTTACTGTGGGCCCCTTTGGTGGTATTGCTGCCACCCAATGTCAGTGAAAATTCTGTGTTTTTTTTTATATTTTAATTTAAAAAAACCCATATAGTACTAGCTTTATAATAGGTACTGTTTAAGTATTTTGTAAATGTTAATTCATGCTAACTTTATGAAATAATTGATTTAATTCAGTGTGATTTTTCCAACATGATAGATATTGCAACAGGTTTAAATGTTTACCAGAAGAAATTTTGGGGTTCATTTTTCTTGGTGGTTATTAAAAACCTCATTGTTGCAAGAAACAAACAAGGATAAATTATTCAGATAATGTAAAAGTTTAAAAAATTTTAAGATAAGTCAGTTTTCAAAAGTCTTTCTGGTTTTGGACAGGTTGCTTTGGTGTCGGTCCTGACAATATGAATTCAAGTTTACTCCTCCGTGGAAACATTTGGAGAGCACTGTTTAAGGCTTAAGGTTTTACTCTAATGTGAGACTGTAATAATAAAATCTTTAGGTATCAGAATTGTAAAGCTATAATAAAGTGAAAAGCTTCAGGTTGATATTTTGGAACAGTGGCTCCATGCGGCCCCTTGGAATCATAAGGCATTGTAAAGTCCGGGGTGCAAGCCGCTGTCACAAAGAACCAAGAGACGCTTTCTATGCAAACGCAAGGGGTTTATTTAGCTTCCAACATGTTGGGGCCCACAACAACTCACTCTGAACGCGGCAGAGCAGCGGCCGTGAGCCCTGACTAAGGGTTCAGGCATAGGTTATATACTTTTTCTAGCTAACGGGGGGAGCAAACGGGGGAAGCAAAGGGGTCACTCTTCTGGGAATCTTGGCGCCGTTGTGAATTAATGCCTGTCCACTTTCTTATCAGGTTGCTTGCTTTTCAGTTTACTCCCGGGCTGCAGCCATCTCCGTAACCTCCCTGGCTGCAGCTGTGTCCCATAAAAGTTGATTGTTCCATCTCCCCCTCCTAACCTTCCTGATTGCCCTGGTGCTTGTTAAATGTAACACTCTGGTAACGCTTTGATGCCGTTTGTTCCTTGACCTCTCTGACCTGATTATATTGGCGCCTCTCAGCATAAGTGGCTGGTGATTTGGGGAACTGAAAATCCCTGGAGAAATTGGAAAGAGACTGAGTAGGGAGCTGGAAGGAGGGGAGGTCTGGGGAGAGGGTGAAATCAGAAACAGTATCTTTTTTTCTTTAGGTTCCTCAGGAGAATTGTATTATAAGTTCTTTAAAGTTCTACAGCTTTATTCCTGCAAAACTGCTTGTAAATATACATTCTTTATTCCCATTGGTTTTCATTTTAATCATGATGTTTTATTTTTCTGATTGCTCTTCAATTGATAACGGATTTTTTTATTTTCAGAGTGATGAAAATATTCTGAAATTAGGTAGTTGCTTTGGTCATGCAACTTTTGTGAATATACAAATAATTACTTATTCAAAATGGTGAACTTTTGGTACGTGAATTATAGCTCAATAAAGAATTTGTGCTCTATGATAAAATACGTAAATATAAGTCATCTATCCTATATAGTAAAAAGCTTATATGCAAATCAACTGAACAGGGGAACGATGGGTCACTATGACGCACATTGACCACGGAGGGCAGACACTCAATTCAGGAGCTGCCCCCTGGTGGTCAGTGCACTCCCACAGGGGGAGGGCCTCTCAGCCAGAAGCTGGGCTCAGGGCTGGCGAGTGCAGTGGTGGTGGTGGGAGCCTCTCCCACCTCTGCAGCAGCGCTAAGGATGCCTGACTGATGCCTAGGGCCCACTCCCCTTGACTGTCAGTTGGACATCCCCCAAGGGCTCCTGGACCATGAGAGGGTGCAGGCCGGGCTGAGGGACCCCCCACCCCAGGTGCTTGAACTTCGTGCACAGGGCCTATAGTATATATATAAAAGCGTTACCAACTGTCCAACTGTTCGACTGTCTGACCGGTAGCTATGACACTCAATACCACCAGGGGTAGACTCTCCGAATGTTAGCTATGATGCGCACTGACCACCAGGAGGCAGACGCTCAACACAGGAACTGCCAAGCAACAGCAACTTTGCAGAGTGCCCTCCCATACTCTGGGACCCCTTGGGGGATGTCGGACTGTCAGTTTCGGCCCGATCCCTGCAGGCCAGGCTGAGGGACCCCATCTACAGGAGGAATCCCGCTCACTCAGCAGATGCCCTCTGAGCCTTGGCGCTGCCCCAATTGCGGCTGGCGGGGGAGGGACCACAGGAGGTTGGCTCCAGGGCGTGTCTGGCCTGTCTAGCCCAGTCCCACCCCACCGGCCATCTTCTAATTACTTTCAGTTTGCATGAATCCATTCACCGGGCCTCCAGTAAAACCTTAAAAATATTAGAAGAAATTACAGGCAACAAAATCTCAGACATCTCTCCTAGTAATATGTTTACTGATACATCTCCTAGGGCAGTGGTCGGCAAACTGCAGCTCGGCAAACTGCAGCTCGCGAGCCACATGCGGCACTTTGGCCCCTTGAGTGTGGCTCTTCCACAAAATACCGACTTCTACGCATGGGCTACGAAGTTTCAATCGCTCTGTACGTGCGTGTCCACATGTGGTATTTTGTGGAAGAGCCACACTCAAGGGGCCAAAGAGCTGCATGTGGCTCACGAGCTGCAGTTTGCCGATCACGGTCCTAGGGTAAAGGAAACTAAGCAGAAAAATAAACAAATAGGACTACATCAAAATAAAAAGCTTCTGCACAGCATGAGAACCCATCAATAAAATGAAAAGGGAGCCCACAATATTTGGCAATGACACATCTTACAAACGGTTAATATCCAAGATATATAAGGAGCCCTAGCTTGTTTGGCTTAGTGTATAAATTGTCGGCCTGCAGACTGAAGGGTCCCAGGTTCGATTCGGGTTAAGGGCACATGCCAGGGTTGCATGCTTGATCGCCAGGAAGGGACATGCAGGAGGTAGCCAATCAATGATTCTCTCTCATCATTGATGTTTCTCTCTCTCTCCCCCTCTTCCTTTCTTTCTGAAAATCAATAAAAATATATTTAAAAACAACAAAAAAACACAAAATATATAAGAAAGTCATACAACTTAACAAAAGGAAGACAAACCAATTAAAAAATGGGCAGAGGACCTAAATGGACACTTTCCAAGGTGGATACACACATAGCCAAGAGACATATGGAAAAGTGCTCAAAGTCACTCATCATCAGAGAGATCCACATTAAAACAATGCGGTATCACCTCACACTTGTTAGAATGGCTACCATCAGTAAATCAACAAATAACAAGTGATGGCGAGGATGTAGAGAAAAGGGAACCCTAGTACACTGCTAGTGGGAATGCAGACTGGTGCAGCCATTATGGAAAACATTATGGAGTTTCCTCAAAAAATTAAATATGGAACTGCCTCTTGACCCAGTGATCCCACTTCTAGGAATATATCCTCAGAAACCTGAAACACTAATCAGAAAGGATATATGCACCCCTATGTTCATAGCACAATTTATAAAAGCTAAAGCCAGGAAAACCAAGTGTCCATTATTAGATGAGTGGATAAAAAAGCTGTGGTACATTTATATCATGGAACTAGAGGCCTGGTGCACGGGTTGGTGCACTAATGGGGTCCCTCGGCATGGCCTGCGGGGATTAGGCCGAAATTGGCAGTCCAACACCACCTGCTGCTCCTGCCTCCTGGCCCCGCTGTGCCTGCCATGGGCTCACTCCCAGTCACTCCTGATCAGGAAAGGCTTGTGCCACCACAACAGCACTTGCCAGCCATGAGCTCAGCGTCTGTTACCTGGCGGTCAGCTGAGCAGCACTCGCACTGTGGGAGTACACTGATCACCAGAGGACAGCTCCCGTGTTGAGTGTCTGCCCCCTGGTGGTCAGTGCGCATCATAGTTACTGGTTGATCGGTTGGTTGCTAAGGCTTTTATATAGATAGATAGATACTATGCACCAGAAAAAGGATCCCTTACTCTTTTAGCAAGCATGGAGGGACCTTTAGTGTATTGTGCTAAGCCAGTGGTTCTCAACCTTCCTAATGCCGCGATCCTTTAATACAGTTCCTCATGTTGTGGTGACAGCAATTACATTGTTACAAATTGAACATAATTAAAGCATAGTGATTAATCACAAAAACAATATGTAATTATATATGTGTTTTCCAATGGTCTTAGGAGACCCCTGTGAAAGGGTCGTTCGACCCCCAAAGGGGTCACGACCCACAGTTTGAGAACCGCTGTGATAAGCAAAAATAAGCCAGTCAGAGAAAGTCAAGTAGCACATGATCTCACTCAGAAGCGGAATTTAATGAACAAAATAAACTGATTAACAAAATAGATTCGGAGACATAGAGGCATTGAACAGACTTTTGAATAGCAGAGGGAAAGCAAGGGAGGATGGGTGGGTGGGAAGAGAAAAAGGAAAGAACTTGCATGCGTGTATGTACATATATATAAAACCATGGACACAGACAATAGGATGGTGAAGGCCTGGGGTGGGTGTTGGAGGTGGGCTAGAAGGGCTCAGTGGGGGATATATGTATTACTTTCAACAATAAAGATTTAATTAAAAAAATTAGTTATCTGTGAACAAATAGGCACAAAAGGAGGCACAAAGGTTTAAAGAAACCTTTAGCAAATACTTCTATTACTGTGATTCTCAACCTTCCTAATGCCGCTACCCTTTAATACAGTTCCTCATGTTGTGGTGACCCCCAATTTCACTGTTACAAATTGTACATAATTAAAACATAGTGATTGATCACAAAAACAATATGTAATTATATATGTGTTTTCCAATGGTCTTAGGCAACCCCTGTGAAAGGGTCATTCGACCCCCAAAGGGGTTACGACCCACAGGTTGAGAACCGCTGTTCTATAATGTGAACCATCTCCTCCTTTCCCTCCATTTCCCTAATTTTGCTCTATAGACTTAGTTCTTTGCATATTCTTTAAAATCCGTGCCCATGTATGAAGAAAACTTTGCCCGAAGCCCACTTCAAGGGGCTTATTAGTCTCTAACATCTTGGCAAGAGTAAGGAATTTGGCAGTTGAAAATTCACTCCTCTTCATGAGTCCAACTTTCTTGGGCAGAGAAAAGTGACATCAGGTCCATCATTAATATGAGGGGATGGAGGGGAAGGGAAGCTCTCACCTTACCGCAGTAGAAAATATCCTCTCTCTTCACCCTTCCTTCTGCTATCTTCTCTCTGATGGCCTCCCCCACTTCGTTCTCATTCTGGTAGCTGTAGGCCCCATCAATGTACCGGTACCCAACATCGATGGCGAACTTCACTCCTGCTCTACAGCTCCCCTTAGGAGTCTGAAATAAAGGGGTTGAAGTTTGGGAGAAAAGAAATGAGTCTTTCATTTAATTTAAACGGTATTAATCAGGACACTGCTGTAGAGTGAAAATGACAAATTCCCAATTACATGCTGTTGTGATTGGAAGATGGTATCTAGAGGCTGGAGAAACTGACCTTCTAGGGAGCATTCCATCCTCAGTGGGAGACTCCATCCATCCCAGGTCTGCCCTTAGATTTGTGGTTTCAGAGATGTGACTTGGTCAATGTTACCAGTGACAAGATATTTCATGGTTTCCATGCTATACGAAGGCACAGTTCATTGACATCGGTTCAGTTATAAATCAAAGGTTTGGGTGAGTAAACTGAGATATAGCCACTGAATGGAAAACTAACAGGTAGTAAAAAGGAATGAACTATTGATATACACAGCAGCATGGATGAATATCAAATAAGTATACTGAAGAAAAGAAGCAAGACAAAAAAGAATGGGAACAGATTCTAGAACAACAGATGATGGCTGGCAGGATGGGTGTGAGTGAGTGAGGGGGTGAAAGGAGAGTGTGTGGATGTATGTAGTGTGTGTGATTGAGTGAGGGACAGGAAAATCTAGCAGGAGTATCAGAGGCTGGCAGACCAGGCTCTCCTGGGCAGGGAGCCCCTACCACTGCTGCAGGCACTCTCCAGCCTGCGGGGCTCAGGCATGGAGCCCAGACCATCTTGAAGGGGAGAGTGGCCTCCTCTAGGAACTCATCAGCACAACCATCTAGACTGGCTTTGGAAACTGCCCATGACCCTGCAGCCACACCAGCCAAAGTCCTGCTTCCCCGCCCACAGACCTGCAGATCTGCAGACCCTAGGAAGTCCATCTCCAAGGGTGCATAGATCCCGCAGCAGTAAGTGTGAATTCTACCTCCCCAGCTGTTGACCTCTGGACACCAAAGTTGCGTTTCCAGTGTGCAGGCCTCCTGAGCCCATGGCCTGGCTCCCAGAGGCCTCGGCGAGCCCCCGCTGGGTGCGCTCATATCCAAACAAGGGAACACAGCCCTGACAACAGAAAGTGGGACTTCCCCCTTCCCACCTGCCTGCCCAGAGACACCACATTAGCGTGGCTTCAGCAAGTGGGTCCCTCTGAGCCTGCCACCCTGGCCGGTGACTCCCACGTGCCTCTGGGAGCCGCCACTGGGTGTGCTCACATCCAACCAAGGGAATAAGGCCCTGGCAGCAAAACTTGAACTTCTCCCTCCTCAGCTGCCGACCTCCAGTCACCACAGTGGCACTGATCCAGCGCTCAGGCCCCCTGAGTTCACTGCCCCAGTAATGTGGCTCTTGGGTTCCACTCTGAGCTGCTACAATGTGTGACTCTGACTGCCGGCATCCAGTCCCCACGGTTGGACAGATATTTAAAAAAAAAAAAAAAAATGAAACTAGACCACCAACTTACACCATACACACAAAAAGAAACTCAAAATGGATAAAGGACTTAAATGTAAGCCGGGAAACAAAAAAAAGTTTAGAAGAAGCCATAGGCAGAAATATAGCAGACATTTGTCATAGCAATAGCTTCAGTGATATAGCTCCTAGGGCAATGGAAACTAAGGAGAAAATAAAATAATGAGACTGCATCAAAATAAAAAGCTATCTTTGCTAAGGGTTTAATCTCTAAAATTTACAGGGAACTCATACAACTTAAAAAAAGGAAGATAAACAGTCCAATCAAAAAATGGGCAAAGTACCTAAATAGAGTACATACAGAAGGCCAAGAGACATATGAAAACATGACTAATCATTCAAGAGATGCAAATCAGGAGAGAGACCAAGATGGCGGCGTAGGTAAACACCGGAGACCGCTGCCGCAAACAACCATTTCAAAAATACAACTAAAAGACTGAACGGACATCACCCAGAACCACAGGAAGGCTGGCTGAAGAGAGACTCTACAACTAGAAGGAAAGAGAACAGCAAATCGAGGCTCAGAGGCGGCGCAGTGTGGAAAATACAAAGGTACCGAGGTGCGCGCGCAAAGCGGGCTGGTGGCTGAGGGCGCGGTTGTCGTTTTCTGCCGGGAGTGAGTCTCAGACTCTGGGCTCCAGATCCGGGCGAGTCTCTAGGGACCCAGACTCAAACGGGAGAAGCGGGATTATCCGGCATCAGTTGGGACCTGAGGGCAGCTTTCTCTCCGAGGTTTGCAGCGGCTGCCGGGGTTCTGAGAAGCAGAGCCTCTGGGAACGGGACTGAGCGTGGCCATAACTGCTCCCTCCACCCGCCCTGTTGATCCCGCCCCGCCCAAAACCTGCGCACAGCCATTTGCCGATTGCCTCAGGCAAAGGCTGGATTAGCACCTCCCCAGAAGGCAGACGTTTTCCACACAGCTGATTTCCACAGCCAGCCGGCCTGGTGGTCAAACCCCTCTAGTGTTAACTACAACAATTAAGGCTTGGCTAGAACAAGACTGCGCACAGAGACCACAAGGGGGTGCACCAAGAAAGCATAAAAGATGCGGAGACAAAAAAACATGACAGAAATGGAGGATATGGAGCTAAGAATCGCAATTTTGAGGGCTTGCCATAAATTTGTGCAGAGCCTCACGAAAACTAATGAGACCCTCGATGCTACGATAAAGAAATTAGAAAGTAAGCATACACGGACTGAAATAAAGAATATTATACCCAATAGCAGACCAGAGGAGTACAATAATCAAACCAAAGATTCGACAAAAAACACCCAATTGGAAAAGCAAAATGAAAAAAGAATCCGAAAGTGTGAAGATAGTGTAAGGAGCCTCTGGGACAGCTTTAAGCGGTCTAATATCAGAGTCATGGGAGTGCCAGAAGATGAGAGACAGCAAGATATTGAAAACCTATTTCAAGAAATAATGGCAGAAAACTTCCCCCATCTGGAGAAAGAAATGGACTTACAGGTCCAAGAAGCGCAGAGAACCCCAAACAAAAGGAATCCAAAGAGGACCACACCAAGACACATCATCATTAAAATGCCAAGAGCAAAAGGCAAAGAGAAAATCTTAAAAGCAGCAAGAGAAAGAGGCTCAATTACCTACAAGGGAATACCCATACGACTGTCAGCTGATTTCTCAACAGAAACTTTGCAGGCCAGAAGGGAATGGCAAGAAATATTCAAAGTGCTGAATACCAAGAACCTACAACCAAGATTACTTTATCCAGCAAAGCTATCATTCAGAATTGAAGGTCAGATAAAGAGCTTCACAGATAAGGAAAAGCTAAAGGAGTTCATCACCGCCAAACCAGTATTATATGAAATGCTGAAAGGTATCCTTTAAGAAGAGGAAGAAGAAGAAAAAGGTAAAGATACAAATTATGAACAACAAACATGCATCTATCAACAAATGAATCTAAGAATCAAGTGAATAAATAACCTGATGTACAGAATGAACTGGTGATTATAATAGAATCAGGGACATAGAAAGGGAATAGACTGACTATTCTTGGGGGAAAAAGGGGTGTGGGAGATGCGGGAAGTGACTGGACAAAAATCATGCACCTATGGATGAGGACAGTGGGTGGGGAGTGAGGGTGGAGGGTGGGGTGGGAGCTGGAAGGAGGGGAGTTATGGGGGGAAAAAAGAGGAACAAATGTAATAATCTGAACAATAAAGATTTAATTTAAAAAAAAAAAAAGATGCAAATCAAAACAACAGTGAGGTACCATCTCACACCTATCAGAATAGCTGTCATCAACAAATCAACAGATAAGAAGTGCTGGCGAGGATATGGAGAAAAAGAACCCTCTTGCACTGCTGGTGGGAATGCAGACTGGTACAGCTATTGTGGAAAACAGTATGGCCTTTCCTCAAAAAATTAAAAAAGGTACTTTCATTTGACCCAGTAATCCCACTTGTAGGAATGTATCCCAAGAAACCAGAAACACCAATCAGAAAGGATATATGCACCCCTGTGTTTATAGCAGCACAATTTACAACAGCTAAGATTTATAATTTTTTTTTTTTAATATATTTTATTGATTTTTTGCAGAGAGGAAGGGAGAGAGGTAGAGAGTTAGAAACATCGATGAGAGAGAAACATCGACCAGCTGCCTCCTGCACATCTCCTACTGGGGATGTGCCCGCAACCCAGGTACATGCCCTTGACCGGAATCGAACCTGGGACCTTTCAGTCCGCAGGCCGACGCTCTATCCACTGAGCCAAACCGGTTTTAGCAGATTTATAATTTTTAAATGTAGCATTAGAGAATTCTATATAAATTCTAACAGCTTTGTTAGGAAAATAAATTTTAGAGAAAAAAATCAGAAAGATCAAATAGAATACCATATATGGAGACTGAAATAAGTGATATGATAGGAGAATCTGAAGTGCAAAGATTTTTTTTCACAATTAATGACAATCTCAATAAAATAAAAGAACTCTCAATAAAGAGTTCTGTTTCCTAAAATGGCCAACAGCATCCTTCCTCCACTTGAGAAATGAGCAAGTCCTTAAGGATGAACTTTCTTTTTTTTTCTTTATTGATTAAGGAATTACATATGTGTCCTTTTCCCCCCGTTATCCCCCCGCCCCACTCATGCCCTCACCCCCCTGTTGTCTGTGCCCATTGGTTAGGCTTATATGAATGCATAGAAGTCCTTTGGTTGATATCTCCCCCTTACCCCCACCCTCCCCTACCTTCCCTCTGAGGTTTGACGGTCTGATCGATGCTTCTCTGTCTTTGGAACTACAGGATATAACATATGTCCTAGGGCAACATATTTGTATGGTATTGTGCAATAAGTACAATACATGAGTCTGAAAACCCACTTGGAGTGATTCATTTTAGCATCACTCCCTTTGACCTACTTGGAAAATGTGTGCTTCCCATCCCTGAATTTTAGGCTGTGTGACTCTAAAGGTCCTAATTCACAAGGGAAATCAGCCTCCTGATTGTAAGACTTCAGCATTCAAGGAAAGAATTGCCATGTTGGCAGGGGTAACATACCTTATCACAAGAGGTTAGGTGAACCAATGATACTTATTACCAATTGTGATTGTTAATGGACAAGGCAGCAGCCATAACTTGAGAAGGTAGTTGACTAGAGATTCAGACAACTCAGGGATGAGGATTTGGGACATAATACTAGGTAAGTCACCCAGACTAGCAGAGATATTGGCTAAGGATACAGGGAACTTAGAATGGGTATTCTGGGAGGAAGAGAATAAGTAGAAGTTACAATTGAAGACAGCTTTAGTGGCAAGGGCCTTATTCATCCTGCTAATCTACCTCTTTAAATATTTTCCCAGGAAACAGACCAAACAGAATTCTGGAAGAGCTGTTCCCAGGGGTGAACTTAGCATATAAAGGCAATTGACAGCAGGGGTAGAACATGTCATAATGAACTGCATTTCCTCAGTCCTCAGAAGTGTTGGCTGCTCATTACTCACATCTGGTTCCCTCTATGGATGACCCAGGGTATAAAGGCCTGATGCTCTTACCCGAACTCAGCACAACTCTGTGGCACCATTCCCATTCCAGAACTCCCTGTGGCATTGATGAGCAACTGCATCGCAGTTCAACTGTCCCCATTGCACACACCCTTACAGGTCTGGTCTCTGAGAGTACTCTCCAGCAAGCCTCCTGCATGCAAATCTCCTCAGAGGCTGTTCCCAGATTTCCCAATTTAACACTTGGGTAGAGAAGGATTTCTTAAACAAGCCACAGAAAGTACTAATGATAAATTAAAGAGTGCTAAATGTGAGCACATTAAAATTGGGAATCTCTGTTCATCAGAAGACACCATTCAATAAAAGAGTAAAAAGGTATGTGGGAAGAGATATTTTCACATAGATATAACTCATATACAGATATTTTAAAAATCCACTATAGCAATAAGAGAAGAGAAATCCAATAAAGAAACATTTGTGGAAGACACAGCCACTTTGCAAAAGATCTCCAAATGTCTAATAAAAATATGAAAAATTAATCTCATGTAGAGTTTAAAGGAAGTGCAAATTAAAACCAGAGTTGCATAAATTTAAAAAATCAGCAAGTGTTGGTGAGAATGTTCCCTCATACTGTGAGCTCCCTTTTCATTTTGTTGGTGGTTACTTTTGCTGTGCAGAAGCTTATTTTGATACAGTCCTAGTTGTTTATTTTCTCCGTAGTTTCCTTTGCTCTAGGAGATGTATTTGTAAACATATTGCTACAAAGATGCATTTTAGACTGAACTGAAAGTGCTCAAATATGAACTTAAAAAATCACAGGCCATAAACTCAGTAATTTCATGTGCTTGAGATCAATAAAATAAGAAGCACTCCGCTGAATTTTAGTCAAGAAAGCAGAAAGATCCCATTCTCTAATCCAAGATCATTTTAAATCACAAATTGATTTAGTTTAATGTTTGGCTCAATACTCATTCAGCCAAACAATAGCCCTTGGAAGTTGCTTTCATTATTACAAAAAGTCAATCAATTAGATCCATTTAAAATGAATTACAGATTATACTTTAGAAACGTTTCTTATTTTTAAAAAAACAACAATACAGAAAGAGAGATAAATTTACCATTGGAGGGGTTGGGTAGGTACCATACCCAATGATAGGAATGCTGTTTCCATCACTTAGAGGTATGCGGTGATCTACTGCACTGAGTTCCATCTTGGAGAGCCTAGGACTTCAGATTTCTGGGAGTGATTCTGAACACTTATGGACAGGTGTCCTAGGGCCTATTTAATCAAAGTAAGGAGGACAAGAGGGAGGAGCAGTGGGAGGGAGGAGAGATTGACAGATCTATGTCTCAACCTGTTTTCTTCTAGGTTGTTATGGAAATACTGAGATTGTCCTTTGAACTATATTCGAGACATAAGAATAACTCAATTGAGAGTTTATGCTTATACCTCCGCAAAGAAAAGATTGAACAACAACAACAACAAAGGAAAGGAATCGAGTGGGGTTCTGTTAGGATGCTTTTGTTGCCAACTAACAGGTCTATCTCAAATTCTCTTAGAATATAAAGGAAATTTATTGGTTTGTATTCCTGAAAACATCAACATTAGGGCTAGCTTAAGGTGAGACTAGAGTAGTTCCTGTCCCAGAACTTCCCTGGAGATTCTGAGGCAGCAGGATTGGGCAGGGGTCTGGATTGCTACCACCTAGATGTAAACTTGGAAACATTGGGCCAGAGGATCAAAGGAAAAAGCAGGAAACAGTTTCACACCCTCTGTCTCCTGTCTTTTTTGACTCAATAGTCTTTTTTGGTTGAACCATCCATCGCTAAATCAATCAGAGTGGTCAAAGGAAATAAAAGACTGATTTGATTGCCTTAAGAGAATACTAGTAGAAGCCATTTCTACATGTGGAGTTGGGGTTAATCCTGTGGTTCTCAACTTTCCTAATGCCGAGACCCTTTAATACAGTTCCTCATGTTGTGGTGACCCCCAATGTCATTGTTACAAATTGAACATAATTAAACAATAGTGGTTAATGACAAAAACAATATGTAATTATATATGTGTTTTCTGATGGTCCTAGGAGACCCCTGTGAAAGGGTCTTTCGACCCCCAAAGTGGTTGCAACCCACAGGTTGAGAACCGCTGGATTAATCCCTCCTGGGAACATTCTGGATGTTGTTAATGAAAGGGAAAGAAGTAGTAATTAGGGAAACAATGGTTATTTATTTTAATCTTCCTCTGAAGGACTGTGCAACAGTCCATGGTGATGGAAGTGTCCTGAAGTTTTCCTGAAATTGACTTGCCCTCTCTCTAGGAAATTCATTCTTGCTAATATACACACAGGCAGTGGGCACAATAATTTCCACCAGCATGGGGCAGTGTGGAATGTGGGCAGTAATGGTCCTCAATATCAGTTGTCAAATCAGTCCATCACTCATTGCCACCTTTGTGTGCTAAGGTGTTAGCTAGAATGTCTCTTTATTATTGACTTTCTAGCTCTATGAATTTTAGCACATGTATAGATTTATATAATTACCATCACATGTAGGATACTGAAACCTTCTATAAACCAGAGAATGCCTTCATGTTATTTCTTTATAATCACCCCCTCCACCACCTGCACCCCCTGGAGAAGTCACTTCCTGTTGTTCATTCCTATTGTTTTATCTTTTGAGAATATCATATGAATGGAATCATACAGTATATATAGTCTTTTGAAATTGCCTTCTTTCAGTCAGCATAATCTGTTTGAGATCCAACCAGGTTGTGGCTTGTATCAATAGCTTATTTAGTTTTTATTGTTGCATAGTCTCCTGTATAATAAAAGCACAGTATGCAAATTGTCCCCTCAACTGGGATTTCATCTGGGAGTTTGACCAGGGGCTGGGCCAGCCGGGGGAAAGGTGGGAGGCCTCAGCTGGCAGCAGTGGTGGCAGCAGGCAACTTGGGGAAGGGAGGGAGACTCTGGCTGGCAGCGGTGGCAGCAGCTATAGGCAGCCAGGGAACGAGAGGGAGTATTGGCCAGCAGCCGGCAGCCACTAGGGACCCTACCAGTGCACGAATTTCGTTTGTTTTCAATTTTTGGTGATTGTGAATAGAACTGCTGTAAACATTTGCATACAGGTGTTTGTATGAACATTAGTTTTCATTTCTCCAGCAGTGAGATGGTTGAATCATGTGGTGTGTTTGACTATTTAGGAAGCTGCCAAACCGCTTTTCTCAATGGTTGTAACATTTTTCATCCCCACCAACAATGCATATGAGTTGCAGTTGTTCTCCATCCTTGACACAATTTGCCATTGTTTGTATGTTTTTACTATAGTCATTGGATAGATTTGTCATAATATCCACTGGTTATTTTAATTTTAATTTCCCATGTGGATAATGATGTTGAACATTTTTTCATGTACTTATTTGACATCTTAATTTCTTTTTGGTGAAGTGCCTTTTCTAGTCTTTTGCCTATTTTTTAATTCGTTTGTTTGTCTTAGTGTTGAGTGTGGAGATTTCTTGGTACATTTTTGATGCATGGTATTTACTGGATATGTGGTTTGTAATTTTCCCCCCCAGTGTGTAGCTTGCTTTTTCACTCTCTTAATTGTGTCTTTTATGGAGCAAAAATTTTTAAATTTTGTAACGTTCATTTTTTTGTATTGTGTTTTGAATCTGACCTCCAGATCCTCAGGTCATTCAGGCTGTGTATGTGTTTAAGTTGGAAAGTACACTTGTACCTTTCCTGTACAATGATGAGATTAGTAGTATTTAGTCACATCAACATGCAGTTTCGCAAAGACTACGACTAGAGAGGACATTCCTAAATGCACAGGGTAGTCTGACATTGATTCATAATGGAAGTGCTGATGTCATTAAAGCTAATGGGAATACCTTGAGATGTGGAAATTTAAGTCTTTGAGAACTTTGGTAATTTTTCATTTTAGAATTTGTTTTCTATATTTTTCTGAAGAGCAAGGATAAGGATAGTAGTTTGCGGGTAAAAGGCAATAGTTTTAAAAGTTTTTAAAACATAGTCCGGCAAGAAAAAGCACGATTTACCCTATAAATAGGCAAAGAGTGATCAAAGTTTACCAGAAAATACTGATTGAACCAACATTTCCTCTTTTATTTCATGCTATTTGCAGGCTAGCCCTTTTAAAGTGAATTTACTTTTGGAAAAGACTCATATGCCATGAGTGAATTTGAATCTGTGGTACCATAACTTGCTTGACAAGCTTTAGTTTTTGTGTTTAAGTGTGAACTATTAATGAACAAAATTAAATTAAGCTTATCAAAAGGTGCGTTACTATGTTTGAGACAGTGTTTGATTATTGAAAGTATCCACAGAACTCAACTTACAAGTTACAGGCTACAAACATAATATAGCAATGGCAGGAGAAGGAAATGTATTGGGAGAAATCTGGAGACCTCTAGTATAGACCTTTCTTACCCTCCTATCACTGGGGTGCTTAGGATATACTTTGTCTTAGTTTTTTTTTTTTTTTTAATATGTTTTTATTGATTTTTAGAGAGAGAGGAAGGGAGAAGGATAGAGAGATAGAAACATCATTGATTGATTGCCTCTTGTGCAACCTGGGCATGTGCCCTGACTGTGAGTTGAACAGAGAACCTCTTGGTTCATGGGTGGACATTCTACCCTGACCCCCACTGGCCAGGCTGTCTTCAGGTTTGAATCACCACTGCCATGTGTATGAAGCACCTTGGTACCAGACAGTCCAAACCTGTTCAATGTATGCTGGTTGCCCAAGTGTCTTTCAGCTATACGACCAGCCTAAACTCTCAACCCTCCCCAAACCAGGTGCAAGTTATGAATCCAATGACTAATACTAAACATTGCTGGTACATCTGCCCCCAAACAACTCACTGCCCTATGGTTACAGAACTTAATAGGTTCTGTAGTAATGTCAAAGTTCAGTTATGCTGTGTGCATTTCTGGAAATAAGTGTTTTGTCCTTCAAACCTGCTGAGATTAACCCATGCTCTACAAAGGGAATATTCAAAGATGTAGAAAGAGATAGACAATTTTTTCACACAGGTTAAATAATCAATGTAGGGAAGGAGAGTTGGTAGGTTCAAAATGTCACAATTATGGATAGTGATATGTGAAGGAGAAGCAATGATGGCAATAACCTGTCTCATGGCATTTAATTTATTTCATAAAATGTATTATAATTGTTTCGAATCCTGGGAGGAAAAAATTCTTTTAATACACAATTATTTCACTAGTCCTTTATTTAAACATGGGTATGCTTCTTTTTTCTTTTTAATTTATCTTTATTGTTCAAAGTATTACCAGTGTCCCTGTTTCTCCCTCCATTAACCCCTTCATCTTTCACCTGCCCACCCCCCCAGGCCTTCACAACACTATTGTCTGTGTCCTTGGATTATGCACATATGCATATAAATTCTTTGGTTAATCTCTTCCCAACCACCTTTCCACCCCAGCCTTCGCTCTGAGAGTTGTCTGTTAAACATGGGTATGTTTCTTTTAACCTGAAAAGTACATCATTGTTTATATGTATTCATATTAATATATTTTACCCAGGAAGATACACTTTAATTTTCATTTATCAGGCTTCTCCCACCCCTTTCCTCCTAAGCTTGGTGAACAAAAAGAATTCATACAATCATTATAAATTAATAAAAATCTGGAGAATCCAAGCAAACCTGATTATTTTTATTTACTTAAAAATAAATCTTAGTGGTACCTAGTGGTCTTTCCAATAATTCAATTATAGTTCAGTCATCAAAAGACATCTTAAGTAACAGAGATTTCCCAAATTGGGACATTTGAAAGCCTCAGCAGACTCTATATCAGGTAATGCTTTGATTTAGAGGTAAAGTGTAGAATGCAGCAAGGCAGTACAGGCAAACATGACAGGTTGGAGGGATGACCTCCCAGGCTCAGGCAACTCAGGACCCATATTTACGCACACAACATGCCATGTCTCCTGATTGAACCACCAAGATTGGTGTGCGGTATCTTAGCTCGGGCTAGAAAACCTGAAGTTCCCAGCATAGACTTTGATGACTCTGGCTACATAGTCAAGTCCAGCTAACTTAACTGGTTTGGCCAATTGTACACCATCAGTTAAAAAACTGAGCCGAACAATATCAACTGATGATCAAAAATAAATCCAGAGACATAGAAGCATCAAACAGACCATCAAACCTCAGAGGGAAGGCAAGGGGGTAGAGATCAACCAAAGGACTTGTATGCATACATATAAGCATAACCAATGGACACAGATAGGAGGAGGGTGAGGGCATGTGCTGGAGGGTGGGAGCAGCCAGGGAGAGGTGAAGGGGGAAAAAGGAGACCTATGTAATACTTCAAACAATAATGAATTTAATTACATAAAAAAGAAACGAAGGAAGGAAGGAAGGAAGGAAGGACGGAAGGAAGGAAGGAAGGAAGGAAGGAAGGAAGGAAGGAAGGGAAGGAAGGGTAAGAAGGAATGAAAGAAGGAAGGAAGAAAATAAGAAGGAAGGAAAAAAAGAAGGAAGGAAGAGAAAATAAGTATAAACCACAAAAAACAGAAACAAAAAAAAGCTGATCTGGGATGGAAGTGATTGCCAGGGGAGTTTTACCTTTTAACCAATTGATCCTAAAACTGTTCTCTTCTTGCCCAAAAGTCAATAATGTCATCCTGGCGACCCAGAGATATAGAGTTATTCTATCCCATCTGTAAATCAACTCTATTGTCCATATTGTTTTATTTTTCTGAATTTGGAGCCTAAATTTGGGAAAGGCAAAATCAAATCTTTTACAGAGAAATGTTATAAATGTAAGATGAAGAACCAGAGATAAGCACTAGTTATAGGAATTATTTTCTTTTTCAGGCAGTATTTTAAAAGCACATCACAAACACAAACAATAATTGTTAAAATGAGTTAAATGACCCTGGCCAGTGCCTCTAAGTGGTTAGAGTGTTGGCCCACAGACCAAAGGGTTGTGGGTTCGAATGCCGGTCAAGGGCACATACCTTGGTTGCAGGTTCCATACCTGGCCCTGGTGGTCAGGGTGCCTGAGGGGGGACAACCAATGGATATGTCTCTCTCACACTGATGTTTCTCTCTCTGTCTCTCTCTTTCTCTTCTGTCCACTCTCTCTAAAAATCATGGAAAAAAATATCCTCAGGTGAGGATTAACAAAAAAAAGATTTAAATGTATGCCAGAAATAATGAGGGCTAATGGAATATTGGGGCAATAAAATAAAATGTCCATGGTACAGAATAACTGACTTATTTTACAGAAAAAAATTCTAAATTGTAATTTACTTATTTGGTTCACTATAGATGTAATAATTTGTGATAAAGAGTTTATCAATACTCCTTTATATGTAAGCATTAAGCAGAGATATATTAATATACAACTAGTTAATAAACAAGGATTTTAATTTTTGTCTTAATATATAATAAATTTTTAAGTATCTATACTAATAAAAGTGTAATGTGCTAATTAGACCAGACATCTTCTGGACATCCTTCCAGACATCCTTCTGGACAAAGCCACGGTGATGGGGGCTGAGGCAGAAGCGGTTAGTGGTGACCAGGCTGGCAGAGGAGAGTAGTTAGGCGCAACCAGGCAGCAGGGAGGGCAGTTAGAGGCAACCAGGCCAGCAGGGGAGGGCAGTTAGGGGTGACCAGGCAGGCATGCAGAGTGGTTAGGGGCGATCAGGCAGGCAGGCCAGTGAGTGGTTAGGAGCCAGTGGTTCCGGATTGTGAGGGGGATGTCTGACTGCCAGTTTAGGCCCGATCCCTGTGGGACATACCTTGAGGAGCCTGGAATGGAGAGGGTACAGGCTGGGCTGAGGGACCCCCCCACCCGCCATGCATGAATTTTATGCACCGGGCCTCTAGTTTTAAATAAAACTATGTTTATTATATTGAATTTATAATCATAACTTGCAACAATTTCTTTGATAAATAAACAAGTCATTTATTATCTTATACCTATATTTGTACTTTTCTGTACCTATTAACATAGGATAGTCAACAATTTACATTAATTTCTATATTTAATCAAAGTAACCAATCATTTCAAAGAAATTAAAAATTTTCTTATGATAGCGAAAACTAAAGGGTATAAACCTTAGAACTGTCACACTACTATTTTTTAGTGAACATATCTTATATAATTTATATAAAAAATAAACATCCTATCTAATAATAGAGAAACATGGTAATTGACTGTACCTTCGCTACACCTCCCATTGGCTAATCAGCTCGATATGCAAATTAACCACCAACAAAAATGGCTAATTTTCATACTGCAGGCAGGGCAGGACAGCGCAACCTGCCAGTGCGCCACCAACCAGGGCAGCCTTAGAAGACCCAGAAGCCGGGGCCCAGAAGACACAGCAACCGGGTCTTTTTTTTTTTTTTTTTTAGATTGTGTAATTATTTATTACAAATAAACAGTAGTTTCACATCTGTCAAAAATGGGTCCTGTTTTTACATGTGTGTGCAGGTTCTGAATGTACAAGAAAGGTCATGTGCTTAGTTTGTCCATGCAAAGCTCACATGTATATCACTAAATACTTTAAAAATAGAACGATCTCTATTTGAACCAATCTGTTTAGATTTAGGATTAGTAAAACAGTATGAAACTAATGAAATACAGTGATAGGAATTAGGAAGTGTGACACTGATGGTTCTGAGCATGTGAAGGGTGAGGGACAGAAGGGTACACACGGTCTTCTCTTTAGTTCTGCCAGAGAGATGAGCTCTGAGGGTCGGAGCTGCTCCATGCCCAGAGGAGGTGGGTGTGGTCAGTGGCTCTGTTTCAGAACTTCCTGCCAAGCAGAGACCTTACCTGACCCACAGGAACCTTTTTACTCCAGAAAACAGAAAAAGCCAGTTCCCAATGGGCATGGGAAAACTAGTGTCCCCTCCTGTGCACGGTGTCCTGATGGGGTGACGGGGGAGGTGGCCGAGGGGAGCAGTGCAGAGTTGTTAGGCAGTGGAGTGGGAGTGGAAAGGCCATGAAATGTCCACAGTCCTGGCTGTGCTCACGGCCTGGGCAGCTCCTCCAGGCCCTGGCTGAGGGATTAGGGCTGATTCTCTCGGAAAGGGAATATTCCATGGGTAGAAGACTTACAGGCTCAGGGTGGGCCATGTGTTAGTTTGGGGCAAATCCCTCAGCATTCCTGCTGCCAAGCCCTCAAAGGAATGAGGCAGAGGCACCCCTCACCCCCAAGACCCCTTGTGGACATTTTAGCATCTACATGATTTTTAATCCCTTCAGGGAGACTTTCTATCCTGCAGTCCCATCCCACCCCACTGTTGCTGTTTGTCTGCCAGCTGGGTTGAGCATCAAGGGGAAGGGGGTTAATACTCACTGAAAGACTACTGATCCTACCGGGAAACCAACCTTTTTACTGTACTGTTGTAAATATCATATCCTTTATATCCTGTATATTGGCTTCTTTTAAATAAAGTGAAATGTCTTAGGAAAAAAAAAGGCAAGGCAGGTCGGGACCCAGAAGACCCAGAAGCCGCCTGATATGGTAGTAACTCTATCAGTAAGCACTCTGAAAGTCAGTGGCATAAGTGCACCAATTAAAGGACAGATTATGAGGGTGAATCAAAACAAAACCCACTTTAAATATAAAGACACATATAGATTAAAAGTAAATGAATTAAGCTGCAGCCTGTTTTTCTCAGTGGATAGAGCATTAGCCCGTGGACTGAAGGGTCCCAGGTTTGATTCCAGTCAAGAGCATGTATCTCAGTTGCTGGCTTGATCCCCAGTCCCTATCAGAACATGTGCAGGAGGCAACCAATCAATGTGTCTCTCCCTTTCCCTTCACTCTCTCTAAAATTCAATGGAAAAATATCCTTGGGTGAAGATTAACAAAAACAAAGTAAATGGATTAAGTAACATTAAAGAGATTATAAGAAAAATATATTCCAAATTTTGTTAGTTGTATAATGGTTATGTTTAAATTATTAACACCTAAGAAATTGGGTGAAGGGTACATATAATATGGTGTAGTATTTTATAGGTTTTTTTTTTACATGTATGAGATTATTTAAAATTAAAATATTAAAAAATTAATAAAATATTAATTGAAATGTATCTGCATTACATGAAAAATCTCCTAATTGCTTCTAGCATAATTTATTAAATTGTGCTAAAATTTACAAGGGTTCAATTAAAAATCTTAATTCTAAATGATAGAATAGAAAATATATAATAGTGCAGTTATAAGCATTTACTGAAAATAAAAATTTAAAGAAGTGAATTTAAAGAAGGGATTAGCCAAAGAAAATATATGCACAACCCATGGACACAGACAACAGTATGGTGATGGCCAGAGAGAAGTGGGGGGCAAGAGCTAGGTAGAGGGGGAAAAACAGGGGAAATAAGGACATCCTATATCCTATCTAATAATAGAGAAACATGGTAATGAGCCATACCTCCGCTACCCTTCCCATTGGCTAATCGGGGCGATATGCAAATTTACTGCCAACCAAGATGGCGGCCGGCAGCCAGGCAGCTTGAAGCGAACAGGAGGCTTGCTTGCTCCAGTGATGGAGGAAGCCAATGTTCTCCGCCTGCCACTGCTGGGCTCTGATCTTTCAGTTTAAGAAACATTGTTGCAAATATAGAAGCTAAAAAAAAAACACCCAGAAACCTGCTTTCAGCCAGATGGGCCTCAGAGTTGGAGTTGAAACAAAGTTTCAAATACAGAAGGTAAACACGCCCAGAAAACTGCTTTCAGCAGCCTAGGTCTCAGAGCTGGAGCTGAGCCTCAGAGCTAAAGGCGGCTCTCAGCTCCTGTGACAGCCATAGAAGGTAAATAAATCCGAGAATTAAAAAAAAAGGAAAAAAGGAGAGGTTGGGTGTTTTCAGTTGCCCGCCAGCATGAAAACGGCCCTCAGCCCCTCACCCAGACTGGCCAGGCACCCCAGTGGGGACCTCAACCCTGAAGGGGGTGTGACCAGACGCAAACAGCCATCATCCCCTCATCCAGGCTGGCCAGGCACCCAGTGGGGATCCCCACCCTGAAGCAACAAGATGGCGGCTAATTTGTATAGTGAAGGCGGGTGGCAGCGGGCAAGGCTGTCCGCGGTCCTGGGACCGGATCCGTGACCATGCTGGCGGGGGCAGTGCTTGAGGCTGTCCACGGTCCAGGACCCGGATCTGTGACCTGGCGGGCGGGGGGCAGTGCTTGAGGCTGTCCACGGCCCAGGACCCGGATCTGTGACCTGCCGGGCGGGGGGCAGCACTTGAGTCTGTCCGCAGTCTAGGACCCGATTCCGTGACCTGGCGGGTGGGGAGCAGTGCTTGAGGCTGTCCGCTGTCCCAGGACCTGGATCTGTGACCCTGCCCAGCGGAGGGCAGTGCTTGAGGCTGTCTGCAGTCCGGGACCCTGATCCGTGACCCTTCACGGCGGGGTGGCAACTCGCACAGAGGCGGATCGTCCTGGGTTGGGGAGGGCAGGATGCCTGAGTTCTGCCCAGCCCCAGTTACTCTGTGCAGGTGAGCAACGCAGAGAGCCTCTGGACAGGGGAGGCAGGCCAGCGGAGGGCAGCCTGTACTCCCACATGGCAGTGGTGACAGCTGTGAGCGTGCCAAGCAGAGCCTGCAGGCTGAGCTGACGTAGAGCCTGCAGGCCATCAGCGCCCAGGAGTGGCTGTGCAAGATCCGCCTCCTGGCCCAGAAGGTGCAGGATCACAGGGACAGCCACTATGGTGGGCCAGACTGACGTTCTCCTGGCCGCACCACAGGGGTCTGCGGATCTGCAAAGCCAGAGGCCTCCGGTGTGCACATCACCCCCTGGCGTGCGAACATCCCCCAGCATACTGTCACCCTCCCACGCCTGCAACAGTTGCAAACCAAGGTGTGCACAAGTTCCCCCCGCCTCTCCACCGCACTTCCATCAACCCAGCATGCCTAACACCCCCACAGGATGTGCACACATCCCCTCTCATGCACTCACGTCTTTTGGAGAGTGTCTGGGTGTTCTGGGTGCTGAGGGTGGGCGCCTGTGAGATGACAGTGAGAGGGCCGAGTGGTGATGCCCTGTTCCCACGGAGGACAGTGCAGCTACGAGATCACCTCTGAGGGGTTAATGCAGGTGCTGAGGCAGGAGCAGGTGCAGACAGACACACCTGGTGGGCGAGGGCAGCCCTATCTGAGGTGCCTTCGGTGAGCGTTGAAGATCAAGAACCCAGAGGCAGAGAGGAATTCCGTCCTCTCAGTGAAACAGTGGGATAGTCGGGGCGACTGTAGAGGAGGAATGTGCACTTTGGGTGCCAGCACCCATGAGTGAAGGCTGCCCTGACTGAGCCTTGCTTGCTTGGGGCCTAGCGCACTCCTGACGGGCAGCGGGTGACAGGACATGCTTTTCCGAATTAATGAGAGAAAACGTTGATTCTCCTGCTGCCCACGAAGGTGGAAAGTGAAGTGGGGAGATGTGGGGAGTGAGCAAGGTTCCCTGTCTGGGGGTTCCAAATCTGCTGTTGGTTTCTTTCACCGCTGACTAGAGATATATAGGAGGTCCCCCCAAAATGTATACATACTTTGAATACCTACTAATTCCAATGGTTTTAAGCATAAGAAAGAAACAACAATGGAGCTGTTATCTGTTAAAAGTGTGGGCACAAACAGGTAGTTAGACATTCCCTGAAGGGGCTCAGATTGGAGAGGGTGAAGGCCAGACTGAGGGGACCCTTTCCCCCCTGCCCCAATGCACGAATTTCGTGCGCCGGGCTACTAGTAATAATAATAAAAGGCTCATATGCACATTGACTGAACGGCAGAATGACCGGTTGCTATGATGCGCACTGGCCATCAGGGGGCAGACGCTCAATGCAGGAGCTGCCCACTAGCGGTCAGTGCACTTCCATATGGGGAGTGTCACACAGCCAGAAGCTGACTCATGGCTGGCCAGTGCAGAGGTGGTGGCAGGAGCCTCTCCCACCTCCGTGGCAGCACTAAGAATGTCCAACTAATGGTTTAGACCTGATCCCTTGGGGGCCTAAGCCTTTAGTCAGACATCCCCCGAGGGCTTCCTGGCTGCCAAAAGGATGTCTGACGGCAAGCTTAGGCCTGATCCCCCCAGGGAGTGGGCCTAAGTCGACAGGTGGACATCTGCCAAGTGGTCCTGGACTGTGAATGGGCTCAGGACTGGCTGAGAGACAGCCCCCCCCCCCCCCCCCCCCGCCCGAGTGCACAAATTTTTGTGCACTGGGCCTCTAGTTATATAATATGATTCTAAAGACATTTATACATATTCTTAATATTATAGAAAGAATGAAGTAACAATGTTTTAATTGCAGGTATTTTTCAACTGGGAAAACGTAAAATATTTATTTTCCTGTAAACCATGTACGGTACATAACTTTCTTTTTTTTTTTTTTTTTACTTTTGGAAACTTTTGCTGTTTGTAAGTATATTCCATATACTCCTTTCTTTGTCTGTCAATTCTTATTATTTTGAGTTTTACACCATAGAAAAAATACAATGTGCTCTGCCACCCACTTAGCACCAGTTAGAGGTATTCTATTCTTCTTTAATGATACTGAAGGTTTCCATGCTCAAATATGAGTCCCCATAGTTCTGCAGCATTTAGAAATATGTGTGCTTAATGGTTATGTCAGGCCCATGGGTTTATCATGATTTAGTGAAAAGAATTTTACCTCAGGGGCTGAGGAGTCCCAGGGGAAGATGTGGTACATTTTGATCACCAAAAAGAAAAACTGATTCAATCCCAAGACTGCCCAAGACTATTCTGTTTATTTTGTCTGCTAGTCATTTTGTTGCAAACCCTGTAAAGGTGGCCTCTACATCAAAGCCTAATTAAGAAGCAATAATAAAGAAACACTCATCAATATTACAGTGACAGTTCCATTTTGGTGGTCATCTGTTGTTTTGTACACCTAGCACTCCTGCCATCTTCTTAATGCAGTCCTCCCTCCATATTTTTGAAAATTGCTCCTTGACTTATTTTAGTCATGTGCTTATGTTAGAGGCTGCTCAATCACAGTATCTTCTCCATTTCTTGACCAGTGTCAGTTGGTCCAGAAAGTAGGCATGTAAAGTAGGGTGGGTCAATCAGAGTATTTCTTGAATTTAAAAAGCTCAAGCTGAGCCTGGTTGGCATGGCTGAGTGGTTGAGGGTTGTCTTATGAACCAGGATACCAGGGTTTGATTCCCAGTCAGGTCACATGCCCTGGTTGTGGACTCGATCCTCCGTGTGGAGTGTGCAGGAGACAGCCGATCAATGATTCTCTCTTATTATTGATGTTTCTATCGCTCTCTCCCACTCTGTTCCTCTCTGAGGTAAATAAAAATATATTTTAAAAAATGTAAAAAGTTCAAGTTGATTTGTACATGATGAATCAAGCAGTGCAGTTCCTGCCACGAGGAGGAAGATGATCTGAGAGAATGTCACTGACAAGCAAAGAAAAGCATAAACAGGTGATGGAGAATGTCCTGACAATGCTTGTGCTCCATGAGTCAGGCATTCCCCAAGTTCCAGCCCTTCTCACTGTTACATGAATCAGAAGATTGTGTGGAAGAGATCTTCTAAGGAGAAAGATGTGAAATATAAAATATAGGAAATCTATTTGGTCAAAAACAAACCAGAGACATTTTTAGTAGACAACATAAAAGTGGACAAGGATTAGAAGATCTACAATATATTTTGTATTATATATGATATAACCCATTATGTATGATGTCACCCATATTCAGTAAGTAAGACATTTTTTTTTCATATCAGACTGGAAAAATTTTTCCCAGTTGGAGAGCCTGTGGGTGAGCAGGCATTCTCATGCTTTTGACGATGAAATGCAAATAGTACACCCCTATGTGGGGAAATTGGGTAATATCTAGTAAAATCGCATATGCATTTACTCATTGATACAGCAAGAAGCTGTCCATAGATATATAATCAAAAGCATAAAATTATATGTGCACTAAGTATTCACTTTCTAAATTATTCATATCTGCAAAACACTAAAAAGAATCTCAAAACTCCCCACTATTTCTCCAGACCGCTTCCTGAGCCTTCCGTAGACCATTCCACAGTTGTATTAAGCCAGAGGCTTCTGGTTGGTGGTTAGACCATGATCTGTGTGGACTTGAGCCTATTAGTATCATTTTTTTTCGCAATAAATGTGACCTGCGGTCAGAAGCATGGTTATGTGGCATTATGTAAATCTGCATTTTCTGGAAGAAGTGCCAAAGTGTCCATTTCAGTGAGGACAAATACTGTCCTTTCTTTGATAGAAGGGGTGCAGTGTAATCAATCTATCACCAATAAAATCAAAACCTTTCTTCAGAGAATAAAGCAGTATCTGCTGTTGTGTTTTGGGGTACTACGAAGTAACAGGTTCATTCTCTAACCATCTATACAACCAGCTAGTCACTGCTCATGAATTAGTGTTGACCTTTACTTTACACTGGTACTCTGATCACACAAGGTGGACAACTCTATATACTAGCCTGTGTTCTGCACTCTGGGAGAATTTTCCTTCACCTATATCTTCAGGGCTACTCTGGCGCAAGGCCACAGTGGAGCAGTCGTCTGCTTCTGTGTGGTGTTGGCCGATTTTCATGCCAAATAACTGCACACCAGGCCTTTGACTTCCTTCCTTTATTAAGTAGTCCTATGGAACTTCCCATAAGATGTAGGTATAGTGAAACCACAGAATACAAGGATTGTTAACAATGGCGACCATTACCCTCCCTTGGCTTGAAAAGACAAAGAGAAGGAGTGGTTCCTGAAACCAACAGAGTGATTGTGTTTCAGATTTTGTTTCTTTATAAAACTGTGTTTTACTTTATTATTTAAAAAATTTTAATATGTTTTTATTGATTGTTTTAGAGAGAGAGGAAGGGAGAGGGATAGATAGATAGAAACATCGATGAGAGAGAAACATCATTGATCTGCTGCCTCCTGCATCATCTCCTAGTAGGGATCAAGATTGCAACCCGGGCATGTGCCCTGACCAGGAATCAAACCAGTGACCTCTTGGTTCATGGGTTGATGCTCAACCACTGAGCAACACCAGCTGGGCTAAAATTGTGTTTTATTATTTGTAGTTTTTCCTATGAACCATCTACTGATGAAAACATATGTCAATGCAAAGCCTTGCACACTAGTGTTCATCACAGATTTATCCATAAGAATACAAACTGGATGACTCAGCAATTCCACTTCTGGGAATATATCCAAAGAAACCTGAAATACTATATGTTTCAGGATATATGCACCTCTAAGTTCATTGCAGTGTTATTTACAATAGCCAAGATTTGGAAGCAGTCCAAATGTCCATCAGTAGATAAGTGGATAAAACAGCTATGGCACACACAATGGAATATTACTTGGCACTAAAAGGAGGAAAATTTTACTCTTTGCAACAGCATGGATGGATCTGGAGAACATTATGCTCAGTTAAATAAGCCAGTCAGAGAAAGACAAGTACTATATGATTTCACTCATATGTAGAATTTACTGAACAAACTGAACCAACAAGCAAAACAGAGACTCACCCATAGATCGCAGGCAGACAGCTCTGGAAGGGGGGCATGGCACATGGAGCAATTGAGAAAAAACCCCAGAAAGAACTCAGGGACATGGACAACAGTATAGTGATTGCAGGGGGAAGAGCTTGGTGGAAATGGAAGAGTGTAAATAGGGGATAAATGCCATAGCAAAAAAAGGAATACAAAGCAGAAACAACAGCAAAGTACATTCATGGGTGGATTGATAAACAAATTGTGACATATTCATGCAAAGGAATGTGTTTTGTTGCTACTCAGTAACAACAGGGAAACAATTCCTTACGCAACAACATCATTGAATCCCAAAGTCATCATGCTTAAGGAAAAGACACAAACGTGCACACATTTCATAATTCTATTTACATGAAACTCTAGAAAAGACAAAGCTCATCTACAGTGATACGCTGCTCAGTGATTGCCTGAAGTCTGGGATGACACAAGAAATCTTTTAAGATGATGGAAATTGTTTCCTGTTTCTAATTGTGGTGGTGGGATATATTTTGTGAACTATTACCTAACTATACTCTTAAATGGTATGCATTTTATTGTTGTAAATTATACCCCTATAGCATTGATTTAAAATATATTAATTACACTTTTAATCACTTCTTAGAGGTTTATCTTTAACTCCATTTACCACTTTTCTGATTTTTATATCATAGTTATCGTGTATTTTATACATATTTTAATAGCTCCCACATTATATAGTTTTTTTGCTTTCAATCAATGGTTATTTAGATTTACCCAAATTGCCGATTTTGTGAAGTTTGTTTTTTCCCTTCTTTCCTTCCTTCCTTCCTTCCTTCCTTCCTTCCTTCCTTCCTTCCTTCCTTCTTTCCCTTTCCTGGCTTTACTAGCATTGATTGAGTTATTTCAGTTTATTTCTTTTTCCTTGCAGTGGTTGCTGTCTTCTATGTCAAGCCTTATTAAAGGTTGGGTGTTTATCCTTGTCTTGTCATTTTTTAATATATTTTATTGATTTTTTTACAGAGAGGAAGGGAGAGGGAGAGGAAGAGGGATAGTGAGTGAGAAACATCAATGAGAAACGTCGATTCAGCTGCCTCTTGCACGCCCCCTACTGGGGATGTTCCCGCAACCCAGGTACATGCCCTTGACCGGAATCAAACCTGGGACCCTTGAGTCCGCAGGCTGATGCTCTATCCGCTGAGCCAAACCAGCTATGGCTCCTTGTCTTGTCTTTATATTACGATTAGTCAGTAAACGTGACATTGGTCTGGGGTGAATCTGAACCAAATCTAGAACTTGGAGCCAAGGTGAATCAATATACTTTTGAAGGCTCTTTCCATAACACCTGCTGATTATTGCAGTGCTGTTGAAGAAGAAAATGCATTATCGCATAAGACACATTATAATGTGATTATTATTGATGTATCTGTCTCTCCTAGACAGTGAGCTCTTGGAGGTAAGGTACTAGCACAACATAATGCAATAGAGGCTGAAAAAGTGTTGTTGAAATTCAGTTTGTATGGATGGTGTAGCCTCTAGATAATGAAGTCAAGAACTTCAGAGTTGGAATAAACTTTGTAAAGATACTGCAGTATTAACAGAGTAACACAGTGTTAATGTCCTAATTGCACCATTTGTTTAATGGTTTGGCACTCTTATTACAAATCAGTTGAGCATAGACACATGAATTTATTACTATTTTCGGGCACTCAATAACATTCCATTGATCTTAATGTCTGTTGTTACACTAATACCAAACTGTCTTGACTGCTTTGCTTCATAGTAAGTTTTGATATCTGTAAATGTGAGTCTGCCTAATTTGTTCATTTTTGAGATTGTAGTTGTTTTGGGTACTCATTGGCTCTTGTAATTCCATATGCATGTGGCGTTCAGTTGTTTCAGTATCATTTGTTGAAAAAACAATAATTTTGCCATTGAATTACCATTGCTCCTTTGTCAAAGATCAGTTGAATATGTTTGTGCAAGTGTATTTTGGGGCTCTCTAAATTGTTCTTTTGATCTATTTCTCAGTTCTTTCATCACTACCACACTCTCTTGATATTCACAAATTTTTGACGTGCAACAATCTCTTCATTGGTGGCTTATGTGGTGGTAAAACCAAAGGATTTTTATTCGTGTGGCCTCATTTGTAAGAATGGACTTTACTATTAATTCTCAAGAATTAATAAATTGACTAGTTGGGGAGGAGGAAATAAGAGGGAGAAGATGTTTATTTCAAAATTAATTAAATGGAGGAGAACCAAGATGGTGGCGTAGGTAAATGCCAGTATGCGCAGCCTCCCTCAACCACATCAAAAGTACAACTAAAATTCAGAACGGTCATCATTCAGAACTACCTGAAAGCTGGCTGAATGGAAGTCCTACAACTGGAAAAGAAAAGAAGAAAGTACATTGAGACTAGTAGGAGGGCCAGAGGTGCTGAACAGGCTGGTATGGCACCTGTGTGTGCTGTTTTTTTAATCGGAGGGAAATTGTCTCTGTGCAGGCCCCCTGTGAGGAGCAAGGGGTCCCAGCCACACACCAGACTCATCCCAGGGTTCCAAAGCTGGGAAGAGAAGTCCCTGTAACTTTGAGCTTAAATACCAGTGGGGATTGGGGCTGAGTGACAGGGAGGCTGCTGGAGACCCACGTGTTCTTTTTAAAGGGCCGGTATACTAACTCACTCAGGCTCCATCCCTCTGAGCCCCATCATTGGGGAGCTTTGGGGAACCCAGACACATAGGGGGATGAACTGGATTGTCTGGCATCAGTGCAGGAAATCAGAGGTGGCTTTCTCTCAGACGGCAGTGTTTGCAGGGGTCATTGTTCCCTGTTGCAGAGCTGGCTGGCAGCCATATCTTGCTAGTAATTTCCATCAGCATGACTCACATTGTTAGCTCAGTCCTGGTGATTCCCTGAGACCCTGCCTCATCCAATTTGCAGCCATACCTAAGTTGTTTGCAGCAGCTTTTCCATATGAATGGCCTGTCCTGGCTCAGGCTTCAGACTTCCCTAAAGTCTCATACAAGCTGCCCCTTGCATCAGCTTCCCCAAAACCTATAAATAAAAGGCCCAAGACCTGGCATTAGCACCAGCCTGCCTTGCTTCAGAGCTGGACCTTGCCTGGGCACTTCCTAGCCCCATACAAATAGCAGCCATTTTCAGACCTCTGTAGCTTCAGCTGGGTGGCCCCAGGCAGTGTCTGACTTTGCACCTCCCTGGAAGCCCCAGAACCAGGGCACCTGGTGGACAGCCTCAGACCATAGCAGATTACAGCTGTACATATCCACAAGTGACACACTCAAGGGATAGACTCAGTGAGCATCAGAGCCCCACTGAAACAAGTCCTGCTCCATAGGAGTGTCTGCTGCACAACGGCTCTTCCATTGTAGTTGCAGCTGGTCCTTACAGCCAGTTGGCCTGGAGGTCAACTCCTTCCAGTATCACCAACAGCAATCAAGGCTCAACTACAACAAGATGGTGCACACAGCCCACATAGGGATGTACTTAGAGTGCCCTGCTCAGGTGACTAGGGAGGCTTAACCACTAGGCCCTACAGGACACCTATTGCACAAGGCCACTCTAAGAATTCCAGGAGACCTAATACATAGAAATGCAGAGACAAAGAAAAATGTTACAAATGAAAGAAATGGAAGCAGGCAAACTACTAGATACAGAGTTCAAAACAATGGTTATAAGGTTACTTAAGAATCTGAAGGATAGCTTCAAGGTACTCAAAAAGAGCTTCAAGGGACTTAGTTAGACTTTCAGGGATCTTAGTGAAAATGTCAAAGACATAAAAAAAGAGCAGTCAAAAATTAAGCATATACTAACTGAAATAAAGAATAACTTACAGGGATTCACCAGTAGAGAGAGGATTCCGAGAATCAAATAAAAAATTTGGAGTATGAGTAAGCAAAAAACACCCAATCAGAAGAGCAAAAAGAAAAAAGAATTAAAAAATATGAAGAGAGTGTAAAGAGCCTCTGGGACAACTTCAAGCATAACAACATTCACATTATGAGGGTGCCAGAAGGAGAAGAGAGCAAGATATTGACAACCTATTTGAAGAACTAATGACAGAAAACTTCCCCTACCTGGTGAAAGAAATCGACTTAGAAGCCCAGAAAGCGCAGAGAATCCCAAGCAAGAGGAACCCAAAGAGGCCCACACCAAGACATATCATAATTAGAATGCCAAGGGTTAAAGACAAAGAGAGATTCTTAAAAGCAGCAAGAGAAAAGCTGTTAGTTATCTACCAGGGAGCACCCAGCTGATTTCTCAACAACAACTTTGCAGGCCAGAAGGGAGTGACAAGAAATATTCAAAGTGATGAATAGCAAGAACCTACAACCAAGCTTTCTCTAACCAGCCAAGCTATCATTTGGAATTGAAGGTCATATAAAGAGCTTCACAGACAAGAAAAAGCTAAAGGAGTTCATCACCACCAAACAAGTATTATACGAAATGTTGAAGGGTATTTTTTTTTTATTTTTCAATATATATTTATATCAATTTTCTTTTCTTTTTAAAAAATATTTATTGTTCAGATTATTACAGTTGTTCCTCTTTTTTTCCCGCATAGCTCCTCTCCACCTGGTTCCCACCCTACCCTCTCCCCTTACCCCCACCCCACTGTCCTCACCCATAGGTGTATGATTTTTGTCCAGTCTCTTCCTGCACCCCCACACCCCTTTCCCCCTGAGAATTGTCAGTCCACTCCCTTTCTATTCCCCTGATTCTATTATATGCAGCAGTTTATTATGTTGATCAGATTTTTTATTCACTTGATTTTTATATTCACTTGTTGATAGATATGTATTTGTTGTTCATAATTTGTATCTTTACCTTTTTCTTCTTCTTGCTCTTCTTAAAGAATACCTTTCAGCATTTCATATAATACTGGTTTGGTGGTGATGTACTCCTTTAGCTTTTTCTTATCTGTGAAGCTCTTTATCTGGCCTTTAATTCTGAATGATAGCTTTGCTGGATAAAGTAATCTTGGTTGTAGGTTCTTGGTATTCATCACTTTGAATATTTCTTGCCACTCCCGTCTGGCCTGCATAGCTTCTGTTGAGAAATCAGCTGACAGTCAGATGGGTACTCCCTGTGGGTAACTGACTTTCTTTCTCTTGCTGCTTTTAAGATTCTCTCTTTGTCTTTTGCTCTTGGCATTTTAATTATGATGTGCCTTGATGTGGTCCTCTTTGGATTCCTTTTGTTTTGGGTTCTATGTGCTTCCTGGACTTGTAAGTCTATTTCTTTCACCAGGTCGGGGAAGTTTTCTGTCATTATTTCCCCAAATAGGTTTTCAATACCTTGCCCTCTCTCTTCTTCTGGCACCCCCATAATTCGGATGTTGGTATGCTTGAAGTTGTCCTCGAGGCTCCTTACACTATCTTCATATTTTTGGATTCTTTTTTCTTTTTGCTTTTCCAGTTGGATGTTTTTTACTTCTTCATACATAAAATATTTGACTTGATTCTTGCGATCCTGTAGTCTGCTGTTTGAACTCTGTATAATATTCTTTATTTCAGTCAGTGTATGCTTAATTTCTATTTGGTCCTTTTTCATATCCTCGAGGTCTCACTAGACTTATTGAGGGTCTTATTAAATTTATTGGTGTTCTCACTAGACTTATTGAGGGTCTTACTAAATTTATCGGTGGTTTCTAGAAAATTCTTGAAAAACCTTAAAACCGTGGTTTTGAACTCTATATCCAGTAGTTTGTTTTCCTCCATTTCTGTCATTTGTGTCCTGTTTCTTTGTCTCGGCATTTATTATGCTTCCCTGTGTTGATAAAGTGGTTTTCTGTGCTGAGTGTCCTCTAGGACCCAGTGGTTTAGCCTCCCAAATTACCTGGGGTGGATACCCTTGGTGCACCCCTTTGTGGGCTGTGTGCACAGTCTTGTTGTAGTTGAGCCTTGATTGTAGTTGGTATCACTGGGAGGAATTGACCTCCAGGCCAATTGGCTGTGAGATTCAGCTATGTCTACGGTGGGAGAACTTCTGTTCTGGAGACACCCTTATGGGGCAAGACTTGTTTCAGTGGGGCTTTGGTACTCACTGAGTCTGCCCCCTGAGTGTGTCCCTTATGGATCTCAGGAATTGTAGTCTGGATGGTCCCACTCTGATCACTGGGTACACTGGCACTTGGAGGTGCTAATTTAGCCTCTGCCTGAGGCTATCTAGCAGGAGGTATGGAGAGATCTGCAGATTCCTCTTGTTTGTTTGGTATTTGGAGGTGCCCAGATGAGGCCCAGCTGTGAAGCAGTGCAAGCTGCTGTGGGGCCTTGGGCCTTCTTTTAGATGATCTGAGTCTCTCTGACCCAGCTGCAGTTTGTTAGGTAATTTTAGATAGCAAAGGGCCAGGTCATTCATATGCAAAAGCCTCTGCACACAGCTTGGTTGGGGCGGGGTCTCAGGGATTCAACAGGGCGGAGAAAACAGCTAAGGCGGATCCTCAGCCCTGCCCTAAGAGGTCCCGAATGTCAATGGCCCACGGTTATAGCTGCAAGCCCCTCTGAGAGAAAGCCGCCCTCGATTTCTGCCCACTGCCAGACACTCCAGTTTCTCCCCGTATGAGTCTGGGTCCCCAGAGACTCGCCCAGATCTGGAGTCAGGGCCGTGTGGAGCTTGTGTCTCTCTCCCGATTGAAAAAGACAACGGCATTCTCAGTTGCCAGCCCTTTCTATGTGCGCCTCCATACTGCTGCACTTTACTTCCCCACCTCCTCTGAGTCTCAGTGCGCTTTTCTCTTTACTTCTAGTTGTAGAATTTCCACTCAGCCAGCCTTCTGGTGGTTCTGGATGATGTCCGTTTGGTCTTTTAGTTGTATTTTTGAAGTGGTTGTGCGAGGCAGCAGTTTCCCGTGTTTACCTATGCCGCCATCTTGGTTTCTCTGAAGGGTATTCTTTAAGAAGAGGAGGAGGAGAAGGAGGAAGAAGAAGAAAAAAGAGGAAGAAAAATATGAATAATAAAATGACAATAAGTACATATATAGCAACAATTAAATCTAAAAATCAAAATTGTCAAAAAAAATCTAATGAACAAAATAAACTGGTGAATTAAATAGAATCAGAGACATAGAAACATGGAAAGACTGACAAATCTCTGAGGGAAGGTAGGAGAGGGTATGGTAAGAGATTAATCTATGGACACATACAAAAGGGTGATGAAGGAATAGGGTGGAACAGGATGGGAACCAGGTAGAGAGAGGGCAATGAGGGGAGTTCAGGGGGATATCTGTAATACTCTCAACAATAACTATTTTTAAAAACTCATTAAAAAATAATAAAAATATATTGTCAAGGGTGGGAAAAAAAGGACACATATGTAATACCCTTTGTAATGCTTTAAGCAAAAGAATAAATTAATTAATTTAAAAAAATAAATAAAAAATAATAAAATATGAATGAATCCAATAATAGATTAGTTTTAGACCCAGAAAAAAGACACACACACACAAAAGACTGTCTATTCCATGGTATGTTCTTGCCCATTTTTTCAAATATTAATTGACTGTAACAGTGGGGGTCAATTCTGGGGTCTCTGTTCTGTTGGTCTATATGCCTGTTCTTGGCCAGGACTAGGCTGTATTTATTACAGTGGCTTTCTAGTATAGTTTGATATCCAGCATTTTGATTCCTCCAACTTTGTTCTATTTCAAGATTGCTGCAACTATTCAGGATCTGTTTTGGTTTCATATAAATTTTTTGGGAGTATTTGTTCTGGATCTGTGAAGTATGCTATTGTTATTTTAATAGGGATTATGTTGAATCTATAGATTGCTTTGGGTGGTATGGACATTTTAATGATGTTGATTCTTTTAATCCATGAATACAGTATATGCTTTGACTTGTTTGTAGCTTCTATTTCCTTTTTCAATGTCCCATAGTTTTCTAAGTACAGGTCTTTTACCTCCTTGGTTAAGTTTATTCTTATGTATCTTATTTTTTTTTTGTTGCAATGGTAAATGGTAATTGTTTTTTAGTTTCTCTTTTCTGAGAGTTCATTGGTGAATTAAAATGTCATCAATTTCTGGATGTTGATTTTGTATCCTGCTACTGTGCTGAATTCATTTATTTAATTTGGTAGTTTTGAGTAGAGTCTTTAGGGTTTTCTAAATACAATATCATGTCATTTGCAAATAAGGATAATTTTACTTCCTCCTTTATAATTTGGATGTCTTTTTTATTTTCTTTTTGTCTGGACATTGTGTCTAGGATTCCCAGTAGTATGTTGAATAAGAGTGGTGAAAGCGGACATCCTTGTCTTGTTCCTGACGTTAGTGAAATACTTTTAGTTTTTGCCTATTGAGTATGATGTTGGCTGAGGGTTTGCTATATGTGACTTGTATTATGCTGAAGTTTGATCGGTCTATTTCCACTTTGTTGAGAGTTTTTATCAAAAATAGGTTCTGTATTTTATTGAAGGCTTTTTCTGCATCTATCGATATGATTATGTGATTGTTATCCTTTATTTTTTTTGTGTGATGTATCACATTTATTGGTTTGCAAATAGTGTACTAGCCTTGCATCCCCAGAATAAATCCCACTTGGTCATGGTGTATGATCTTTTTCATTTATTGCTGGATCTGATTTGCTAATATGTTGCTGAGGATTTTAGCATCTATGCTCATTAGGGATATTGGCGTATAATTTTTTTTATCCTAATTCCAAAACCAGATAATGACATAATACCTTTATCTGGTTTTGGAATTAGAATAATGCTGGCTTCATAAAAAGAGCTTGAAAGTGTTCCCTCCTCTTGAATTTTTTGGAATAGTTTGAGGAGGAGAGGCGTTAGCTCTTTGAATGTTTGGTAAAACTCTCCTGCAAATCCATCAGGTTCAGGACTTTTGTTTGCTGAGAGTTTTTTGATCACTGCTTCAATTATATTAGTTGTTGTTGGCTGATTCAGGTGTTCTGATTTTTCATGATTGAGTTTTGGAAGACTGTATGTTTCTAGAAATTTGTTCATTTTGCCCAGGTTGTCCAGTTTGTTGGCATATAGTTGTTCCTAGTATTTTCTTACAATTCTTTTATTTCTGTGGTGTCTGCTGTTATATTGCTTCCTTTCATTTCTGGTTTTATTTACTTGGGTCCTCTCTGTTTCTTTAAAATTTTTTTTTAATTTTAGAGAGAGTGGGAGGGAGGGAGGGAGGGGGGAAGAGAGAGAGAAAAACACTGATGTGAGAAAGACACATTGATTAGTTGCCTCCCACAGGCGCCCTGACCCAGACAGGGAATGGAGCATACAACTGAAGTATGTGCTCTTGACTGGGAATAGAATCCACGACCCTTTGGTCCATAGACTGATGCTCTAACACTGAGCCAACACTGCTAGGGCTCTCTCTTTGTTGCTTGATGTGTCTGGCTAAAGGTTCATCAATCTGCTTTATCTTTTCAAAGAACCATCTCTTGATTTCATTGATCTTTTGCATTGTTTTTAGTCTCCATGTCATTTATTTCTGCTCTGATCTTTATTTCTTTCTTCCTAATTCCTCTAGGCTTTTCTTACTGTGTTCTTCCTTCTTTTATTTTAGTATTTTTATTTTTATTTTTAAAGAGATAGGAAAGAGAGGGATAGAGAGATAAAGACATTGATGAGAAAGAAACATCATCGATCTACTGTCTCCTGCACACCCCCTACTGGAGTTTGACCCCACAACTGGGGCATGTGCCCTGACTAGGAATCGAACTGGTGACCTCTTGGTTCATGGGTTGACACTCAATCACTGAGCTGCACTGGCTGGGCTCTTTCTAAATCTTTTAATTGTAGTGTTAGATTATGTATTGGAGCTTTTTCTTGTTTCTTGAAGTAGGCTTGTAATGCCATGAACTTCCCTCTCAAGACTGACTGGCTTCACTGTGTCCCATAAATTTTGGGTTGTTGTGTGTTCATTTTTGTTTGTTCCCAGGAAGTTTTTATTTATTTCTTGATCTCATTGGTAACCCATTCATTGTTTAATGACATGCTATTTAGCCTCCATGCATTTGAGTGTTTTTTTAAATTGTAGTTGATTTCTAGTTTCATGCCATTGTGATCCAAGAAGATGCTTGGTATGATTTCAGTCTTCTTGAACCTGGTATAGACTTGTTTTGTGTACTAACATGTGGTCTATCTTTGAGAATGTTCCACGTGCACTTGAGAAGAATGTATATTCTGTTGCTTTGGGATGAAGTGTTCTATAAGTATCATCCTATCTAGTGTGTCTTTTAAGGCTGCTATTTCATTGTTGATTTCTTTGTCTGGACGAACTATCCAGTGATTTCAGTGGTGTGTTAAAGTCCCTTATTATGACTACATTGCTGGTAATCTTTCCCTTAAACTCCATCAGTAGTTCTTTTTATATATAGGATGTCCCCCCAAAAATGTATACACACACATTGAATATTTATAAAGGCAGTAATTAAAATACATTTCATTTTCAAATTGAGCTATCAGCTATTAAAATGTGTATACATTTTGGGGGGGCACACCTTGTATCTGGGTGCTCCTGTATTGGGTGTGTACATGTTTACAAGGGTTATATTTTCTTGTTTGATTTATCCCTTTAGTGTTATGTAGTGACCTACTTTGTCTCTTTTATGGCCTTTGTTTTGAAATCTATTTTGTCAGTTATGACTTGCTACCCTCGCTTTTTATCTTCACTTCCATTTGCATGGAATATTTTTTCTATCCTTCACTTTTAATCTTATGAATTTTTTGTTTTAAGGTGGGTCTCTTGTAGATAGCATATATATGGGTCATGTGTTTTTATCCATTCAGCTATCCTCTGTCTTCTGATTGGAGCATTTAATCCATTTACATTTAAGGTTGTTATTGATAGATATTTATTGCCATTTTAATTTTCCTTTTACCTATGTTCCTCTCTCTCTCTCTTGTTTTCTTCTTTTTAAAGTAGTCCCTTTAACATTGCTTGCAATGTTGGTGGTGGTAATAATATACTCCTTTAGCCCTTTTTTGAGGGGGGGGGGGGGTCATGTCTGGGAAGCTCTTTATTTCACCTTCAATTTTAAATGATAGCCTTGCTGGGTAGAGTAATCTTGGATTTAGGCCCTTGCTTTTCATTACTTTGAATACTTGATGCCACTTACTTCTGGCCTGAATTTTTTCTATTGAGAAATCACCCAACAATCTGATGGGAATGCCCTTGAGACAGAATGCCCTTTCTGTCTCTCTCTTGCAGTCTTTAAGATGCTTTCTTTGTCTTTAACATTTGCCATTTTAATTATGATGTGTCTAAGTGTGGGCTTCTTTGGGTTCATCTTGATTGTGACTATCTGTACCTCCTGAACTTGTGTGACTTTTTCCTTCACCAGGTTGGGGAAGTTTTCTGTCATTATTTCCTCAAACAGGTTCTCTGTTACATTTTCACATTATTCTCCTTCTGGTATCTCTATAAAATGGAACTTATTACATTTTCTGTTGTTCCAAAGTTCCCATAAACTGTCCTGTTTTTTCATTCTTTTTTTCTATTTGTTGCTCTAATTGGGCATTTATTTTTACCTTGTCTTCCAAATCACTGATTTGATCATGGCTTCATCCAATCTACTTTTAATTCTGTCCAGTATATCCTTTCATTTTTAAAAAACATGTTTTTATTTATTTCATAGAGAGGAAGGGAGAGGGAGAGGTAGAAACATCAATGATGAGCAATCATCATTGTCCGGCTGCCTCCTGTACATTCCCTACTGGGGATATAGCCCAGAAACTGGGTATGTGCCCTGACCAGGAATTGAACCATGACCTCCTGGTTCATGGGTTGATGCTCAACCACTGAGCTACACTTGCTGGGTCTTCCAGTGTATTCTTGATATCTGATATCATGTTCTTTATTTCTGATTGGTTCTTATTCATGGTTTCTATTTCATTTTTCATGCTGTTGTAGCTTCACTAAGTTTCTTGGGATCTATCCTGTTTCCTTTTCTCCTTCTGGTATCTTAATAATATGCCTGTTATACTTAGAAAAACTTTTATTTATTGATTTTAGAGAGAGATATGTAGCGAGAGAGGGAAAAAGAGAAACATCAATTTGTTGTTCTACTTATCCATGCACTAATTGGTTGATTCTTACATGTGTCCTGATAGGGGATTAAATCTACAACCTTGGTGTATTGGGATGATGCTCCAACCAACTAGCTGTCATTCACTCCTTTAAGGGTACCCTTCCATTGTGTGAATATAGCACAAGTCATTTATCCTTTTGTCAGTGGCATTTAGTTGTTTCTAGTTTTTCCCCTATAACTTATATCAGTGATGGCGAACCTTTTGAGCTCGGCGTGTCAGCATTTTGAAAAAACCTAACTTAACTCTGGTGCTGTGTCACATATAGAAATTTTTTGATATTTGCAACCATAGTAAAACAAAGATTTATATTTTTGATATTTATTTTATATATTTAAATGCCATTTAACAGAGAAAAATCAACCAAAAAAATGAGTTTGTGTGTCACCTCTGACATGCATGTATAGGTTCGCCATCACTGATTTATATATTCTTACGAATACTTATTCATTTTTCCTAGTACATGTGCAAGACTTTTGCTACTTAAACAACAAGGAATTGCTAAAGAGAAGAGTATGTAGTGTTCTAATATAGTAAAAATTATAGAAAGAGTTCTGGTTTCCAGTCCAGCATGATGACTCTTAGAAGTCTTCATTCCCATTCACACGAGAAAAAGCTGAAGAAGCTGAAAATCAACAACTTTTCTTAGATCTATCTGAGGATTGAGGTAACAGGGCAAATCTCTGTTATTGGGGAGTCAGGCAGGTACAGACAGATTCTTGCAGTCAAAACTTCTGCAGGAACAAGTACTGAGTAGGAAAACCTAAATTGTAGCTAATGAATTATTGCAGGCTCAATATGGATAAGTATGAGAATTAAAAACTCCAGATGGGATAGCAGTCCCAGGGAAGTTCCCACACTTCTGTGAGTTTCACCTCCAGAAACGCAACCAAATTCTCACAGTAAAAGTCAAAGGCAATTCCTCTCGTGCTTCTGGCTGGGAGAAGAGAGGAGTACCCTGTTCTTAATAAGGTGTCATCTCAAAAGAAACTTACTTCATCAGAGCCTAACGTTTCACCAGGGTTAACAGACCTGGGGGAAGGAAAGTACCCAACTCCAGTCCCCTCTAGCCTTCATATCCCACCTAAGGGGGAGAATAGATGGAGAGCATTTGTGAATGTCATAGCTCAGGGCACAGCCTCACTAAAAGTCTGAGACCAAATTATAGGACTAGAGATTGTTTGCTTCCCTTCCCCCACATCAACAGGGCTCCTGTGTGATAACAGGATTACAGCAGAAAGAACTGGAAGTCTCAGACTTTACTTAAAAAGAAATGTTTAGGGAACCAAAAGACAACAGGTAAAGCACAATTAAGGACACAAAGAAATGTTAGCATCATGTGTTTCGCAAGGAACACAGTTTATCTTTACTTGGTGAGAGATAACTCTTCTTTCCTGGAGAATGCGGGTAATTAATGTAAGAATTTCAATATCACCACCTTACAACTCCCATTAAATAATCAATTTAGGTAAACATCACAATGGTTGGGAAAGCTTCTACATCCAAGTACAGTAGGCAACAAGGTAATTTGCACCATGTCAAACTATCCATCAACGAGAGAAACATGCCCTTACATCAGTGTTATCAGGCAATTACCACCTTAGTGGAGCAATCGATCTTAGTATGTCCTAATAATATCACCACCTGCCATTTGTTGCCTACTGATAAGATGACATGAATAAGTCATCCCTCATTAAAAAATATGTTTTTATTGATTTCAGAGAGAGGAAGGGAAAGGGAGAGAGGGGTAGAAACATCAATAATGAGAATCATTGTTTGGCTGCCTCTTGCACGCCCCTTACTGGGGATCGAGCCTGCAACCCGGGCATGTACACTGACCAGGAATAGAACCATGACCTCCTAGTTCATGGACAACACTCAACCACTGAGCAATACCGGTCGGGCAGTCATCACTTTTTTGGGCAATCTTGCCCAATAAGTTTAACTTGAATCTAACCAAATCTTTTGACCCACCTTCCAGTTTACAGGTTGTTAAATTACCATGACTATATATTATGGGTCATTCTGATACTGTTGTAATGAACAAGTTATTTCTAACAGAAAAGGGCCCTGGTCAGTGTTTCTCAGTGGTTAGAATGTCACTAAAGGTTAGAGTAAACCTAAAGGGTTGTGTTTCAATTCTAGTCAAGGGCACATACTTGGGTTGCAGGTTCTCTGCCCTGGTTGGGGCGCGTGCAGGAGGCAACCAATTGATGTGGCTGTTTCACATCAGTGTTTCTCTCTCTCCTCTCTCCCCTTTCCCCTTCCCTTCCTCTCTCTCTAAAGTCAATAGGAAAAATATCCTCCAATGAGGATCAACAATAACAACAAAATAACAGGAAAAGAACTAAGGGAGGGTCAGATATTATAGGCATGTCATTTGGGCAGGTTTGCCAGGAAGCTACAACTTTACACTCCCTAGGGATCCAACCCAAGGGAGATAGATACATGCCCAGTAAAGCTGGGGGTGACATGGGGAAGGTGCTTACTGTCAGACACACTTGAGAACAAAGGTCATTGTCCAGAATAGGCCTGGCCACTACAAGGGTGTGACATTTGGGATATTTAATCCCCTGAACAAAGAAGTTCACTCTCTTGTGCTTTTACTGCTCTTGGGATGTGTGTGACTCTGGGTTTGTGGGGCTCCCCTGTGTTTGCCCCCATGGCACATGGCCATGTGGACCCCACACACAGTGGATTAATGGACTGCAACTAGCTTGATACTGAACTGGACCAGGCTCCAACATGGAAAGGAAACACTGAACACTGGTTTTGTTTCTAGCTCTACTGAAACCCCAGGTACACTTCTTTTATGACTGGACTAAGAAATGGGACTTTGGAAACCCAGTTCCACGCAAATAAAATCACTCATTCTCTCATGTGAGTCTCAGAAAATTCTTTTTCTTAAGATATTGTAAGGACTCTACCCCAGCACCCAGTGGGGAAAAAGACCCTCCACTTCATCTGATAACAATTCTATAGGATGGCCTTGTCTCTTCATAAAGTGAATGCTATGGGAAAAAAAAAAAAATAGGAGAAATGAGACTAAGAACTCATGACTAATAAATACAATATGTGAATGTTGATTGCATCCCGACTTAAAAAATAAACTATGAAAGATAGTTTGGAAAACTGCAATCATTTGAATATTAATTAGATATTTGGAAATTATTGATAACTTTTTTAGATGGCATTGTAGTTCCACTGGTTTGTGGCAGTGAAAAAAGAAACCTCTGTGTAAAAAATAACTTTTAAATTCAGGTTAGCAAGTAACAAAATTTATATAATTATACTATTATTTTATTTTATTTATTTATTTTTAAAATATATTTTACTGATTTTTTTACAGAGAGGAAGGGAGAGGGATAGAGAGTTAGAAATATCAATGAGAGAGAAACATTGATCAGTTGCCTCCTGCACACCACCCACTGGGAATGTGCCCGCAACCAAGGTACATGCCCTTGACAGGAATCGAACCCAGGATCCCTTAGTCCACAGGCTGATGCTCTATCCACTGAGTCAAACCAGTTAGGGCTTCATACTATTATTTATTTGTTTGTTTTTTATTTTAGAAAGAGAGAGGAAGGGGGAAAGAGAGAGAGAAAGAGGGTGAAAGAAACATCAATTTGTTGTTCCATTTACGTATGCATTCATTGGTTGCTTCTTGTATGTGCCTTGACCAGAGATTGAACCTACAGACTTGATGTATTGGTACGTTTCTCTAACCAACTGAGCTACCTGGCTGAAGCTTAACATTTCATACTATTTTTTTTAAAGAATCTTTGTCTTCCCTTATCTAACATCTAGTGCCTCAAGAACTGTTTTTATGTATTTTGTCTGGTTTGTCAGATTGATTCAGGAAGGAAGTTAAATGAAGTCTGTATTGTCTGGCCGGTGTGGCTCAGTGGATGAGCTTCGATCTATGAACCAAGCTGTCAGAGTTTGATTCCAGGTCAGGACACATACCAGAGTTGGGCTGGGAGGCAGCCAGTCAATGATTCTCTCTCATCATTGATGTTTCTATCTCTCCCTCTCCTCTCTGAAATCAACCTATCATTTTGGGTGTCGAAGCTACAATGTTCTTCTACAGCCACATGGTGGCAATGTTGTAGAGGTGAACAAAATTTGCAGCTACTTAAGTTCCTGTTCTTTGTAGTTCAGATATTTTGTTTTGTAACCCACACCATCATTCTTTTAATAGTGTTTCTGTAAATGATGACTTGTAAATTCTCATGGAGTTACTGATAAATAGCCCATATGCTGAAAGGATTCTAGGAGCTAACGTCAAAGGATGTGGGCTCCAGCCTGCAGGCATTTTGGCTCTAGGAGATTTGCTAAACCTTCCAGGAAAAAACAGATTATGAGGAAAAACAGACCATCATGTGAGCAGCTTTGAGATGGTTATCAGAGGAGACTGTGTTGACTGGAACCTTAGCACCCTTAATGAGAGCCCAAAAGACCTTCAGGTTTCCTTTCTTCTGCCCCTCCCCCCCCAACCCCCCCATCCTAAAAGCCCTGTGTGTACTGAGGTGTTAAGATGGTCTTTGTGGTGAGAGTCCCTCATCTTCTCAAGCTTCCAGCTCCTGAAGTAAGCTGGTTTCCTTCCATCAGATCCTATTTCTTTCATGAGGCATGCAGTGAAGCTGGGCTCAGTATTAGTTTCAATTTGTACCTACCATCCTCCTTTAGGTAATCTCTGGCCTCCACCACCCTCTCTGTGATGCAGTGCTGACTGCATCCTAAGGGGAAGGCACAACACTGGTCTGAGGAAAATGGTGGCTTGGGATATTGATTTTGGGCTGTTTACTAGGAAACAAGACTAAGAATGAACCTTGGACCCCTCCTTCTTTTTTGTTGAAGAGATTCAGAGAAACTGACCTCATAACTTTAATTATGGTAAACTAGAGGCTTCCAGGAGGTGCCTGCTGGCTAAGTACGCACTGTTTCTGAGTCACTCAGCGAGGATTTCCCTGCCATGTGCGTCCCGCTCTTCTTCAGCTACTTACACATTACCCATTCTCCGTGTGAAATCCAATACTTCGTTTCCCCCTTTTTTCCTCCTTTGTCTAAAATGTCATACCTACTGGTGCCTCACTGTCTTGGGGATATTACAGATTTATCATGTCTATGTGATTTCCCCATGCACATGTATTAAACTTTGATTTTCTCCTGCTAATTTTTTCTGTTAATTTGGTTATTAGCCCAGCTAGAAGACCTTAGAAGGTGGGAGAAAACTATTAATATTTTTTACGCTGCACAATTGGAAGTCTTGAGGAATTTTCAAGATCTATTATTAAGTTAGAAAAACAAAATTTAGGAAAGTAAACACACACACACACACACACACACACACACACCCCACATGGTGACCAGTTTTCCCTGGAATGCATGCATATCTGTATAAAGTTAAATGAGCATAAAGAAAAGTGTGGAAAGATACATCCCAAGCTATTAATTAATGCAATTAACTTGTGTTGGTGGCAAAAATGTCATCAGTTGTTACCTGTGATTGGACCTCGGTTCAGCAATCTCAGATCTTGAGTTCTGGCTAAGAGAAGGATTCAGAGCCCAGACTCAAATCATAGAGAAAGTTTATTTAGAAAATCACAGAGGTAGGAAAAATGAGACAGCTAGGAGTGAGCTCAGGAAACAAGTTACAGAGACAAAAGATGGGCCCTTGAAGCTTAGGAGAAAGAAAGCAAAGTACACTTTAAGACTTCAGCAGGAGTGCTCTAGAGAGGGAGAACACACTGGGTGCTTGGTCGGAGGGGTTTTATCTGGAGGTCTCTGGGAAGGATCTTAATAGAATATTCATCAGCTTTCGGGTGTGTCCTTGTGGTCTCCACTGATTGGTCAGTGCCAGGTCAGGGGGTCATTTGTCAATGCAGCTGTCCTGATGTCAGTCATAACATCTATTGTCCGATTTTATTGCTTTTTGAGCCTGCAGCTTTGAATCACAACTGAGGTCTAGATGTACTTGATGAACTTCATTGTCATGAGGGTTTAATGCTTAAGGGCTGATCTCTGACTTCCTTGTTTTGGTCCCTCTCTAAGAGGGCGGAAGGTCTAACTCACATAACTAGCAAAATGCCAAAGGAGAAAAGGCCCCGGAAAGGTCTGAACCACATAACCAGAGATATGAAAGGTCAGGGCTCTAAACTACATGAGCAGTGATATGCTAGGGGAGGAGAGTTCACTCTGGGGCCCAAGGCTTTCCACCCTGGTGACCTTCTGTACCTGGCCTGCTCTCCTTGCTCTGCTCTTGTTTGTCTAACTGCCTACTGTACTTTGTATGAAATGAGAGCATGGTGGAAAAGCAATGAAAAAAACTTTGAAACAATGACTCAGGTTAGCCATAGCATGTGTAATATTTTAATTCTCTGGGGGCTAAGAAAAACTAATGGTTTCCTCAGCCCTTCTAAGTTCTTTTACCTGGGATAATCAAATTTCAGAGACAGATTAACAGGAGAAAATAAAAATTGTAATACATGTGCATAGGGAATTCACATCAACATGAATATCCCAAAGACAGTGAAGCAACATTGGGTATATAAGACATTATGGTCAAAGGAGAAAAAGTGGGGGATGAAAGGGGAGAGTGTGGGGAGACTGTGAGAATGGGCAATTTACAGAAGTTGAGGAAGAGCAGAATAAATTTAGCAGGAAAGTTCTTTCTAGGCAACTGAGAAACAAGGGACACAGGGTTATCTAAGGGGCCTGCGTAATGCTGGGGTGAAGATTCTTAAGGTGATTAAGCCAAGGCTCCTTTCCTGAAGTGGGTTCTTCTGTCTAAATCTCTTGGGCAGGACAAGCAGGGAGGGCTAAAGGTTCTTTCTGAGTCTTTTCTTTCTTAATAAGCAGCTTGAAATCAATATCCCAAAAAGCAGCTTTCAGGTAGAAAATCTTGGTTCGCTTCTGTCCCACTTGTATGAATTATATATTCTGTGTGGCTGCATGTCTCTGTGTGTATATATGTACATAGTGGATAAAAAGGGGCCACATACTCAACCTGAGAAGCTAGGGCAGGCCAGCATGACGGCCCTACCAACTCAGAGACCAAAGCCATGCAGGATGCTCTGAACTAGAAATTCCTAACTAAGAGCAAATCTTGATGGGTAGTCACAACCTAGGCCTGTAACTTCCTGGACAAAGACCAATCTTTATGAGACCACAGAAACCCTCATTGTTATCTTGTTTCCTACACACCATCCCTATGTGTTATAAATGTTAATTGTTAGCTATCCAGTATCCACCAATGTAAAAGAAGTTATATCTCTCCATTTCACTCCTTATTCAATCCTGCAGACTTCCCAGTTTTGCTTTCTCCCACCCCTTAATCTACCACTAATGGATTTCATGAAACCCTCTTTACATCTCCTAGTTTGATTCTAATGTATAAAATAACCTGTAAAACTGCCATTCTCCAGAACATTTTCTCAATCTGTTGAGATTTTGCTTCCTGGCAATTGTCAGTTTGGCTCAAATAAACTCATATATATGTTCTCCAGGTTTGGACATTTCTTACATCAACACATATGTACACATACTAGTATATCTGTGTATATATAAATCTAGGTTTTCCCATATGTATTTTGCCTATTATATTATGGTTATACCTCACTCACACTAAAATGATAAAATTATTTTATCCTTATTTTCTCGGGGGCGGGGGGGGAGTATTTCATTTTACACTTATATTTTTAGTCCATCTAGACTCTAGATCAGTGATGGCGAACCTTTTGAGCTTGGCGTGTCAGCATTTTGAAAAACCCTAACTTAACTCTGGTGCCGAGTCACATATAGAAATATTTTGCAACCATAGTAAAACAAAGATTTATATTTTTGATATTTATTTTATATATTTAAATGCCATTTAACAAAGAAAAATCAACCAAAAAAATGAGTTCGCGTGTCACTTCTGACACGCGTGTCATAGGTTCACCATCACTGCTCTAGATTCTAGAGTTTATGCCCATATAAATTGTAAGGTGTGTGTGTGTGGGGGGGGGGGTGGTAATAAAATATTATTTTTGTACAACTAGCCAGCCAGTAGACTGTGAAAATAAAATGTCCTCTAATGTTTTAAAAGAAACAGTAGTGTGTTAGCAGGCTTGGTTAGTGGCACATTAATGCGAGCATGGACTTAGAATGTGACTGTGGCACCCAAAGGGGATAGTTCAAGCTCTTCTGCAGACAGCAATGGTAGAACAGGGCCAGTGGCCTGTCTGTGCCTGCAGCTGCTCCGAACCGTGGCAATAACTGCTGTTCACAGTGGCTCTGCAATTTCTGAATTTGCCAAGATGGGAAGAAGTTTACAGATTTTTATTAGATGTTCAAAGAATAGCCCTCTCCCTTGGCTTTCACAATCCCCTCTCTTAGAAATCTGGAGACACAGAGACATACTTCCTTGACTGCAGAGTGGCACCACCCAGGACCTATCTCAGGGGCCTCTCTCCATGAACAAGCAGCGTATCTGAAGTGAAGGCGCTTGTGCCTCCCAACACCTCTAGCTCATTGTCTTCCCAGGTGGACTTCTTGGAAGTGAGCAGCAGCTGCCCTCACCCTACCCTTTGTTTGATTCTTTTTTTTTCTTTTATAGATTTTATTTCCCTCCTATAAGTATGTGCATTTCTTGAGCTTATCCCAGGGAGAGGAACATTGAAAGTGACTCTCTAATGGGATCATTTCAGACATTGTGGTACCAGCTTTTGGTAGGATCTTCTGACTCCTCAGATCCAGTGAAAGAATGGGTTCTTCATGGAGAATCAGAAAGGCAGGTGAGGAGACACGGCCATCTCTCTTCATAATCAGCAGAGTGGTGGTGAGGAGCCTGTACCCTGAATTTAAGAATTTGGCTTCGGTGATTATGGGGCTCACAAATCCAAACTCTGTAGGGCAGTTCTACAGGCTAGAAATTCAGTAAGAGTTGATGTTGCAGTCTTGAGTGTGAATTTTGCCAGGCATTGGGTTGACATGCAGGTAGGGTTTTGCCTAAAACTGGGTGTCAGAGCCCTTAGGGCCCCACATGAGTGATCACAGACCACATCTTCCCAACAGAAGTCAGAGCCATCTTCCAGCTCTCTGAAGTCCTTGACATCAAAGCCTCCTCCATGACCATCCTATCTGGTTTGGCTCAGAGGATAGAGCGCCAGCCTGTGGCCTGAAGGGAACCAGGTTTGATTCCTCAAGGGCACTTACCTCGGTTGCAGGTTCCTTCTCATCTGGGCCCTGATCAGGGCACGTGCAAGAGTCAGCCAATTGATGTGTTTCTCTCACAAAGATATTTCTGTCTTATCTTCCTGGTACAAGTACTCTTTCTAATAGAAATTTACTTTATAAATATAGATTTCTCCTACAAATGGGGAAATTTATACTTTTTATACAGTAAAGGAGAAGTTAAGAGCATTTCACGAGTCTGATGGTTTTGATTGCCTTCAGCTCAAACTAACCCACATACTAAAGTGGCATATTTTGGGGTGGCATGTTTTTTAACTCATTTAATAGTAATAGTAAGCTTTTCCTTATTGCAAAATTATCTCTACTTCTCAAAATATAAAGAGAGACATTCTGCATATATTAAAGAAGTAGGTATAGCACTTTAAAAATCATAACATTATGATTTTTAACTGATATTTTAATAATCTTGGGGGCAGAGAAGCCTTCTGAAGTATGACACAAAACCCAGAATCAAAAAAAGAAAAGATTGAGAGATTTAATTAGGTAAAAGCAAAACACTGCAGTATGACAAAAGGTATCAGAAAAATGTTATTAAAAGCAGCAATCAAGCAGAAAATATTGGCAACGTAAGAAAATCAGAAAATAACTGCTTCCCATTGCACTAACTAAATTATAACAGAGACAATGCTTCTTAATCACTTAGAGGGTATATCTATTTGTCATCTATCTTAATATTTTCATTTTCCCTCATTTAGTAACATAACTTGTATCCATTTCCATATTCTTAAGTATGTTTCTGGAATGTAATTGTTAGCACCCCACAGAGTTCCACTGTGCAGAGTCGGGTATGCGAGTTGCAGTTGCTGCAGTGGCATTGCTTTGGAAGAAGTAAGCTGTACAGTTTCTCAGTGACCCTTCCCCATCCTTCCTCCACTCTGTGACACTAGCTCCTTGACATTGGACAAATATTTATGAAGTGGTGGAACCAAATTATTAGCCTACGTGGTATACTGGTGTCTTTTGATCTAGTACTGCTTACTTCTCTTAGTTCAGTTTTAGCAAAACCTTTCTTCTTTTTCTTCTTTTTAAAGCAAATGGAAAAACATGCCATAATATAAAACCAGTAATGTGTGAAAACTCCATGACTGATTTTCTCAAATAAGCAGCTTTCACAATAAATATATATGTCATCCCTCTTGTCAATAGATATTTTCATAAAAGAACAGGAAACTGAGTTTGACATGTAATCAAATGCACTAACTCCCCTCTTCTGATACCTTTACATAATACTTCAATTTACAGAGATTACCAGATAAAAATAATTTTAAGAGTAGTTTCTTATTTGTAGATTTTGTAAGAGTCTTTTTTATTATAGCAAACATTAAAATTTATTAAACAAATAAAATAATTAAGATTATTTTATTCTAGTTTATTTCAAATAATTTTTTCAAATAAAATGTTAAAATTTTTACATTTGTAACATGTTAATTGAAAAACAATGAGGTTGATTTAATGAAATTAAAATGCATTATAAAACAATATTTTAACATTTTCATAAGTTTATGGCATAGTAATAAATTGTTGTGATTAAAAAGTAATTTCCTCTGCAGAGGTTCCTCTTGTCTATCCTTCATGATTTTTACATTGCATATACAATGTGAACTCTTTACTTTTCATGTGAAATAAAATAATGCATTTTAACAGAGTTTTAATTCTGTGAAAAGGATCGTTCATCTAAAGAATGCACATTTAGATGTGGCCCCTCTAACAAATAGTCAGAAATAACATGTGCTAAAATAGATGTGTTTATAAATGAGTCCTTGTTCAGAACAGAACCTTTTTCGAATTTAGCGAAGACGTTTGGATAACATTACTCATTTCAGCTCTCTTCCCAATGGCAAAGAGAATGGCTTTGGGCAGCTCCGTTTGTCATATACTGCCAATCACCAGAGGCAATGCCTGACAGTTAGGAAATCTCATTGCTTTTGACTCAGAAAAGGAAAGGCATACTTTCCAGTTTATAAATATTTGGCTTATTATTATATGGGAAACAGAAAACAGATTTTGTGAGGAGATATTATGTCAAATACATTCTTAGGTTGGTAAACAGACATCTTCTGTCTACAGATCAGTGATAGTTATAGCAGACCTCTCTTAGGTACAGGCAGCTGTTAAGGTCATTGTATCTACAACTAATTCAAGCATTGACTTGGGCATTTGCATTTGTTCTTAACCTTAGTCCAGAGAGGAATCACTCACTCCATCATGAATTTCCCTTCAATGAAGTCTAGCCTCCCTGGAGAAAGCCTGCCATGGAAGGTGTGGCCTTCTCAAACATCACTGCATAGAGACTGCTTTGTGCAGACATGATCATTGATGCGCAACAAATAAAATTAATGCAACTAACCCAAGTTGTTATTTATTTCTGGCACTGGAATTCCCTTCCCAGAAATAGAAACCCTGATTCTATGAAGAATGAGAAGTACACCATTTCAAAGCAAAACTCACAATGTACACAAAGCACTGCTTTAGATAAAAAATGGCAGCTGCAGAGGGAATGATAGCTGGTTGCCATGGTTACCAAGGCTCTGATTCAGGCACCAGATGCCACCTGGTGTTGTCAGCCTGAAAAAGCAGTTCTGTGCTGTCCTAGTTTGGAGGTGGAGTTTTGACCATAGTTCCCCAGGGAACAGTACTGGCCTTAGGTGTGAGGCAGTGTTTGTACTATCTTACCTGGTGATAGAAAGATTATGGAGCTACAGCCTTATTTGTTGTAGAAAGGAAATGGACACACCTCTCCCCTTTTAAAAATTATTATTTTTCTTCATAGAAATACTGCTATATGAGCATTCATTCTCAAAGGTCATTCTTTATCCTGTTTTCAGGTCACATTAGCTACCCAAATATGTTAGGTTATGCAATATTATAATAGCAACAAACTCAAAATGTTGGGTACAGTGATTCAGAATCTTATATTATACCAATTCTTAGGCATCCAGTATCTTTAGTATCCTTATCTCCGTCTAAAAGTGCTATATGGGCCCAGCTGGCATGGCTCAGTGGTTGAGCATTGACCTATGAGCTGAAAGGTCATGGTTCAATTCCGGGCCAGGGCACATGCCTGGATTGTGGATTCGATCCTTAGTGTGGGCCTTGCAGGAGGCAGCCAATCAATGATTCTCTTTCATCTTGATGTTTCTCTCTCCCTCTCCCTTCCTTTCCCTGAAATCAGTAAAAATATATTTGAAAAAATAAAAGTAGTATATGGCAAATGACAGCAGTATGACTTTATTTCAATGTTGAATTGTGTCCAGATTTAAATATGTATTACAAATCTATAATAATTTTTATACTGTTCCATCATGGAAGATAGAGATTCTGGGTACTTGCCTTGGGATTCCTTGAGCATGTTCATAGTCATTTGGTTGTTGTCATTATGCAGAAGTTAATAAATATACACTATACCATATATGATAATGTCATATAAAAATTTTAGCTCTTAATATATTTTTAGGAACTTCATGTTTGGTTTTTATATTTATGGTAAAGATACCAATGAGGTTTAGATATTGTTAGTGATTCAACTTTGAAATAAACACTTCATGTTACCTTCTCTCCATTTTTGAGAGATATTAAAAAAGTGATGACTGATTTCATACTAATGATTTTGTCATTCAAAATTATGGTATATGTTATTTTGCTGTAATTTTTAACAGTGCTGAGTAAATATCCACAAAAAATAAATAAGCTGTTGAAAATAAAAGAAAAATAATTGTTACTCATTGCAACTATTCCTGTATTGTGTCAGGAGTTTTAATTCTGTGCAATTAAAAATAAATCTGATCTAGAGATTTCTATAATACAGGATTGCGCAAAACATGTTTATAGTTGTGAGTGCACATAACAGAGTTTATTCTTGTATTTTTATTTATTAATCATTGTATTATTTTTCATACAAACAACTGTAAATGTACTTTTGCCTCATACTGTATTTAGTATTTTTAATTTTGGGCTTCATTAAAACAGCTTCATTGTCCTAAGAATTGATTTTGTAGTAAGTAAATGTTCAAAATTTGAATTTGTAAATTAAATTGTGTTAATTGATATTTCTCTTATATATTGGGGCCCCAAATGCAATTTTTTTTTTTTTTTGCCAATTGAGTTCTGTTGCTTAAAACAAGACTAGAATCACTAGATTTAATTCGGGGCCCTAGTCTCAGCAGACAAATCATTTGAGGGTTTTTTAGGTAATTTAGCCTCCCTTCTGATCCTGGTAGAAGTATCAGTAGTTTTAATCATCCCAAAAGAAACTCCATTAACAGTCACTTCCCATTTTTCCGGATCTCCCAACCTTAGGCAACCACCAGTGTACTTTCTGTTTTTGGGGATTTGCTATTCTGGACGTTTCATATAAATGGAATCATATAATATATGGTCTTTTGGGGTAGCCTCTAAGCATACTGTTTTTAAAAAATATATTTTTATAGATTTCAGAGAGAAGGGGATAGGGAGAGAGATAAAAACATTAATGATGAGAGAGAATCATTGATTGGCTGCCTCCTGGATGACCCCCACTGGAGATGGAGCCTGCATCCTGGGCATTGGCCCTGACTAGAAATGGAACAGTGACATCCTGGTTCATAGGTTATGCTCAATCCCTGAGCCATGCTGGCTTGGATAAGCATAATGCTTTTAAGTTTGGTCCATGTCGTAGCATGAACCAGTACTTAATTTTTTCCTTATGGCTAATTAATATTCCCTTGTTTGGATATACCAGTGATGTGCCATTTTTTTGTTGATGGATACTCAGGATGAGTGATGGTCCGTTGTGTGAGGTTTCTCTGGGTGAGGAGAAATTCAGCCTGGGACTGCAGCATTGGTTTCCGCCAGGGAGCTCCAGCCTTTTTCTCCTATGGCCTCTCCTATGACTTTTATACTTTCCAAGCCAGCCCCACGATCAAGTAAGCCAATTCCTAGCAATAAATCTTGTCCTAAACATACATATATATATACATACTGTTTCCATTTCTCCGGTAGAATTTTAAGTTATACAGATTTCCCCCACTTTCTGGCTACTCTAATGATTGCTAAGAGCATTCATGTATGAGTTTTTGTGGACCCCCATTTTCTTTTCTTTTTTTAATAGATTTATTGCTTAAAGTATTACAAAGAGTATTACATATGTCTTGACAATCCCCTGGCCTCCCCTACCCGCCAGTGTCTTATGTCCATTGGTTATGCTTATTTGCATGCATAGAAGTTCTTTGGTTGATCTCTAACCGCCCCCCTCCTGCCCCGAACCCTCCCCGGCCTTCCCGATGTAGTTTGACAGTCTATTCAAGGCTGCTCTGCCTCTGTATCTATTTTTGTTCATAAGTTTATAATGGTCTTTATTATCCATAAATGAGTGAGATCATGTGGTATATTTCCTTCATTGACTGGCTTATTTCACTTAGCACAATGCTCTTCAGTTCCATCCATGCTGTTGCAAATGGTTAGAATTCCTTCTTTTTTACAGCAGCATAGTATTTCATTGTGTAGATGTATCACAGTTTTCTAATCCATTCATCTGCTGATGGGCACTTAGGCTGTTTCCAGATCTTAGCTATGGTGAATTGTGCTGCTATGAACATATGGGTGCTTATATCCTTTCTGATTGGTGTTTCTGTTTTCTTGGGATATATTCCTAGAAGTGGGATCATGGGGTCAAATGGGAGTTCCATTTTTAGTTTTTTGAGGAAATACTATACTGTCTTCCATAGTGGCTGCACCAGTCTGCATTCCCACCAGCAGTGCATGAGTGTTCCTTTTTCTCCACATCCTGTCCAGCACTTGTTGTTTGTTGATTTGTTGATGATAGCCATTCTGACAGGTGTGAGATGGTACCTCATTGTTGTTTTGATTTGCATTTCTCAGATGATTAGTGACTTTGAGCATGTTTTCATATGTCTCTTGGCTTTCTGAATGTCCTCTTTTGAAAAGTGTCTGTTTAGGTCTTTTTCCCATTTTTTGATTGGATTTTTTATCTTCCTTTTGTTAAGTTGTATGAGTTCCCTATAAATGTTGCAGATTAAAACCTTATTGGTGATAACATTGGCAAATATGTTTTCCCATGCAGTGGGCTTTCTTGTTGTTTTGTTGATGGTTTCTTTTGCTGTCCAGAAGCTTTTTATTTTGATGTAGTCCCATTTTTTTATTTTCTCTTCAGTTTCCAATGCCCTAGGAGATGTATCGGTGAAGAAATTGCTTCAGCATATGTCTGAGATTTTATTGCCTTTGGATTCTTCTAGAATTTTTATGGTTTCCCGTGTTACATTTAAGTCCTTTATCCATTTTGAGTTTATTTTTGTGTATGGTGTAAGTTGGTGGTCTAGTTTCATTTTCTTTTATATATCTGTCCAATTTTCCCAACACCATTTATTGAAGAGACTATTTTGGCTCCATTGTATGTTCTTGCCTCCTTTGTCAAATATTAATTGAGCATATTGGTTGGGGCCGATTTCTGGGCTCTCTATTCTATTCCATTGACCTATATGTCTGTTCTTGTGCCATTACCAGGCAGTTTTGAGATCAGTGGCTTTGTAATACAGCTTGATATCTGGTATTGAGATCCCACCTACTTTGTTCTTTCTCAGGATCGCTGCAGCTATTCGGGGTCTTTTTTTTTATTCCAGATGAATATTTGGAGAATTCATTCTAGGTCTGTGAAATAGGCTATTGGTATTTTAATGGGAAGTGCGTTGAATTTATAGATTGCTTTGGGTAGTATGGACATTTTAATGATGTTGATTCTACCAATCCAAGAACATGGTATGTTCTTCCATCTGTTTATGTCTTCCTCTATCTCTTTTTTCAACGTCCTGTACTTTTCTGAGTAGAGGTCTTTTACCTCTTTAGTTAAGTTTATTCCTAGGTATCTTAATTTTTTTGGTGCGATGGTGAGTGGGATTGTATATTTAGTGTCTCTTTCTGTAAGTTCACTATTGGTGTATAGAAATGCCATAGATTTCTTGGCGTTAATTTTGTATCCTGCTATATTGCCAAATTCATTTATTAAGTCTAATAGTTTTTTGATGGAGTCTTTAGGGTTTTTTTATGTATAATATCATGTCATCTGCAAATAAGGACAGTTTTACTTCTTCTTTTCCAATTTGGATGCCTTTTATTTCTTCTTCTTGTCTAATTGCAATGGCTACTACTTCCAGTACTATGTTGAACAGGAGTGGTGAGAGTGGGCATCCCTGTTTTGTCCCTGTTCTTAGGGGAAATGGTGTTAGTTTTTGTCCATTGAGTATGATGTTGGCTGTGGGCTTGGGATATATGGCTTTTATTATGTTGAGATATGATCCTTCTATTCCTACCTTGCTGAGAGTTTTTATCAAAAATGGGTGTTGGATTTTGTCAAATGCTTTTTCTGCATCAATTGATATGACCATGTGGTTTTTTTTCCTTCAATTTGTTTATATGATGTATCACGTTTATTGATTTGCGGATATTGTGCCATCCTTGCACCCCTGGGATAAATCCTACTTGGCCATGGTGTATGATCTTTCTGATGTACTGCTGGATCCGATTTGCTAAGATTTTGTTGAGGATTTTGGCATCTATGTTCATGAGGGATTTTGGCCTGTAATTCTCTTTCATTGTGTTATCTTTTTTTTTTATTATTCAATCTTTATTGTTCAGATTATTACATTTGTTCCTCTTTTTTTCCCCCCATAACTCCCCTCCTTCCAGCTTCCACCCCACCCTCCGCCCTCACTCCCCACCCACTGTCCTCATCCATAGGTGCATGATTTTTGTCCAGTGTCTTCCCGCATCTCCCACACCCTTTTTCCCCCTAAGAATAGTCAGTCCATTCCCTTTCTATGTCCCTGATTCTATTATAATCACCAGTTCATTCTGTACATCAGATTATTTATTCACTTGATTCTTAGATTCACTTGTTGATAGATGCATATTTGTTGTTCATAATTTGTATCTTTACCTTTTTCTTCTTCCTCTTCTTAAAGAATACCTTTCAGCATTTCATGTAATACTGGTTTGGTGGTGATGAACTCCTTTAGCTTTTCCTTATCTGTGAAGCTCTTTATCTGGCCTTCAATTCTGAATGATAGCTTTCCTGGATAAAGTAATCTTGGTTGTAGGTTCTTGGTATTCATCACTTTGAATATTTCTTGCCACTCCCTTCTGGCCTGCAAAGTTTCTGTTGAGAAATCAGCTGACAGTCGTATGGGTATTCCCTTGTAGGTAACAGTTTCTTTCTCTTGCTGCGTTTAGGATACTCTCTTTGTCTTTTGCTCTTGGCATTTTAATTATGATGTGTCTTGGTGTGGTCCTCTTTGGATTCCTTTTGTTTGGGGTTCTCTGCGCTTCCTGGACCTGTAAATCTATTTCTTTCACCAGGTAGGGGAAGTTTTCTGTCATTATTTCTTCAAATAGGTTTTCAATATCTTGCTCTCTCTCATCTTCTGGTACCCCTATAATTCTGATGTTGGTGCGTTTGAAGCTGTCCCAGAGGCTCCTTACACTATCTTCGTATTTTTGGGTTCTTTTTTCATTTTGCTTTTCCGGTTGGGTGTTTTTTGCTTCCATGTATTTCAAATCTTTAACTTGATTCTTGCGCTCCTCTGGTCTGCTGTTGGGAGTCTGTATAATATTCTTTATTTTATTTTATTTATTTATTTTTTTATTGCTTAAAGCATTACAAAGGGTATTACATATGTGTCCTTTCCCCCCCCCCCCCACCCTTGACAAGCCCCTGCCCTCCCTTACCCCCCAGTGTCTTATGTCCATTAGTTATGGTTATATGGATGCATACAAGTCCTTCGGTTGATCTCTTACTCCCCTCCCTCCTGTCCCCCAACCCTCCCTGGCCTTACCACTGAAGTCCGACAATCGGTTTGAGGCAGCTCTGTCACTGTATTTATTATTGTTCAAAAGTTTGTAATGGTCTTAATTATCCATGAAAGAATGAGATCATGTGGTATTTTTCCTTCATTGACTGGCTTGTTTCACTTAGCATAATGCTCTCCAGTTCCATCCATGCTGTTGCAAATGGTAAGAGTTCCTTCTTTTTAACAGCAGCATAGTATTCCATCGTGTAGATGTACCACAGTTTTCTAATCCATTCATCTACTGATGGGCACTTAGGCTGTTTCCAGATCTTAGCTATGGTGAATTGTGCTGCTATGAACATCTGGGTGCATATATCCTTTCTGATTGGTGTTTCTGGTTTCTTGGGATATATTCCTAGAAGTAGGATCACAGGGTCAAATGAGAGTTCCATTTCCAATTTTTTGAGGAACCTCCATACTGCCTTCCATAGTGGCTGCACCAGTCTGCATTCCCACCAGCAGTGCACAAGTGTTCCTTTTTCTCCACATCCTCTCCAGCACTTGTCGTTTGTTGATTTGTTGATGATGGCCATTCTGACAGGTGTGAGATGGTACCTCATTGTTGTTTTGATTTGCATCTCTCGGATGATTAGTGACTTTGAGCATGTTTTCATATGTCTCTTGGCTTTCTGAATGTCCTCTTTTGAAAGGTGTCTATTTAGATCCTTTGCCCATTTTTTGATTGGATTGTTTATCTTCTTTTTGTTAAGTTGTATGAGTTCCCTATAAATTTTGGAGATTAAGCCCTTATCAGATATGACGTTGGCAAATATGTTTTCCCACGAGGTGGGTTTTCTTGTTGTTTTGTTGATGGTTTCTTTTGCTGTGCAGAAGCTTTTTATTTTGATGTAGTCCCATTTGTTCATTTTCTCTTTAGTTTCAACTGCCCTAGGAGCTGTATCAGTGAAGAAATTGTTTTGGCATATGTCTGAGATTTTATTGCCTTTGTATTCTTCTAGAATTTTTATGGTTTCCTGTCGTACATTTAAGTCCTTTATCCATTTTGAGTTTATTCTTGTGTATGGTGTAAGTTGGTGGTCTAGTTTCATTTTCTTGCATATGTCTGTCCAATTTTCCCAACACCATTTATTGAAGAGACTATCTTGGCTCCATTGTATGTTCATGCCTCCTTTGTCAAAATTAATTGAGCATATTGGTTCGGGCTAATTTCTGGACTCTCTATTCTATTCCACTGATCTATATGTCTGTTCTTGTGCCAGTACCAGGCAGTTTTGAGAACAGTGGCTTTGTAATACAGCTTGATATCTGGCATTGAGATCCCACCTACTTTGTTCTTTCTCAGGATCGTTGCAGCTATTCAGGGTCTTTTTTTATTCCAGATGAATTTTTGGAGAGTTCGTTCTAGATCTTTGAAGAAGGCCATTGGTATTTTAATGGGAAGTGCGTTGAATGTATAGATTGCTTTGGGTAGTATGGACATTTTAATGATGTTGATTCTACCAATCCAAGAACATGGTATGTTCTTCCATCTGTTTATGTCTTCCTCTATCTCTTTTTTCAACGTCCTGTAGTTTTCTGAGTAGAGGTCTTTAACCTCTTTAGTTAAGTTTATTCCTAGGTATCTTAATTTTTTTGGTGCGATGGTAAATGGGATTGTTTTTCTGATCTCCCTTTCTGAAAGTTCACTATTGGTGTATAGAAATGCCTCAGATTTCTTGGGGTTAATTTTGTATCCTGCTACATTGCCAAATTCATGTATTAAGTCTAGTAGCTTTTTGATGGAGTCTCTAGGGTTTTGTATGTATAATATCATGTCATCTGCAAATAAGGACAGTTTTACTTCCTCTTTTCCAATTTGGATGCCTTTTATTTCTTCTTCTTGCCTAATTGCAATGGCTAATACTTCCAGTACTATGTTGAACAGGAGTGGTGAGAGTGGGCATCCCTGTCTTGTTCCTGTTCTTAGGGGAAATGGTGTTAGTTTTTGTCCATTGAGTATGATGTTGGCTGTGGGCCTGTCATATATGGCTTTTATTATGTTGAGGTATGATCCTTCTATTCCCACCTTTCTGAGAGTTTTTATCAAAAATGGGTGTTGGATTTTGTCGAATGCTTTTTCTGCATCAATTGATATGACCATGTGGTTTTTTTCTTTCAATTTGTTTATGTGATGTATCACATTTATTGATTTACGGATGTTGTACCATCCTTGCATCTCTGGGATAAATCCTACTTGGTCATGGTGTATGATCCTTCTGATGTACTGCTGGATCCGATTTGCTAAGATTTTGTTGAGGATTTTGGCATCTATGTTCATGAGGGATATTGGCCTGTAATTCTCTTTCATTGTGATGTCTTTACCTGGTTTTGGTATTAGGGTGATGCTGGCTTCATAGAATGAGCTTGGAAGTGTTCCTTCCTCTTGAATTTTTTGTAGTAGTCTGAGGAGGGTAGGTTTTAGTTCTTCCTTGAATGTTTGGTAGAACTCCCCTGTGAAGCCGTCTGGCCCTGGGCTTTTGTTTGCTGGAAGCTTTCTGATGACTGCTTCAATTTCTTCCATAGTTATTGGCCTATTGAGGTTTTTAGATTCTTCCTGATTGAGTTTTGGAATGTTGTATTTTTCTAGGAATTTGTCCATTTCCTCCAGGTTGTCTAGTTTGTTGGAGTAGAGTTGCCCGTAGTAATATTCTTTATTTTAGTCAGTGTATGCTTACTTTCTAGTCCTTTATCACACCATCGAGGGTCTCATTAGATATACTGTACATCTCATCAAGTTTATGGACAGACTCTAGAAGCCTCTTGAGAGACCTCAAAAGTGTGGTTCTGAACTCAATATCCTCCCTTGATAGTTTTGTCCTGTTTCTTTGTCTCCGCATTTTTTAAGCTTTCTTGGTGCACTCCCTAGTGGTCTTTGTGCGCAGTCTTGTTGTAGATAAGCCTTGATTGTTGTAGTTAATACTAGAGGGATTTTACCTCCAGGCCGACTGGCTGTGAGAATCAGCTGTGTTTGTGGTGGGAGAACTTCTGTCCTCTAGGGAGGTGCTAATCTAGCCTTTGCCTGAGGCTATCTGGCAAATGCCTCTGTGCAGGGCTTGGGCGGGGCGGGTTCCACGGGATCAACAGGGTGGAGGAGGAAGCAGTTATGGCTGCTCTCAGTCCGTCCCCAGGGGCTCTGCCTCTCTGTCCCAGCAACTGCTGCAAACCTCGGAGGGACCGAAGCCAGACAGTCCCGCTTTTTCCGTTTGAGTCTGGGTCCCTAGAGACTTGCCCGGATCTGGAGCTCAGAGTCTGAAACTCCTTCCGGATTGAAACAGACAACCACACCCTCAGCCACCAGCCCCGCTGCGCGCACTCCGCGCCTTAGTATTTTACTTCAGCACTGCACCTCCTCTGATTCTCGGTTCCTCCTAGTTGTAGAACTTCCACTCAGCCAGCCTTACTGTGGTTCTGGATAATGTCCGTTCCGTCTTTTAGTTGTATTTTTGAAGTGGTTGTTCGAGGCAGCAAACTCCGGCGTTAGCCATCTTCTATGTTATCTTTACCTGGTTTTGGTATTAGGGTGATGCTGGCTTCATAGAATGAGCTTGGAAGTGTTCCTTCCTCTTGAATTTTTTGTAGTAATCTGAGGAGGATAGGTTTTAGTTCTTCCTTGAATGTTTGGTAAATCTCCCCTGTGAAGCCGTCTGGTCCTGGGCTTTTGTTTGCTGGAAGCTTTTTGATGACTGCTTCAATTTCTTCCATAGTTATTGGCCTGTTGAGATTTTTAGATTCTTCCTGATTGAGTTTTGGAATGTTGTATTTTTCTAGGAATTTGTCCATTTCCTCCAGGTTGTCTAGTTTGTTGGAGTAGAGTTGTCCATAGTATTTTTTAACAATCATTTGTATTTCTGTGCGGTTTGTTGTTATTTCGCCTCTATCATTTCTGATTTTCTTTATTTGGTTCCTCTCTCTTTGCTTCTTGGTGAGCCTGGCTAGAGGTTCATCAATCTTGTTTATCCTTTCAAAGAGCCAGCTCTTGGTTTCATTGATTTTCTGTATTGTTTTTTTGGTCTCTGTGTCATTTATTTCTGCTCTAATCTTTATCTCCTTCCTTCTGCTCACTCTGGGGTTTTCTTGTTGCTCTCTTTCTAATTCTTTGAGATGTAGTGTTAGATGATTTACTACCATTTTTTCCTGTTTTTTGAGATAGGCCTGTAGAGCTATAAACTTCCCTCTGAGGACTGCTTTCATTGTGTCCCATAGGTTTTGGATTGTTGTGTTTTCATTGTCATTAGTTTCCAGGATGTTTTTAATTTCTTCTTTGATCTCATTGGTAACCCAATCAATATTTAATAATATGCTATTCAGCCTCCAAGTGTTTGAGTATTTTGGGTTGTTTTTATTGTAGTTCATTTCTAATATTATGCCATTGTGGTCTGAGAAGATGCTTGGTATGATGTCAATTTTCTTGAATCTGGGGAGACTTCGTTTGTGGCCCAATATGTGGTCTATTTTTTTAAAATGTCCCATGAGCACTTGAGAAAAACATATATTCCGTGGCTTTGGGGTGAAATGTTCTGAAGATGTCAATTAAGTCCATCTGATCTAGTGAGTCATTTAGGATTGCTGTTTCTTTGCTGATTTTTTTGTCTAGAGGAATTACCCAGTGATGTCAGTGGTGTATTAATGCCCCCTACTATGATTGTATTGTTGTCGATCTCTCCCTTGATATCTTCCAGGAGTTTTTTTATGTATATGGGTGCTCCTGCATTGGGTGCATATATGTTTATCAGGGTTATATCTTCTTGTTGTATAGATCCCTTTAGTATTATGAAGTGGCCTTACTGATCTCTTGTTATGGCCTTCACTATGAGGTATATTTTGTCCGATATAAGTATTGCTACCCCAGCTTTTTTTTTTCATTTCCATTTGCCTGAAAGATATTTTTCCATCCCTTCACTTTCAGACTGTGTGAGTCCCATCTTTTGAGGTGGGACTCTTGGAGACAGCAAATGTATGGGTCATGGTTTTTTATCCATTCAGCCACTCGATGTCTTTTGGTTGGAGCATTTAGTCCATTTACATTTAAAGTTATTATTGCAAGGTACTTGTTTGTAGCCATTTCTTTTTTTGTGTGTGTGTGGCTGTTTTCTTTCTGAGCTTTTTATTTTTTTTTTTTTACACCAGTCCCTTAGCCTTTTTTTGTCTGTGAAGCTTCTTATTTCCCCTTCAATTTTGAATGATAGCCTTGAAGGATAGAGTATTCTTTGATTCAGTCCTTTGCTTTGCATCACTTTGTAAATTTCTGTCCATTCTTTTCTGGCCTGATGTGTTTCTGTTGAGAAATCATTTGATAATCTAATGGAAGATCCCTTGAATGTAACTTTCTGTCTCTCTCTTGCAGCCTGTAAGATTCTCTCTTTGTCCTGAACATTTGCCATGGTAATTATAATGTGTCTTGGTGTGGGTCTTTTCGGGTTCACCTTGTTTGGGACTCTCTGTGCTTGTGTGATTTTTTTCTTCCCCACCTCTGGGAAGTTTTCTGATATCATTTCTCCCAATAGGTTTTCTAATCCTTGTTCCTCTTTCTGTTGTTCTGGCACCCCTATTATTCGTATGTTGTTTCATTTCATGTTGTCCCATAGCTCCCTTATGTTTTCCTCCTGTCTTTTAATTTTTTCCCCCAATTGCATTTCGGTTTGGGTGTGTTTTGTTTCCCTGTCTTCTAATTCGCTAATTCGGTCCTCTGCTTCTCCTAGTCTACTGTTGAAACTTTCAGTGGTGTTTTTTATTGCAGCTATATCACTCTACATTTCTTCTTGTTTCTTACATAATTTATTGATTTTTTCATCTGTTTCTTCTTGCTTCTTGCATAAGTTGTTGATTTTTTTCCTCCATCGGTTTATGCACTCTAGGACCCTTAATCTGAATTTTTTTCTGTCATATTGCATGCCTCTGTATCACTTAGCTGCTTTTCTGGCGAGTCCTCCTTTTCTTTCCTTTGGGGGTTTCTTTGTCTACCCATATTTGATGGTACCGCCATATCTAGATGTTGAGTCGTTCAGGGGCTGCTCCTTGGGGGGCAGTGGCTCCTCAGGCTGCGGTTGCTCCCCGGTGGTTGTGGTAGCAGCTGCTCCTCAGTTGGTAGCAGCTCCTCTGATGGGTGCTGTTCATAGTTGTGGTGGCTCCTCTGGCAGGTGGGGGGAGGCTTCACAAACAGCTGCTGTTCCTCAGAGGGTGTGGTGATCAGGAGGCTGCTGTTCCTTGGATACTATGTTTGTCTATTATTAGATAGGATGTATATATGTGTGTGCATACATATATATATATTGTATATATATATGTGTGTGTGTGTGTGTGTGTGTGTGTATATGTATATATAATTAAGATGTTATTTATCTCCACTACTGTCTTATTAACACTCCGGTGTGGGGTGAATTTCCCGCCAAAATATAAGATGGCGCGGGCAATTATTTAGGTTTCCCGCGCAAAATCAGGGATTTTTATGATACCTATTACCCCAATGGGTATGAAACGGTTCGCATACGCAGGTAGGTATCTTTGTGAACGGCGAACAAACAAATATTTGGTAATACGCAGTTACAATCGGCCCGAGTTTACACGTTTCCCGCACTCCACCGCAAATCTATATGAACCGAGTTTAGACGGCTCCCACGGAGTACGCGCAATTCACTCGAGCCGACTTAACTCGTTTCCCCCACTCCAAGTGTTAACTCAATTAAAAACAAATGGTTTCTCTAGCTAGAGTTTCCCTGATGCATGTTTAACTTAAAATAGGCTATTGTCAAATAACTTCATATGCACTATAAAAAACGTTATCACAATGTACTTTGATTTCCCACTTGATAGTGATGTAAGTACTAGAGGCCTGTTGCACGAAGAGATTCGTGCAATAGGCCTTCCCTTCTCCTGGCTACTGGCACAGGTTTTCCTCCGGCACCCGGGACCCAGGCCTTTGATCTGGCCGGAGTCGCCTTCAGTCTTCCGTCTTCGCTGCTCCAGCTGGAGCCACCTTCAGTCTTCCATTTTCGCTGCTCCTGCTCGCCTTCAGTCTTCCCTCCACCTCTTGGAGCCTATGTATGCAAATTAACCGCCATCTTTGTTGGCGATTACTTTGCATATGGTGCTGATTAGCCAATGGTAGGCATAGTCAAGATAGGGTCAATTACCGTGTTTGTCTATTATTAGATAGGATGTGTACGTAGTTTGTTATGTAAATTCCCCTTTTGTACCTCCCACCTGATAAGCATCTAAAGTTATCTCCAGTGATTAACTTTTGCCTTTCCAAGAAGAGAGGGGATGATGAACACTGCAAATTTATGTCTTCCCTTTAGGCAAATAGAGCTTTTCTTGTAATTGTTTCTTCTCAATTGCCTTCAGCTCAAAATAAGCTTATGCCAAAGTGGCATATTTTGAGCTGGCAAATTCTGTCTCCTTCAGTCATAATGCACTAGTCCTTATGTAGCCAAGGGTCTTCTTTAGTACTATGTCCTCCTGTTTGTTCCTTCAATTGTCACTTCTTCTATCATCCCCCACTCCATAGGTTTATCTCAGAAGTGAGGGCCAGAATTGCTTTGTGATTTTTTTTTTTAATCTTATTTTTTGTGTGGTTCTTTGAAATTACTCGAGACTGTGATCTGTTTCTCAGTCCAGTTTCAGTATTGTGTTACCTGCCCTCTTCCAGAATAATATTCACTTTGATTAGAAAGAAGTGGTTTCTTGAATTGGTAGTACAAAATAGTCACAGGGATGTAAAATATAGCACAAGGACTATAGACCACAGTATTGCAATAACTATATATGGTGCCAGGTGGGTACTAGCTTACTGGAGAAGTTACTTTGTTAATTATATGTGTCTAACCACTATATCTATATGAAACCAATACAGAATAATACTGAATGTCAAGTGTAATTGAAAAATTTCAAAAAGAAATTTTTAAAAAAAGAAAGAAGTGGTTTCAGCTGGAAGAACAAATACGGTTCTTGGCAGCCTCTCAGGACTGTATATGTGTAGGAGGGAATAGTCCTGGTGGAATGTGAGGTCATTAAAATGTCTACTTGCTTTTCTTCAATTTTTTGAACTAAAGTTTGAAGCATGTGTAACGTTGCGATTGTGTTTGCAGCAGTTCGGGGGTGAAATAGGCAAGTTTAGGGAATTTTTGAAATTAAGGGGTCCATGGAAAAAGCACAGGACTACAGAGTTGCAAAAGGGTACATTTCCATAAGACAAGGAAATTGGGAGAGGCAGCAGTTACATTTCCATAAGACAGGGAAGTTGGAAGAGGCAGCAGTTACATTTCCATAAGATAAGGGAACTGGGAGTAGCAAAAGATCTATATTTACAAAATAAAGAAGGAGGAAGAAAGCCCAGAGGGAATAGGAGAACAATGAGGGAGGTGGGCCTCACATATCTCATGTGAGGTTTGACCTTTGAGCTTAGGAGTTACTATGGTGGCCAAATCAAAGGTGAATAGGGGTCAATCAGAGGGGATATTGAGGCACAAAAAACTGCAGCCTTTACAAACCATGGTGAGACTCTTTCCCCTCCCCACGTGGGAGTCTGTGCTGTGGGACTTTCCCCCTCCTCACATGGGTGTGTGTGCTTGTTCTTCAATACATTTCCACCTTTGCTATACCATCTTCCATATGTGGTTTCATTCTTCAACTCCGACTGACAAAGAGCCTGGGGAAGCCATCCTACCCAGGGGTACACAGCATGTTCCTGTCCAAAAATCCCATATCAGTACTATTGGCTACAGTTTTCTATTCTTATTTCTTTGTCAATCCAATTACTTCTGCTTTCTATCCTTAGGGATTTTTGGTTCACTGATGTACCTTTTTTTGTATTCTAGAGCTGCTATATGTTTTGATCTAATTAATTGGCTCTCTGCTTAGTTATTTCAAGAAATTTAGAACAGGAAGAAAAGTAGATTACACCTTAATCTAACCTCTCAGATTATTTCTGTCTTTCAATAACAGTCAGTTATTATCAGAGCAATTTTCTCTTCACTCATACTGAAGAAATAATTTATCATTTCTGTTGCCTGCATTAACTCATTTTCATAGGGACGCATTTGCCCATATGCTTTAAACAGAAATACTGTTGTAATGTACCCCGCGAATTACAGAAGGACGCCTCAAGAAGTCGAATTAAAGAGTCACATTTATTGCAATCCGGGACTATGAGGGGACATTCCCAAATCTCATAGTAGTCATTTGGTCACAGTTCCAGGATTATATAGGCAAAAAAATCACAAAGGTATTGATTACATCTCAGGGTTTGGAATGAGGCACCTGGCTCGCAAAAAAAGCAGATTACAGAAGCAGAATTAAGCATGTTAATTACAGTTTCGGGTCTCGGGGTCACTGAATTGACAGAAATACATTATCTAGAGCCCTTGGGTAACCTGGGTTAAACTTAGGCATGTTATCTAGATTATAGTTTTGGGTCTCCGGATCACTGAGTTGATAGAAACACATTATCTAGAGCCATCGAAGCAATTTAGAGTAATTGCACTGTCCTGGTCTTAGGACCACTGAGTCAACTGGAACGCACCATCTGTGGCCACTAAAACAATTTAGGGTAATTGTGCTGTCCTGTTTCCCAGGTACAGAAGAATGTGCTTCGATAACCAGTAAGATCACAATCAATGGGATAGTCATTCAATCAATAAGGCATTCAATCGAATGGGATGACTTATACAATTTAGAAAATCAAAGTAACCTGTCCATTGTTAAACAAAGCAAATACGTACCATACTTCAATACTGACAGCATGAAACCTGGTATTAGTGTAATGATCTGAGAAAATATAAAATGCATCAGAAAAAAACATAGGTAAGTTGTAAAGAATGGGTGGTTTACTATACATATTGATCTCAGAGAGGAATGAAGAGAGATAGTGAGATAGAAACATCAGTGATGAGGAAGTCATTTATCTGCTGCCTCCTGCACCTCCACATTGGGTGTTGAGCCTGCAACCCTATGCCTACCAGGAATGGAACCATGACATCCTGGTTCATAGGTTGACACTCTTCTACTAAGCCACACCAACTGGGCACTTTAAATGGGTTAGTTTTTAGTTATATGCAACAAGCTAAGATTATGGCATTAGGAATAAGCACATTTTAACTTTTTCAAGAAAAACTCTTGCCCTGGCTGGTGTGGCTCTATTATTGCATCATTCCATGCACTGAAGGGTCTTGGTTCTACTCCCAGCAAGAGCACATATCCAGGTTGCAGATTCCATCCCTGGTCAAGGTGTATGTGTGAGGCAACTGATAGATGCTTCTTTTGTTGCAGAAGACCAAAGAAAAACCAAGCGACACTTTAAAGAAAAGGAGGGACACTGTATAATATGCCAGCGGACTCAGGGAATAACTTTCCAAATCTGAGTACCGAAACATGCAGGGGGCTTCTTTTTATATCTCCCTGTGGTCTTTGTCCCACAAATACGGATTATGCTTCTGGTCCTTTTCATGGGCCTTGCAAGAAGGCTCCCAGGTGTTGGGGGTCTCCAGGCCATATCTCATGGTTTGGCCTGGTGCCAGTGTTAATAACCCTCCCTCTGGGGCAGTGCACTGTTCATAGTTTTATGGCCTCTGTAACAGGTTCTGCAAGACCAGTTTCTGGGAAGGAGGTAATGACTTAATTACAGGTTATCAAGAATGTACACTGAGTTTGCTGGCATGGATTCCAATTGCTAGCCCCCAAAATATCAGGGTTACATTGGAATTAGCCCTTTTTAGCCTTCACACTTTCTCACATTGATGTTTCTCTCTCTCTCTCTCCCTCTCCCTTGCTCAAGACATCCAGATTGAGTTGAGGAGGAAAAAAACAGTCCCCTTCTGTACTCTCTCTCTTGCTTAACCCCATAGCCACAGATCTGCTTGTGTAATCTTTCTTGCTACACCTGGCAATGGCAGCTTAATGGAAATTCCCCAGCAAAACCCGGAAGCTCTGAAAAAGTATAAAAGGAAAGTAAGAACCTAAGCTGGGGCTTAGCTTTGGGAACTGATTCCCCTGAACCAGAGTGCTGGGGGTAGAAATAAAGTGCCTTTTCTTAATCTTCCAAGTGCCTGGTTGTCTGTCCTCCTGCTGCCTGGTAATTTTGCCATAACATAGTTACTAGTCTACAACTATCAGAAAATGAAGCCCCATCAGCAGCCTGGAATTGTTAGGGACTTACAGAGAAATACCAACTCTGAGAAATATGATTTTATCATCCTTCATTCATTCCCATAAGTGTGGTCACTTTCAGATGTGTGCACATCTAAAGTGTTGAAGGCTTCAGGCATGGGATTATTGTTTATGTCCCTCTCATGGCCTCTTCCACTGCCCTCAGTGTCATTGCCTATGGAAGATAGTGCCCAAGGGCAGTCCCTTTGGAGAACAGTCAGGATTAGGTAAGTCAAGAAATATTCTGTGGGCTTGAGCAGAAATCCTTTGCTGCTCATGTCCCTGTGTTTTTCTGGATCAATCAGCACCATATGCTTTTGGCCTCTTCTCCTTTTCCAGGCAGCTAATGTCACTATTGACATACCTTACTCCACAGCACATCAGAGGCCTCTTATTAGACTGGAGTTTGCTTTGGGTTAATAAACATCTCTGGGATTACAAAAGTCCCCAGGAGGGTCAAAAGTATTGGTCAGCAATGCCTGAGCTCAGCAAAGCTTAGACTAAATCCGGTGATTTTTATCGTTGACTTCAGTTGGAGAGGCTGGAAATCATGACAGAGGGATGGTATATTAGTTTGCTAGGGCTGCTGTAATAAAGTGCCACAAACTGGGAGACATACAGAACAAATATTTCTTTATTTTAAAATATATTTTTATTGTTTTTGGTTTGTTGTTTTTTAAGAGAAAGGGAGAGGGGGAGAAAGAGAAACATCAATGTGAGAGAGAACATTGACCGGCTCCCTCCCACACACACCCTGACCGGGGATTGAGCCCGCAACCTGGGCATGGACCCTGACCAAGAATCAAACCAGTAACTGTTTGGTGCACAGGATGATGCTTAACTGACCCACACAACAAAAATGTATTATCTCAGTGTTCTGAATGCCAAAAGTCCAAGATGAAGGTGTCAGCAGAGTTTGTCCCTTCTGAGGGCTCTGAGGGGGAATCTGGTCCATGACTCTTCCTGAGCTTCTAGTGCAGTGATGGCGAACCTTTTGAGCTTGGCATGTCAGCATTTTGAAAAACCCTAATGTCCGAAGGGTTTGACACAGTCACTGCAGGGAAGAAACATCGGCACAGCATATGTTTCAAGGGACCTGGAGTATATGGCATACTGTTCTTAATACGTTTGCTCCCCTTCTTAGCACTATGTGTTTTAACCAAGGTCACCTCTCCAAGAAAGATTGTTTCCCCAGGTGGGGATTTTTCTCTGGAGTTAGGGATTAACAGGACTAAGGAAGGGAATAAAACCCCTTAACTAAGTGCCAGGTGGGTAATTAATCACTTTAACTATGAACAATCACACTTAAGGTACATTATCTTTACTTAGGATATTCTCCTTCAGTTACTTCCTTGTAGCTTAACAGAACAATAGAATAGTGACCTTAGAATGGAGATAACAAACGCCCTAACCATTGGAATAGAATGGATAGGATTAAAATCAACTGGTATAAATACAGATGTAAAAGACAATAAAAACAGAACCTGCCTGGAGAACCTGGCTAGAAAACCTGGCTAGGCTGCTGCTCAGCTGAGCGCTATCTCCATGTCATTCCTTCTTCGCTGACTCTGTCCACACCTTTGGGAACCCCTGGACCTGCTGGAGTTGGACCCCAACACCCTAACTTAACTCTGGTGCCGTGTCACATATAGAAATTTTTTGATATTTGCAACCATAGTTAAACAAAGATTTAAATTTTTGATATTTATTTTATATATTTAAATACCAATTAACAAAGAAAAATCAACCCCAAAAATGAGTTCATTTGTCACCTCTGACACGCATGTCATTGGTTCGCCATCACTGTTCTAGTAGGTTGATGTAAACTTCTGAGGTTCCTTTATTGCAAAAGCATCAACCAGATCTCTGCCTCGTTCTGCACTTGGCATTTTTTTTTCTGTTTTAGTATCTGTGTCCAAATTTCCCCTTTTTATAAGGATACCTTCATATTGGATTAAGGTCCACCCCAATGACCTTATCATAGCTATTTACATTTGCAATGGCCTTATTTCGAAATAAGGTCACATTCTGAGGTACTGGAAGCTAGGACTTCAACATATAAATTTTGGGGATACAATTCACCCCAGAATAAATGGAAAGCTTGAGAGGAGTGAGAGTGGAGGAAGAAGTGACATGCAGAAGCTCATATCAGACTGTCACTCTTTCTTGACCTTTCTGTTCTCTATCCCCAGCATCTCTGTTATGACTAAGTGAGGATTCCCCTCTTCCAATTTTTAGAAATTTATATTTTTTCCCTGAGAAATGGTGGGAACTTTTTCCATTGCCTGTTTTTAAAAACTGGTTTGAGTCCTGGCTGGTGTGGCTCAGTTGGTTGAGCTTTGTCCCAAGCACTGAGAGGTCACCAGTTTGATTCTCGGTCAGGTGAAATGCCCAGGTTGTGGGTTTGATCCCCATTAGGGGGCATGCAGGAGGCAGTGGATCAATGTTTGACTTTAGATGAATATTTCTCTCTCTCTCTTTCTTTTTCCCCCTCTTTCTGCCTCTTACTCTAAAAATCAATTAAAAAATGGTTTGATAGGTATGGTCCCTCCTCCACCCCAGCCCTCTCAAAATACTTTGAAGTGATTTGACAACTGAGATCAGGACTCAAGTTTCTGTTCTTTCATTTTTGTTTCTGTTCTCCTTTTTCTTCCCTCTCTACCCAGTGCTAAATGTGTACTAGGAACTTGATCACTTTTTTAAAAATTGAATTGAATTCAGATGACAAGCCCACTACCCCCACAACAAAATGGAGATCCATGTGGTTGAGTAAGTTACCATAGTTTATTAATATTTGTGAACAATACATTTTTCAGAGCACAGCATTATAAATATTAATATTAGAATCAGTGGAAATAATGAGTACAGATCAAATGTTTTTAAAGTCATAATTTCTCAGAAGTGTATGTTTTCAGGTCTGAAGATTATAAGCAATTGGTTTGGACAAATACTTTTTATTTTTTAAAAAGTATTTTGTGGACAAATACTTTTTAAAGACCTCTCTTGCTCTGTGAAAGTGACCCAATATAAATGAATAAAATATATTGCTTTTGTGAATTGAAAATAGATATATTTCTCCTGCAGAATTCTGATAATCTTCTTATTCACTTTGAAAACCTTCGAGTAAAATTACCAGTGATCTTTGGAACTTGCTACATTGAAATTGACACAGTTATCCCAGACATATTTTTAAAATTTTATAAAGCTTTTTTCGCTATGTTATTTAAAGGCTTCTTTTAAAATAATTATCTTCGGACTGTCTTACAGTACAGGGTTTTATATGTGAATGTTGATAGTCTGAAGCCATTTTGCATAATGCTGGTTGTATGATACATGGGAGCAGGAGTGATAGGCAGTAAGTTGTGATCACCAGTTATGTTGAAGCTCGTTCCCTTTAAAGCGTGCAAGAGAAAACTAGCAGTTATCCATCCCTAAAGCTGGGTAAAATGAATATAAAGTGATGGAAACCCACAACCACCAAATCATTATGGCTTTGCTGAAAATTTAATTATTTAATTCCCAACTATTATTTCAACAGATTTAAACATTTTTTTTTCTTCAACATAGCTAAGTCAAAGTCACTTCTCTTATACAGAAGTTAAGCCCATCGCCACTTCATCTGAGGGTAGTAAATCCCTTTTCACTTCCACGTGTGGGGGAATCACCCAGCCAAAGGTGATGGTACACACGCAGGGAAAAATAAGTGCAGGAGGTCTCTCAAGTCAGTATTCATCATGGAATGGATATTCAGGATGACCAGACCAACTGCCAAAACAAGGGAAAAACTTTCATTCCAAAGTCGCACAGCTGTATGTGTTACTAGCATCTTCTGAGGATTTCAGCGACCACTCCCTCTCTCTGTTAATCATTCCTTAGGTTTCTTACCCATCTCCTCCCAGTTTTCATCAAGCCAGCACTTTTACTAAAGCCCTGGAGGTTTCAGTGTGTGTGTTTGGGCATGGAGGGGGCTGGTTGCCTCTACACCAACATTTTGCTCAGAACAAAAACACAGGAGGTGAGTGAAGCCTGCCTCTTTCCAACTCCTCGCTCCCTTCAGCAGTCCTGATAGCGGAACCTCATAGGCACTTCTCTTCACAGCTCTGTCACCAAGCAAGGTCACCCTCTTCTCAGTACAGTGCTTCCTCCCCCTTCTCACTAGGCCTCCTGAGAGTTGATAGTTTGAGATCTAGAAGGTAATGACCAGCAAAGGAAGTTTCTGCTCTAGTGATGACAGTGATGATGTTGAACCTGTCTCTTAAATAGCAATAGCATAGTACTCATACAAGTACTATGAGCTTTCAATTAAAATACACATGGACACAGACAATAGGGTCATGAAGGCCTGGGGCAGGGGCCAGGGCAGGCTAGAAGCGATTAATGGGGGAGAAAGGGGACATATGTAATAATTTCAATAATAAAGATTTAATTTAAAAATTTAAATATAAATTGAAATAAAGTACAGATTAAATTACAGAAAAAGGCTGTGAAATCCAGTCAAGAATAAACTGGATGAAAAACAAAAAAGACTCATGGCCCAACATGCCTAAATAATGCATTTTTTTGACCCATTGGGCCTAATATTTGTTTCTCCTTGAGATTTTTCTATTCCTTGTATGATGACTTATTTTTTCAGTGTTTCTAGAATTAGGTATTAAACATTTCAAATGTTAAAATAAGTAACATTACCAACTAATTGTCTATAAAAATAATCAGTACATTGGTGGACTGACTACATCCTACTATATATTCCTAATTTAATATTTATTCAATATAAAACATTTATTTTCAAAAGCTATTAATTAGCCTACATGTTTTTTTATTTCTGAGTTTGTTTATTCCTTCATTCTTGCAGTTAGATGTCAAAATATTTTTCTCTGGAAAATACTCCATAGGAAGCTATTTTATTCATTCAGAAATGGATTCAGAAATTTGATATTAAGGCACAGTAGTTTTTGACTCTTGAAATACTTGGGGTCCAAAGTATCCAAAGTATATGAATTATTTTTATGAGCATTTATATTGCTCACTTAAAGAGAAGATTTTAAAGAGAAGATGACTATTCAGGTGATCTGAAGAACTGGAAATATTAATAAAGAATATTAAGAAGAAAAAATCATGTGTATGTATATACATACCATGTGTGTGTATTCACTTTTTATTTTCAAGGACCGATAATATCCTATCTAATAATAAACAAAGATTGAAATTAATCATACCTCCACTACACTTCCCATTGGCTAATCAGGAAGATATGCAAATTAACCACCAACAAACATGGTGGCCGGCAGCCACGCAGCTGAAGTGAACAGGAGGCTTGCTTGCTCCAGTGATGGAGGAAGCCAAGTTTCCCCGCCTGCTGCGGCCAGGCTCTGTGCTCCAAAAGCAACAAAGTTGCAATTATATAAGCTAAACAAACCCCAGATACCTGCTTTCAGCAGGCCGTGGCCTCGGAGATGGAGCAGAAACCAAGTTTCAATTATAGAAGGTAAATAAATCCCAGAATAAAAAAAAAGAAAAAAAGGAGAGGCTGGGAGCTTAAGTCGCTCGTGGGCTTGGCCAGCCTGAAAACCCTCAGCCCCTATCCAGAGTGGCCAGGCACCCCCGTGGGGACACCCACCCTAAAGGGGGTGTGGCCAGCCTGAAAACAGCCATCAGCTCCTCATACAGGCTGGATAAGCACCCCAGTGAGGACTCCCATTCTGAAGGGGGTGCGGGCAGCCTGAAAACAGCCATCAGCCCCTCATCCAGGCTGGACAGGCACCCCAGTGGAGACCCACACCCTAAAGGTGGTGTGACCAGCTGCAATCAGCCATCAGCCCCTCACTCAGGCTGGCCAGGCACCCCAGTGGTGACCCCCACCCTGAAGAGGGTGTGACCAGCTGCAAATAGCCATCAGCCCCTCACCCAGGCTGGCCAGGCACCCAAGTGGGACCCCCACCCTGATTCGGGACACCCTTCAGGGCAAACCAGCCAGCCCCCACCTGTGCACCAGGCCTGTATCCTACATAGTAAAAGGGTAATATGCAAACTGACCCAAACAGCAGAAAGACTGGGAATGACTGGTCACTATGACACACACTGACCACCAAGGGGCAGATGCTCAATGCAGGAACTGCCCTCTGGTGGTCAGTGAGCTCCCACATGGGGGAGCTCTGCTCAGCCACAAGCCAGGCTAATGGCTGCCAGTACAGCGGTGGTGGTGGGAGCCTCTCCTGCCTCCTCAGCAGCGCTAAGGATGTCCGACTGCAGCTTAGGTTTTCTCCCTGCTGGCAAGGGGACATCTCCCGAGGGCTGCCGGGCTGCCAGAGGGATGTCTGATTGCCAGCTTTGGCCCAATCCCGGTGGGAGCAGGCCAAAGCTAGCAGGTGGTCATCCCCCGAGGGGTCCCAGACTGCGAGAGGGCACAGGCCGGGCTGAGGGACCTCCCGCCCGAGTGCACAAATTTTTGTGCACAGGGCCTCTAGTTAGAGAATAAAGGGCTATGTCATTAAATAACCGAATCTGGCAACATTTGAAGAAGTGTTAGGAATTTTACTTGTAGATGGATGGAGCTAGAATGGTGGAGCTAGAAGTTTCAAAACTTATCGGTGAGCATTCATCTAAAAATAATTTCTTGATTAGTCAAAGAACATATATACATAGCCCATAGTTACAGACAACAGTATGGTGATGGCCAGAGGGAGGAGGGGAGGTGGTCTGAGCTGGGTGGGGGGTGGGTAAAGGGGGGAATGGGTACATCTGTAATAGTGTCAATAATAAATAAAATAAAACTAGTTTCTTGGCTCTCAACTTGATGCTCTTTCTACTACACTCCCATGTATCTGTCTCAGGAAGTATTTTTTATTGATTTGCGCATCACTTTGATTTTTAGGAAGATACATATGGTGTTTGAATACTTGTGGTGTGATTGTATTAATTTGAATTGTATTATTTATACACTATGACTAAATTCTTCTTAAGGTCTTTAGCATGCCATGACTTAACCTGTAATAGGATGTGATATAAATGCCAGAAATCCTCTTTTAAATAAAAATGTAGATTTACAGGGAGTTCCTAGAATGAATGTAATTTACCCAGACCAATTTCATATTCAGAATATACTGCCAGTGGCCTTTAGCCTTGTGCTTTTTGGGGACATTGGTCCAGGTTCATAAGAGCCCACTTGGTGATGCTTTTCAATCTAACACCGCTGGGTGGTACCTGACTAAGGATCCCCCAGAACTCACTCGTCCAGACCCATTAAGCGGAGATCTCTATTCAAGGTTTCGATGGTCTTCATTTCTTCCGTAGTGAGAGAAAAGTCAAAGATCTGAAATAACAGAAATAAAAGACAGACATTTAAAAAGATAGAAAATGGGTCAAGGTTGGGATTATGGAGTGGTATCAGCAATTGGAAACTTTCTAAGATTTTTGAACATCTCTGAAAATGTCTAAGAGGAGTTGGTCTAGTGCTGGGGGTCCACCTAATGGCAGTGGAACAGGAATTCTCTTCTGCACTTTGTCTTAAGATAATTCTGCTAGGGACATCTTACAAGAAATTTTAAATGCTGTGAAACAATGTATGTTCACAACATCTGAAGAATTCTTATTATTTCTGGATAAGATGCTGAACTTTTGATTCTGGACTTGAGTCTGTGTACACTAAAAAAATATTCCCTTATCTCTAAATTTTCTTTTGTACTTTCAAAAAACGTTTGTTTTGTCCTTTTAATCACTTCTCTCATTATTTAAAAAATATTTCTATTGATTTCAAAGAGGAAGGGAGGGGGAAGTAGAGAAATATCAATGATGAAAGAGACTCATTGATTGGCTGCCTCCTGCATGCTCTGCAGTGGTGATTGAGCCCGCTACACAGGCATGTGCCCTGACTGGAATCAAATTGTGACCTTCTGGTTCATAGGTTGATGCTTAATCCCTGAGCCACACTGGCGGTGCTGAACAGTAAAGTTTTGAATCCATGAACACTTTTGTTTCAGATACCTCCAAATTTGTAGTTTTTGTTGTTGTTTTCTGTTAATCCTCATCTGAGGATATTTTTCCATTGATTTTTAGAGAGCGTGGAAAGGAAGGGGAGAGAAAGAGAGAAACATTGATGTGAGAGAGACACATCAATTGGTTGCCTTCACATGAGCCCCTGACCAGAGCCAGGAATCAAGCTCTTGACCAGAATCAAACCTGGGACCCTTCCATCCCCAGGCTGATGCTCAATCCATTGAGCCAAACCAGCCAGGGCATAATTTGTAGTTGTTTTTTAAAAATATTTTTGATGAGCCTACACATTAGTCATGCAGTGGCTCTCTCTTTTAAGATGGCTAAAAACAGTGTCTATGACTTTTACTGTGAGTTATTTGGGAAAGTGTTAAAATACTGTCGGTAGTTGATATTACTGTCCAGTATTCTTTCTTCTCTTGGCTAATCACAGAATCCCACTTTTTCCTTTTATGAACTTCCCTTCCACCATCTAGTAGGGCTGTTTGTCACATGACCTCAACTCCAGCATTGGAATAGGGATGACTGTCTACTTAAGGATTAATGCAGCTGGTGACCTTAAGTTGAAGCAAACGGTCATTTACCGTTTTGAAAAACTAGAATTTTAAGTATTATGCTAAATCTATTCTGGAAAAACAAAGCTGGGATGATAACATGATTTGCTGAATGTTTTGAGCCCACTGTTGACATCAACTGTTCAGAAAATCAATGAATTTATTTCAAAATATGACAATGTACCCAGTCACTCAAGAACTCTGATGGAGATGTACAATGAGATTAATGTTTTCAGGCCTGCTAACACAACATCCATTCTGCAGCTTATGGGTCCAGGAGTAATTTTGACTTTCAAGTCTTATTATTTAAGAAACTAGTGGCCCAGTGCACGAAATTTGTGCATGGGGGAGGGTGTGTTCCTCAGCCTGGCCTGCACCCTCTGCAATTTGGGACCCCTCGAAGGATGTCCTACTGCTAGTTTACAGGGATCATGCCTAAACCAGCAGTCGGACATCCCTCTTGCATTCCGGGACTGGTGGCTTTTAACTGCTCACCTGCCTGCCTGCCTGCCTGATTGCCTGGAACCACTCTGCCTGCCGGCCTTCTCACCCCCAACTGCCACCCCCCACCCCACTGCCAGCCTGCTTGTCCCCAAATGCACCTTCCTCGCCAGCCTGATCACCTCAAACTGCCCCCCCCCCCCCCCCCCCGAGCTGGCTTACTCGCCCCTACCTTCTCTCGCCAATGGCCTGCTAATACCTAACTCTTCCCCTGCTGCCCTGCTCACTCCAAACTGCTCCCCCCCCCCCGCCCCCGCTGTCCTGATCACCTCCAACTGACCCCCACTGATGGCCTGGCCCCGTTCCCCACCAGCCTGATAACCCACAACTGCCCTTCCCTCTTGGACTCTAACCGCCTCTCCCTCGGCCCTGCCACCATGGCTTTGTCCAGAAGAACATCTGGAAGGTTTCCTGGAAGGTCTCCCAGTCTAATTAGCATATTACTCTTTTATTAGTATAGATATATTTGTCTGTAAATATGGTTATGATTTCAGCTATGAGTAGGACCAGGTCAAATTTTATAGAATGGGCCTTTTATTACAGATGATTTGCCATGTATGCATTTTTTCTAAAGAAGTAAAAATTACTTTAAAAAATGTTTCAGGAAGACTTTGAGAAATTTACAGTATCTGCTTTTCTTCCAAGAAAGTTGTCACTTTTATGCCAGAGTGAGAATTATTTGTATGCTTTGTATGTCAGCATTGGGCCACTGTGACTGGGGGGCACTTAGCTTGACTTGAGAGTAATTATCTTGCTCACTGGCTGGGAGGGAGGGTGTGTGGCAGAGGAGATAAATACTCAGTTCTGGATTATTCATAGATTGCTGACTTTCTGGATTGATTGTGCAAGCCCCTCCTTTTTTTGATGTCCACCTTCTGTTGACAGACATCTACCCTGGGAGATAAATGAGATGAAACTCTTTTTCTTTTCATTGTAAAAAGCATTTGAATACCTAAGGTGTGATAAGGCCACCTAGCCATCCACAGTCAAGGTACACATTTTCATGGAGGATGTTCCCACTCTTGAATAAATTAAAACAATTTTTTCCTTTTAATTTAAACTTTCTTCCCTAACTGTTTTCTTGTTACTTAAAAGGTAGTTTTTTTTGAAACTACGTCCAAAGCTTTTCAAGCTGTATATGTCCTTGGAATGAATTTATAAATAAGAATTGAGCCGGGCTGGTGTGACTGGGTGGTTTAGCATCGACCTATGAACCAGGAAGTCACAGTTTGATTCCAGGTCAGGCCACATGCCTGGGTTGTGGGCTTGATCCCCAGTACAGGGCGTGTAGGAGGCAGCCAATCAATGATTCTCTCTCATCATTGATGTTTCTATCTCTCTCCTTCTCCCTTCCTCTCTGAATCGGTAAGAATATATTTGAGAGAGAGAGAGAGAGAGAGAGAGAGAGAGAGAGGGAGAGAAGAGTAAAAATGTTTGTAAATAAGAAAACATGTATTTGATGCTCTTAGAAAGTCTTATTTTCTTTCATTAAAACTTGTGCAGTATAGGGAACTCCATAGATTCCCTAATTAGAAGAAAGTCAGAGGGAAAGGTACTAATTCAGAGTTCCTTTGAAAATGTGTCACTTACATATTTTTTTATGTTTATTTTTTTTAAATCAAAAACTGAAATGTTTTCTATTCAGAAAATATATTTGGATCTAAATATCTTCTATAATTTTAACCCTAAAATATCAATTTAAATATTTTAAAAATGGTTGGGATGTTTGTTTTTTTAAATAAGGTAGGTTACTGGAGTTCTACATGTTACTGGATCACCTGGGGTAATTTTCTGATTGGGAAATTAAGAATTATAGTCAGGGGGGAGGACATGAGAATTTTTAAGAACATATTCAATTTACTTTAGAAGCCGAACCTCTCTTATCATGTGACTTGTTTTGTATGTTTGTTAAACTATATTATCACAGAAGCATTGCTGCTATTGGGACAAACAGTGACCGTTGATTTGGGTCACTTGAATGTCCACTGTCTGTTTTAATTTGTATGTTCATTTTGACTCTGTCATATGCTCAAACTTCAGTGGAAGTCATGAGAACCTATTATTTTTGCCTGCTCCCTCTTTTACTTTGGAAATATTCATTTTTACTCGGAGGGACCTTAACTTTGATGTCAGGGATTGTTTCCATTGCCAACTGTTTTCTTCCTTGCCAAGTAAGAGACTTATTGTGAACTCTTCAGTGATGACTTCCCAAGGATATTTGCAGATGTGATTGGGAAAAGTCATTTTATCCCCAACCTTTGCATGTCAGGTGCTGGGGTGCCGGGGTGCTGCCTCGCCTACGCCCCGCCTCTCTGATCCAGATGCGGCTCTCTCTCCCTCCGATCGCCATGTCAACCACCATTCCGCCCGGCTTGCGCCCTGGCTCTCTCTCCCTCTGATCGCCATGTGATCACGGGACCGCAGGCGAGGCAGACCCCTGTGGCTCTTGCCTGCTGCCTGGGTTTCCTATCACTGTTTTTCTGTCCTTCCCCTTTCGCCTCCCATCATTGTGCCTATGTATGCAAATTAACCGCCATCTTTGTTGGCAGTTAATTTGCATATTGCCCTAATTAGCCCATGGGAAGCATAGTGGAGGTACGGTTAATTACCCTTTTTGTCTTTTATTAGATAGGATATGTTTCATAAGGCTATAACTGCTATAGGTAGGGATTCTTCTGAGGGATCTGGACAAAGTAAATTGAAAACCTGGAAAGGATTCACATTGTAGATGCCTTTAAGAACATTCCTGATTCATGAGAAGAGGTAGAAATATTAACATTACAGGAGTTTGCAAGAAGTTCATTCCAACCCTCACTGATAACTTCAGTGGAGGAAGTAATCACAAATGTGGTGGAAATAGCAAGAGAACTAGAATCAGAAGTGGAGCCTGAAGATGTGACTGAATTGCTGCAATCTTATGATAAAACTTGAATGAACATGGAGTTGCTTTTTATGGGTGAGCAAAGAAAGTGGTTTCTTGAGATGAAACTTACTTCTGGTGAATATGCTGTCAGTATTGTTGAAATGACAACAGAAGATTATTACATAAAGTTAGTCCATTAAGCAGGACCTGAGAGGATTAACTTCAATTTTGAAAGAAGGTCGGTGGGTAAAAATGCTATTAAACAGCATCACAGATGACAGAAAAATTGTTTATGAAAGGAAGAGTTAATCAAAATGGGAAATACTATTTTTTTATTTAAAGAAATTGCCAGAGCCACCCCACCCTTCAGCAAGCACCATTCTAATATTTTTAGAATTTTAGCCCATCAACATTAAGGCAAGACCCTTCACCAGCAAAAAAACTGCGATTCACTGAAGTCTTGAATGCTGGTTAATAATTTTTAGCAATAAAGTATTTTTAAATTAAAGTATGTACCCAAATAGACATAATACTACTTAATAGTATAGTGAAACATAACTTTTATATGTACTGGGAAAGCAAAAAATTTGTGGTAGTTTATTGCATTTCACGCTTTATTATGGTGGTCTAGAATGGAGCCTGTAATATTTCTGAAGTATGCCTGTAATGTACAATCAGCAAAGCAATCCCCAAAGTGCTAGCAATAGTTTCAAATTCAGCTAAAATTAAATGCAGATATTTGCAGAGTGGGTCAGGGAGCTGGTATAAAATAAAATATGAAGGCGTTACAAGTTTCTTTTTAGTCTAAACAAAATTATTTGAATAAAAAAATCCTACTTTTCACATTTTCAGAAGCAGTTCTCTTACCTGAAAGTTTTGTTTGATCAATGTAGGCTCAAAGCTTTTAGGAATGACAACTATCCCTCGCTGGATGTTGAAACGCAAAGCAACTTGAGCTGCAGTCTTATTGTACTTTTTCCCCAATGAGTTTAGAAGTTCATCCTCTAACAAAGGTTCAAAGTATGTAGTCAACCTTAAAAAAATAAAAACATGCATGTTATTTAGCTAGATCAATGAGAAGCAGTGGTTAATCAATCCTCCTTCTCTGTCTTCCCATTCACCTGGTAACCTACCAGGACATTTCAGGTCACCTGTAAGCAATTTCTGTGATTGCTGAGTCCTCAATGAAGAGTTGTTCTTTGTGTGGGAAGATCAAGAGAGGCAAATTTATATTGCTGCCTTTTTGAGAAAGTACATATGTTTTGATGTATCTTACAGAGAGGGCTGGGCTGAAAGAAGACATATGTGAGAAGGCCGGTAGCTTGAAGTGGAATAAGTAGAAATACAACTCTTGGAATCATAATAGAGTAGAAAAATTTCTACTTTGGTCTATGAAACACATCATATAGAAGTGTTGCCAATGATTACAGAGATAAAAAATTCTAAAATTTCAGAATTTAGGCCATAGAGACTCTATCAAATAACAACTAAACTAGCATTTATGGATCACCTCTGTATTTTAGGCACTGTTAGGTAATTTTATACATGTAGCATAATCAATTCCTATAACATCTCAGTGAGGAAGTTTTATTAGCTCAGTTTGGATATATGGAGAATGACCTGAAGAGTTTAAGTAAGTTTCTTAAGATTACACAGCCCAATAGAATCATTTAAATAAATAAAATAATTCACATTAGCCTCATACTCTACATCAAAGGAAACACTTCCTGAAGAGACATATAGTATTACTTACCAGTCTCGATTATTAGAGATCCCCAAAGGAATAAATGCAACTATGAGAATGTCATGTTGTTGGCAAAATTCCAGGAGTTTTGTCTGAGTGAAATATGGATGGCATTCCACCTATGTGGTTGCATTGAAGAGCAGAGCACAAAATTAAGGCCTTGTAGGTGAATGCAATTTTATATAGTTTTAAAAAATCTTTTAAATAAACTTCTTTTTAAAGTATTATGGATAGTGAGACAAATTCTAAATATTTTTCCTAACAAGGAAACTTACATTGTTTATATACTGGCGAAGTTAATTATGGCAAGGTTAGTAAGGGCACCATCTGTGAATTAATTATAAAATAATTGGGGGGTGGAATTCAATTTTGTGTCCCTATCATAGTTTCAAACTTGAAATGAACAGAATCAGTTATTTATAATAAACATCCTAGAAAATACAATTTCTATAACAAAGAGTCTCAATGTTCAGATTAGTCTTAGTAAGTAGAAGCAACATGTTACTGAAGCCCTCTGCTCTAGCTATCAAACATCTGAGAATATTTTCACAAGAGGAAGAACATGTATGAAACTAAATTTAAAGATAAATTTTATTTTCTTGGATGAGAGTTCTATTTATTTTTTTACATTCAACATTGAAAACAGTAAATATTATACAGAGAGGACAGAGGCAAAATCTTTGGGAGTATCACTGTGGATGCTGCAAACTGTTGAAGTTGGGGCTTCTGAAGGGCTGCAGTATTGGTAAGCCATCTCTACAGTATTGCTGTGCTTTGCTTTCAGACACCACACAACACATGAATAGGCTCAAGCTGTGATCTTCCAAAAGGTCTTGCCTCCTTGGTCAGATATATTTGTGTAGCTGATCAACATTCTTGTGCCAACAGATTAGGATATTTACTCATTCGCATGAGGTGACACACTGTCAAATTTTTGCTCTCTTTTTCATTCTGAGATAAAAAGTTACCATCTTTCTCTATATACTAGTAGCCCGGTGCATGAAATTCATGCACATTAAAAGGGAATTAATTGCCCTAACTGGTTTGGCTCAGTGGATAGAGCATCGGCCTGCGGACTCAAAGGTCCCAGGTTCAATTCTGGTCAAGAGCATGTACCTTGGTTGTGGGCACATCCCCAGTAGGGAGTGTGCAGGAGGCAGCTGATCGATGTTTCTCTCTCATCGATGTTTCTAATTCTCTATCCCTCTCCCTTCCTCTCTGTAAAAAATCAATAAAATATTTTTTTTAAAAAAGGGAATTAATTAGCAGAGATATTTTAATATTGCTATTAGCCCTTTCTCTATAATAGAAATGTGAGAGATGAAAGGAAATTAGTAAAATGTATATGAAAATAATATATAAATTTATTAATAAATAAACAGTAACAGAAGGATATAAGAACAACAGAGGCATGGTATAAAAACGATGAAAACATGATATGAAAACAGCAAAAACATGATATGAAAACAACAGAAACATGATATAAAAACAACAGTGATGCAAACAATGACTGATAAAGTGATTAAACTTATTCTAATATCTCCCTGTACACCACATTAAGAGTGACAACACTTTCTGAGTGCTGGACTAATTTCGCTTGTGATAAGTACTTAGAACTTTAACTGTAACATCACATGCTCTTCAAACTCGAGAGAAAGTGACATATAACTGACCATGTGCAAAAACGGGTTCAGGTAGTAATATGCCTACTTTGTCTGGAATTTGTTCTTGTGATCTATTAATAGTCATCACAAATGCTGGCATCATGGGAAACCGTCATTGAATCAATTTAAATGGGAGACCAGTGTCAGATGGGGACAAATTAATTCTAGGAATCAGAACAGCCTCTCCCTCTGCAGATCCTGTTAATACTTCAGTTTCGATAATGTTAGGTTGTAATCTATTGATAATAAATCTGATACCATTACAAAGATCCCATTTACTTTTGAGATTTCCCAATAGCATGATGATTGCACCCACTTTCAATTCTTCGCTGCACATTAAAATCACCTGGGAATCTTTTTAAAATCCTGATTCCTGGGCCTCATCCTCCAGAAATTGTTTCTTTGTTATGGGGTGGGGCCACAACATCAGTAACAAAGAAACCGAATTAAAACTTTATTGTGGGGAGCCGCTACAGTGTTTTGGACAGGTTCAAGCCTTGGACGGAGGAGAGGGCACAGTCCTCGCATTGCCACGTGCAAGTTCCAGCTTGGAGGGCAGGGCCATCCCAGCACAATTATAGCCAACAGCTATAGTTGTAAGCTTTAATCTATGGTCCAAACACGTGGCCCCATGTGCCTGAGTGATGTAGGCTTGATAGAGTTCAGGTGCATGTAGTTGAGTAGGACTGAAACCCAGGAGAATGTTGTAAACAACTTGGTCACGCCCTTACTTTGCCTCATAGCTTCTGTTATAAAATAAAGGCATGGCTGTGGATGTTATCGCTGTCTCTCAGAGAAACAGTGTCCCACCGAGTCCCGGCTTTCATTCTCTTCTCTGTCTTTTCTAAGACTTTCAGCTGCCCCCACTCAGGTTCAGCCCTGGCCGTGCTGGTTCGGCACACTCCCAGGGAACCACGCTCCCAGGGCGGGTTCCTGCCTCAAACCCCGACCTTGCCCGAAACAGCTCCCGGGAAACAGCTCAGGGAGGGCACAGCCGTTGCCAGGACAACCCCTGCAGGACTGACTTCCTTCTCTTTGGTCGCCAGACCCTGGTCATAATGAACACCACCCATGGTTTTTATATAAGTAGATTTGTAAGAAACCTATTGTCATTTCAACATTTAAATGACAGAATATTGTTCTTGGGGGTGTAGGAAGGAGATGTGCTGGTGAGGGAAAAGGAGGAATATAGGGATGGATGGATGTCAGCTAGGAAGTCAAAGGTTGCTACTCTGTATACCTGAGAGCATATTGTATAGTGTTAGCTTAGGTGTCAGTTTGGAAGTGGTACTTGTAAAATAGCCACTCTTCCATTTTAGCTGTGGGCTATAGTCATGATATAGGTAATAATTCATTCTTTCTGTCATGGACTCATGCCAGACTTTTTAAGTTACTAAAAACACTAATTTCTCAGTGAGCCAAATCAGAGAAAAGGGGGCTTTGGAGACAGTTTCAGGGGGTTAGCCCAGGTTGAGCTGCCTCTGGCCATTGCTTCCCTGATTCCAGGTCTCCTGGCATTCCCTAGAGTTTAGGAGATGCATGCCTGAGAGGGAAGAAGAAGGGGAAGGGAAGGGTGCTGGCATGCTCTCAGGAGGGGGAGCATGTCATCACACTTAAATTTACATTTCTGTTATTACTAGCACAATTACACATTTTCATATGTTTAACAATCTTGCAAATTGTTTTTTGCAAATTTCTATTCATTACTTTTGCCCATTTTCCTGTTGATTCTTAGTATTCTATTTTTTCATTGATTTTTATCAGACTTTTAATTCACAAGGATATCAACCTCTTTTCTATTATATTTAAAAATACAATTATCTATATTTACTTGCTCCTTGCTTCTGATATTTTTCCATTTAACATTTTTATACTATTAAATTTAACATCTTCATTATATTTTTTCCATGGCTTACTTTTCTGTCCATAGCTTCAGAAAACTGAAATTCTTGTGTAGTATTTACAATGACTTTGTCTTTCTCTATAACTCTAAATCATAGGGACATTAATTTTGGAGTATGGTATGAGGCAAAGATCTGTATTGTTTCCACCTAACTAGGCATTTCCCCACACCATTTCTGTAATTACTAGCACAATTACACATTTTCATATGTTTACCAATCTTGCAAATTGTCTTTTGCAAATTTCTATTTATTACTTTTGCCCATTTTCCTGTTGAGCCTTAGTATTTAATTCATTTTTATTTAAGGTTATTACTGATCAATAATTTTTACTGCTATTTGTATTCTGTTTGCCTAGATTTCTCTCTCTATTTCTTCTTCTCATTTCAGCAGTCCCTTTAGCATTTCTTGCAATGCTGGTTGGTGGTGATAAACTCCTTTAGCTTTTTTAAATTTTTTTTTTTTTTATATCTGGGAAGCTCTTTATTTCACCATCTATTTTTGAATGATAGCCTTGCTGAATATAGTCATCTTGGTTTCAGATCCTTGCTTTTCATTACCTTGAGTACTTCATCCCAGTTCCTTGTTACTGGTTGAGTTTCTGATGATAAATCAGCTGACAGCCTATGGGAGTTCCTTTGTAGGTAAGAAATTGCTTTTCTCTTGCTGCCTTTAAGATTCTCTTTTTTTTTGTTTAATTTTTGACATTTTAATTATGATGTGTCTGGTGTTGGGCTCTTTAGGTTCTTCTTGCTTGGGACTTTCTCTGCCTCCTAATTGTGTGAATTTTTCCATCACCAGGTGAGGGAAATATTATGCTATTATTTGTTCAAACATGTTCTCTGTCTCTTGCTCACTTTCTTTCTCTTCCGGTACACTTATTATGCGAATATTTTTCCATTTCATGTTGTCCCACAGCTCAGCTGTCTTCTTGTTTTTCAATTGTTTTTTTCTTTTTGTTCTCTGTGTGATTTTTTTCTGTCCTGTCTTCTAATTCACTAACCTAATCCTCAGCTTCCCCTAATCTGCTGTGTATTCCTTCCAATGAGTTCTTTATTAGTACTAGGTCATTCTTTATTTCCAACTATTCTTTTTCCATAGTTACTATATCTTTCTCATGGTGTTGAGCATCTTTACCATCATTATTCTGAATTCTATATCAGAAAAATTTCTTGTCTCCATTTCATTTATCTCTTCTTCTGGAAAATTCTCTTGTTCTTTTATGTGGTGTTTGTTTTTTGTCTTCTCATTATTGCTACCTGTTTGGGTTTATGACTATGTATTAGGTAGATTTGATATGATTCCCAATCTCTAGTGAAGGACAGTGTCAAATGCTGTTTCTGACTAATTAGATCAGGGAAAGTCTCAAAGCCTCCAGAGACCCATCTCTGTCTGAGTCTGACTGGATTCAGTCTTGAGTAGTCCTCAGGCAATCATACACAGGTGTGGTGAGAGGTTTACCAACTGGGCAATTGGAGCGATTGCTTCTTCCTATAGATTATTATTCTCTGTCTCTTTTTTAAAAATGTATTTTTGTTGATTTCAGAGAGGAAGAGTTAGAGAGAGAGAGAAACATCAATGATGAGAGAGAATCATTGATCAGCTGCCTCCTGCATGCCCCCTACTGTGGACTGAGTCCAAAACCCAGGCATGTGCCCTTGACTGAAATCGAACCTGGGACCCTTCATTCCACAAGCTGACGCTCTATCCACTGCGCCAAACCAGCTAGCGTTAGGGTGTCTGCCTTCTGAGCTAATCCAGAGCCCCCAAATCTAGCTTCTGCTCACAGAGCCCCAGTCCACTCTGCTTTACCTCTACGAGAGCCCAACATGAGTGGCTGCACATTAAATTTTGTGCATTGGCCCTTTAAGAGGGTGCCTGCATTTCCAGCCATTTCTGGCTGGCAGACAGCAACTCTGCTGCTTTTCACAGCCAGATGTTATGTGGGCACCTTTTTTAGTTCTGGTGCTCCCTTCTGGGGGCCCAGCCTGGGGATTAAACCCCAGAGTTCTTAGTTGGAACCCCCCATAGCTGAGATATATCTCCAGAACTTCATGTGCTGTCTCTTAGAACCCGTCCATCCCTTTCACATCTCCACCCTTCTTACCAGCCTCTCTGAGGTCTCCATTTTCCATGCTTGGTTATCAGGGTTCTCTCCAGCTAGTGTTCAGTTTATTACTCAGGATGGCTTTTTTTGTATTTTAGTTGCAATTCCAGTTTGGTCCTGGAAGTGGGTCTGTATAGCATCCACTTACTCTGCTACCATTTTTAATCTCTTCTATTCCAACTGTCTTAATATTGGGCAGGTCTTGTTCCCATCATTATATTTCTTCAAAAATTTTTTTGGGTTACTTTGGTCTGGATTTAAACTTTCAAATCTTTATTTGTTATTTTTTAAGAGACATAAGTTGAGAGAAGTTAAAAACTTGTCCAGGGTCTTTTTGTAGAGTGAGCACAAAATTTTCTGACACCTAACCCATGGTCCTTTATGTTAAGTAACTCTTGAAATTCCTTGTCACATCCCACCCTCTTGTCAGACTGTACCTGGTTGCAGACTGGCTTATACTTGAGTCTTGGTTTGTTCAGTATTAGTTCCAGCTGTCTCCGGTTAAAATGGGATACACCAAGGGATTTCACCAAGCCAGCATCTTTGCAAGCTTCCAAAGCCTGTGTAGAGTAAATGCCATTGAATTTAGAAAGAAGCCTCAAAACAAGCAAGAATGAATGTTTAGAAGGTTAGTATAAATTCTTTAAAAGGGAAAGTCCCCGGGTATGTTAATAGTCATTCTGTGAAGAAAAAAATGTGGGGTGGACACAAGTAGGAATTGTTTGCGGTATATTGTATACCATATCTTTCTCCAGTAATATATATATATAATAATCTTATTTCTTTTTTGTTTGTTTGTTTATAATGATCTTATTTCTTTAAATTTGTTGAGGCTTTCTTTATGGTATGGTACCTAATCAATTTTAATAAGTGTCTTAGATGTGTAGAAAATGTATATTCTGCTGTTTTTTGATGCAGATCTCTCTTCTCTATCTCTGTCTCTCACTCTCTCTCATACATATATGAGCTTTTCATGGCTTCTCGAAAATTTATAGGAATATGTCAGTAATCTCCCACTATAATATTGAAGTTATCAATGTTTTCATGCATTCTATTTAAAAATTAAAAAAATAATTTTATTGATTTCAGAGGGAGGAAGAGGGAGAAAGAAAAACCAAAGATGAGAGAGAATCATTGATCATCTGCCTCCTGAAACCCTTATTCCCCCCACTGGAGTTCTAACTGGCAATCTGGGTATGGGCCCTGAGTGGAATCAAACCTTGACCTCTTGGTTCATGCTCAACCACAAAGCTTCGCCCGTTGGGCTCTACTTTAAAATGTTTTCATATAATTTTTGTTTTATATATTTGCAGATATTTTATTGGGTACCTATTTGAGCCTGTATGGCTCAGTAGTTGAGTATTGATCTATGAACCAGGAGATGACAGTTCGATTCCTAGTCAGTGCACGTTCCCAGATTGTGGCCTGGTCCCCTTTGGTGGCATGCAGGAGGGAGCTGATGGATGATTCTGTCTCATCATTGGTGTTTCTGTCTCTTCCTCTCCTTTCCTCTCTTTGAAATCATGAAAAAATAAATAAAAATAAACATGTCCTCAGGTGAGGATTAAAGAATAAAATAAAAAACTATGTTGTCAGATCCTATATAATAAAAGGCTAATATGCAAATTGTCCCCTCGGGAGTTTGACCGACCAGGAGTTGGACCCCTCGATATGTGTGCTGACCACAAGAGGGCAGTGTGGAAAGAAGGAAGGCTCAGCCGGCAGCCAGAAGGCTCTGATTCGCTTTGATCGCTGGCCAGGCATAGGGACCCTACCTGTGCATGAAGTTTGTGCACTGAGCCTCTAGTATTAATATAACTATACAACGTTTTCTAAGTATTAGACTGATAAGATCCCCCCCCATCCTTTAAATTTTAATATAAAATTAGGCCTAGCCTAATTTTTCACATGTCTTTATGTTTAGATGTGCCTAATTCTAATCTGTCAAACTTTGTGCCTTTTAGTAGGCGAATTTAGTTCATATTTATTGTAACTATAAATATATTTGCATTGTTTCTACCATCTTAATTTCCTACTTCAGTTTTTCCCACTTTCATGTTTCTTTTTAATACTTCCTTTTAAAAAGTTTATACTATATCTTTCCTTTAATAAAGATAAGAACTTATACGCTCACACATTCCTTGATTTACCTTCACTCCAACATCTATGATATTAAGAGTCTATGCAGAATTTCATTTCCTATTATTATAGGTATATTTTTCTCTCTTTATTTAATATTAAATAATTTTATAGATAATAAAAACTATATCATATTTGATTTGATTACTTTTAGTTTATACACTTCTTGAAGCATCTTTTAGAGTTTTGCTCCTCTTATTTAGTAATAGTTTTCAGTGTTGGTCTTTATGTGGCAAAACTTCTGAGCAATGTAGGGATCAGAAAATATTTTCATCATGCATCATTTTTGTCTTACAGTTTGGATATAAAGTTCAAGTTCAATGTTCTTTATTCTTTAATACTTTGAAAATACTATTCTATTATCTCTTTTGCTGCTGATAATGTAACAGAACTGATCAAAACAAAACTCATACCAATCCTATATAATAAAGAGGTAATATGTTCCCCTAACCGGTTTGGCTCAGTGGATAGAATGTCGGCCTGCGTACTAAAGGGTCCCAGTTTCGATTCCAGTCAGGGGCATGTACCTTGGTTGCAGTCACATCCCCAGTAGGCGGTGTGCATGAGGCAGCTTATCAGTGTTTCTCATCGATGTTACTAACTCTCTATCCCTCTCCCTTCCTCTCTGTAAAAAAATCAATAAAATATATTTTTTTAAAAAAGAGGTAATATACAAATTAACCCTCATGCCTTCACAAGATGGCTGCCTATGACCAGGCTGGCAGGGATTTAATGAGGGACGACCAAACGACTGAACAAGTAGGCTGCATGGGGTGACCAGGCCTGCAGGGGAGGCAGTTGGGGGTGACCAGCCCAGCAGGAGGATTAGGGAGGGATGACCAGATGACTGAACAGCAGGCTGTGTGGGGCGACCAGGCCAGCAGGGGGAGCAGTTGGTGGCAACCAAGCTGGTGGGGGGGCTGGGGGGGCAGCTAGGGGCGATCAGGGTGGCCTGCATAGGCAGTGAGGGTGATCAGGCCAGCAAGGGGGGGGGGGGGGGCAGTTACGGGTGACCAGGAAGGCAGGCAGGTGAGTGATGAGGAGCCAGCGGTCCAGGATTGTTAGACAGATGTCTACCTGCCAGTTTAAGCCCGATCCCCTAAACTGGCAGTTGGACTTTAGCCAAGGGGACACAGATTGGAGAGGGTGCAGGCTGGGCTGCAGTACACCCCCCACCCCATGCATGAATTTTGTGCACCAGGCGTCTAGTCTCATTATATACTAGTATGAATGACTCTTTTATTGCCTTTCCCTTTTCAGTTTTGTTAGTTTATGCTTCATGTATTTTTGGAGTTTTGTTATTAGGTGCATAGATGTTTAGGATTTATTACCTTTTTATTATAAAACAAAGTTCTTTATCCCTGGGAATAAAGAGGCTCTGGAATCTTTGTTGATATTAAAATAGCTACTCCAGCTTTCTTTTTATTACTGTTAGCATAGTATATTTTTTCCTGTCCTATAATTTTTTAAACCTTTGACTTTAAACATGTTTGTATAAACGTTTTTATTTAAAATGGGTTTCTTGTATATAACATATAGTGCGGTTTTGGTTTTTGTCCATTCTGACCTCTGCCTTTTAACTGCGTTGTTTTAAATATGTATATGTACTGTGATTATTGATATCACTGAGTTTAAATCTTTCATCTTGGTATTTGTTTTTTTATTTCCTCATCTATTCATATACCTTCTGTTTTTCTTTTCCTGCCTTCTCTTGGATTATCTTTTATTATTCCATTTTGTCCCCTTTACTGACTTGTTTGCTATACTCTGGAAGCATTAACATTTTCTTTATATTTGATATTCTTAAATTTCTCTATATTGTGTCTAGGTGTGGGTTTCCTTCTCTTCACTCTTTAGTAATCTATGCTCATTCAATATCTCTGTTTTTTTTTCCTTTAAATATTACCTCTTTACCTTTTTCTTTCTTTCTTGTTTTTCTATTATGTGAGTACTGAACATCTAAGTACTGTACATCTCTTAGCTTTTCTTTCATATTTAATTTTTTCTTGTCTTTTCGTACTTCATATTGGGAGATTTCCTCATTCTGATCTTTCAGTTTGATCCCTTTTTCTTTATATCCATTTCATATTTATCCCATCTATTGCATTGTGTTTTATTTTTCCTAATTATTACTTAATTCTTGTTTTTAAAAAATGTTTTCTTATTTCTCATTGCTAATATCTTTTCATATCTCTTTAATATATTAATTGGATAATTCAAAAGTCCTTGGTTCTCTGTTCTGTTTATGTTGGGATCTGTAATTGAGATATGTTGTTTCCTTTTGAAATAAATACCTTATTATTTTGAGCAATGAGCTTATTTTCTCCTGGGGATACTGGCTAACCTGTCAGGCAGACCCTTAGAGAGAAACACCATACTTCAAATTACTCAGCTCCAGGGACATCAGGAGTCAGTATATTGTCTCTTGGGTAGAGAGCCCCAAGCACCAGAAAACTAGTGGCTGCCTCTTCACCCCTCAAAACAACTCCACCCTTCAGGTCTTCAACTGTTACCTAGAGGGGACACCCATTAGAAAGCAATGCTGTACTCATTAGAGTATATTCCATGACTCCAGAATTTGGACTGGGAGGGTAAAGGCTGCATCTCTTCCTAAATCAAATAGGAATAATCAGATCACAATTCAAAAATATAGTCTTTTAAAATGAAAGAATACAAGGCCCACTTGAACTTACCTCCCAAGTAGCACACAGATTTGTCTGGGGAACTATCGAATTGCCATTCTCATCTTTATGAAAAATTTCATCTCCAGGCTGAGAAAGTAAAACAAAAACAAATGTAATTCATTTTATTTATATCTGGGAATTGAAATGATGGAATTTGAATTGTCTTTAGGCCAATATACCCTAGCTCTGGGAAAGCAATTCAAGTTTAATTATTTATATCCTATATAATAAAAGCCTAATATGCAAATTGTCCCCTTGACCGGGAGTTTGACCACTCGTTATGATGTGCCCTGACAACCAGGGAGTGGCATAGAAATGGTGGGTGTCGGTGACACAGTGGTAGCAGCTGGTGGCAGTGGAGACGCTACCAGCCCTAATGGGACCTGACGAGAGTGGGACCTAAGTGGGATGGTGGAGCAGGTATGTAGGCAGTGCCGGCAGCAGCGGCAAGGGACGGGGCTGCCACCTTGCTCCCAGGCATTGAGGAGCCGGGTGAGGGGGGGGGCAGCTATGACTGATTGTCACCCAGTGACCAGACAGTGACCAGTAGCGGTGGCAGGGGGTGGGGCCACCTGCCCGGCTCCCAGGCGCTGAGGGAGCAGGGCAGGTGGCCCAACCCCAATCAATTGCCCTGCAGGCAGGATGGTAGAGCAGGTGATGGGGCAGCACCAGGACAAGGCGGGATGCCAGGTGGGGCTGTGGGAGCTGCAAGGATGGGGTTGTGAGCTGGGGCTGTGAGGCAGGGGGCATGAGCTTGGGGCCCGATCCCCACAGGCCACACCGAGGGACCCCACCCGTGCACGAATTTGGGCACTGGGACTCTAGTGTTTATATAATTATATAATAAATTATATTTACATATATATTTACTACTTTTATGGGACTGTCCAAAAATTCTTTCATTTTTCCAAAATATGTGACACATTAATCTTATTATCCTATACGTACTGGCATTCACTTTCCCTTTATTTATCAACAGATTATTGTTCTTAAGCCATGAATTTTCTCCTAATGACAGAATTTCTCATCAAAAATAGTAGAGGTTGAGACTCAGTGTTTGACAGTCTAGCCTTACCAAAGTTGAGGAGAGCACGGCATGTTACTTCTCAGTTCTGGCGGACTTGCTCACTGGTTTTTTTCCTTTCATTTTGGGGATTTCCAGGAGTTCAGCATTTCTTTTTCCTACTTCACACCATAGCTAGTGTCAACTCCCCTTTTTTGGTTTTTGGGTGATCCTTTCCCAACTAAGGCTAGCTGGTGTGGAACGTTGTCTTTCAGATTTCTCTTTTTTTGGCTGTATGTAAACATGCGACTCATTTCTTATGGGCTTGAAAATGAAATAGAGAGAAATGAAAGATGATTCCTAGGCTCCTGCGGTGGATGGTGGTAATCATTTCCTGAGTTTGGGTTAGCAATCAAGAGTTTTTTATGAATATTTTGAGTTTGAAATGACCAAACGTTCAAGTGGCTATTCGAGAAGGCTGATGAACAGAGAAGTATCAGAAAGATGCTTAGAAAGACGCCATAGCTGTAGACAAAAGTTGGTAGCCCTTACATATAAAATAAAAATCAATCCTTCCAACTATATGAAGTCATTTATAGACACAGGGTGGCTCAGTAAGACAAGAATATTGAGAATAGAAGTACTATTCTGGGCATAACAACATTTGGAAGTTGGCAGAGAAGCTGCCAAAGAATCAAGAGAGGGTGGTATTAGAGAAGTCACAAGAAGAAAAAGTATATAGGAGATAATGGTCAACTTTGTTGAAAGATATCCTATATAATAAAATCCTAATAGGCAAATCAATGGAACAGCTGAAGGACTGGTTGCGATGATGTGCACTGACCAGCAAGGGGCAGATGCTCAATGCAGGAGCTTCCCCCTCATGGTCAGTGCGCTCTCACATGGCAGGAGCTCTGCTCAGCCATAAGCCAGGCTGATGGCTGCCAGTACAGCGGTGGTGGTGGGAGCCTCTCCTGCCTCCTCAGCAGCTCTAAGGGTGTCCGACTGCAGCTTAGGCCTGCTCCTGCTGGCAAGTGGACATCCCCTGAGGGCCGCCAGGCTGCCAGAGGGATGTCTGATTGCCATCTTAGGCCCAATCCCTCGGGGAGCGGGCCTGAGCCAGCAGGTGGTCATCCCGTGAGGGGTCCCAGACTGTGAGAGGGCACAGGCCTGGCTGAGGGACCTCCCTCTCCCCCAGAGTGCACAAATTTTTGTGCATCTGGCCTCTAGTTCTATATAATAAAATCCTAATAGGAAAATCAATGGAACAGCAGATGGACCGGTTGCTATGATGTGCATTGACCAGCAGGGGGCAGATACTCAATGCAGGAGCTGCCTCCTGTGGTCAGTGCACTCCCACAGGGGGAGCGCCACTCAGCCAGAAACCAGGCTCACGGCTGGCAAGTGCAGTGGCGGTGGTGGCCAGCAGACTGTCATCCCCCAAGGGGTCTTGAACTGCGAGAGGACACAGGCCGAGCTGAAGGACCCCCTAAGTCCATGGATTCATGCACTGGGCCTCTAGTCAAATAATATGAGGATATAGTGTCTATTTTGTATGGTTGGCAGCATTGAAGTCTTTTTAGGATAATAGGAATTTTTATTGAAAATCAAGCCATTGGACAAAATTCATTATATATATTTTTTTCTTCTGCATCTCACCTGACAAAACTTTCCCCTCGTGATAACTTAGCAAACACAATTTTGACTCTTTTTCCTCCTGTCTCACTTATTCCTCAATACCACATAATCATTCATGTTAATTACCCTTTCTGTCTCTGCTTCCCAAACTCATTGTACTTCTCAACACTATGGCCCACATTTCCACTCCAGCCTCTCTCCTTATTTCTTGCCTTTTGCATTTCCCAATTTTATTTCTGCTCAGAATGGTTTTATGCCTCTATCATATACTGTGTTAAATATTTTTTATGTACCCTTATTTTTATTAAGTCCTTATCATTTCTGAGCTCATGTTAGCTATTTCCATGATGTTCCTCTTAAGCTTCCATTGTGCCTACCTTACTCATCCCTCATCTGAATCATTCCATGGTCTCTCTCCCTCTACTCCTGCTCCTACTGTCAGACAGTATTAGAAGAATAATTCAACCCTCTAAAAATCCATGCTATTGATTCTCATTCCTGTCCATCGGTAACTTCATTTATCTTTTAAAAATGCCATTCCTCATTTAAAAAGCATGAGGGAGAAGGGGCTGTACAGTGTGGAAGCACAAATATGGGATTGGCATCAGGGGATCCAGGATCTGGTCTCAGTCTGATGGATTTTAAACCTGAGTTAGCTATTTCATTGCCTGGGGCCTCAACCTTTTCTTTTGTGAACTGAAGATATTCTGTATATTGAAATATATATTTCCACCTGAAGATTTTATAACATTTTATTAGCTATAAAATGTCAGGCACTGTGTCTGTAATTTCACATATATAACACTAATGACTCCTCACAATACTTGGCAAATGAGTTGGTATCATCTCCAATTTACCAATCATGAAATTGAAGGAAAGTTCAGGAATATCAAAGACAATATGCTAATACCCAATGAAGCTGACAGTCAGTCCCTCTTCTGTGTGACTCCAAAGTTCATACTCTTTCCACTGGACCATGTTTAGGTGATGTGTGAAAGGATCAGGTAATAACTTGACCAAGTCATCTGGCTCACATGTGACAGAGCTGGGATGCAAACAAGGTGCCCTGAATCTGTAGCCCATGCTTCATACCACCATGCTTGCTACGTGAGCTCTGATTAATGAGTGCAGTGGAAATCGGTTATTTTGCTTTCTACTATCCTTAACCTTCTTTTAGAGAGAAGCTCATTGCACATTGTGTGGGCTGACCCAGCTCCAATTCTTGGCCACAGATGTCAGACACCAATGCCCTTACACAAAGATTAGTCAGCAAAATTTATGTGACCCAAGCAAGGCTGATCTTTGTTTCTTTATGAGGTTTAATGTGTAGTTTCTCTTCCTCTGAATTCTTTTTTTCAAAAAAGTATTTTATTGATTTTTTTACAGAGAGGAAAGGGAGGGGAGATAGAGAGTTAGAAGCATCGATGAGAGAGAAACATGGATCAGCTGCTTCTTGCAGACCTCCTACTGGGGATGTGCCCGCAACCAAGGTACATGCCCTTGACTAGAATTGAACCTGGGACCCTTCAGTACGCAGATCAGCAATCTATCCACTGAACCACGCCAGCCGGGCTCTTCCTCTGAATTCTTAAGTTGTTTTGATAAGGAAGGATTGGCATATCAATGGGCATTTGCCCTCATATAGAAAGAGATTTTTGAGAAAGGGCCAGAGTGTAGATACATAGTTTGAACTTCTGGATCCAGTCCTTTGGAATTAGAAAAGCCTTGGAATTCTCAGTTCCCTCTTTTGCTAATGCCAATTTGAGTTGGGTTTCTGCCATTTATAACAAGAGTTCTGACTAAAACAAAGGTGTTGGGTATGGCAAGTAATGAACAGAGTGTGGAATTGGCCAGGTCAGTATGGGATTGTGGATAGTGAGGATTCTCCAGCTGAGAATTGGATATTCTTGCTATGCAATAGCATGGCATCTTGTTAAATTGTTGCCTTGTTGTGTCTTGAGACTCTGACAACGGGCATACTACGATTGGAGCTTTAGGGCACTTAGTAGGAAAACATTGGGTGTTAGAGTTTTTTGGCCATTTTTGCAGTCTTCACTCAGGTCCTGAAGAAATATAAATGTGTTTATTGCTACTTGGCTTGTAAGATGAATGGTAAGATCATATTTTGCTAATACAGGTACTTTCTGCTTCTAGATGCCTCCCCAAATGGCAGAAGTTCAGCTCTGAGCCTTCTAGAGTTAGAAAAGTCTGTGTCAGCCAAGACAGGAAGGTAAGAATCCTAGAGGGAAATAAAATTGGAATTTGGGAGAATCCTTGTCCATTTCTCTCTGAAGACAAGATCTCAGGCCAATGATGCCACACCCAACAAAGGAGCGCCATCCAATGAGATGGAGACTGGGTGCAAAGAATGCATGACTTGTGCCTCCCTGTTTTGTATTATTTCAAGTCAGAAGGGGCATTAAGCTAAGGACTGATCAGATGAGGAGGATAGGATATTTCTTTACTAAGATCCAGAAACCACAGGCTAAAGATTCGATACAGGAAGATTTCTAGTTTTAATTACTCTTTAATGGAGCTGACTGAATGTGAATTTACTGAAAGCCAAGCAAATTTTTAAGGGATATTGACTGTCCACGAAATCCCAAACTGGCCATTGAAAGTCTTTGCTTAACGAAGGCCATTGTGAAGCTTGCAAATTCGTATGAAGAATGCAAGAGGGGAATCTTTCCCAAAGTCCCTTTTGGATGTTACCATAGAGAAGAGTCATTAAGGAAAGAGCTTCCAGAGAACAGAACAGGGGCAGCCAGGTTGCTTGTGTGAAGGAAATCTGGGCACCTCAATGACCAGTTTCATTTTCAGTCTCTCCTTTCTTGGAGACATTTGAAAGCAGTAGGGATGTGTTGTTGGTGGTTAAATTAACACAGAGTACATAGATTGAGGAAGTTTAAGGAAGAAGTGCATTTGAACCAGAGGAATAGCTATCACCATGATCTTGTTGCTGACCCCCCAAAAACCTGACCATTCTTTGGGTTATTTCCCTTTTTGGGGGTGGAAGGTGAGTAAGTTTTCAGTTGTATATATTATTTTGCGTTTTGTCATGCAGAGATATTTTCAAGTCTATATGAGTGGGAAGAAGGGTGTGTCTGGATGCTGGAAAATTAAAATATGGAGCACCGTTAGGTGACTATGTGATGGATTGATGGAGAGAATTTAAACTACAGTTGTAAAGACATGATGTAATAAAAAGTGCATTGGGTTTAGAATCAAGAGCCATGGGATCCAAGCCTGAGTATGTTACACATAATCTTTCTGGGCATCTGTTAGGTTAGGTCAGTGCTGTCTGACCTACAGTAACAAAACGATAACATTCTGTGGTGCTAAGTAATGAACTAGCTTTGTGCACATGGCTGCTGGCTCATGGCTGCCAAAGAGCAGAGGCCAAACTTTTAGGTGTCTGCACTCACCTTAAAAGCCATGGGCGTTTCCATGATGTAAAGATCAACATAATCTAGCTGGAGGTCCTGGAGTGTCTTCTGCAGGCATGGGAGGACTCTCTCTGGCTCAAAATGTGTACCCCACAGCTGAAAGAATAAAAAGGATAATTAATGACATCCACTCTCTTTCAACGAAAAGGGTACTGCTCTTTATTCCTTACAATACATTCATTCATTTTACTGCATAAAAATGTTTATGCTGAAGTTTCATCTGAGTATAGGATAAGCTGATATAACTCTTGACACCCATAGTATAACTTTATCAGACTATAATATCAGAACCGCCTTAGCTGGTTTGGCTCAGTGGATAGAGTATCAGCCTGAGGACTGAAATATCCTGGGTTCGATTCCAGTCAAGGGCACATTATTCCAGTCCGGGTTGCAGGCTCGATCTCCAGTGGGGGGCGTGCAGCTGATCAATGATTCTCTCTCATTATTGATGTTTTATCTCTCCTTCTTCCATCTTCTCTGAAATTAATAAAAAAAATATTTTAAAAATGAATATAATACCAGAATATGTATCCATTTGTTCATTGCAGCATTATTTACAATAGCCCAGATATGGGAGTAACTCAAGTGCCCATCAGTAGGTCAGTGGATAAGGAAGTAGTGTATATATGCAATGGAACATGACTGAGCCATTAAGAAGAATGAAATATTGCCATCTGCTACAGCATGGGTGGACCTACAGGAAACTGTGCTGAGTGACATAAGACAAAATGAGAAAGGCAAATGTCATATGATTTCACTTATACCTGTAACCTAGAAAACAAAATAAATCAACAGGCAGCAACAGATAAAGACTCACAGATTCAGAGACCATTTGAATGGTTGCCAGATGGGAGGAGAGTTGGGGGGATCTGTGAAAAACATGATGGGATTAAGAAGTACAAATTGGATTTGTAGTAACAGGATAGTCATGTGGTTGTGAAGCATAGCATAGGGAATCTATACGAATAAAAGCCTATGTGGTTGTCACACCCTCACGCTGTCACACTGTAACATCCATCACCAGGAGACTGGGTGTGCAGCAGATGCGCGTGGGTGGGTGGGGACTTGACACTGTGTGCATGGCACTGAGGCAGGTCCCGTGGCTCCACGAGGTGATGCCAAGGGCGGGACCCCTGGCTCTGGCCTACCTCTTTGGGGAAATCCATTGAGGAGCTTTGGATGGGTGGGTGGGGCCTACCTCTTTGGGGAGATCGGTTGTGGGGATAATACACTGTGTGAGGGCACAGGCCAGGCTGGGGACCCCTCCACCCCCTGCCCCTCGAGTGCATGAATTTCATGCTCCGGGCCTCTAGTATAGTCAATAGTATTGTAATAACTATGTATGGTCTCATATGGGTACTAGATTTATCAGGGTGAGCACTTTGTAAGTTATATAAATGTCTTATCACTGGGTTGTACACCAGAAGCTAATATAATATTGTATATTAGCTGTAATTGAAAGATAAAAAATTATTTTTAAAATAAGAATAATGGACCTAAAGATTCAGAGACTTTAAGATTCACCTGAACCACAGAGGACCTAATTTGGAGACAAGCCTTCCTCTGTGCAGTGCTAATTTCCTAATTGACTCTCAGTACTTAAACTTTTCCTCACTGTGTAACTAGGGAGCATGTACCTGAATAGTTGTGCTGACCTGGCCCCTTTATTTTCATGTCACTCTGATAAAGGATGTGCTTCATTTGAGCAAGAAATATGATTGTGTGGACATCTTCACTGGATCCTTCACAATGTCACGGGCAGTGCAGAAGCTGGTGAAGTTTTAAATTATTGCAAAGATTTAGATTTACTGGTCTTTTGTTCTCATTTGGTTATACTCAGACTCCAGGGAAATTTTGTCAGTTCCTACTAAGAAGTTACTGGATGTCTATTTTAAACGATAATGTCACCAACACAGCAGGGTATGAGATCCCAGACTTATCCCACAACAAGGCCAACAATTAGACAGCTAACGATGAGTGAAATGGGGAGATGTTGGTCGAAGGGTATAAACTTCTAGTTATGAGATGAGTAAGTTCTGGGGAGCTAATATACAGCATGCTATTTCAGGTTAATAATACTCTATTGTATACTTTAAAGTTGCTAAGAAAATAGGTCTTAAATGTTTTCTCACCATAAGAAAAGGAATGGTAATGATGTGAAGAGATGCAGGTGTTAGCTAACAGTATGGTGCTAATCATTTTGCAATCTATAAGTGTTTCAAATGAACATGCTGCACACAAATTCACATAATGTTATATGTCAATTATATCTCAACTAGAGGCCCAGTGCACAAAATTCGTACACGGGTAAGATCCTTAGGTCTGGCCAATGATAAGGGCCGATCAGGGCCATCCGTCTGCCAGCCAGGGCCTTCCTTCCCTGGCTGCCAGCTGCCTGCCAGGGCCTCCTTTCCCCAGCTGCTGGCTGCTTTTTGGGTCCTTCCTTCATTCTGCATGACTCCCTGGTGTTCAGTGCATGTCATAGTGAGCGATCAAACTCCCAGTCTCCCAGTTGAACTCCCGAGGGGACAATTTCCACATTTGGTTTTTATATATATACTAGAGGCCTGAGGCACGAAATTCGTGCGGGTGGGGGGCCCCCAGCTTGGCCTGCACCTTCTTGAACTCTGGGACCTCTAGCTTCTAACCGCCTGCCTGCTCGAACCTTACCTCCTGCCTGAACATTCCTTACTGCTTGGTCTTAGTGCTGCTGTGGAGGCGGGAGAGGATCCTGCCACCACCACTGTGCTCACCAGCCGTGAGCCCAGCTTCTGGCTGAGCAGCACTCCCACTGTGGGAATGCACTGATCACCAGGGTGCAGGTCCTGCCTTGAGTGTCTGCCGCCTGGTGGTCACTGCACGTCATAGCGACTGGCCGTTTTGGTCGGTTCACCATAACGGTCACTGGGCTTTTATTATATAGATATCTAATCTAATAAAAGAGAAACATGCAAATTGACCGCATCTCTGCTCTGCCCCAAGCACGCCCACGAGCCAATCAGAGTGACTATATGGAAATTAACCCAACCAAGATGGTGGCCAGCAGCCAAAGAGCAGGAGCAAGCAGGAAGCTTGGTTGTCACGGTGATGGAGGAAGACAAGCTTCCCGCCTGCCCTGGCCAGCTGTGACGTCCGCTCAAGGCAACAAAGTTTCAATTATAGAAGATAAATAAATGCCAGATATCTGCTTCCAGCCAGCCTCCACTGGGAGCTTGTTTGACTGGGGGCTGTGGTCAGCCTGCAAACAGCCATCAGCCACTCACACAGACTGTCCAGGCGCCCCAGCAGGACCCCTCTCCCTGAAACGGGTGTGGCCAGCCTGAAAACGGCCCTCAGCTTCTCACCCAGGCTGGCCAGGCACTCCAGTAGGGACCGCCACCTTCAAGGGGGTGTGGCCAGTCTGAAAACGGCCCTCAGCCTCTCACCCCGGCTGGCCAGGCACCCTAACGGGACACCCACCCTGATCCGGTACATCCTTCTGAGTAAACCAGCAGGCCACCACCATGCACCAGGCCTCTATGCTATATAATAAAAGGGTAATATGCAAATTGACCCTAAAAGCAAAACGAATGGCAATGACTGGTCACTCTGACACACTGACCACCAGGGGGCAGATGCTTGGTGCAGGAGCTGCCCCCTGGTGGTCTGTGTGCTCCCATAGGGGGAGCTCTGCTCAGCCATAAGCCAGGCTGATGGCTGCCAGTACAGAGGTAGTGGAGGGAGCCTCTCCCGCTTCTCAGCAGTGCTAAGGATGTCTGACTGCAGCTTAGGCCTGCTCCTCGCTGGCAAGTTGACATCCCCCCAGAGCTCCCGGGCTGCCAGAGCAATATCTGACTGCCAGCTTAGGCCCAATCCCTGGGGACCGGGCCTAAGCCAGCAGGTTGTCATCACCTGAAGGGTCCCAGACTGCAAGAGGGCACAGGCCGGGCTGAGCAACCTTCCCTGAGTGCACAAATTTTTCTGCAGTGGGCCTCTAGTGTGTGTGTGTGTGTGTGTGTGTGTGTGTGTGTATATATATATATATATTTGGAAAAAGTTAATAAGATAAACTTAGATAGCTTAAGAAAAAAAAGAAAAATAAATTACTCATTCTTGAAAGAGTTAGGTAATGAAAGAATAAGGCTTGGATTATCAAGTAGGAGCATGTGTACTTTTAAAGTCTGTACACATAAGTTGCTGAGGGGTAGTAAGCATCTCAGGATAAATTAGTACATCTTGAAGAATCAAATTTGCTGAAAGATTTCAGTGGGAATAAAAGTTCTACCCTTTTTGCCACAAGTAAGGGCAAGTAAAATTAGTAAAATGTGATCTTGATCTTTTATTTATTATTAGCTGTACCCAGCCACGAGTTGCTGTGGCTCAGTCTGGTTAAATGGAAAGAAAGAAAAGAGAAAGCACACATTCCTAATATGTTTAATTTCACAATGCTTGTGGGCATACAATATTTTTTGTTGTTCCATTGTCTGTGCAGATATAGAGATTGCGTAAAATATTTAGTATAGCGTGTGTTGCTTTTATGTCCAACAGATGGCGCTGCTTTTCAAAAAGGCATGTTTTTACCTGTCACAGTTGTGACATTTATATAATAGGTATATAAAAACACGCGAGTATTCGAATGCAACATACTTTCAAAATTTCAAAGCAATCGGTGAAGAACTTTCAGAGATTTAAGATTTTGAAAAACGAACATTTACATTTTTATTTATATAGATGTCAGGCAATCATTTTATTTTTTTAGCCTTGAAAGCAAGACAAGAGAAATGTTCAGGTGGAGAGCATAGTGGGAAAATGTTTTTTGTTGTTACTGTGGGCCCCTTTGGTGGTATTGCTGCCACCCAATGTCAGTGAAAATTCTGGGTTTTTTTTATATTTTAATTTAAAAAACCCATATAGTACTAGCTTTATAATAGGTACTGTTTAAGTATTTTGTAAATTTTAATTCATGCTAACTTTATGAAATAATTGATTTAATTCAGTGTGATTTTTCCAACATGATAGATATTGCAACAGGTTTAAATGTTTCCTAGAAGGAAATTTTGGGGTTCATTTTTCTTGGTGGTTATTAAAAACCTCATTCTTGCAAGAAACAAACAAGGATAAATCATGCAGATAATGTAAAAGTTTAAAAAATTTTAAGATAAGTCAGTTTTCAAAAGTCTTTCTGGCTTTGGACAGGTTGCTTTGGTGTAGGTCCTGACAATATGAATTCAAGTTTACTCCTCTGTGGAAACATTTGGAGAGCACTATTTAAGGCTTAAGGTTTTACTCTAATGTGAGACTGTAATAATAAAATCTTTAGGTATCAGAATTGTAAAGCTATAATAAAGTGAAAAGCTTCAGGTTGATATTTTGGGACAGTGGCTCCATGCGGCCCCTTGGAATCATAAGGCATAAGTGGCTGGTGATTTGGGGAACTGAAAATCCCTGGAGAAATTGGAAAGAGACTGAGTAGGGAGCTGGAAGGAGGGGAGGTCTGGGAGAGGGTGAAATCAGAAACAGTATCTTTTTTTCTTTAGGTTCCTCAGGAGAATTGTATTATAAGTTCTTTAAAGTTCTACAGCTTTATTCCTGCAAAGCTGCCTGTAAATATACATTCTTTATTCCCATTGGTTTTCATTTTAATCGTGATGTTTTATTTTTCTGATTGCTCTTCAATTGATATCGGATTTTTTTATTTTTAGAGTGATGAAAATATTCTGAAATTAGGTAGTGGCTATGGTCATGCAACTTTTGTGAATATACAAATAATTACTTAATCAAAATGGTGAACTTTTGGTACGTGAATTATAGCTCAATAAAGAATTTGTGCTCTATGATAAAATACGTAAATATAAGTCCTCTATCCTATATAATAAAAGGCTTATATGCAAATCAACCGAACGGGGGAACGATGGCTTGCTATGACGCACGTTGACTACCGAGGGCAGACACTCAATTCAGGAGCTGCCCCCTGGTGGTCAGTGCACTCCCAAAGGGGGAGGGCCTCTCAGCCAGAAGCTGGGCTCAGGGCTGGCGAGTGCAGTGGTGGTGGTGGGAGCCTCTCCCACCTCTGCAGCAGCGCTAAGGATGTCTGACTGACGCCTAGGGCCCAACCCCCTTGGCTTTCAGTTGGACATCCCCCAAGGGCTCCTGGACCATGAGAGGATGCAGGCCGGGCTGAAGGACCGCCCCCCACAGGTGCTTGAACTTCATGCACAGGGCCTATAGTCTACACTAATAAAAGAGAAAAATGGTAATTGGCGTACGACTGCTACCCTTCCGATTGGCTAATCAGCGTATCCTTATGCAAATTAACTGTCAGCCAAGATGGCGGCTGGCAGCCAGGCAGCTGGAAGCGAACTTGAGGCTTGCTTGCTCCAGTGACTGCAGATTCCAACGTTCCCGGCCTTGCCGGACTCTGAGCTGGCAGTTTGAAACATTCTAACAAATATAGCCGGCTGGGATCTCAGAGCTGAAGTTATACATTGTTTCGATTATAGAACGGCAAACAAACCAGCAGCGGAAGCCTCAGAACTAGAGCCAGAGCTAAAGCTGGCCCAGAAGAAAAAAAAAAAAAGAAAAAAAGGAGTGGTTGGGAGCTTCAGTCAAAACCCCTAGCCTGAAAGCAGTCCTCAGCCCCTCACCCAGACTGGCCAGGCACCCCAGTGGGGACCCCCACCCTGAAGGGTGTGTGACCAGCTGCAAACAGCCATCATCCCCTCATCCAGGCTGGCCAGGCACCCCAGTGGGGACCCCCACCCTGATCCAGGAGACCCTTCAGGGCAAACCAGCTGGCCCCCAGGCCTCTATCCTATATAGTAAAAGGGTAATATGCCTCCCAGCACAGGGATCAGCGGAGCCACGAGGCCTCCTGGCACCAAATCAGCATGACAGGGGGCAGCGCCCAAACCCCCTGATCGCCCTGCGGCTCTGTGTGTGACAGGGTGTGGCGTCCCAACCCCCTGATCGGCCCTGCTCTGTGTGTGACAGGGGGTGGTGCCCCAACCCCCCCCCCCCCCCCAACGGGCCCTGCTCTGTGTGTGACGGGGTAGAGCCATAACCTCCCCATCGGCCCTGCCCTGAGTGTGACAGTGGGGGCGCCCCAACCCCCTGATTGGCCCTGCTCTGTGGGTGACAGGGGGCGGTGCCCTAACTCCCCTATCGGCCCTACTCTGTGCGTGACAGGGGGGAGCTCCCCAACCCCCTGATGGGCCCTGCTCTGTGCGTGACAGGGGGGAGCTCCCCAACCCCCTGATGGGCCCTGCTCTGTGCGTGACAGGGGGGAGCTCCCCAACCCCCTGATGGGCCCTGCTCTGTGCGTGATGAGGGGGGGGGCAGTGCCCCAAACCCCTGATTGGCCCTGCTCTGTGAGTGACAGGGGGCAGTGCCCCAACCCCCTGATGGGCCCTGCTCTGTGAGTGACAGGGGGCAGCGCCCCAACCCCCTGATTGGCCCTGCTCTGTGCATCACAGGGGGTGGCGCCGCAACCTCCCCATTGAACCTGCCTTGAGTGTGACAGGGGTCGGTGCCCCAACCCCCAAATCAGCCCTACCCTGAGCGTGACTGAGGGTGGCATCACAACCTCCCAATCTGCCCTGCTCTGTGCATGACAGGGGGCGGTGCCCCAACTCCCCAATCAGCCCTGCTCTGAGCCCGACCAGGGGCTGCACCTAGGGATTGGGCTTGCCCTCTGCCACTCAGGAGCAGGCCTAAGCCAGCAGATCATTATCTCCCGAGGGGTCCCAGACTGCGAGAGGGCACAGGCCGGGCTGAGGGACCCCCTCTTCCCCCCCGAGTGCACAAATTTTTGTGCACCGGGCCTCTAGTATATATATAAAAGCCTAAGCAACTGTCCAACTGTTCGACTGTCCGACCGGTAGCTATGACACTCAATAACCACCAGGGGTAGACTCTCCGAATGTTAGCTATGATGCACACTGACCACCAGGAGGCAGACGCTCAACAAAGGAACCTCCAAGCAACAGCAACTTTGCAGAGTGTCCTCCCATACTCCAGGACCCCTTAGGGGATGTCGGACTGTCAGTTTCGGCCCGATCCCTGCAGGCCTGGCTGAGGGACCCCATCTACTGAAGAAACCCCGCTCACTCAGCAGATGCCCTCTAAGCCTCAGCGCTTCCCCAGTTGCGGCTGGCGGGGGAGGGACCATAGGAGGTTGGCTCCAAGGTGTGTCTGGCCCGTCTAGCCCAGTCCCACCCCACCGGCCATCTTCTAATTACTTTCAGTTTGCATGAATCCATTCACCGGGCCTCCAGTAAAACCTTAAAAATACTAGAAGAAATTACAGGCAACAAAACCTCAGACATCTCTCCTAGTAATATGTTTACTGATACATCTCCTAGGGCAGTGGTCGGCAAACTGCGGCTCGGCAAACTGCAGCTCGAGAGCCACATGCGGCTCTTTGGCCCCTTGAGTGTGGCTCTTCCACAAAATACCGACTTCTACGCATGGGCTACGAAGTTTCAATCGCTCTGTCAGTGCGCGTCCGCATGTGGTATTTTGTGGAAGAGCCTCACTCAAGGGGCCAAAGAGCTGCATGTGGCCTGCGAGCCGCAGTTTGCCAATCACGGTCCTAGGGTAAAGGAAACTAAGCAGAAAAATAAACAAATAGGACTACATCAAAATAAAAAGCTTCTGCACAGCATGAGAACCCATCAATAAAATGAAAAGGGAGCCCACAATATTTGGCAATGATACATCTTACAAAGGGTTAATATCCAAGATATATAAGGAGCCCTAGCTTGTTTGGCTTAGTGTATAAATTGTCGGCTGCAGACTGAAGGGTCCCAGGTTCGATTCCTGCTAAGGGCACATGCCAAGATTGCATGCTTGATCCCCAGTAAAGGATATGCAGGAGGCATCCAATCAATGATTCTCCTTCATCATTGATGTTTCTATCTCTCTCCCCCTCTCCCTTTCTTTCTGAAAATCAATAAAAATATATTTAAAAACAACAAAAACACGAAAATATATAAGAAAGTCATACAACTTAACAAAAGGAAGAAAAAAATCCAATTAAAAAATGGGCAAAGGACCTAAATGGACACTTTCCAAGGTGGATACACACATGGCCAAGAGACATATGGAAAAGTGCTCAAAGTCACTCATCATCAGAGAGATCCACATTAAAACAACAATGTGGTATCACCTCACACTTGTTAGAATGGCTACCATCAGTAAATCAACAAATAACAAGTGATGGCGAGGATGTAGAGAAAAGGGAACCCTAGTACACTGCTAGTGGGAATGTAGACGGGTGCAGCCATTATGGAAAACATTATGGAGTTTCCTCAAAAAATTAAATATGGAACTGCCTCTTGACCCAGTGATCCCACTTCTAGGAATATATCCTCAGAAACCTGAAACACTAATCAGAAAGGATATATGCACCCCTATGTTCATAGCACAATTTATAAAAGCTAAAGCCAGGAAAACCCAAGTGTCCATTATTAGATGAGTGGATAAAAAAGCTGTGGTACATTTATATCATGGAACTAGAGGCCTGGTGCACAGATTTGTGCACTAATGGGATCCCTCAGCATGGCCTGCGGGGATTAGGTCGAAACTGGCAGTTCATCACCACCTGCTGCTCCTGCCTCCTGGCCCCGCTGTGCCTGCCATGGGCTCACTCCCAGTCACTCCTGATCAGGAAAGGCTTGTGCCACCACAACAGCGCTTGCCAGCCATGAGCTCGGCGTCTGTTACCTGGCGATCAGCTGAGCAGGACTCCCACTGTGGGAGTGCACTGATCACCAGAGGACAGCTCCCGTGTTGAGTGTCTGCCCCCCTGGTGGTCAGTGCGCATCATAGTTACTGGTTGATCGGTTGGTTGCTAAGGCTTTTGTATAGATAGATAGATACTATGCACCAGAAAAAGGATCCCTTACTCTTTTAGCAAGCATGGAGGGACCTTTAGTGTATTGTGCTAAGCCAGTGGTTCTCAACCTTCCTAATGCGGAGATCCTTTAATACAGTTCCTCATGTTGTGGTGACAGCAATTACATTGTTACAAATTGAACATAATTAAAGCATAGTGATTAATCACAAAAACAATATGTAATTATATATGTGTTTTCCAATGGTCTTAGGAGACCCCTGTGAAAGGGTCGTTTGACCCCCAAAGGGGTCACGACCCACAGTTTGAGAACCACTGTGATAAGCAAAAATAAGCCAGTCAGAGAAAGTCAAGTAGCACATGATCTCACTCATAAGCGGAATTTAATGAACAAAATAAACTGATGAACAAAATAGATCCAGAGACATAGAGGCATTGAACAGACTTTTGAATAGCAGAGGGAAAGCAAGGGAGGATGGGTGGGTGGGAAGAGAAAAAGGAAAGAACTTGCATGCGTGTATGTGCATATATATAAAATCCATGGATGCCGGGAGCCGGTCCATCCTTGCTGCTTGACACAGTTGCTGCAGAGAAGAAACATCTGCACAGCATATGTTTCAAGGGACCTGGTGTATATAGCATACTGTTCTTAATATGTTTGCTCCCCTTAGCGCTATGTGTTTTAACCAAGGTCACCTCTCCGAGAAAGGTTGTTTCCCCAGGTAGGGATTTTTCCCTGAGGTTAGGGAGGGGATACAACCCCTTAACTAAGTGCCAGGCGGGTAGTTAATCACTTTAACTACAAACAATCACGCTTAAGCTACATAATCTTTACTCCCTGGAATGGAGATAAGAAATGCCCTAATCTTTGCAATAGAAATTGACAGGATTAAAATCAACTGGTATAAATACAGATGTAACAAGACAATAAACATCAGATCCTAACCAGAACTTGGCCAGAACTTTGGCTGGAGATCCTGGCTAGAGGTCCTGACTAGGCTGCTGATCAACTGAAGGCTGTCTCCGTGTCATTCCTTCTTCGCCGACTCCGTCCACACCTTTGGGGACCCATGGACCTGCTGGGGTTGGACCCCAGCACATGGACACAGACAATAGGATGGTGAAGACCTGGGGTGGGTGTTGGAAGTGGACTAGAAGGGCTCAGTGGGGGACATATGTATTACTTTCAACAATAAAGATTTAATTTAAAAAATTAGTTATCTATGAACAAATAGGCACAAAAGGAGGCACAATGGTTTAAAGAAACATTTAGCAAATACTTCTATTACTGTGATTCTCAACCTTCCTAATGCCACGATCTTTAATACAGTTCCTCATGTTGTGGTGACCCCCAATTTCATTGTTACAAATTGAACATAATTAAAGCATAGTGATTAATCACAAAAACAATATGTAATTATATATGTGTTTCCCCATGGTCTTAGGAGACCCCTGTGAAAGGGTCGTTCAACCCCCAAAGGGGTCATGACCCACTGGTTGAGAACCGCTGTGATAAGCAACAATAAGCCAGTCAGAGAAAGACAAGTAGCACATGATCTCACTCATAAGCAGAATTTAATGAACAAAATAAACTAATGAATAAAATAGATCCAGAGACATAGAAGCATTGAACTGATTTTCGAAGAACACAAGGAAAGCAAGGGAGGATGGGTGGGTGGGAAGAGAAAAAGGAAAGAACTTGTATGCGTGTATGTGCATATATATAAAATCCATGGACACAGACAATAGGATGGTGAAGGCCTGGTGTGGGTGTTGGAGGTGGGCTAGACTGGCTCAATGGGGGATATATGTAATACTTTCCACAATAAAGATCTACACAAATAAAAGAGAAACATGTTAATTAGTGTACGACTGCTACCCTTCCCATTGGCTAATCAGCATATCCTTATGCAAATTAACTGTCAGCCAAGATGGCGGCTGGCAGCCAGGCAGCTGGAAGCGAACATGAGGGTTGCTGGCTCCAGTGACTGCAGACTCCAACGTTCCCCACCTGACTTGCCGGCCTCTGAGCTGCAACTCTAAGCAACTGTACTATGTTGCAAATAAGAAGCTAAACAAAACCCCAGAAATCGGCTTTCAGTCAGCAGGTTCAGCCAGCCGGACCGCAACATTGTATCAAATACAGAAGGAAAAACAAAGGCCAGAAACCGGCTTTCAGCAGCTGAGGCCTCAGAGCTAAAGCTGGCCCAGAATAAAAAAAAAAAAGAAAAAAAGGAGCAGTTGGGAGCTTTAGTCACCCGCCAGCTGGAAAACGGACCTCAGCCCTCACCCAGACTGGCCAGACACCCCAGTGGGGACCCCCCACCCTGATCCAGGACACCCTTCAGGGCAAACCAGCCAGCCCCCACCCATGCACCAGGCCTCTATTCTAAATAGTAAAAGGGTAATATGCCTCCTGGCACCGGGATTAGCGGAGCAGTGAGGCCCCCAGCACCGGGATCAGCGTGACAGGGGGCAGGGCCCAAACCCCCTGATCGCCCTGCGGCTCTGTGTGTGACGGGGGGAGCTTCCCAACCCCCTGATCGACCCTGCTCTGTGTGTGACAGGGAACGGAGCCCTAACCCCCTGATCGGCCCTGCTCTGTGTGTGACAGGCTGCGGCACCCCAACCCCTCCCCCACCCACGGGCCCTGCTCTGTGTGTGACAGGGTAGAGCCATAACCTCTCCATTGGCCCTGCCCTGAGTGTGACAGGGTGCAGGGCCCCAACACCCTGATCCGCCCTGCTCTGTGTGTGACAGGGGGCGGTGCCCCAACTCCCCTATCGGCCCTACTCTGTGAGTGACAGGGGGGAGCTCCTCAACCCCTTGATCGGCCCTGCTCTGTGCATGACAGGGGGGAGCTCCTCACCCCCCTGATGGGCCCTGCTCTGTGCGTGACAGGGGGGAGTTCTCCAACTCCCTGATCGACCCTGCTATGTGTGTGACAGGGTATGGAGCCCCAACCCCCCTGATGGGCCCTGCTCTGTGCATGACAGAGGGTGGCACCGCAACCTCCCCATCGACCCTGCCTTGAGTGTGACGGGGCGGTGCCCCAACCCCCCAATCGGCCCTGCTCTGAGCCTGACCAGGGGCTGCACCTAGGGATTGGGCCTGCCCTCTGCCACCCGGGAGCAGGCCTAAGCCAGCAGGTCGTTATCTCCCCAGGGGTCCCAGACTGCGAGAGGGCACAGGCCAGGCTGGGGGACCCCCCTCTCCTCCCGAGTGCACAAATTTTTGTGCACCAGGCCTCTAGTTTAATTAATAAAAAGAATTAGTTATCTATGAACAAATAGGCACAAAAGGAGGCACAAAGGTTTAAAGAAACCTTTAGCAAATACTTCTATAACAGTGGTTCTCAACCTTCCCAATGCCGTGACCCTTTAATACAATTCCTCAAGTTGTGGTGACCCCCCAATTTCACTGTTACAAATTGAATATAAAGCATAGTGATTGATCACAAAAACAATATGTAATTATACATGTGTTTCCCAATGGTCTTAGGCGACCCATGTGAAAGGGTCATTCGACCCCCAAAGGGGTTGTGACCCACAGGTTGAGAACCGCTGTTCTGTAACGTGAACCATCTCCTCCTTTCCCTCCACTTCCCTAATTTTTGCTCTATAGACTTGGTTCTTTGCATATTGTTTTAAATCTGTGCCCATGTATGAAGAAAGCTTTGCCCGAAGCCCACTTCAAGGGGCTCATTAGTCCCTAACATCTTGGCAAGAGTAAGGAATTTGGCAGTTGAAAATTCACTCCTCTTCGTGAGTCCAACTTTCTTGGGCAGAGAAAAGTGACATCAGGTCCATCATTAATATGAGGGGATGGAGGGGAAGGGAAACTCTCACCTTTCCGCAGTAGAAAATATCCTCTCTCTTCACCCTTCCTTCTGCTATCTTCTCTCTGATGGCCTCCCCCACTTCGTTCTCATTCTGGTAGCTGTAGGCCCCATCAATGTGCCGGTACCCAACATCGATGGCGAGCTTCAATCCTGCCCTACAGCTCCCCTTAGGGGTCTGAAATAAAGGGGTTGAAGTTTGGGAGAAAAGAAATGAGTCTTTCATTTAGTTCAGGGGTCCTCAACCTTTTTAAACAGGGGACCAGTTCATTGTCCCTCAGACCGTTAGAGGGCCGGACTATAGTTTAAAAAAAAAATATGAACAAATTCCTGTGCACACTGCACATATCTTATTTTAAAGTAAAAAAAAAAAAAAATGGGAACAAATACAATATTTGTATTTGCATGTGGCCCGAGGGCCGTAGTTTGAGGACCCCTGATTTAGTTTAATCAGTATTAATCAGGACACTGCTGTAGAGTGAAAATGACAAATTTCCAATTCCATGCTGTTGTGATTGGGAGATGGTATCTAGAGGCTGGAGAAACTGACCTTCTAGGGAGCATTCCATCCTCAGTGGGAGACTCCATCCATCCCAGGTCTGCCCTTAGATTTGTGGTTTCAGAGATGTGACTTGGTCAATGTTACCAGTGACAAAATATTTCATGGTTTCCATGCTATAGGAAGGCACAGTTCATTGACATCGGTTCAGTTATAAATCAAAGGTTTGGGTGAGTAAACTGAGATATAGCCACAGAATGGAAAACTAACAGGTAGTAAAAATGAATGAACTATTGATATACACAGCAACATGGATGAATATCAAATAAGTATACCGAAGAAAAGAAGCAAGACAAAAAAGAATGGGAACAGATTCTAGAACAACAGGTGATGTCTGGCAGGATGGGTATGAGTGAGTGAGGGGGTGAAAGGAGAGTGTGTGGATGTATGTAGTGTGTGTGAGTGAGTGAGGGACAGGAAAATCTAGCAGGAGTATCAGAGGCTGGCAGACCAGGCTCTCCTGGGCAGGGAGCCCCTACCACTGCTGTGGGTACTCTCCAGCCTGCGGGGCTCATGCATGGAGCCCAAGGCCATCTTGAAGGGGAGAGTGGCCTCCTCTAGGAACTCATCAGCACAACCATCTAGACTGGCTTTGGACACTGCCCATGACCCAGCAGCCACACCAGCCAAAGTCCTGCTTCCCCGCCCGCAGACCTGCAGACCTGCAGACCCTAGGAAGTCCGTCTCCAAGGGTTCACGGATCCCGCAGCAGTACGTGCGAATTCTCCCTCCCGGACTGCTGACCTCTGGACACCAAAGTTGCGTTTCCAGTGCGCAGGCCTCCTGAGCCCATCGCCTGGCTCCCAGAGGCCTCGGTAAGCCCTCGCTGGGTGCGCTCATATCCAAACAAGGGAACACAGCCCTGACAACAGAAACTGGGACTTCCCCCTCCCCACCTGCCTGCCCAGAGATACCACAGTTGCTTGGCTTTAGCAAGTGGGTCCCCTGAGCCTGCCACCCTGGCAGGCGACTCCCACGTGCCTCTGGGAGCCGCCACTGGGTGTGCTCATATCCAACCAATGGAACAAGGCCCTGGCAGCAAAACTTGAACTTCCCCCTCCTCAGCTGCCGACCTCCAGTCACCACAGTGGCACTGATCCAGTGCTCAGGCCCCCTGAGTTCACTGCCCCAGTAATGTGGCTCTTGGGTTCCTCTCTGATCTGCTACAAGGTGTGACCCTGGCTATTGGCATCCAGTCCCTGTGGTTGGACAGATATTTGAAAAAAAATGAAACTAGACCACCAACTTACACCATACACAAAAACAAACTCAAAATGGAGAAAGGACTTAAATGTAAGGCAGGAAATAATAAAAAATTTAGAAGAAGCCATAAGCAGAATAATAGCAGACATTTGTCATAGCAATATCTTCAGTGATATAGCTCCTAGGGCAATGGAAACTAAGGAGAAAATAAAATAATGAGACTACATCAAAATAAAAAGCTATCTTTCCTAAGGGTTTAATCTCTAAAATTTACAGGGAACTCATACAACTTAACAAAAGGAAGATAAACAGTCCAATCAAAAAGTACATACAGAAGGTCAAGAGACATATGAAAACATGCTCAAAGTGACTAATCATTCGAGAGATGCAAATTAAAACAACAATGAGGTACCATCTCACACCTGTCAGAATGGCTACCATCAACAAATCAACAAACAAGAAGTGCTGGGGAGGATGTGGAGAAAAAGGAGCCCTCTTGCACACTTGGTGGGAATGCAGACTGGTACAGCTACTGTGGAAAACAGTATGGTGTTTCATCAAAAAATTAAAAAATGGAATTCCCTTTTGATCCAGTAATCCCACTTCTAGGACTATATCCCAAGAAACCAGAAACACCAATCGGAAAGGATATATGCGTCCCTATGTTCATAGCAGCACAATTCACCATAGCTAAGATTTGGAAACAGCCTAAGTGCCCATCAGCAGATGAGTGGATTAAAAAATGGTTGTACATCTACACAATGGAATTCTATGCTGCTGTCAAAAGGAAGGAATTGTTACCATTTGGAACATCATGGATGGAACTGGAGAGCATTATTCTAAGCAAAATACGCCAGTCAGAGAAAGATAAATATTGCATGATCTCACTAATATATGGGATAAAATGATCAACATAATTTGATGAAGAAAAATAGATCGATCTAGAGACAAATGGTAGGGAAGGGGAGGTTAGAGAGCAACTAATGGACTTGTAGGCATGCATATTAGTATAACCAATGGACACAGACATTAGGGTGCTGGGGGCTTGCCCCGGTTGGGAATGGCTGGGGAAATGAGAGGTTCAATTGTGGAAAAAGGACACACATGTAAAACTTTAGACAATAAAAAATAAAATAAAATAAGATAAAATAAAATAAAGTATTCTCCCTGCATTGGCTGAGTGGCTCAGTTTCTTGAGCATCAACTCATGTACCAAAAGGTAACTGGTTCAATTCCCACTTATGGCATATACCCAGGACGTGGGTGCATACTGTAGGCAACTGATCCATGTTCCCCTCTCTCTCTCTCTTCCTCTCTCTTCCTCTCTCTCTAAAATCAATAAAAACATATTTAAAAAAATATTCACCCTTACATGGCAGAAGCAGCAATGGGGTGAACTATAATTACTAAATTAGTAATCAATTACTAATTAATTTTAACCTATCTGTATAAACCAGTTGTATATGTGGACATAAACAACAAACTTTATAATTTTAAATGTAGCATTGGAGAATTCTATATAAATTCTAACAGCTTTGTTAGGAAAATAAATTTTAGAGAAAAAAATCAGAAAGATCAAATAGCATACCATATATGGAGACTGAAATAAGTGATATGATAGGAGAATCTAAAGTGCAAAGGTTTTTTTTCACAATTAAGGACAATGTCAATAAAATAAAGAGTTCTGTTTCCTAAAATGGCCAATAGCACCCTTTCTCCACTTGAGAAATGAGCAAGTCCTTAAGGATGAACTTTCTTTTTTTTTTCTTTATTGATTAAGGTATTATATATGTGTCCTTATCCCCCGATTGCTCCCACCCCCTACTCATGCCCTCACCCCCCTGTTGTCTGTGTCCATTGGTTAAGCTTATATGCATGCATACAAGTCCTTTGCTTGATATCTCCCCCTTACTCCCAACCTCCCCTACCTTCCCTCTGAGGTTTGACGGTCTGATCGATGCTTCTCTGTCTTTGGAACTACAGGATATAACATATGTCCTAGGGCCACATATTTGTATGGTATTGTGTAATAAGTACAATACATGAGTCTGAAAACCCAGTTGGAGTGATTCATTTTAGCATCACTCCCTTTGACCTACTTGGAAAATGCGTGCTTCCCATCCCTGAATTTTTGGCTCTGTGATTCTAAAGGTCCTAATTCACAGGGGGAAATCAGCCTCCTTATTGTAAGAGTTCAGCATTCAAGGAAAGAATTGCCATGTTGGCAGGGGTAACATACCTAATCACAAGAGGTTAGGTGAACCAATGATATACTTATTACCAATTGTGATTGTTAATGGACAAGGCAGCAGCCATAACTTGAGAAGGTAGTTGACTAGAGATTCAGACAACTCAGGGATGAGGATTTGGGACATAATACTAGGTAAGTCACACAGACTAGCAGAGATATTGGCTAAGGATACAGGGAACTTAGAATGGGTATTCTTGGAGGAAGAGAATAAGTAGAAGTTGCAATTGAAGACAGCTTTAGTGGCAAGGGCCTTATTCATCCTGCTAATCTACCTCTTTAAAAATTTTCCCAGGAAACAGACCAAACAGAATTCTGGAAGAGCTGTTCCCAGGGGTGAACTTAGCATATAAAAGCAATTGACAGCAGGGGTAGAACATGTCATAATGAACTGCATTTCCTCAGTCCTCAGAAGTGTTGGCTGCTCATTACTCACATCTGGTTCCCTCTATGGATGACCCAGGGTATAAAGGCCTGATGCTCTTACCTGAACTCAGCACATCTCTGTGGCACCATTCCCATTCCAGAACTCCCTGTGGCATTGATGAGCAACTGCATCGCAGTTCAACTGTCCCCATTGCACACACCCTTACAGGTCTGGTCTCAGAGTACTCTCCAACAAGCCTCCTGTGTGCAAATCTCCTTCTCAGAGGCTGTTCCCAGATTTCCCAATTTAACACTTGGATAGAGAAGGATTTCTTAAACAAGCCACAGAAAGTACTAATGATAAATTAAAGAGTGCTAAAGGTGAGCACATTAAAATTGGGAATCTCTGTTCATCAGAAGACACCATTCATTAAAAGAGTAAAAAGGTAAGTGAGAAGAGATATTTTCACATAGATATAACTAACAAAGAACTCATATACAGATATTTTAAAAATCCACTATAGCAATAAGAGAAGAGAAATACAATAAAAAAACATTCGTGGAAGACACAGCCACTTTGCAAAAGATCTCCAAATGCCTAATAAAAATATGAAAAATTAATCTCATGTAGAGTTGAAAGGAAGTGCAAATCAAAACCAGAGTTGCATAAATTTAAAAAATCAGCAAGTGTTGATGAGAATGTTCCCTCATACTGTGGGCTCCTTTTTCATTTTGTTGATGGTTACTTTTGCTGTGCAGAAGCTTATTTTGATATAGTCCTATTTGTTTATTTTCTCTGTAGTTTCCTTTGCCCTAGGAGATGTATTTGTAAACATATTGCTACAGAGATGCATTTTAGACTAAACTAAAAGTGCTCAAATATGAACTTAAAAAAATCACAGGCCATAACCTCAGTGATTTCATGTGCTTTAGATCAATAAAATAAGAAGCACTCGCTGAATTTTAGTCAAGAAAGCAGAAAGGTCCCATTCTCTAATCCAAGATCATTTTAAATCACAAATTGATTTAGTTTAATGTTTGGCTCAATACTCATTCAGCCAAACAATAGCCCTTGGAAGTTGCTTTCATTATTACAAAAAGTCAATCAATTAGATCCATTTAAAATGAAGTACAGATTATACTTTAGAAAAGTTTCTTATTTAAAAAAATACAGAAAGAGATATAAATTTACCAATACAGAGTCTTGGTAGGTACCAAACCCAATGATAGGAATGCTGTTTCCATCACTTAGAGGTATGCGGTGATCTGCTGCAGTGAGTTCCATCTTGGCGAGCCTAGGACTTCAGATTTCTAGGAGTGATTCGGAACACTTTGGACAGGTGTCCTAGGGCCTATTTAATCAAAGAAAGGAGGGCAAGAGGGAGGAGCAGTGGGAGGGAAGAGAGATTGACAGATCTATTTCTCAACCTGTTTTCTTCTAGGTTGTTATGGAAATACTGAGATTGTCCTTTGAACTATATTCGAGACATAAGAATAACTCAATTGAGAGTTTATGCTTATACCTCCGCAAAGAAAAGATTGAACAACAACAACAACAAAGGAAAGGAATCGAGTGGGGTTCTGTTAGGATGCTTTTGTTGCCAACTAACAGGTCTATCTCAAATTCTCTTAGAATATAAAGGAAATTTATTGGTTTGTATTCCTGAAAACGTCAACATTAGGACTAGCTTAAGGTGAGACTAGAGTAGTTCCTGTCCCAGAACTTCCCTGGAGATTCTGAGGCAGCAGGATGGGGCAGGGGTCTGGATTGCTACCACCTAGATGTAAACTTGGAAACATTGGGCCAGAGGATCAAAGGAAAAAGCAGGAAACAGTTTCACCCCCTCTGTCTCCTGGCTGTCTCAGCTGACTCTCCCCTTATCATTGAAAGACAGTAATCAGCCCTTGAAGTGACTCAGCTCCAGCTTCAGGTCCACTGACACAGAGCTTACCTCCTCCATAGCTCAACCATAACCCAGGAATGGAGTCTTTTTTGCCTCAATAGTCTTTTTTGGTTGAACCATCCATCGCTAAATCAATCAGAGTGGTCAAAGGAAATAAAAGACTGATTTGATTGCCTTAAGAGAATACTAGTAGAAGCCATTTCTACATGTGGAGTTGGTGTTAATCCACTGGTTCTCAACTTTCCTAATGCCGCGACCCTTTAATACAGTTCCTCATGTTGTGGTGACCCCCAATGTCATTGTTAAAAATTGAACATAATTAAACAATAGAGATTAATCACAAAAACAATATGTAATTATATATGTGTTTTCTGATGGTCTTAGGCAACCTCTGTGAAAGGGTCTTTCGACCCCCAAAGGGGTTGCGACCCACAGGTTGAGAACCGCTGGGTTAATCCCTCCTGGGAACATTCTGGATGTTGTTAATGAAAGGGAAAGAAGTAGTAATTAGGGAAACAATGGTTATTTATTTTAATCTTCCTCTAAAGAACTGTGCAACAGTCCATGATGATGGAAGTGTCCTGAAATTTGCCTGAAATTGACTTGTCCTCTCTCTAAAAAATTCATTCTTGCTAATATACACACAGGCAGTGGATACAATAATTTCCATCAGCGTGGGGCAGTGTGGAATGTGGGCAGTAATGGTCCTCAATATCAGTTGTCAAATCAGTCCATCACTCATTGCCACCTTTGTGTGCTAAGATGTTAGCTAGAATATCTCTTTATTATTGACTTTCTAGCTCTATGAATTTTAGAACATGTATAGATTTATATAACTACCATCACATGTAGGATACTGAAACCTTCTATAACCCAGAGAATGCCTTCATGTTATTTCTTTATAATCGTCACCTCCACCACCTGCACCCCCTGGAGAAGTCACTTGCTCTTGTTCATTCCTATTGTTTTATCTTTTGAGAATATCATATGAATGGAATCATACAGTATATATAGTCTTTTGAAATTGCCTTCTTTCAGTCAGCATAATCTGTTTGAGATCCAACCATGTTGTGGCTTGTATCAACAGCTTCTTTAGTTTTTATTGTTGCATAGTCTCCTATATAATAAAAGCACAGTATGCAAATTGTCCCCTCAACTGGGAGTTCTTCTGGGAGTTCGACCAGGGGGCTGGGCCAGCCGGGGGACGGGAGGGAGGCCCCAGCTGGCAGCAGTGGTGGCAGCAGGCAACTTGGGGAAGGGAGGGAGACTCTGGCTGGCAGCAGTGGCAGCAGTGGCAGCAGCTATAGACGGCTGGGGAACGAGAGGGAGTATACGGCCGGAATTCAGCAGCCGCTAGGGACCCTACAAGTGCACGAATTTCGTTTGTTTTCAATTTTTGGTGATTGTGAATAAAACTGCTGTAAACATTTGCATACAGGTGTTTGTATGAACATTAATTTTTATTTCTCCAGCAGTGAGATGGTTGAATCATGTGGTGTGTTTGACTATGTAGGAAGCTGCCAAACTGCTTTTCTCAATGGTTGTAACATTTTGCATCCCCACCAACAATGCATATGAGTTACAGTTCTCCATCCTTGACACAATTTGCCCTGTTTGTATGTTTTTACTCAAGTTATTTGATAGATTTGTCATGATATCCCCTGGTTATTTTAATTTTCATTTGCCATGTGGATGATGATGCTGAACATTTTTTCATGTACTTATTTGACATCTTTATTTCTTCTTGGTGAAGTGCATATTCTAATCTTTTGCCTATTTTTTAATTCGTTTGTTTGACTTAGTGTTGAGTTTGGAGATTTCTTGGTACATTTTTGATACATGGTATTTACTGGATATGTTGTTTGCAATCCCCCCCCCCCCCCCCCCCGAGTCTGTAGCTTGCTTTTTCACTCTCTTAATTGTGTCTTTTATGGAACACAAATTTTTAAATTTTGTAACGTTCATTTTTTTGTATTGTGTTTTGAATCTTACCTCCAGATTCTCAGGTCATTCGTACTGTGTATGTGGTTAAGTTGGAAAGCACACTTGTACCTTACCCGTACAATGATGAGATTTGTAGTATTTAGTCACATCAACATGCAGTTTCGCAAAGACTATGACTAGAGAGGACATTCCTAAATGCACAGAGTAGTCTGACATTGACTCATAATGGGAGTGCTGACGTCATTAAAGCTAATGGGAATACCTTGAGATTTGGAAATTTAAGTCTTTGAGAACTTCAATAATTTTTAGTTTTAGAATTTGTTTTCTACATTTTTCTGAAGTTCAAGGATAAGGATAGTAGTTTTGGGGTAAAAGGCAATAGTTTTCAAAGTTTTTAAAACATAGTCTGGCAAGAAAAAGTATTATTTACCCTACAGATACGCAAAGAATGATCAAAGTTTACCAGAAAATACTGATTGAACCAACATTTGCTCTTTTATTTCATGCTACTTGCAGGCTAGCCCAGATTTAAAGTGAATTTACTTTTGGAAAAGACTCATATGCCAAGAGTGAATTTGAGTCTGTGGTACCATAACTTGCTTGACAAGCTTTAGTTTTTGTGTTTAAGTGTGAACTATTAATGAAGAAAATTGAATTAAGCTGATCAAAAGGTGCGTTACTATGTTTGAGGCAGTGTTTGATTATTAAAATTATCCACAGAACTCAATTTAAAAGTTATAGGCAACAAGTATAATATAGCAATGGCAGGAGAATGAAATGTATTGGGGGAAGTCTGGAGACCTCTAGTGTAGACCTTTCTTACCCTCCTATCACTGGGTTGCTTAGGATATACTTTGTTTTAGTTTTCTTTTTAAATACGTGTTTATTGATTTTTAGAGAGAGAGGAAGGGAGAAGGATAGAGAGATAGAAACATCATTGATTAATTGCCTCTTGTGCAACCTGGGCATGTGCCCTGACTGTGAGTTGAACAGAGAACCTCTTGGTTCATGGGTTGACATTCAACCCCTGATCCCCACCGGCCAGACTGTCTTCAGGTTTGAACCACCACTGCCATGTGTATGAAGCACCTTGGTACCAGACAGCCCAAACCTGTTCAAGTTGTGCTGGTTGCCCAAGTGTCTTCCAGCTGTATGACCAGCCTAAATTCTCAACCCTCCCCAAACCAGGTGCAAGTTATAAATTCAATGACTAATACTGAACATTGCTGGTACATCTGCCCCCAAACAACTCACTGCCCTATGATTAAGGAACTTAGTATGTTCTATAGTAATGTCAAAGTTCAGTTATGTTGTGTGCAGTTCTGGAAATAAGCATTTCGTCATTTCAAACCTGCTGAGATTAACCCATGCTCTACAAAGGGAATATTCGAAGATGTGGACAGACATAGACAATTTTCTCACACAGGTTAAATAATCAAGGTAGGGAAGGACAGTTGGTGGGTTCAAAATGTCACAATTATGGATAGTGATATGTGAAGGAGAAGCAATGATGGCAATAACCTGTCTCATGGCCTTTAATTTATTTCATAAAATGTATTATAATTGTTTCCAATCCTGGGAGGAAAAAATTCTTTTAACACACAGTTATTTCACCAGTCCTTTATTTAAACATGGGTATGCTTTCTTTTCCTTTTTAATTTATCTTTATTGTTCAAAGTATTACCGGTGTCCCTGTTTTTCCCTCCATTAAGCCCTTCATCTTTCACCGGCCCCTCCCCAGGCCTTCACAACACTATTGTCTGTGTCCATGGGTTATGCATATATGCATATAAGTTCTTTGGTTAATCTTTCCCCAACCACCCTTCCACCCCAGCCTTCGCTCTGAGAGTTGTCTGTTAAACATGGGTATGTTTCTTTTAACCTGAAAAGTACATCATTGTTTGTTTATATGTATTTATATTAATACTAGTAGCCCCGTGCACGAAATTCGTGCACATTAAAAGGGAATTAATTGCCCTAACTGGTTTGGCTCAGTGGATAGAGCATCGGCATGCGGACTCAAGGGTCTCAGGTTCGATTCTGGTCAAGGGCATGTACCTTGGTTGTGGGCACATCCCCAGTGGGGCCTGTGCAGGAGGCAGCTGATCGATGTTTCTCTCTCATCATTGTTTCTAACTCTCTATCCCTTCCTCTCTGTAAAAAATCAATAAAATATATATACATTTTAAAAAGGAATTTATTAGCAGAGATATTTTAATGTTGCTATTTGCCCTTTCTCTATAATAGAAGTGTGAGAGATGAAAGGAAATTAGTAAAATGTATATGAAAATAATATATAAATGTATTAATAAAATAGAGGCCCAGTGCACAAAAATTTGTGCACTCGGGGAGAGGGGGTCCTTCATCCCAGCCTGTGCCCTCTCGCAGTCTAGGACCCCTCGCTGGCTTAGGCCTGCTCCCTGAGGGATTGGGCCTAAGATGGCAATCAGACATCTCTCTGGCAGCCCAGCAGCCCTCAGAGGATGTCCATTTGACAGCAGGGAGCAGACCTAAGCTGCAGTCAGACATCCTTAGCACTGCTGAGGAAGCTGGAGAGGCTACCACCACCACTGCTGTACTGGCAGCCATCAGCGTGGCTTGTGGCTGAGCAGAGCTTCCCCCTGTGAGAGCACACTGACCACCAGAGGGCAGCTCCTGCATTGAGTGTCTTCCCGCTGGTGGTCAGTGTGTGTCATAGTGACCAGTCATTCCCAGTCTTTCTGCTGTTAGGGTCAGTTTGCATATTACCCTTTTACTATATAGGATAGTGGCGTGGTGTACAGATGGTGGCCTGCTGGTTTGCCCTGAAGGGTGATTTGGATCAGGGTGGGGGTCCTGCTTGGGTGCCTGGCCAGCCTGGATGACGGGCTGATGGCTGTTTGCAGCTGGTCATACCCACTTCAGGGTGGGGATCCCCACTGGGGTGCCTGGCCAGTTTGGGTAAGGGGTTGAGGGCCGTTTTCAGGCTGGTGGGCGACTGAAGCTCCCAGTCTCTTTTTTTTTATTCTGGGATTTATTTACCTTCTATAGCTGTCACTGGAACTGAGAGCCAGCTCCAGCTCTGAGGCCGGGCTCCAGCTCTAAGGCCCGGCTCCAGCTCTGAGGCTGTGGCAGGCTGGAAGCAGGTATCTTGGTTTGTTTAGCTTCTATCATTGAAACTCTGTTGCCATCACTGGCGCTCTAAGCTCTGAGGCCGTGGCCAGCTGAAAGCAGGTGTCTGGGGTTTGTTTAGCTTCTCTAATTGAAACATTGTTGCTTCAGAAGCTCAGAGCCAGGCTGCGGCAGGCAGGGAACCTTGGTTTCCTCCTTACTGGAGCAAGTAAGCCTCATGATCACTTCAGGTGTGTGGCTGCCGGCCGCCATCTTTGTTGACAGTTAATTTGCATATCCTGCTGATTAGCCAATGGGAAGCGTAGTGGAGGTATGGTCAATTACCATGTTTGTCTATTATTAGATAGGATAAACAGTAACAAAAAGATATAACAACAAAGTCATGATATAAAAATGACAAAAACATGATATGAAAACACCAAAAACATGATATGAAAACAACAAAAACATGATATAAAAACAACAGTGATGCAAACAATCACTGATAAAGTGATTAAACTTATTTTAATATCTCCCTGTGCACCACATTAAGAGTGAAAACACTTTCAGAGTGCTTGACTAATTTCCCTTGTGATGAAGTACTTAGAACTTTAGCTGTAACATCACATGCTCTTCAAACTCGAGAGAAAGCGACATATAACTGACCATGTGCAAAAACGGGTTCAGGTAGGAATATGCCTACTTTGTCTAGAGTTTGTCCTTGTCATTTATTACTAGTCATCACAAATGCTGGCATCACCGGAAACCATCATCGAATCAATTTAAATGGGAGGCCAGTGTCAGATGGGGACAAATTAATTCTTGGAATCAGAACAGCCTCTCCCTCTGCAGATCCTGTTAATACTTCAGTTTCAACAATGTTAGGTTGTAATCTTTTGATAATAAATCTGGTACCATTACAAAGATCCCATTTACTATTGAGATTTCTCAATAGCATGATGATTGCACCCACTTTCAATTCTTGTCTTCATATTACAATCACCTGGGAATCTTTTTAAAATCCTGATCCTCTGGAAATTGTTTCTTTGTTATGGCGTGGGGCCACAACATTAGTAACAAAGAAACAGAATTAAAACTTTATTGTGGGGAGCCACTACAGTGTTTTGGACAGGTTCAAGTCTTGGACTGAGGAGAGCGCACAGTCCTCTCATTTCCACGTGCAAGTCCCAGCTTGGAGGGCAGGGATCTCCCAGCACAATTATAGCCAACAGCTGTAGTTGTAAGCTTGAACCTATGGTCTGAACACGTGACCCCATGTGCCTGAGTGATGTAGGCTTGATAGAGTTCAGGTGCATGTAGTTGAGTAGGAGTGAAACCCAGGACAATTTTGTAAACAACTTGGTCATGCCCTTACTTTGCCTCGTAGCATCTGCTATAAAATAAAGGTATGGCTTTGGGCATGGTCGCTGTCTCTCAGAGAAGCAGCGTCCCACCAAGACCCGACTTTCATTCTCTTGTCTGTCTTTTCTAAACCTTTCAGCCGCCCCCACTCAGGTTCACCCCTGGCTGCGCTGGCGTGGCACACTCGTAGGGAACCACAGCTCAGGGAGGGCACAGCCCTTGGCAAAGCGACCCTGGATTCAGTGGGTCCACACTCTGAGTGCGGGTTCCTGCCTCAAACCCTGCACTTACAGAACAGCTCCAGGAAACAGCTCGGGGGGAGGGCGCTGCCTTGCCAAGACAAGCCCTGCAGGACTGACTTCCTTCAGTTGGTCGCCAGCCAGACCCTGGTCATGATGAACACCACCCATGGTTTTTATATAAGTAGATATTTTACCCAGGAAGATACACTTTAATTTTCATTTATCAGGCTTCTCCTCCCACCCCTTTCCTCCTAAGCTTGGTGAACAAAAAGAGTTTGTATAATCATTCCAAATTAATACAAATCTGGAGAATCCAAGCAAACCTGATTATTTTTATTTACTTTAAAAATAAATCTTAGTGGTACCTAGTGGTCTTTCCAGTAATTCAATGATAGTTCAGTCATTAAAAGACATCTTAAGTAAAAAGATTTCCCAAGTTTTGACATTTGAAAGCCTCATGAGACTCTATATTAGGTAATGCTTTCATTTAGAGGTAAAGGGCAGAGTGCAGGAAGGCATGCAGGCAAACATGACAGGTTGGAGGGATGACCTCCCAGGCTCAGGGAACTCAGAACCCATATTCATGCACACAACATGCCATGTCTCCTGATTGAACCACCAAGATTGGTGTGCGGTATCTTAGCTCGGGCTAGAACACAAACCTGAAGTTCCCAGCATAGACTTTGATGACCTTGGCCACATAGTCAAGTCCAGCTAACTTAACTGGTTTGGCCAATTGTACACCATCAGTTAAAAAACTGAGCTGAACAATATCAACTGATGATCAAAAATAAATCCAGAGACATAGAAGCATCAAACAGACCATCAAACCTCAGAGGGAAGGCAAGGGAGGGTTGGGGGGAGAGAGGACTTGTATGCATACATATAAGCATAACCAATGGACACAGATAGTAGGAGGGTGAGGGCATGTGCTGGAGGGTGGGAGCAGCCAGGGAGAGGTGAAGGGGGAAAAAGGAGACCTATGTAATACTTCAAACAATAACAAATTTAATTAAATAAGAAAGAAAGGGAAGGAAGGAAGGAAGGAAGGAAGGAAGGAAGGAAGGAAGGAAGGAAGGAAGGAAGGAAGGAAAGGAGGAAGGAAGGAAGGAAAGAAGGAAGAAAAGAAGGAAGGAAAAAAAGAAGGAAGGAAGAAAGAGAAAATAAGTATGAATCACAAAAAAACAAAAACAAAAAAACCTGATCTGGGATGGAAGGGATTGCCAGGGGAGTTTTACCTTTTAACCAATTGATCCTAAAACTGTTCTCTTCTTGCCCAAGAGTCAATAATGTCATTCTGGAGGCCCAGAGATAAAGATAGAGTTATTCTATCCCATCTGTAAATCAACTGTATTGTCCATATTGTTTTATTTTTCTGGACTTGGGGCCTAAATTTAGGAAAGGCAAAATCAAGTCTTTTAGGGAAAGAAGTTGTAAACCTAAGATGAAAGAACAAAATATGAGTCCCCATAGTTCTGCAGCATTTAGAAATATGTGTGCTTAACGGTTATGTCAGGCCCATGGGTTTATCATGATTTAGTGAAGAGAATTTTACCTCAGGGGCTGAGGAGTCCCAGGGGAAGATGTGGTACATTTTGATCACCAAAAAGAAAAACTGATTCAATCCCAAGACTGCCCAAGACTATTCTGTTTATTTTGTCTGCTAGTCATTTTGTTGCAGACCCTGTAAAGATGGCCTCTACATCAAAGCCTAATTAAGAAGCAATAATAAAGAAACACTCATCAATATTACAGTGACAGTTCCATTTTGGTGGTCATCTATTGTTTTGTTCACCTGGCATTCCTGTCATCTTCTTAAAGCAATCCTCCCTCCATCTTTTTGAAAATTGCTCCTTGACTTAGTTTAGTCATGTGCTTATGTTAGAGGCTGCTCAATCACAGTATCTTCTCCATTTTCTGACCAGTGTCAATTGGTCCAGAAAGTAGGCATGTAAAGTAGGGTGGGTCAATCAGAGTATTTCTTGAATTTAAAAAGCTCAAGCTGAGCCTGGTAGGCATGGCTCAGTGGTTGAGGGCCAACTTACGAACCAGGTTACCAGGGTTTGATTCCCAGTCAGGTCACATGCCTTGGTTGTGGACTCGGTCCTCAGTGTGGAGTGTGCAGGAGACAGCCGATCAGTGATTCTCTCTTATTATTGATGTTTCTATCGCTCTCTCCCACTCCCTTCCTCTCTGAGGTAAATAAAAATATATTTTAAAAAATGTAAAAAGGTCAAGTTGATTTGTACATGATGAATCAATCAGTGCAGTTCCTGCCACGAGGAGGAAGATGATCTGAGAGAATGTCACTGACAAGCAAAGAAAAGCATAAACAGGTGATGGAGAATGTCCTGACAATGCTTGTGCTCCATGAGTCAGACATTCCCCAAGTTCCAGCCCTTCTCACTGTTACATGAATCAGAAGATTGTGTGGAAGAGATCTTCTAAGGAGAAAGATGTGAAATATAAAATACAGGAAATCTATTTGGTCAAAAACAAACCAGAGACATTTTTAGTAGACAACATAAAAGTGGACAAGGATTACAAGATCTACAATATATTTTGTATTATATATGATATAACCCATTATGTATGATGTCACCCATATTCAGTAACTAAGACATTATTTTTTTTTTCATATCAGACTGGAAAAATTTTGCCCAGTTGGAGAGCCTGTGGGTGAGCAGGCATTCTCATGCTTTTGACGATGAAATCATATGGTACACCCCTATGTAGGGAAATTGGGTAATATCTAGTAAAATCGCATATGCCTTTACTCATTGATACAGCAGGAAGCTGTCCATAGATATATAATCAAAAGCATAAAATTTTATGTGCACTTAGTATTCACTTTATAAATTATTCATAATTGCAAAACACTAAAAAGGATCTCAAAACCCCCCACTATTTTTCCGGGCCGCTTCCTGAGCCTTCCTTTGACCATTCCACAGTTGTATTAAGCCAGAGGCTTCTGGTTGGTGGTTAGACCATGATCTGTGTGGACCTGAGCCTATTAGTATCATTTTTTCCCCCAATAAATGTGACCTGCGGTCAGAAGCATGGTTATGTGGCATTATGTAAATCTGCATTTTCTGGAAGAAGTGCAAAGTGTCCATTTCAGTGAGGACAAATACTGTCCTGTCTTTGATAGAAGGGATCCAGTGTAATCAATCTATCACCAATAAAATCAAAACTGTTCTTCAGAGAATAAAGCAATATCTGCTGTTGTCTTTTGGGGTACTACGAAGTAACAGGTTCATTCTCTAACCATCTATACAACCAGCTAGTCACTGCTCATGAATTAGTGTTGACCTTTACTTTACACTAGTACTCTGATCACACAAGGTGGACAACTCTATATACTAGCCTGTGTTCTGCACTCTGGGAGGATTTTCCTTCACCTATATCTTCAGGGCTGTTGGGCTCCAGCCCCAACAGGTCCAGGGGTCCCCAAAGTTGTGGGCGGAGTCGGCGAAGAAGGAAGGACATGGAGGTAGCATTCAGTTGATCAGCATAGCGATGTTCTCCGTCCAGGATCTCCAGCCAAGTTCTGTCTAGGTTCTCCAGCCAAGTTCTGTGTCCATGTTCTCTTGCAAGGTTCTCCAGATTCTCCTGCCAGGTTCGGTCACCAGGTTCTCTAGCCAGGTTCTCCAGCCAGGTTCTATCCAGGTTCTTTTGCCATGTTCTGTCTAGGTTCTCCAGCGAAGTTCTGTAGCCAGGTTCTGTCCAGGATCTTTTGCCATATTCTCTTACTAGGTTCTGTCCCTAGATTCTGTCCCTAGGTTATATCTCTAGGTTCTGTCTCTAGGTTCTGACCCTAGGTTCTGTGTGTTGTTATCTTGTTACATCTGTATTTATACCAGTTGATTTTAATCCTATCAATTTCTATTCCAAAGGTTAGGGCGTTTCTTATTCCAGGGAGTAAAGATTATGTAGCTTAAGCGTGATTGTTCTTTTTTTTTTTTTTTTAAATATATTTTATTGATTTTTTACAGAGAGGAAGGGAGAGAAAGATAGAGAGTTAGAAACATCGATGAGAGAGAAACATCGACCAGCTGCCTCCTGCACATCTCCTACTGGGGATGTGCCCGCAACCCAGGTACATGCCCTTGATCGGAATCGAACCTGGGACCCTTCAGTCCGCAGGCAGACGCTCCATCCACTGAGCCAAACCGGTTTCGGCAAGCGTGATTGTTCTTAATTAAAGTGATTAACTACCTGCCTGGCATTTAGTTAAGGGATTTTGATCCCTCCCTAACTTCAGGGAAAAATCCCTACCTGGGGAAACAACCTTTCTCAGAGAGGTGACCTTGGTTAAAACACATAGCGCTAAGGGGAACAAACATATTAAGAACAGTATGCTATATACGCCAGGTCCCTTGAAACATATGCTGTGCAGATGTTTCTTCTCTGCAGCGACTGTGTCAAACAGCAAGGATGGACCAGCTCCCGACACAGGGCTACTCTGGCGCAAGGCCACAGTGCAGCAGTTGTCTGCTTCTGTCTGGTGTTGGCCGATATTCATGCCAAATAACTGCACACCAGGCCTTTGACTTCCTTCCTTTATTAAGTAGTCCTATGGAACTTCCCATAAGATGTAGGTGTAATGAAACCACAGAATGCAAGGATTGTTAACAATGGTGACCATTACCCTCCCTTGGCTTGAAAAGACAAAGAGGAGTGGTTCCTGAAACCAACAGAGTGATTGTGTTTCAGATTTTGTTTCTTTTTAAAACTGTGTTTTACTTTATTATTTAAAAAATTTTAATATGTTTTTATTGATTGTTTTAGAGAGAGAGGAAAGGAGAGGGACAGATAGATAGAAACATCGATGAGAGAGAAACATCATTGATCTGCTGCCTCTTGCATCATCTCCTCGTAGGGATCAAGATTGCAATCTGGGCATGTGCCCTGACCAGGAATCAAACCAGTGACCTCTTGGTTCATAGGTTGATGCTCAACCACTGAGCAACACCAGCTGGGCTAAGATTGTGTTTTATTATTTGTAGTTTTTCCTATGAACCATCTACTGATGAAAACATATGTCCATGCAAAGCCTTGCACACTAGTGTTCATCACAGATTTATCGATAACAATACAAACTGGATAACTCAGCAATTCCACTTCTGGGAATATATCCAAAGAAACCTGAAACACCATATGTTTCAGGATATATGCACCCCTAAGTTATTGCAGTGTTATTTACAATAGCCAAGAGTCGGAAGCAGTCCAAATGTCCATCAGTAGATGAGTGGATAAAACAGCTATGGCACACACAATGGAATATTACTCAGCACTAAAAGGAGGAAAATTTTACTCTTTGCAACAGCATGGATGGATCTGGAGAACATTATGCTCAGTGAAATAAGCCAGTCAGAGAAAGACAAGTACTTTATGATTTCACTCATATGTGGAATTTACTGAACAAACTGAACCAACAAGCAAAACAGAGACTCACCCATAGATCGCAGGTAGACAGCTCTGGAAGGGGGGCATGGCACATGGAGCAACTGAGAAAAAACCCCAGAAAGAACTCAGGGACATGGACAACAGTATAGTGATTGCAGGGGGAAGAGGTTGGTGGAAGTGGAAGAGTGTATAGAGGGGATAAATGCGATAGAAAAAAAAGGAATACAAAGCAGAAACAACAGCAAAGTACATTCATGGGTGGATTGATAAACAAATTGTGACATATTCATGCAAAGGAATGTGTTTTGTTGCTACTCAGTAACAACAGGGAAACAATTCCTTACGCAACAACATCAGTGTCTCATATCAGGTGCCATACACGGGTGCCGCCCTGTTATCTAGGTATACATTCAGGCGGGAAAGTTGTGACCATGTTCAAAGCTTATCAATCATACATACATCTTATGTTTGGAGGTTTTTACAAGTTTTGGTCTAAGAATAAAATGGGGTCTACTTATGCTAACTTATGCTAATACAAAGTGGAGTTTACTTTATGCTAACTTATGCTAATACAAAATGGAGTTTACTTTATGCTAACTAAACTTATTACTATAACAGGCTTCTTCAGTGTCTCTTGTCAGTGTGTTCCGGTGGCCTTCTGGGCTTATCAGGATGCACAGGCAGGGGGTTAGAAGTTACTTATCAGGAGTTAACATGCTGGGAGTTGTTTACAAGTAATTTGTCAGGAGTTAGCTTGCAGGGCGTTACAAGTTACTTATCAGAGTCTCACACACACACACACAAGTTAACTTTCACTTCTAAGTAAAGTTTAAAATTCATTCTAATAAAGAAATGAAATTTGATTATACTATCTTATACTCGCTAAACTTATTACTGTAACACAGAGGGATGGTGTGTTAGTTTGCTAGGGCTGCTGTAATAAAGTGCCACAAACTGGGAGACATATACAACAAAAATTTCTTTATTTTAAAATATATTTTTATTGTTTTTGGGTTGTTGTATTTTAAGAGAGAGAGAGAAAGGGAGAGGGGGAGAGAGAGAAACATCAATGTGAGAGAGAACATTGACTGGCTTCCTCCCACACGCACCCTGACCGGGGATTGAGCCTGCAACCTGGGCATGTACCCTGACCAGGAATCAAACCACCAACCGTTTGGTGCACAGGATGATGCTTAACTGAGCCACACAACAAAAATGTATTATCTCACTGTTCTGTAGGCCAAAAGTCCAAGATGAAGGTGTCAGCAGAGTTCGTCTTTTCTGAGGGCTCTGAGGGGGAATCTGGTCCATGACTCTTCCTGAGCTTCTAGTACAGTGATGGTGAACATTTTGAGCTTGGCATGTCAGCATTTTGAAAAACCCTAATGCCGGGAGCCGGTCCATCCTTGTTGCTTGACTCAGTCACTGCAGGGAAGAAACATCGGCACAGCATATGTTTCAAGGGACCTGGCGTATATGGCATACCGTTCTTAATATGTTTGTTCCCCTTCTTAGCACTATGTGTGTTAACCAAGGTCAGCTCTCCGAGAAAGGTTGTTTCCCCAGGTGGGGATTTTTTCCTTGAGTTAAGGATTAACAGGACTAAGGAAGGAAACAGAACCCCTTAACTAGGTGCCAGGTGGGTAATGAATCACTTTAACTATGAACAATCAAACTTAAGCTACATAATCTTTACTTAGGATTATATCCTTCAGTTACTTCCTTGTAGCTTCACAGAACAATAGAGTATTGACCTTGGAATGGAGATAACAACTGCCCTAACCTTTGGAATAGAATGTATAGGATTAAAATCAACTGGTATAAATACAGATGTAAAGGAGAATAAAGACAGAACCTGGCTGGAGAACCTGGCTAGAACCTGGCTAGAGAACCTCGCTAGGCTGCTGATCAACTGAGTGCTGTCTCCGTGTCATTCCTTCTTCGCCAACTCCATCCACACTTTTTGGAACCCCTTGACCTGCTGGGGTTGACCTGGCACCCTAATGGGGACTCCCCTAGTTAAGCCCCCCCCCCCCGCCCCCGCACTCAGGATGGTTAGGTGCTGCAGACCCCCCTATAGAGGATAAGTAGGGTAATAGGGTGGATAGTACAGAACCTAGATTGAGAAGATGAGCCATACTGACTCTAAAGAAAGAAGACTCTATATTGATCTCTTAACACACATGTTTGCTACCAGAGGAGTTAAGGTTACTCCCAGTCCAACAGATCATTTTATTTATTATTACTATTTTTTTAAATTTAATTTTGTTTTATTTCTTAAAGTATTACAAAGAGTATTACACATGTCTCATTTCCCCCCCGCCCCTTGACATTTCCCCGGCCTCCCCTACCCCCCAGTGTCTTCTGTCCATTGGGTATTCTTATATGCATGCATACAAGTCCTTCTGTTGATCTCTTACCCCCCCAACCCTCCCCAGGCTTCCCACTGTTGTTTGACAGTCTGTTCAATGCTGCTCTGCCTTTGTATCTATTTTTTTCATCAGTGTATAATGGTCTTTATTATCTATAAATGAGTGAGATCATGTGGTATTTTTCTTGGCTTCCCAGGGGCCGTCTCAGCCTCACAGGGGCCGTCTCAGCCTCACAGGGGTCGTCTCAACCTCACCAGGGCCGTTTCAACCTCACTGGGGCCGTTTACACCTCACGGGGGCTGTCCCAGCCTCACGGGGGCCATACCAGCCTCACAGGGGCCGTATCAAACTCACCGGGGCTGTTTCAGCCTCACCGGGGCCGTCCACCCTCACAGGTTCCGTCTAAACCTCACAGGGGTCGCCTCAACCTCACCAGGGCCGTTTCAACCTCGCCGGCGCAGTTTTAACCTCACTGGGGCCATCGCAGCCTCACAGGGGCTGTTTCAGCTTTACTGGGGCTGTTTCAGCCTCACGGGGCCGTCTCAACCTCAGAGGGCCGTCGCAACCTCATGGGTGCCGTCCCAACCTCACTGGGGCTGTCTCGGCCTCACCAGGGCCGTCTCGGCCTCACGGGGGCGGGCTTGGCCTCACGGGGGCTGTCTCAGCAACACGAAGTTTGGCATTCTGTCTTGTTGGGCGGCTCCTTGCTGGACAAAATCTCCAGGGGTTCTTGCTGGCTGAATTTCTGGTATGCTTGCTTGTATTTTGTTTTCTACTAAGTGTACAGACTGCTTGTCTGCCGTCTCCCGGCGTCCCATATGAGACTGGATCTGGTGGACCTGTTTGTGCATTTGCTGGTACAGCGGTTCCATGTTCCCGGTCCAGCCGGGTCCGGTTCTGGCTTCCTCTAAACCTGATTCTGCTCCTTGAGTGTGTCCCTTATGGGTGCGAAGAGTTGAAATCTGCAGTTTGTTGGGTTATGCTATAAAAGCACCGGTGGTTCCTTTTGTGCCTCTGGCACAGCTTGGGCGGTGATGTAAATTGAGTAGGGCGGGGTCTCAGGGAGTCACCAAGGCAGAGCAAATGAGCAAACAGCCATGGCGTCTCCACGACTCCGCGTCTCCATGTCCCCGAGTGCTGGCGAGCAGGTCTTCGAGAAAGCCACTCTTGCTTTCCAACCCGCTGCAAGGCCATCCCGCCTCTCCCTGTAGGGGTCTGGGACCTCAGAATCCCGCCCCAAACAAGCTCATTGGATTCGAGAGTTTGTAACCCCTTTCAATTGAAAAAAAAACACCTTGCATCCAGTTGCAGCCCGCCTGGCGCCTGACTCCATACCTCTGTTCTTGGTGCCTCTGCATATCCTACTCAGTCTCAATGCCCTTCTTTCTTTCCTTCCAGTTGTAGAACTTCCATTGGGCCAGCTTTCCCGTGTTTCTGAATGATAGCTGTTTTGTCTTATAGTTGGTATTTTCAATGTTGCTGTGGGAGGCAGCACGCACAGGTCTGTACCTTACGCCGCCATCTTAGTTCTCCAGACAGAACATTTTATACAAGAAGTCAGTTCATGGTTTCAAAACTTGGACTGAAGTAGGAGAGCAATGAAAGACTTATTACAGATTCCATAGATCTGAGAAGGTCCCGGCAGATACCCTTTCCCTCTGGAATTTAATTTGTGACACCTTGGCACCAGAGGCAGGAACGGTTGAACTTTCTCAAACTTTAAATAGTCCCTCGGCTCCACCTAGAGAGGACACATCATTATTGTCTCTAGTTCAACCTAAGAACAATTTAGCTATGCCTACTGATTGGAAGGAGAATAAATATCATAAACATGACCCTTGGTCCTTTCCAGTCAGTAGAGAGGAGAAAAGCCCTCCCATTCAAAACAGGCTCCCTAAATTAGAAAGGAAGCCTAAACCAGGTCCTCCAGCTCCTATGAGCTCCATGTCTAATTTTTAAAGGGCAATAAGGGAAGCTGCAGCTAGTGGAGATATTGAATTCTCACTCTGCTTCTCAGTCGTGTATGAGAGTGGGTAGGACGAAAACCCCACCTGGGAACCTATACCTTACAAAATACTTAAAGAATTAAAATTGGCCTGCTTTGAATATGGACCTATAGCTCCTTACACACAAGCCTTGGTAGAAGCCCTAGCCAGTAAATGGATGACTCCTTATGATTGGTCACAGGTTTGTAAAGCCTGTCTCTCAGGAGGCGATTACTTATTATGGAAAACTGAATATGATGATCTTACTAAGAGAGCTGTAGCCACTAGCAAAAATTCCAGAGGAGGAATAACCCTAGACATGCTATTTGGAGAAGGTGATTTTATCACGGCTCAGGAGCAAATGTATATACCCAAAGAGGCACTTATTAAAGTAACCAGTTGTGCAGTAAATGCCTGGAAATCCCTACCTTGTACAGTAGGAAAAACAAACATCCTTACAGAGGTTAAACAGAAGGTCGAGGAACCGTATCAGGATTTCCTTTCTCACCTCATACAGGCAGTCAAGAGAGTAATCACTAATGAAGAGGCAGCCGATGTCCTAATCAAACAACTGGCTTTTGAAAATGATAGTAATACCTGTCAGGCTTTATTAAGGCTGATTCGCAGAATGGGAACTAGAAATGATTTTATAAAACAGTGTGCTAATGTAAGTCCAGCATTTATACAGGATGTAGCTATAGCTGCAGCCCTCAAGGGGGAGACATACCCTCAATATGTACAGGGCATAGGACAAGCCAGCAATAATACAGGTAATAAAAGAAATATGAACTGCTACACTTGTGGCTTACCTGGGCACTTTAGCAGAGAATGCCCAAATAAAAATAATAATACTCAGGCCAGATGGCAAGCTTCTCAACAGCCTGGAAGTACAGCAGGGAATAATATTAATCCTCCAAAAACTATTTGTCCTCGATGTCAGAAAGGATTCCATTGGGCAAAGGAATGTAGATCAAAATACCATAAAAATGGTTGGCCTTTAAATTCTACAAACCACTCCCAAGGAGGTTCTATCCCATCACCTCAATTGGGAAACTTGAGAGGGGGCCAGCCCCAGGCCCCTGCAATAATAGGGGCATCAACCCTCAACCCTTCTGCAAATTTCAATCAGTCAGTGACCTCTTCAGGGCAACCCCAGGCAGTGCAGGATGGACCTCCATTCAATCACCCACACAATACTAACCCCAGAGTCGCCAGTAGCAGCCATTCCTACAGTTGTAGGGAACTGTAGATTTAAAATTAGGACGGAGCTCCACCTCGTTACAGGGGATCTTAGTCATCCCAGGAGTTGTTGATGCAGACTACACAGGAGAAATACAGATTTTACTTTCCCCACCCACCACAACTATACAGATTCAGCCAACCAGAGAATTGCCCAATTACTCCTGTTACCAATACATAAAATAGGGACAGCTGTTACCCAGGAAGCCAGAGGGGCCAGAGGCTTTGGATCTAGGGATGCACCATTTTGGATAAAAGAAATCCATCTGCTAGACCTACAAAAATTTTACAAATTCAGGGAAAACCAATTGAAGGTCTGTTGGATACAGGAGCAGATGTTTCCTGCATATCAGGGAAGGATTGGCCCTCTTCGTGGCCCACGCTCACCACCTCCACTTCCCTAGTAGGACTAGGCAAGGCATCTAATGTAAAAAAAGAGTTCTCAGATTTTAAGTTGGGCTGATGAAGATCAACATTCAGGAACATTCTGTCCCTGTATAATTACGACTATCCCCTTTACATTATGGGGAAGAGATATCTTGTCTCAAATGGGAGTTCTGTTTTATAGCCCCAGTGATAGAGTAACATCACAGATGCTAGACATGGGATTTAATCCAGAAAAGGGATTAGGAAAAGAAAGTAATACCTCACACTCCTCGACAGGATTTATAATTGGGGCCATTGCCCTTAGGACTGCTGATCCCATAGTCTGGAAATCATCTCAACCAGTATGGGTTGAGCAATGGCCCTTAACATCTGAGAAAATACCAGCAGCCCGACAATTAATTGGTCAGCATTTAGCAGAGGGACATATAGAGCCATCAAATAGCCCCTGGAACACACCCATATTTGTAATAAAAAAGAAATCAGGCAAGTGGAGACTTTTGCAAGATCTTAGAGCCATAAATGCCACCATGGAAGATATGGGCTCCTTACAACCTGGATTGCCCTCCCCTGTGGCAATTCCACAGGAGTATTGTGTTGTTGTTATTGACTTACAGGATTGTTTTTTCACTATACCTCTTCACCTGGCTGATTGTCAAAGATTTGCATTCAGCATACCATCAGAAAACTTTAAACAGCCTTATCAGAGATATCAATGGAAGGTTCTCCCACAAGGGATGAAAAATAGTCCTACATTATGCCAAAAGTTTGTAGATCAGGCATTGCAAGTTATTAGAAAGAAATTTTCAGATCTATATCTTATTCATTATATGGATGATATTTTAATAGCTCATAAAGATCGGGTTACTTTACAGGAAATTCTTACTCAGACCGTCCTTGCTTTAGAAGAACATGGTCTAAAAATAGCCCCAGAAAAGATTCAGACTGAACCTTCTTTTTCCTACTTAGGCAGAATATTACATACCTCTACTATCACCCATCAGCCTTTACAACTAAAAAAGATCATTTAAACACATTAAATGATTATCAGAAACTATTAGGTGATATTAATTGGGTCAGGTCATATCTAAAAATAACCACTCTTGACTTAAAACCTCTATTTGACATTTGAAAGGGAGATTCTAACCCTAAGTCTCCCCGACAATTAACTGTAGAAGGAGAAAAGGCTATAGCAAAAATAGAACAGGCCATCAATAAACAGCAACTACAGTATCTAGATTATTCCAAATCTTGGACCTTAATTATTCTAGCCACTAAATATACTCCTACATGATGCTTATGGCAGGAAGGACCATTACAATGGATACATTTACCTGTCACTCCTAGGAAGATTGTACCATCCTATCCCTCCCTAGTGGCCACTCTCATTATCAAAGGTAGACGACGCAGTATTGAATTCTTTGAAAGAGAATAATAATACCTTATAAAAGAGATAATAATACTGAGATATTATTACTGAGATAATAATACCTTATAATGTTATGGGTTGACTCAGCGAGATAGACCACCGACTCAGAATTTAAATTTAGGAACCTTTATTAAGCTGGCCACCTGTCTGCAGTTCAGCCTTTGCTTTGAACTGCAGCCGTTGACTGCAAGAGTTACAGCAATTTATTTGCAAAAACTACAAAGTTACAAAGCCATGCTTACGCAATTTGTTCCCGACACAGCACAGCATTATCACCTTCCTATCTATGTTTTCCGGGAACAGAGAGCACAGTATATATTGAGGAGGGACCATGAGACCATATCCCAAGGCCTGACCCTATGTCAGTACCCTCCCATCTGTCTGCTCCAGGAACAGACAGCACAGCGCGCCCCGATATGCAGCCCAGTACAATAAGATATATTATTAATGAGATAACACCTTATAAAAGAGAACAATTAGACACACAATTACCATTTGAAGAAGAGTGGCACATAGCTATAGGTAACATCCCAGGACAAATTTTACATCATTTGCCAAGATCACTTATATTGCAATTTCTCTCTCTACATCCGTTTATATTTCCTATTAAATGTTCAAAAGAGCCATTATCACCTCCTGGAATGGAGATATGAAACACCCTAACCTTTGGAATAGAAATTGACAGGATTAAAATCAACTGGTATAAATACAGATGTCACAAGACAACAGGAGACAGAACCTAGGGACAGAACCTAGAGACAGAACCTAGAGACAGGACTTGGCTGGAGATCCTAGACAGAACCTAGAGACAGGCCATGGCAAAAGATCCTGGACAGAACCTGGCTACAGAACTTGGCTGTAGAACCTAGACAGAACATGGCAGGAGAACCTGGATAGAACAAGGCTGGAGAACCTGGAGAACCTGGCTGAAGAACCTAATGAGAGAACATGGCAAGAGAACCTACACAGAACCTGGCTGGGGATCCTAACCAGAACCTGGGACCAGAACTTGGCCAGAACTTCACTGGAGATCCTGACCAGAACTTGGCTGGAGATCCTGACTAGAGATCCTGGCTAGGCTGCTGATCAACTGAACGCTGTCTCCGTGTCATTCCTTCTTCGCCGACTCCGTCCACACCTTTGGGGACCCCTGGACCTGCTGGGGATGGACCCCAGCAGCCTCCTTAGTATTCACAGATGGTTCCTCTAATGGTAGGGCAGTAACAATCATTGACTCAAAAACCCATGTTCAACAAACCCTAGAGACGTCAGCCCAGAGAACAGAGCTTTTGGCAGTCATTTATGCTTTTGAACAATTGCAACAGGTTCCTTTTAACTTGTACACTGACTCTCAATATATAGTTAAATTATTTCCTCATATTGAGACCGCCTCTCTCCTACAAGGAAGAACAGTCATTTTCTCTTTGTGAACTCAGCTACAGACTTACATTCATAAACAAGAAAAGGCTTTCTATATTGGACATATTAGAGCTCATTCCTGCCTACCAGGATCCTTAAGCGAAGGAAATTATCAGGCAGATTTACTAACTCGCCCAGTAGTTTGTACAGCTCTAGAAGAAGCCGGGCGATCCCATGCCATTCACCATCAAAATGCCTCTGCTCTCCATCTATATCATCGCATATTTAGAGAAGCTGCTCGAAGTATTGTGCGTGACTGCGGCCATTGTCCTACTCATTTTCCTAGCCCTGCTACTGGAGTTAATCCAAGAGGACTTAGACCCTGTGCCTTATGGCAGATGGATATTACTCATGTCCCATCTTTTGGCAAACTTTGCTATGTGCATGTTTGTATTATTACCTTTTCTCAATATATATACCTTTTCTCATGTTATCCTTGCTTCTGCACGTACAGGAGAAGCCTTTAAAGATGTAAGTCAACATTTATTCCAATGTTTTTCTTACCTAGGAATACCAAGGGCACTTAAAACAGACAATGGGCCTGCCTATACCTCTAGAGCTTTTAAAAACTTATGCTCTACATTTGGAATCCCACATACTACAGGAATACCCTACAATGCTCAAGGCCAAGCAATAGTAGAAAGGGCTCACCAAACTTTAAAAACACAAATTAAAAAATTACACAAAAATGAGTTTAAATATTCCTCTCCTCATCATGTTCTACAACATACTCTATTTGTAATTAATATACTAAATGTAGATTCTGAGGGAAATTCCCCAGACATTGGAACGCTGATCTAACTAAACCTAAAGCCCTTGTCAAATGGAGAGACTTGCTTACAGGAACCTGGAAGGGACCTGATGTACTTTTAACTGGGGGAGAGGATATGCTTGTATATTTCCACAGGACGCAGACTCACCTGTGTGGATTCCAGACCGTCTAGTCCGACCTTATGTCTCACCGCCCTCCGTGTCCACCTCACCCTCCTCCTCCCAGGTATCATCCATATCGGCCGACCCAGAGGGCACAGCTGACTCCTCCCCAGACACCGACACCACCATCAAGTGCGACCCTGATGGACCCTTCGATCCAGCCCTTCAGTGCGCTGACACTTCAGGAAGCCCATAGCCAGCGATGCCACCTGCTAGCCAGATCAACAAGGACAACCAAACCACCGACTTGGGGACAGCTGTAATCCTTGACTGAAGAGGCCAGCAACCTTCTACAGGAACAAGGCTCTGTGTGCACTCCATCCACTATGTTTATTGCTATGCTCGCTATCATTGCTTGTCAGTCTTCTTCCGAATCTTAAACAACCCAGTCAGAGAGGTGGCCGCTGATTTACACGTGCTATCATTTAAAAAATAAGAAAGGGGGAATTTGCCGGAAGCCGGTCCATCCTTGCTGCTTGAAACAGTCCCTGCAGGGAAGAAACATCTCCACAGCATATGTTTCAAGGGACCTGGAGTATATGGCATACTGTCCTTAATATGTTTGCTCCCCTCCTTAGCTCTATGTGTTTTAACCAAGGTTACCTCTCCAAGAAAGGTTGTTTCCCCAGGTGGGGATTTTTCCCTGGAGTTAGGGATTAACAGGACTAAGGAAGGGAATAAAACCCCTTAACTAAGTGCCAGGTGGGTAATTAATCACTTTAACTATGAACAATCACGCTTAAACTACATAATCTTTACTTAAGATAATCTCCTTCAGTTACTTCCTCGTAGCTTAACAGAACAATAGAGTATTGACCTTGGAATGGAGATAACAACTGCCCTAACCTTTGGAATAGAATGGATAGGATTAAAATCAACTGGTATAAATACAGATGTAAAGGAGAATAAAGATAGAACCTGGCTGGAGAACCTGGCGAGAACCTGGCTGGAGAACCTGGCTAGGCTGCTGACCAACTGAGGGCTGACTCCATGTCATTCCTTCTTTGCCAACTCCGTCCTCACCTTTGGGAACACCTGGACCTGCTGGAGTTGGACAACAACACCCTAACTTAGCTCTGGTGCCGTGTCACATATAGAAATTTTTTGATATTTGCAACCATAGGAAAACAAAGATTTATATTTTTGATATTTATTTTATATATTTTAATGCCATTTAACAAAGAAAAATCAACCCAAAAAATGAGTTCGCTTGTCACCTCTGCCACGCGTGTCATTGGTTCGCCATCACTGTTCTAGTAGGTTGATGTAAACTTCTGAGGTTCCTTTATTGTGAAAGCATCAACCAGATCTCTGCCTCTTTCTGCACGTGGCATTTTTTTTTTCTGTTTGAGTATCTGTGTCCAAATTTCCCCTTTTTATAAGGATACCTTCATATTGGATTAAGGTCCACCCCAATGACCTTATCATAGCTATTTACATTTGCAATGGCCTTATTTCAAAATAAGGTCACATTCTGAGGAACTGGGAGCTAGGACTTCAACATATAAATTTTGGGGATACAATTCACCCCAAAATAAATGGAAAGCTTGAGAGGAGTGAGAGTGGAGGAAGAAGTGACATGCAGAAGCTCATATCAGACTGTCACTCTTTCTTGACCTTTCTGTTTTCTATCCCCAGCATCTCTGTTATGACTAAGTGAGGATTCCCCTCTTCCAATTTTTAGAAATTTATATTTTTTCCCTGAGAACTGGTGGGGATCTTTTTCTATTGCCTGTTTTTAAAACTGGTTTGAGTCCTGGCTGGTGTGGCTCAGTTGGTTGAGGTTTGTCCCAAGCACAGAGAGGTCACCAGTTTGATTCTTGGTCAGGTGAAATGCCAGGTTGTGGGTTTGATCCCCATTAGGGGGCATGCAGGAGGCAGTAGATCGATGTTTGACTCTACATTGATGTTTCTGTCTCTCTCTCTCTCTCTCTCTCTCTCTCTCCCCCTTCCTCTCTCTCTCCCCCCCCTTTCTTCCTCTTACTCTAAAAATCAATTTTAAAAAATGGTTTGATAGGTATGGTTTCTCCTCCACCCCAGCCCTCTCAAAATACTTTGAAGTGATTTGACCACTGAGATCAGGACTCAAGTTTCTGTTCTTTCATTTTCGTTTCTGTTCTCCTTTTTCTCCCATCTTTACCCAGTGCTAAATGTGCAATAGGAACTTAGTCAAGGTTTTCTTAGTTTAAATGAATTCAGACATTCAGCCCACTACCCACACAACAAAATGGAGATCCATGTGGTGGAGTAAGTTACCATAGTTTATTAATATTTGTGAACAATACATTTTCCAGAGCACAGCATTATAAATATTAATATTAGAATCAGTGGAAATAATGAGTACAGATCAAATGTTTTTAAAGTGACAATTTCTCAGAAGGTTATATTTTCAGGTCATTGAAGATTATAAGCAATCGGTTTGGACAAATAATTTTATTGTTTTTATTTTTTTTAAAGAATTTTGTGGACAAATACTTTTTAAAGACCTCTCTTGCTCTGTGAAAGTGACCCCATATAAATGAATAAAATATATTGCTTTAGTTTAACTGAAAATAGATATATTTCTCTTGCAGAATTCTAATAATCTTCTTATTCACTTTGAAAACCTTCGAGTAAAATTACCAGTGATCTTTGGAACTTGCTACATTGAAATTGACACAGTTATCCCAGTAATACTTTAAAAATTTTATAAAGCTTTTTACAGTATGTTATTAAAATCCTTCTTTTAAAATAGTTATCTTTGGACCGTCTTACAATACAGGGTTTTATTTGTGTATGTTGATAGTCTCAAGCCATTTTGCATAATGCTGGTTGTATGATACATGGGAGCAGGAGTGATAGGCAGTAAATGTGATCACCAGTTATGTTGAAGCTCGTTCCCTTTAAAGCATGCAAGAGAAAACTAGCAGTTATCCATCCCTAAAGCTGGGTAAAATGAATAAAAAGTGATGGAAACCCACAACCACCACATCATTATGGCTTTGCTGACAATTTAATCATTTAATTCCCAACTATTATTTCAACAGATTTAAACATTTTTTTCTTCAACTTAGCTAAGTCAAAGTCACTTCTCTTATACAGAAGTTAAGCCCATCGCCACTTCATCTGAGGGTAGTAAAACCCTTTTCACTTCCACATGTGGGGGAAGCACCCAGCCAAAGGTCATGGTACACACGCAGGGAAAAATAAGTGCAGGTGCTCTTTGAAGTCAGTATTCTTCATGGAATGGATATTCAGGATGATCACACAAACTGCCAAAACAAGGGAAAAACTTTCATTCCAAAGTCGCACAGCTGTATGTGTTACTAGCATCTTCTGAGGATTTCAGCGACCACTCCCTCTCTCTGTTAATCATTCCTTAGATTTCTTACCCACCTCCTCCCAGTTTTCATCAAGCCAGCACTTTTACTAAAGCCCTGGAGGTTTCAGTGTGTGTGTTTGGGCATGGAGGGGGCTGGTTGCCTCTACACCAACATTTTGCTCAGAACAAAAACACAGGAGGTAAGAGAAGCCTGCCTCTTTCCAACTCCTCCCTCCCTTCTGCTGTCCTGATAGAGGAACCACATAGGCACTTCTCTTCACAGCTGTCACCAAGCAAGGTCACCCTCTTCTCCGCACAGTGCTTCCTCCCCCTTCTCACTAGGCCTCCTGAGAGTTGATAGTTTGAGATCTAGAAGGTAATGACCAGCAAAGGAAGTTTCTGCTATAATGATGACAATGATGATGTTGAATCTGTCTCTTAAATAGCAATAGCATAGTACTCATACAAGTACTATGAGCTTTCAATTAAAATATACATGGACACAGACAATAGGGTCATGAAGGCCTGGGGCAGGGGCCAGGGCAGGCTAGAAGAGATTAATGGGGGAGAAAGGGGACATATGTAATACTTTTAATAATAAAGATTTAATTTAAAAAATTAAAGTATATATAAAAATAAAATACAAATTAAATTAAAACAGAAAAAGGCTGTGAAATCCAGTCAAGAATAAACTGGATGAAAAACAAAAAAGACTCATGGCCCAACGTGCCTAAATAATACATTTTTTTGACCCACGGGGCCTAATATTTGTTTCTCCTGGAGGATTTTTCTATTCCTGGTATGATGAGTTATTTTTTCAGTGTTTCTAGAATTAGGTATTAAGCATTTCAAATGTCAAGATAAATAATATTACCAACTAATTGTCTATAAAATAATCAGTACATTGGTGGACTGACTACATCCAACTATCTCTTCCTAATGTAATATTTATTCAATAAAAACCATTTATTTTCAAAAGCTATTAATGAACCTACATGTTTTTTATTTCTGAGTTTGTTTATTCTTTCATTCTTACAGTTAGATGTCAAAATATTTTTCCCTGGAATATTCACAGTAGGAAGCTATTTTATTCATTGAGAAATGGATTCAGAAATTTGATATTAAGGTAGTCATAGTAGTTTTTAACTCTTGAAATACTTGGTGTCCAAAGTATCCAAAGTATATGAATTATTTTTATGAGCATTTATATTGCTCACTTAAAGAGAAGATTGTAAAGAGAAGATGACTATTCAGGTGATCTGATGAACTGGAAATATTAATAAAGCATGATTAAGAAGAAAAAATCATGTGTATGTATATACATACCATGTGTGTGTATTCACTTTTTATTTTCAAGGACCAATAATATTTAGAAAATAAAGGGCTACCTCATTAAATAACCGAATCTGGCAACATTTCAAGAAGTATTAGGAATTTTACTTGTAGATAGATGGAGCTAGAATGGTGGAACTAGAAGTTTCAAATCTTATAGGTGAGCATTCATCTAAAACTAATTTCTTGATTAGTCAAAGAACATATATACATAGCCCATGGATACAGACAACAGTATGGTGATTGCCAGAGAGAGGAGGAGGGGTGGTCTGATCTGGGTAGGTGTGGGTAAAGGGGGGAATCGGTACATCTGTAATAGTGTCAACAATAAATAAAATAAAACTAGTTTCTTGGCTCTCAACTTGATGCTCTTTCTATTACACTCCCATGTATCTGTCTCAGGAAGTATTTTTTATTGATTCGTGCATCACTTTGATTTTTAGGAAGAAATACATATGGTGTTTGAATAATTGTGGTGTGATTGTATTAATTTGAATTGTATTATTTATACACTATGACGAAATTCTTCTTAAGGTCTTTAGCCTGCCATGCCTTAACCTGTCATAGGATGTGATATAAATGCCAGAAATCCTCTTTTAAATAAAAATGTAGATTTACAGGGAGTTCCTAGAATGAATGTAATTTACCCAGACCAATTTCATATTCAGAATATACTGCCCAGTGGCCTTTAGCCTTGTGCTTTCTGTGGACATAGGTCCAGGTTCATAAGAGCCCACTTGGTGATGCTTTTCAATCTAACACCGCTGGGTGGTACCTGATTAAGGATCCCCCAGAACTCACTTGTCCAGACCCACTAAGCGGAGATCTCTATTCAAGGCTTCGATGCTCTTCATTTCTTCTTCAGTGAGGGAAAAGTCAAAGATCTGAAATAACAGAAATAAAAGACAGACATTTAAAAAGATAGAAAATGGGTCAAGGTTGGGATTATGGAGTGGGACCAGCAATTGGAAACTTTCTAAGATTTATGAACATCTCTGAAAATGTCTAAGAGGAGTTGGTCTAGTGCTGGGGGTCCACCTAATGGCAGTGGAACAGGAATTCTCTTCTGCACTTTGTCTTAAGATAATTCTGCTAGGGACATCTTACAAGAAATTTTAAGTGCTGTGAAACAATGTATGTTCATGACATCTGAAGAATTCTTATTATTTCTGGATAAGATGCTGAACTTTTGATTCTGGACTAGAGCCTGTGTACACTTAAAAAAAATATTCACTTATCTCTAAATTTGCTCTTGTACTTTCAAAAAAATTTGTTTTGTCCTTTTAATCACTTCTCTCATTATTTAAAAAATATTTCTATTGCTTTCAATGAGGAAGGGCGAGGGAGGTAGAGATATATCAATGATGAAAGAGACTTGTTGATTGGCTGCCTCCTGCATGCTCTGCAGTGGTGACTGAGCCCACAACCCAGGCATGTGCCCTGACTGGAATCAAATTGTGACCTTCTGGTTCATAGGTTGATGCTTAATCACTGAGCCACACTGGCGGGGCTGAACAGTAAAGTTTTAAATCCATGAACACTTTTGTTTCAGATACCTCCAAATTTGTAGTTTTTGTTGTTGTTTGTTAATCCTCATCCGTGGATATTTTTCTATTGATTTTTAGAGAGAGTGGAAAGGAAGGGGAGAGAAAGAGAGAAACATTGATGTGAGAGAGACACATCAATTGGTTGCCTTCACATGAGCCCTTGACCCGAGCCGGGAATCAAGCTCTTGACCAGAATCAAACCTGGGACCCTTCTGTCGCCAGACTGATGCTCAATCCATTGAGCCAAACCAGCCAGGGCCTAATTTGTAGTTTTTTTAAAATAAAATTTTTGATGAGCCTACACATTAGTCATGCAGTGGCTCTCTCTTTTAAGATGGCTAAAAACAGTGTCAATGACTTTTAACTGTGAGGAATTTGGGAAAGTGTTAAAATACTGTTGGTAGTTGATATTACTGTCTAGTATTCTTTCTTCTCTTGGCTAATCACAGAATCCCACTTTTTCCTTTTATGAAATTCCCTTCCACCATCTAGTAGGGCTGTTTGTCACATGACCTCAACTTGAGCAATGAAATAGGGATGACTGTCTACTTAAGGATTAATGCAGCTGGTGACCTTAAGTTGAAGCAAACGGTCATTTACCGTTTTGAAAAACTGGAATTTTAAGTATTATGCTAAATCTGCTCTGGAAAAACAAAGCTGGGATGATAACATGATTTGCTGAATGTTTTGAGCTCACTGTTGACATCTACTGTTCAGAAAAACAATAAATTTATTGCAAAATATGACAATGTACCCAGTCACTCAAGAACTCTGATGGAGATGTACAATGAGATTAATGTTTTCAGGCCTGCTAACACAGCATCCATTCTGCAGCTTATGGGTCCAGGAGTAATTTTGACTTTCAAGTCTTATTATTTAAGAAACTGGTGGCCCGGTAAATGAAATTTGTGCATGGGGGAGGGTGTGTTCCTCAGACTGGCCTGCACCCTCTCCAATTTGTGACCCCTCAAAGGATGTCCTACTGCCAGTTTACAGAAATTGGGCCTAAACCAGGTGTTGGACATCCTTCTCACTATCCAGGACTTCTTGCTCCTAACCGCTCACCTGCCTGGCTGCTTGCCCCCAAATGCCCCCCCACCAGCCTTGTCACCCCAGCTGCCCCCCCTGCTGACCTGCTCACCCCTACCTTCCATCCCCACTGGCCTGCTCATCCCGTACTGTTCCCCTGGTGGACTGCTCACTCCAAACTACCCCCCTCACTATCCTGATCACCTCCAACTGACCCCCACTGATGGCCTGCTTGCCCCCAACTCGCCCCTCTGTTGGTCTGCTTACCCCAACAGCCCTGACCCCCACCAGCCTGATCACCCACAATTGCCCTCCCCTCTTGGCCTCTAACCACCTCTACCTCAGCCCTGCCACCATGGCTTTGTCCAGAAGAACATCTGGAAGGTTTCGTGGAAGGTCTCCCAGTCTAATTAGCATATTACTCTTTTATTAGTATAGATATATTTGTCTATAAATATGGTTATGATTGCAGATATGAGTAGGACCAGGTAAAATTTTATAGAATGGGCCTCTTATTACAGACTAGCGGCCCAGTGCATGAAATTCGTGCACTGGGGGGTGGGGTTCCCTCAGCCCAGCCTGCTGCTCTCACAGTCCAGGAGCCTTTAGTGGATGTCCTACTGGCAGCCACAGTCTGGCAACAGAGGTGACCTGTGTGTGTGTGTGTGTGTGTATATATGTGTCTGCTGAGGGCCTGCCCCCAGCTGCATTGGAGGCTCAGAGCAGGCGCTGTGTGTGTGTGCGTGTGTGTGCGTGTGTGTGTGTGTGTGTGTGTGTGTGTGTGTCTGCTGGGGGCCTGCCCCCAGCCACACCGTGGAGGCTTGGAGCAGGCGACCCTCTCCGTTGATCTCTCAGGCTCCTGGCCTCCACTGCGTGTTTTTCTCTCCCTTGAGCTGTGGCCAGGATGGGGTGCTGCCAGCAGGCTGCGCATTCCTGCTCATGGATCACCGAATCACTGCAGAGACGGGGGGCAGGCCCTGCTGGGTGCTGCCTGTGGGGAACTTTCCTGCTCTGAGATGGCCATGGCGATCCCAGGAGCAGGCCCACCTGGGGGCAGGCCACCATCTGCACTTGCCTGCTCTGGCATCACCATGGCGATCCAGGAGCAGGCCCACCTGGGGGTGGGCTGCCCTCCGCACTTGCCTGCTCTGGGATTGGCGAACCCAGGAGCAGGCCCACCTGGGGGCCGCCTTCCCTCCGCACTTGCTTGCTCTGGGATCGCCATGCGGTCCCAGCTGGCAGTGGGGCTTAGGCGGCACACAGGGGTCCCAGCTGGGGCAGGGCGTAGGTGACGCAATTGCACTGCCTAAGCCCGGCTGCCCAGGGGCGCACACGGGACCCGGATGGCATCTGGCGTTGGCCAGCCCTGCCTGCAGTGTGCTAATCAGCCGCCATTTTTGATGGTGGTTAATATGCATATGGTGCTGATTAGCCAATGGGAAGCATAGCGAAGGTACAGTCAATTACCCTTTTTGTCTTTTATTAGATAGGATGGTTTTCCATGTATGCATTTTTTCTAAAGAAGTAAAAATTACTTTAAAAAATGTTTCAGGAAGACTTTGAGAAATTTACAGTATCTGCTTTTCTCCCAAGAAAGTTGTCACTTTTATGCCAGAGTTAGAATTATTTGTATCCTTTGTATGTCAGCATTGTGCCACTGTGACTGGGAGGCACATTTTCATGGAGGATGTTCTCACTCTTGAGTAAATTAAAAAAATTTTTTTCTTTTTATTTAAACTTTCTTCTATAACTGTTTTCTTGTTACTTAAAAGCCAGTTTTATTGAAACTACTTCCAAAGCTTTTTAAGCTGTATATGTCCTTGGACTGAATTTATAAATTAGAATTGAGCCCTGCCAGTGTGACTCAGTGGTTTAGCATCGACCTATGAACCAGGTAGTCACAGTTTGATTCCAGGTCAGGCCACATTCCCAGGTTGTGGGCTTGATCCCCAGTATGGGGTGTGTAGGAGGCAGCCGATCAATGATTCTCTCTCATCATTGATGTTTCTATCTATCTCTCTCCCTCTCCCTTCCTCTCTGAATTGGTAAGAATATATTTTAAAGAGAGAGAGAGAGAGAGAGAGAGAGAGAGAGGAGAGTATATATGTTTGTAAATAAGAAAACATGTATTTGATGCTCTTAGAAAGTCTTACTTTCTTTCATTAAAACTTGTGCAGTATAGGGAACTCCATAGATTCTCTTAATTTGAAGAAAGTTAGAGGGAAAGGTATTAATTCAGAGTTCCTTGGGAAAATGTGTCACATATATTTTTTATGTTTATTTTTTTAAATAAAAAATTGAAATATTTTCTATTCAGAAAATATATTTGGATCTAAATATCTTCTATAATTTTAACCCTAAAATACCAATTTAAATATTTTAAAAATGGTTGGGATGTTTGTTTTTTTAAATAAGTTAGGTTACTGGAGTTCTAAATGTTACTAGATCACCTGGGGTAATTTTCTGATTGGAAAATTAAAAATTATAGTCAGAGGGAAGGACAGGAGAATTTTTAAAGAACATATTCAATTTTTTTTTTAATATATTTTATTGACTTTTTTACAGAGAGGAAGGAAGAGGGATAGAGAGTTAGAAACATCAATGAGAGAGAAACATCGATCAGCTGCCTCCTACACACCCCCTACTGGGGATGTGCCCGCAACCAAGGTACATGCCCTTGACCGGAATCGAACCTGGGACCCTTCAGTCCGCAGGCTGACCCTCTATCCACTGAGCCAAACCGGTTACTGCAGAACATATTCAATTTATTTTAGAAGCTGAACCTCTCTTATCATGTGACTTGTTTTGTATGTTTGTTAAACTATATTATCACATAAGCATTGCTGCTATTGGGACAAACAGTGACAGTTGATTCGGGTCATTTGAATGTCCACTGTCTGTTTTAATTTGTTCGTTTTGACTGTCATATGCTCAAACTTCAGTGGAAGTCATGAGAACCTATTATTTTTGCCCGCTCCCTCCTTTACGTTGGAAATATTCTTTTTTACTCAGAGGGACCTTAACTTTGATGTAAGGAAATGTTTCCTTTGCCAACTGTTTTCTTCCTTGCCAAGTAAGAGAGTTGTTGTGAACTCTTCAGTGATGCCTTGCGAGAGTCCATGGCCAGCTTGGCTTTGGCGGGTTCAAAGACTTGGAAGGAGGGCTAATGCGCAAATGATACACACAAGATGGAATATTAATTTTTATAATTATCGGGGGAACCAGAGGATAACTCAACTAAAGAAGTCGAGTTCTCCCTGTTGCTCCTTTCCTAGCCACTTTTATTAGCTAGAATACACAATTGCCTTTAGGAATGCAAACAGACATATCAATGGTAATGTTTAGCAAACAGTAAGATTGCCAGGTCTTGGGGGAGTTTGCTTTCGACCATTGAGTCAGCAGCAGGTAAAAAATGTAGATATTCACCCTGTGAATATCAAAAGGAGTCCTGGTTATCCTTCTGCCAGACTCCTCACATTTATATCAATTACTGTTGATCTTGGTCTGCAGCAATGCCTTTCCCAGGATATTTGCAGATGTGGTTGGGAAAAGTAATTTCATCCCCAACCTTTGCATGTCAGGTGGTGGGGTACCAGGGTGCCGCCTCGCCTGCGCCCCGGCTCTCCTATCCCGATGCGGCTCACTCTCCCTCTGATCTCCATGGCGACCACTGGGCCGCAGGCCGGGCGGAACCCCGGGGCGCCCCGGGGTACTGCCTGGCCTGCGCCCCGGTTCTCTCTCCCTTCGATCACCATGGTGACCACTGGGCCGCAGACCGGGTGGCACTCCTGGACCCCCAGGGGTGCTGCCCAGCCTGCGCCCTGGCTCTCCCTCTGATCGCAATGCGATCACGGGGCCAAAGGCGAGGCGGCAATCCTGCAGCTCTTGCCTGCTGCCTGGGTTTCTGATCACTGTTCTTCCATCCTTCCCCTTTCACCTCCCATCATTGTGCCTGCGTATGCAAATTAACCGCCATCTTAGTTGGCAGTTAATTTGCATATCACCCTAATTAGCCAATGGGAAGGATAGCAGAGGTATGGTTAATTACCCTTTTTGTCTTTTATTAGATAGGATATGTTTCGTAAGGCTATAACTGCTATAAGTAGGGATTCTTCTGAGGGATCTGGACAAAGTAAATTGAAAACCTGGAAAGGATTCACATTGTAGATGCCATTAAGAACATTCCTGATTCATGAGAAGAGGTAAAAATATCAACATTACAGGAGTTTGCAAGAAGTTGATTCCAACCCTCACTGATAACTTCAGTAGAGGAAGTAATCACAAATGTGGTGGAAATAGCAAGAGAACTAGAATCAGAAGTGGAACCTGAAGATGTGACTGAATTGCTGCAATCTTATGATAAAACTTGAATGAATGTGGAGTTGCTTTTTATGGGTGAGCAAAGAAAGTGGTTTCTTGAGATGAAACTTACTTCTGGTGAATATGCAGTTGATATTGTTCAAATGACAACAAAAGATAATTACAGAAAGTTAGTCTATAAAGCAGGGCCTGAGAGGATTAACTCCAATTTTGAAAGAAGGTCGGTGGGTAAAAATGCTATCAAACAGCCTCACAGATGACAGAGAAATTGTTTATGAAAGGAAGAGTTAATCAAAATGGGAAATATTGTTTTTTTATTTAAAGAAATTGCCACAGCCACCCCACCCTTCAGCAACCACCATTCTAATATTTTTAGAACTTTAGCCCATCAATATTAAGGCAAGACCCTTCACCAGCAAAAAAATTGCGATTCACTGAAGTCTTGAATGCTGGTTAACATTTTTTTAGCAATAAATTATTTTTAAATTAAAGTATGTATCCTTTTTAGACTACTTAATAGACAGCATAATGAAACATAACTTTTATATATACTCGGAAAGCAAAAAATTTGTGTTAGTTTATTGCAATTCACGCTTTATTTTGGTGGTCTAGAATGGAACCTGTAATATTTCTGAAGTATGCCCGTAATGTACAATCAGCAAAGCACTTCCCAAAGTGCTAGCAATAGTTTCAAATTCAGCTAAAATTAAATGCAGATATCAGCAGAGTGGGTCAGGGAGTTGGTATAAAATAAAATATGAAGGCATTACAAGTTTCTTTTTAGTCTAAAAAAAATTCTTTGAATAAAAAATATCCTACTTTTTACATTTTCAGAAGCAGTTCTCTTACCTGAAAGTTTTCTTTGATCTTTGGAGGGTCAAAGCTTTTAGGAATGACAACTATCCCTCGCTGGATGTTGAAACGCAAAGCAACCTGAGCTGCAGTCTTATTGTACTTTTTCCCCAATGAGTTTAGAAGTTCATCCTCTAACAAAGGTTTGAAAGATGAACTCAACCTTAAAAAAATAAAAACATGCATGATATTTAGCTAGATCAGTGAGAAGCAGTAGTTAATCAATCCTCCTTCTCTGTCTTCCCATTCACCTGGTAACCTACCAGGACATTTCAGGTCACCTGTAAGCAATTTCTGTGATTGCCGAGTCCTCAATGAAGAGTTGTTCTTAGTGTGGGAAGATCAAGAGAGGCAAATTTATATTGCTGCCTTTTTGAGAAAGTAAATATGTTCTGATGTGTCTTACAGAGAAGGCTGGGCTGAAAGAAGACATATGTGAGAAGGCCGGTAGCCTGAAGTGGAATAAGTAGAAATACAACTCTTGGAATCATAATAGAGTAGAAAAATTTCTACTTTGGTCTGTGAAACACATCATAGTAGAAGTGTTGCCATTGAATACAGAGATAAAAAATTCTAAAATTTCAGAATTTAGGCCAATAGAGGCTCTGTCAAATAATAACTAAACTAGCATTTATGGATAACCTCTGTATTTTAGGCACTGTTAGGTAATTTTATACATGTAGTATAATCAATTCCTATAACATCTAAGTGAGGAAGTTTTATTAGCTCAGTTTGGATATATGGAGAATGACCTGAAGAGTTTAAGTAAGTTTCTTAATATTACACAGCCCAATAGAATCATTTCAATAAATAAAATAATTCACATTAGCCTCATACTCTACATCAAAGGAAACACTTTCTGAAGAGACATATAGTATTACTTACGGGACTGGTTGCCCAGATATTCCCAAAGGAGTAAATGCAACCATGAGAATGTCATGTTGTTGGCAAAATTCCAGGAGTTTTCTCTGGGTGAAATATGGATGGCACTCCACCTATGTGGTTGAATTGAAGAGCAGAGCACAAAATTAAGGCCTTATAGAAGAATGCAATTTTATGTAGTTTTAAAAAACTTTAAATAAACTTCATTTTAAAGTATTATGGATAGTGAGACAAATTCTAAATATTTTTCCTAACAAGGAAACTTACATTGTTTATATACTGGTGAAGTTAATTACAAGGTTAGTAAGGGCACCATCTGTGAATTAAATATAAAATAATTGGGGTGGGGGATTCAATTTTGTGTCCCTATCATAGTTTCAAACTTGAAATGAACAGAATCAGTTATTTATAATAAACATCCTAGAAAATACAATTTCCATAACAAACAGTCTCAATGTTCAGATCAGTCTTAGTAAGTAGAAAAGACATGTTACAGAAGCCCTCTGCTCTAGCTATCAGACATCTAAGAATATTTTCACAAGAGGAAGAACATGTTTGAAACTAAATTTAAAGACAAATTTTACTTTCTTGGATGAGAGTTCTATTTATTTTTTTACATTCAGCATTGAAAACAGTAAGTATGATACAGAGAGGACAGAGATAAAATCTTTGGGAGTATCACTGTGGATGCTGCAAACTGTTGAAGATGGAGCTTCAGAAGGGCTGCAGTATTGGTAAGCCATCTCTACAGAATTGCTGTGCTCTGCTTTCAGACACCACGCAACACATGAATAGGCTCAGGCTGTGATCTTCCAACAGGTCTTGCCTCCCTCGTTGGATATATTTGTGAAGCTGATCAACATTTTTGTGCCACATGAGGTGACACACTGTCAAATTTTTGCTCTCTTTTTCATTCTGAGATAAAAAGTTACCATCTTTCTCTGTATATTTGTAAGAAACCTATTGTCATTTCAACATTTAAATGACAGACTACTGTTCTTGGGGGTGTAGGAAGGAGATGTGTTGCTGAGGGAAAAAGGAGGAATATAGGGATGGATGGAGGTCAGCTAGGAAGTCAAAGGTTGCTACTCTGTATACCTGAGAGCATATTGTGTAGTGTTAGCTTAGGTGTCAGTTTGGAAGTGGTACTTGTAAAATAGCCACTCTTCCATTTTAGCTGTGGGCTATAGTCATGATGTAGGTAATAATTCATTCTTTCTGTCATGGACTCATGCCAGACTTTTTAAGTTACTAAAACCCTAATTTCTCGGTGAGCCAAATCAGATAAAAGGGGGCTTTGGAGACAGTTTCAGGGGGTTAGCCCAGGTTGAGATGCCTCTGGCCATCGCTCCCCTGATTGTAGGTCTCCTGGCGTCCCCTAGAGTTTAGGAGATGCACGCCTGAGAGGGAAGAAGAAGGGGAAGGGAAAGGTGCTGGCATGCTCTCAGGAGCGGGAGCATGTCATCACACTTAAATTTACATTTCTGTAATTACTAGCACAATTACACATTTTCATATGTTTACTAATCTTGCAAATTGTCTTTTGCAAATTTCTATTCCTTACTTTTGCCCATTTTCCTGTTGATTCTTAGTATTCTATTTTTTCATTGATTTTTATTAGATTTTTAATTCACAAGGATATAAACCTCTTTAATATTACATTTAAAAATACAATTATCTATATTTACTTGCTTCTGATATTTTTACATTTAACATTTTTATACTATTAAATTTAACATCTTCTTTATAATTTTTCCATAGCTTACTTTTCTGTCCATAGCTTCAGAGAACTGAAATTCTTGTGTAGTATTTACAATAACTTTTTTCTTTCTCTTTAAATCATGGGGACATTAATTTTGGAGTATGGTATGAGGCAAAGATCTATATTGTTTTCACATAACTAGGCATTTCCCCACACCATTAGTTATAGGGTGAAATAGTTTATTAAAAAACCCATCCATTTGACACTAGTTTTTCCTATTATATTTTGCATAAAATTTTTATTATACTTGGGTCTTGTTACTTTGTACTTATCTGTACTATTGGTTCTTGCACTAATCTTACATTATTGTAAAAGTCTATATATCTTTTTATCCACATAGTCCAGCTTGTTGTCATATAGTTGTTCATAGTATTTTCTTATAATTCTTTGTATATCTATGGTGTCAATGGTTACTTCACTGCTTCTATTTCTAATTTTATTTATTTGGGTCCTCTCTATTTCTTGATGAGTCTGGCTAACAGTTCATTAATCTTGATTTTCTTTTCAAAGAACCAGCTCTTGGTTTTATTGACTTTACTATTTTTTTTTTAGCTACTATGTTATTTATTTCTGCTCTAATCTTTGCTATTTCATCCCTTTTACTTACTCTGGGCTTTTCTTGTTTTCTTTCTAATTCTTTAAGTTGTAGGGTTAAATAGTTTATTTTTAATTTTTCTTGTTTTTTGAGGTAGGCCTAGTAGTGCTATGAACTTCTCTCTCAGGAGTCCTTTTGCTGTGTCCCAGAGATATGGGGTTATTGTGTTTTCATTTTCATTTATTTCAAGGACGTTTTTTATTTCTCGCTTGATCTTGTTGGTAACCCATTCATTGTTTAATAACATGCTATTTATGCTCCATGTGTTGGAATATTTTGGGGTGTTTTTACTGTAATTGATTTCTAATTTCATTCCACTGTGATCTGAGAAGATGCTGGATATGATTTCCATCTTCTTGAACTTGTAGAGACTTGTTTTGTGTCCTAACATGTGGTCTGTCTTTGTGAATGACCCATCTGCACTTGCAAAGAATATATATTCTGAAGATTTGGGGTGAAATGTTAACTAGATCCATGTGATCTAGTGTGTCATTTAGAGTCACGGTTTCCTTATTAATTTTTTGTTTGGAAGATCTATCCGGTGAAGTAAGTGGGGGTATTAAAGTCCCCACGATAGCTATATTATTGTCTATCTCTCCCTTAAAGTCCTCAAGAAGTTTTCTTATATATTTAGGGGCTCCTACATTGAGTGCATATATGTTTACCAGAATTATACCCTCTTGTTGGATCTATTCCTTTATTACTATGAAGTGACCTTTGTTGACACTTGTTATGGACTTCATTTCAAAGCCCATTTTGGCAGATAGGAGTATTGCTACCTCAGCTTTTTTTTTCTTTTCCATTTCCATGGAAAATTTATTTCCGTCCTTTCACTGTCATCCTATTTTTCTCTTTTGCCCTGAGGTGGGTCTCATTGTAGTCAGCATATAGTTGGGTCATGGTTTTGCATCTATTTAGCTACACTTTGTCTTTTGATTGGAGCATTTGATTCATTTTTATTTAAGGTTATTATTGATAGATACTTTTTTACTGTCATTTGTATTCTGTTTGCCTAGCTTTCTCTCTCTATTTCTTCTTCTCATTTCAGCAGTCCCTTTAGCATTTCTTGCAGTACTGTTTCATGGTGATAAACTCCTTTGGCCTGTTTTTTTTTTTTTCTGGTCTGGTAGGCTCTTTATTTCACCATCTATTTTGCATGATAGCCTTGCTGGATATAGTCATCTTGGTTTCAGATCTTTGCTTTTCATTACCTTGAGTACTTCATTCCAGTTTCTTCTTGCTGGTAGAGTTTCTTTCTTTTTTTTTTTTAAATGAATGATTAGAGTTTTATTAATAACAGCCAAAATTCAGAAACAAAATAAAATATCTATCATCTGAAGAACAGACAAACAAAATGTGATCATACAGTTGAATATTATTCAGGTACAAAAACGAGTAAAGCAATAGTAGATGCTACAACATTAAAACATGTTAAGTGAATGAAAACATACAGAAAGGCCACATATTGTATGATTTCATTATATTAGTCGTCCCGAATAGGAAAATCCATGCAGTCAAAAAGTAAATTAATGTTTACCAGGGGCCAGGGGGAGGGAAGAATGAATGTGAGTGAGGCTAATTGGTATGGGGTTTCTTTCTGAGTGATAAAAATGTTCTGGAATTAGGAGGTAGTGATGGTGCACCATCTTGAGATACACTAAAAGTCACTAAACTGTTCACTTTAAAAGTGAATTTTATGGTATGTAAATCATATCTCAATTTTAAAAACCATATACTGGTATGTGTGCCTACATATATTCATACAGGCATACACACACTGCTGATTTTATCACATATATCACTTGATTATTTTCAAGCAGCATAGAATTTAAAACTGAAAATAACTTAACTTTATAGTTCATGCAAACATCTTGTTATAGCAAATGAAACTTGAGACATGGAGAAATTAAATGACTTACCCGAAATCACATAGCTAGCTACATAGAAAATAAAAACAAACAAAAAATTACTTATAGTCTGAGCTCCTTCCCTTTTCTTACACAGGAATATTCCCCAGTGTTTAAAAGCATGAAACAAAAACAAAGTAAAAATAAAACATTAAAAAGTACAAAAAAATAACAACCCAATTTTATTCATGTTAGGTTGTTTTTTTCTTAAGTTGTAACAAATATCCTCTGTGGTAGATTTTAGTATTGAGAATATTACCAAATCTATGATCACTCTCAGAAAGTGTCATTGAAAAATCCTAAGTGGATACAATCAATGCTGTGCCCCTTATCTTACAACAGTAAGCATCACATATTTGTTTCCATAAAAAGACTAGCCTGAAAGAGAACATCAGATCTGCTCTCCACAAGGCACTGTCTTTTCATATCAGATGGAGACAGAAGTTCTTTAAAGGACTTAAGAATGTTTTGTTCCAATCTCCCTCCCTCCCTCCCTTCCTTACTTTCCTTCCCTCTTTTCTTTTTAGCAATCCGACTTTTCTAAAGTAGTCATCTCTTCTTGGGAAAAATACAATGGGAATGTACTCAGCATTTAAATAATTGGAAATTGATAGTCTTGTTTTTAACAAAAACTTAAAAAAGAAGAATTTCAGAAAATAAGTACTGGGAAGAGCCTCAAGCTAGTAAAGTCCATGCACAAAGAGGCACGAATATTAAAATCTGGAATGAAGGAAGCATACATGGCGTCCAGGGAAGAACTAGATAACTTTCTAAATTTCTAGACTTTGCTCATTTGGAGGATTAACCAGTGGCTTCTGAGACCTGAACTCGAGGATCCCAATGCCAGCAGAGAGGCCTCAGGATATTCCTATTTTGCATCTGAGCCCATTACAGAGATTGCTGGGCTTTTCTACCTAGTGTATGTTTAAAACAGTTTCTAAGAACAAAAAATTGACTATTTACTCTCCACAGGGACACATTGATAACTTTGTTTTGCTTCTTGCATCAGGTGCTTAAAAGAATCAGAGCTAAAGTTCTTTTAGTCTCTAAAACTGAGAGAAGGATGCTTGTTTTGATAATTATATTTGGAAGATTCCATAATAGTCTCATTAATTCATCTAACTTTCTTTTCTCCTTTTAGCTCTGATATAAGTAGAAACAATTGCAACATTTTATTTCTATTCTGGAAGTTCTGAAGTTGCATGCAGGCCAAGGAATTATAGTCCTGCCCTAATGTGACTAACACTGGTTTGTTCTGAAGAGAAACAGGCCCTTAAAATCCTGTTGGTCACAAGTATAACCCATGTAGTGGCTCAAATGAAAAAGCTGATATGAACGGGCTACACAGTTAGACAGTCTCAGATCGTGGTTTGAGGATTCTCTGTGAATTTGATTTGCTACACTTAACTAAATAGGGAGAATATCTATTTGCATTTGAAGATAAACAGAAAAAAAATAATAAACTAGTGAAGTAATTTTATATAATATGTCTATAATCATTAAGAAGAATCATAGAAACTTATTTCCAAAATATTTCAAGCTGATTCACAAGATAGGGTTTCTTGTTTGTTTCTTTTTTTTTTTTATTAATTAAATCTTTATTGTTCAGATTATTACATTGGTTCCTCTTTTTTCCCACCATAACTCCCCTCCACCCAGTTCCCACCCCACCCTCCGCCCTTACTCTCCACCCACTGTCCTCATCCATAGGTGCACGATATTGTCCAATCTCTTCCTGCACCCCCACACCCCTTTCCGGCCAAGAATAGTCAGTCCACTCCCTTTCTATGTCCCTGATTCTATTAAAATCACCAGTTCATACTGTTCATCAGATTTTTTATTCACTTGATTTTTAGATTCACTTGTTGATAGATGTGTATTTGTTGTTCATAATTTGTATCTTTACCTTTTCTTCTTCTACCTCTTCTTAAAGGATACCTTTCAGCATTTCATATAATACTGAATTGGTGGTGATGAACTCCTTTAGCTTCTTCTTATCTGTGAAGCTCTTTATCTGACCTTCACTTCTGAATGATAGCTTTGCTGGATAAAGTAATCTTGGTTGTAGGTTCTTGGTATTCATCGCTTTGAATATTTCTTGCCACTCCCTTCTGGCCTGCAAAGTTTCTATTGAGAAATCAGCTGACAGTCATATGGGTATTCCCTTGTAGGTAACTGACTTCCTTTCTCTTGCTGCATTTAGGATACTCTCTTTGTCTTTTGCTCTTGGCATTTTAATTATGATGGGTCTTGGTGTGGTCCTCTGGATTCCTTTTGTTTGGGGTTCTCTGCGCTTCTTGGACCTGTAAGTCCATTTCTTTCACCAGGTAGGAAAGTTTTCTGTCATTATTTCTTCAAACAGGTTTTCAATATCTTGCTCTCTCTCTCTTCTTCTGGCACCCCTATAATTCAGATGTTGGTACGCTTGAAGCTGTCCGAGAGGCTCCTTACACTATCTTCGTATTTTTGGATTCTTTTTTCGTTTTGCTTTTCCAGTTGGGTGTTTTTTGCTTCTTTGTATTTCAAATCTTCGACTTGATTCTTGCAATCCTCTGGTCTGCTGTTGGGAGTCTGTATAATATTCTTTATTTCAATCAATGTATACTTAATTTCTAGTCGGTCCTTTATCACACCATTGAGGATCTCACTAGATTTTTTGAGGATCTCACTACATTTATCGGCGGTCTCACCAGTCTTTTTGAGGTTCTTACTAAATTTATCGGCGGTCTCACCAGTCTTTTCGAGGGTCTTACTAAATTTATCTGCGGCTTCTAAACAGTTCTTGAGAGACCTTAAAAGTGTGGTTTTGAACTCTATATCCAGCAGTTTGCTTTCCTCCATTTCTGTCATTTGTGTCCTGTTCCTTTGTCTCAGCATTTTTTATGCTTCGCTGTGTCGATAGAGTGGCTTACTGTGCTAAGTGACCCAATTACCTGAGGTAGACACTCTTGGTGCACCCCCTTGTGGGCTTTGTGCACAGTCTTGTTGTAGTTAAGCCTTGATTGTTGTAGTTATCACTGGGAGGATTTGACCTCCAGGCCAGTTGGCTGTGAGAATCAGCTGTGTCTGCAGTGGGAGAACTTCTGTCTGGAGACACCCCTCTGGGGCAAGACTTGCTTCAATGGGGCTTTGGTGCTCACTGAGTCTGCCCCCTGAGTGTGTCCTTTATGGTTCCACGGAGCTTCAAACTAGATGGTCCCACTCTGACCTCTTGGTTTCCTGGCTCCTGGATCTCTAGGGAGGTGGTAATCTAGCCTTTGCCTGAGGCTATCCAGCAAAAGCTTCCCTGCAAGGCTTGGGAGGGGTGGGTCCCATGGGATCAACAGGGCGGGGCTAGCAGTTATGGCTGCTCTCAGTCTTGCCCTCAGAGGCTCTGCTTCTCAGTGTCCAGGTAATCGCTGCAAGCCCCTCAAAGAGAAAGCTGCCCTCCGGTTCCGACCAATGCCAGACAGTCCCGCTTCTCCCGTATGAGTCTGGGTCCATAGAGACTAGCCCGGAACTGGAGCTCAGAGCCTGAGACTCCCTCCTGATTGAAAATGACAACCGTGCCCTCAGCCACCAACCCGCTCCACATGCTCCTCCACACCTTAGTATTTTACTTCCGTACTGCGCCTCCTCTGAGTCTCAGTATGCTTTTCTCTTTCCTTCTAGTTGTAGAATTTCCACTCAGCCAGACTTCCTGTGGTTCTGGATGATGTTTGTTCCGTCTTTTAGTTGTATTTTTGAAGTGGTTGTTCGAGGCAGCAAACTCCAGTGTTTACCTATGCCGCCATCTTGGTTTTCAGCCTCTTGTTTCTCTGGTAGAGTTTCTGATGAGAAATCAGCTGTCAGCCTATGGGAGCTCCTTTGTAGATAACAAATTGCTTTTCTCTTGCTGCCTTTAAGATTCTCTCTTTTTTTGGTTTACTTTTTGACATTTTAATTATGATGTGTCTGGGTGTTGGGCTCTTTAGGTTCTTCTTGCTTGGGACTTTCTCTGCTTCCTAATTGTGTGAATTTTTCCTTCACCAGGTGAGGGAAATATCCTGGTATTATTTGTTGAAACATGTTCTCTGTCTCTTGCTCACTTTCTTTCTCTTCCGGTACACTTATTATGCGAATATTTTTCCATTTCATGTTGTTCCACAGCTCAGCTGTCTTCTTGTTTTTTAATTGTTTTTTTCTTTTTGTTCTCTGTGTGATTTTTTTCTGTCCTGTCTTCTAATTCACTAACCTAATCCTCAGCTTCCCCTAATCTGCTGTGTATTCCTTCCAATAAGTTCTTTATTAGTACTAGGTCATTCTTTATTTCCAACTATTCTTTTTCCATAGTTACTATATCTTTCTCATGGTGTTGAGCATCTTTACCATCATTATTCTGAATTCTATATCAGAAAAATTTCTTGTCTCCATTTCATTTATCTCTTCTTCTGGAAAATTCTCTTGTTCTTTTATGTGGTGTTTGTTTTTTGTCTTCTCATTATTGCTACCTGTTTGGGTTTATGACTATGTATTAGGTAGATTTGATATGATTCCTAATCTCTAGTGAAGGACAGTGTCAAATGCTGTTTCTGACTAATTAGATCAGGCAAAGACTCAAAGCTTCCAGAGACCCATCTCTGCCTGAGACTGACTGGATTCAGTCTTGAGTAGTCCTTAGGCAATCATACACAGGTGTGGTGAGAGGTTAACCAATTGGGCAATTGGAGCAATTGCTTCTTCCTATAGATTATTATTCTCTGTCTCTTTTAAAAAAATGTATTTTTGTTGATTTCAGAGAGTTAGAGTTAGAGAGCGAGAGAGAACCATCAGTGATGAGAGAGAATCATTGATCAGCTGCCTCCTGCATGCCCCCTACTGGGGATTGAGTCCAAAACACAGGCATGTGCCCTTGACCAGAATTGAACCTGGGACCCTTCAATCCACAGGCCAATGCTCTAACCACTGAGCAAAACTGGCTAAGGCTATTCTCAGTCTCTTAATGGGCCTCAGAAACTCCACACATTGGGGCAAAAGAGTTTTCAATAGGGTGGGTTAACTGTCTTCCCCCTAGTCATAAATGGCCTGGATAGCAAAGGTCTCCCTGAGAAAGATGACCTCCACAGGGTGAGGGAATGACTCAGCACAGCCCCTGGGGTGACTGCCCTCTGAGCTAATCCAGAGCCCCCAAAACTAGCTTCTGCTCACAGAGCTCCAGTCCACTCTGCTCTCCCTCTGCTAGAGCCCAATGTGAGTGGCTGCACATTAAATTTTGTGCATTGGCCCTTTAAGAGGGTGCCTGCATTTCCAGCCATTTCTGGCTGGCAGACAGCAACCCTGCTGCTTTTCACAGCCAGATGTTATGTGGGTACCTTTTTTAGTCTGGTCCTCTCTTCTGGGGGCCCAGCCTGGAGATTAGACCCCAGAGTTCTTAGTGGGAACCCCCCACAGCTGAGATATATCTCCAGAACTTCATCTGCTGTCTCTTAGAGCCCGTCCAGTCCTTTCACATCTCCACCCTTCCTACCCTTCTCTCTGAGGTCTCCATTTTCCATGCTTGGTTATCAGGGTTCTCTCCAGCTAGTCTTCAGTTGACTTCTCAGGATGGGTTTTTGTATTTTAGTTGCAATTCCAGTTTGGTCCTGGAAGTGGGTCTGTGTAGCACCCACTTACTCTGCTACCATTTTTAATCTCTTCTATTCCAACTGTCTTAATATTGGGCAGGTCTTCTTCCTAACATTATTTTTCTTCAAAAATTTTTGGGGGTTACTTTCGTCTGGATTTAAACTTTCAAATCTTTATTTGTTATTTTTTAAGAGATATAAGTTGAGAGAAGTTAAAAACTTGTCCAGGGTCTTTTTGTAGAGTGAGCACAAAACTTTCTGACACCTAACCCATGGTCCTTTATGTTAAGTAACTCTTGAAATTCTTTGTCACATCCCTCCCTCTTGTCAGACTATACCTGGTTGCAGACTGGCTTATACTTGAGTCTTGGTTTGTTCAGTATTAGCTCCAGCTGTCTGCGGTTAAAATTGGATACACCAAGAGATTTCACCAAGCCAGCATCTTTGCAAGCTTCCAAAGCCTGTGTAGAGTAAATGCCATTGAATTTAGAAAGGATCCTCAAAACAAGCAAGAATGAATGTTTAGAAGGTTAGTATAAATTCTTTAAAAAGGAAAGTCCCTGGGTATGTTAATAGTCATTCTGTGAAAAAATAAATGTGGGGTGGACACAAGTAGGAATTGTTTGATTGAGGTATATTGTACACCATATCTTTCCCTTGTAATATATATAATAATCTTATTTCTTTTTTGTTTGTTAGTTTGTTTATAATGATCTTAGTTCTTTAAATTTGTGGAGACTTTCTTTATGGTATGGTACCTAATCAATTTTAATAATTGTCTTAGATGTGTAGGAAATGTATATTCTGCTGGTTTTTGATGCAAATTTCTCTTCTCTCTCTGTCTCCCACTCTCTCTCATACATATATGAGCATTTTATAGCTTCTCAATAATTTATAAGATTATGACAGTAATCTCCCACTATAATAGTGAATTTATCAATGTTTTTATGTATTCTATTTAAAAATTTAAAAAATATATATTTTTATTGATTTCAGAGAGAGGAAGAGGGAGAAAGAAACACCAAAGATGAGAGAGAATCATTGATTAGCTGCCTCCAGAATCCCCTAGTCCCCCCACTGGAGATCTAACTGGCCATCTGGTATGGGCCCTGAGTGGAATCAAACCTTGACCTCTTAGTTCATGCTCAACCACTGAGCTTCACCCTTTGGGCTCTACTTTAGAATGTTTTCATATAATTTTTGTTTCATATATTTGCAGATATTTTATTGTGTACATATTTCAGCTGGTATGGCCCAGTAGTTGAGTACTGATCTATGAACCAGGAGATGACTGTTCGATTCCTAGTCAGTGCACATTCCAGATTGTGGCCTGGTCCCTTTGGGGGCATGCAGGAGGGAGCTTATGGATGATTCTGTCTCGTCATTGATGTTTCTATCTCTTCCTCTCCTTTCCGCTCTCTGAAATCAATAAAAAAAAATAAAAATAAACATGTCCTCAGGTGAGGATTAAAGAATAAAATAAAAAACTATGTTGTCAGATCCTATATAATAAAAGGCTAATATGACAATTGTCCCTTCTGGAGTTTGACCGACCAGGAGTTGGACCCCTTGATATGTGTGCTGACCACCAGAGGGCAGCGTGGAAAGAAGGAAGGCCCAGCTGGCAGCCAGAAGGCTCTGATTGGCTTTGATCACTGGCCAGGCATAAGGACCCTACCTGTGGATGAATTCTGTGCATGGGGCCTCTAGTATTAATATAACCATACATCTTTTTCTAAGTATTAGACTGATAAGATTCCCCTTCCCCCAGTCCTTTAAATTTTAATATAAAATTAGGCCTAGCCTAATTTTACACATGTCTTTATGTTTAGATGTGCCTAATTCTAATCTGTCAATCTTTGCCTTTTAGTAGGTGAATTTAGTTCATATTTATTGTAACTATAAATATATTTGGATTGTTTCTACCATCTTAATTTCCTACTTCAGTTTTTTCCACTTTTATGTTTCTTTTTAATACTTCCTTTTAAAAAGTTTATACCTATATCTTTCCTTTAATGAAGATAAAAACTTATATTCTCACACATTCCTTGATTTACCTTCACCCCAACATCTATGATATTAGAATTTCATTTCCTAGTATTATAGGTATATTTTTCTCTTTTTATTTAGTATTATATAGTTTTATAGATAATAAAAACTATATCATATTTTATTTCATTACTTTCAGTTTATATCCTTCTTGAAGCATCTTTTAGAGTTTTGCTCATCTTATTTAGTAATAGTTTTCAGTGTTGGTCTTTATGTGGCAAAACTTCTGAGCAATGTAGGGATCAGAAAATATATTCATCATGTATCATTTTTGTCTTATAGTTTGAATATCAAGTTCAAGTTCAATGTTCTTTATTATTTAATACTTTGAAAATACTATTCTATTATCTCTTTTGCTGCTGACAATATAACAGAACTGATCAAAACAAAACTGATACCAATCCTATATAATATAGAGGTAATATGTTGCCCTAACCGGTTTGGCTCAGTGGATAGAGCGTCGGCCTGTGGGCTAAAGAGTCCCAGTTTCGATTCCAGTCAGGGGCATGTACTTTGGTTGAGGGCACATCCCCAGTAGGGGGTATGCAGGATGCAGCTGATCAGTGTTTCTCTCTCATTGATGTTACTAACTCTCTATCCCTCTCCTTTCCTCTCTGTAAAAATCAATAAAATATATATTTTTTAAAAAAAGGTAATATGCAAATTAGCCCTCATGACCACACAAGATGGCTGCCTATGAGCAGGCCGGCAGGGGGGTTAGTGAGGGACAATCAAACGCCTGAACAAGCAGGCTGCATGGGGTGACCAGGCTGGAGGGGAGGCAGTTGGGGGCAATCAAGCTGGTGGAGGGGGAAGTTAGGAGCGATCAGGTTGACATGTAGAGGCAGTGAGGGTGATCAGGCCAGCAAGGGGGGGGGCAGTTAGGGGTGACCAGGGAGGCAGGCAGGTGAGTGATTAGGAGCCAGCAGTCCAGGATTGTGAGAGGGATGTCTACCTGCCATTTAAGCCCGATCCCCTAACCCGGCAGTTGGACTTTCCCTGAGGGGTCCCAGATTGGTGAGGGTGCAGTCTGGGCTGAGGGATTCCCTCCATGCAGGAATTTTGTGCACCGGGCCTCTAGTCTCATTATCTACTAGTATGAATGACTCTTTTATTGCCTTTCCCTTTTCAGTTTTGTTAGTTTATGCTTCATGTATTTTTGGAGTTTTGTTATTAGGTGCATAGATGTTTAGGATTTATTACCTCTTTATTATAAAACAAAGTTCTTTATCCCTGGGAATAAAGGGGCTCTGGAATCTTTGTTGATATTAAAATAGCTACTCCAGCTTTCTTTTTATTACTGTTAGCATAGTATATATTTTCCTGTCCTGTAATTTTTTAAACCTTTGACTTTAAACATGTTTGTATAAACGTTTTTATTTAAAATGGGTTTCTTGTATATAACTTATAGTGGGGTTTTGGTTTTTGTCCATTCTGACGTCTGCCTTTTAACTGTATTGTTTTAAAAAAGTATATGTACTGTGATTATTGATATCACTGAGTTTAAATCTTTCATCTTGGTATTTGTTTTTTTATTTCCTCATCTATTCATATACCTTCTGTTTTTCTTTTCCTGCCTTGTCTAGGATTATCTTTTATTATTTCATTTTGTCCCCTTTACTGACTTGTTTGCTATACTCTGGAAGCATTAACGTTTCCCTTATATTTGATATTCTTAAATTTCTCTATATTGTGTCTTGGTGTGGGTTTCCTTCTCTTCCCTGTTTGGTAATCTATGCTCATTCAATATCTCTGGGTTTTTTTTCCTTTAACTATGACCTCTTTTTTTAAAAAAATGTATTTTATTGATTTTTTACAGAGAGGAAGGGAGAGAGATAGAGAGTTAGAAACATCGATGAGAGAGAAACATCGATCAGCTGCCTCCTGCACATCTCCTACTGGGGATGTGCCTGCAACCCAGGTACATGCCCCTGACCGGAATCGAACCTGGGACCCTTCAGTCCGCAGGCTGACGCTCTATCCACAGAGCCAAACCGGTTTCAGCATAACTATGACCTCTTTACCTTTTTCTTCCTTTCTTGTTTTTCTATTATGTGAGTACTGGAAATCTAAGTACTGTACATCTCTTAGGTTTTCTTTCATGTTTAATTGTTTTGTTGTCTTTTCCTACTTCATATTGGGAGATTTCCTCATTCTGATCTTTCAGTTTGATCCCTTTTTCTTTATATCCATTTTATAGTTATCCCATCTATTGCATTGTGTTTTATTTTTCCTAATTATTACTTAATACTTGTTTTTAAAAACGTTTTCTTATTTCACATTGCTAATATCTTTTCTTATCACCTTTAATATATTAATTGGCTAATTCAGAAGTCCTTGGTTCTCTGTTCTGTTTATGTTGGGATCTGTAATTGAGATATGTTGTTTCTTTGTAAAATAAATACCTTGTTATTTTATGCAATGAGCTTATTTTCTCCTGGGGATACTGGCTAACCTGTCAGGCAGACCCTTAGAGGGAAACACCAGACTCCAAATTACTCAGCTCCGATGACATCAGGAGTCAGTATGTTGTCTCTTGGGCAGAGAGCCCCAAGCACCAGAAAACTAGTAGCTGTCTCTTCACCCCTCAAAACAACTCCACCCTTCAGGTCTTCAACTGTTACCTAGAGGGGACACCCATTAGAAAGCAATGCTGTACTCATTAGAGTATATTCCATGACTCCAGAATTTGGAATGGGAGGGTAAAGGCTGCATCTCTTCCTAAATCAAATAGGAATAATCAGGTCACAATTCAAAAATGTAGTCTTTTGAAATAAAATAATACAAGGCCCACTTGAACTTACCTCCCAAGTAGCACACAGATTTGTCTGGTGAAATATCCAATTGCTATTCTCATCTGTAGGAATAATTTTATCTCCAGGCTGAGAAAATAAGACAAAAACAAATGTAATTCTTTTTATTTATATCTGGGAATTGAAATGATGGAATTTGAATTGTATTTAGGCCAATATACCCTAGCTCTGGGAAAGCAATTCAAGTTTAGTTATTTATATCCTATATAATAAAAGCCTAACATGCAAATTGTTCCCTTGACCGGGAGTTTGTCCACTCGTTATGATGTGCGCTGACAACCAGGGGGTGGCACAGAAATGGTGGGTGTCGGTGACACAGTGCTAGCAGCTGGCGGCAGTGGAGACACTACCAGCCCTAATGGGACCTGACAAGAGTGGGACCTCAGTGGGATGGTGGAGCAGGTGAGAGGGTGGTGCCAGCAGCAGTGGCAGGGGGCGGGGCTACGGCCTGACTCCCAGGCACTGAGAAGCCCGGTGAGGGGAGGGGGGCGGCTATGACTGATTGCTCCTCAGACAGTGACCAGTAGCGGTGGCAGGGGGTGGGGCCACTGCCTGGCTCTCAGGCGCTGAGGGAGCAGGGCAGGGGGCCCGTCCCCAATTAATTGCCCTGCAGTCGGGATGGTAGAGCAGGTGAGGGGGCAGCACCAGGACAAAGCAGGGTGCCAGGTGGGGCTGTGGGAGCTGCAAGGATGCGGGTGCGAACTGGGGCTGTGAGGCTGGGGGCACGAGCTGGGGCCCGATCCCCACAGGCCACACAGAGGGACCTCGCCCCTGCACGAGGTTGGTCACTGGGCCTCTAGTGTTTATATAATTATATAAAAAATTATATTTATATATATTTTATTACTTTTATGGGACTGTCCAAAAATTCTTTCATTTTGGCAAAATATGTGACACATTAATCTCATTATCCTATACTGGCATTCATTTTTCCTTTATTTATCAACAGATTATTGTTCTTAAGCCATGAGTTTTCTCCTAATTACAGAATTACTCATCAGAAACAGTAGAGCCCTAACCGGTTTTGCTCAGTGGATAGAAGGTCAGCCTGCGGACTCAAGGGTCCCAGGTTTGATTCCAGTCAAGGGAATGTACCTTGGTTGTGGGCACATACCCACTGGGGAGTGTGCAGGAGGCAGCTGATTGATGTTTCTCTCTCATTGATGTTTCTAGCTCTCTATCTCTCTCCTATCCTTTCTGTAAAAAATCAATAAAATATATTACAAAAAATAGTAGAGGTTGAGACTCAGTGTTTTGACAGTTTAGCCTTATCAAAGTTGAGGAGAGCATGGCATGTTACTTCTCAGTTCTGGCGGACTTGCTCACTGGTTTTTTCCTTTCATTTTGTGCCCTCCAGGGTTTCAGCATTTTTTTTTCCTACTTCACACATTAGCTAGTGTCAACTCCCCTTTTCTGGTTTTTGGGTGGTCCTTTCCCAACTAAGGCTAACTGGTGTGGAACGTTATCTTTCAGATTTCTCTTTTTTGGCTGTATGTAAACATGGGACTCATTTATTATGGGCTTCACAATGGAATAGAGAGAAATGAAAGATGATTCCTAGGCTCTTGCGGTGGATGTTGGTAATCATTTCCTGAGTTTGGGTTAGCAATCAAGAGTTTTTTATGAATAATTTGAGTTTGAAATGACCAAACGTTCAAGTGGCTATTTGAGAAGGCAGGTAAACAGAGAAGTCTCAGAAAGATGCTTAGATAGAGGCCATGGCTGTAGACAAAAGTCGGTGGCCCTTACATATAAAATAATAATCCTTGCAACTATATGAAGTCATTTATAGACACAGTGTGGCCCAATAAGACAAGAATACTGAGAATAAAAGTACTATTCTGGGCATAACAACATTTGGAGGTTGGTAGACAAGCTGCCAAAGAATCAAGAGAGGGTGGTATTAGAGAAGTCACAAGCAGAAAAAGTGTACAGGAGATAATGGTCAACTGTGTTGAAAGATATCCTATATAATAAAATCCTAATAGGCAAATCAACCAACGGAACAGCTGAAGGACTGGTTGCTATGATGTGCACCTACCAGCAGGGGGTAGATGCTCAATGCAGGAGCTGCCCCCTGTGGTCAGTGCGTCAGTGCGCTCCCACAGGGGAAGCGCCACTCAGCCAGAAGTCGGGCTCATGGCTAGTGAGCACAGCAGTGGTGGTGGCCAGTAGACGGACATCCCCCAAGGTGTCCTGGACTGGGAGAGGGCGCAGACCCCGCTGAAGGGCCCCTTAAGTGCATGAATTTTGTGCAGTGGGCCTCTAGTCAAATAATATGAGGATACGTACAGTGTCTATTTGGTATGGTTGGCAGCATTGAAGTCTTTTTAGGATAATAGGAATTTTTATTGAAAACCAAGCAATTGGACAAAATTCATTATATTATATTTTTTTCTTCTGCATCTCACCTGACAAAACTTTCCCCTCGTGGTAACACTTTCTTTAGCAAACACAATTTTGACTCAGTTTCCTCCTGTCTCGCTTATTCCTAAATGCCGCATAATCATTCATGTTAATTACTCTTTCTGTCTCTGCTTCCCAAGCTCTTTGTACTTCTCAACACTATGGCCCACATTTCCACTCCAGTCTCTCTCCTTATTTCTTGCCTTTTGCATTTCCCATTTTACTTCTGCTCAGAATGGTTTTATGCCTCTATCATACACTGTGTTAAATATTTTTTACTTACCCTGATTTCTATTAAGTCCTTGTCTTTTCTGAACCCATGTTAGCTATTTCCATGATGTTCCTCTTAAGCTTCCATTGTGCCTACCTTACTCATCCCTCATCTGAATCATTCCATGGTCTTTCTCCCGCTACTCCTGCTCCTACTGTAAGACAGTGTTAGAAGAATACTTCAACCCTCTAAAAATCCATGCTATTGATTCTCATTCCTGTTCGTCAGTAACTTCATTTATCTTTTTAAGATGTCATTCCTCATTTAAAAGCATAAGCCATTAGGGGCTGTACAGTGTAGAAGCACAAATATGGGATCGGCATCAGGGGATCCAGGATCTGGTCTCAGTCTGATGGATTTTAAACCTGAGTTAGCTATTTCATTGCCTCGGGCCTCAACCTTTTCTTTTGTAAACTGAAGATATTCTGTATATTAGAATATATATTTCCACCTGAAGATTTTATAACATTTTATTAGCTATGAAATGTCAGGCACTGTGTCTGTAATTTCACATATATAACACTAATGGCTCCTCACAATACTTGGCAAGTGAGTGAGTATCATCTCCAATTTACCAATCATGAAATTGAAGGAAAGTTCAGGAATATCAAAGACAATATGCTAATACTCAATAAAGCTGACAGTCAGTCCCTCTTCTGTGTGACTCCAAAGTTCATACTCTTTCCACTGGACCATGTTTAGGTGATATGTAAAAGGATCAGGTAATAACTTGACCAAGTCATCTGGCTCACATGTGACAGAACTGGGATTCAAACAAGGTGCCCTGAATCTGTAGCCCAGGCTTCATACCACCATGCTTGCTATGTGACCTCTGATTAATGAGTGCAGTGGAAATGGGTTTTTTTGCTTTCTACTATCCTTAACCTTCTTTCATAGAGGAGCTCATTGCACATTGTGTGGGCTGACCCAGCTCCAATTCTTGGCCACAGATGTCAGACACCAATGCCCTTACACAAAGATTAGTCAGCAAAATTTATGTGAACCAAGCAAGGCTGATCTTTGTTTCTTTAGGAGGTTTAATGTGTAGTTTCTCTTCCTCTGAATTCTTAAGTTGTATTGATAAGGAAGGATTGGAATATCACTGGGCATTTGCCATCATATAGAAAGAGATTTTAGAAAGGGCCAGAGTGTAGATACATAGTTTGAACTTCTGGATCCAGTCCTTTGGAATTAGATATGCCTTGGAATTCTTAGTTCCCTCTTTTGCTAATGCCAATTTGAGTTGGGTTTCTCCCATTTATAACAAGAGTTGTGACTAAAACAAAGGTGTTGGATATAGCAATTAATGAACAAAGAGTGTGGAATTGGCCAGGTCAGTATGAGATTGTGGATAGTGAGGATTCTCCAGCTGAGAATTGGATATTCTTGCTATGCAATAGCATGGCATCTTGTTAAATTGTTGCCTTGTTGTGTCTTGAGACTCTGACAACGGGCATACTAAGATTGGAGCTTTAGGGCACTTAGTAGGAAAACATTGGGTGTTAGTTTGTTGGCCATTTTTGCAGTCTTCAGTCAGGTCCTGAAGAAATATAAATGTGTTTATTGCTACTTGGCTTGTAAGATAAGTGGTAAGATCATATTTTGCTAAAACAGGTACTTTCTGCTTCTAGATGCCTCCCCAAGTGGCAGAAGTTCAGCTCTGAGCCTTCAAGAGTTAGAAAAGTCTGTGTCAGCCAGGAAAGGAAGGTAAGAATCCTAGAGGGAAATAAAATTGGACTTTGGGAGAATCCTTGTCCATTTCTCTCTGAAGACAAGATCTCAGGCCAATGATGCCACACCCAACAAAGGAGCACCATCCAATGAGATGGAGACTGGGTGCAAAGAATGCATGGCCTGTGCCACAGGCTAAAGATGAGTGGGAAGAAGGGTGTGTCTGGATGCTGGAAAATTAAAATATGGAGCACCGTTAGGTGACTATGTGATGGATTGATGGAGAGAATTTAAACTACAGTTGTAAAGACATGTTGTATTATTTCAAGTCAGAAGGGGCATTAAGCTAAGGACTTACTAGATGAGGGGGGATAGGATATTTCTTTACTAACATGCAGAAACCACAGGCTAAAGATTAGATACAAGAAGATTTCTAGTTTTAATTACTCTTTAATGCAGCTGACCGAATGTGAATTTACTGAAAGCCAAGCAAATTTTTAAGGGATATGGACTGTCCACGAAATCCCAAACTGGCCATTGAAAGCCTTTGCTTAACCAAGGCCATTGTGAAGCTTGTAAATTCTTATCAAGGATGCGCAAGAGGAATCTTTCCCAAAGTCTCTCTTGGATGTTACCATAGAGAAGAGTCATCAAGGAAAGAGCTTCCAGAGAACAGAACAAGGGCAGCCAGGTTGCTCTTGTGAAGGAAATCTGGGCACCTCAATGACCAGTTTCATTTTCAGTCTCTCCTTTCTCGGAGACATTTGAAAGCAGTAGGGATGTGTTCTTGGTGGTTAAATTAACACAGAGTCCATAGATGGAGAAAGTTTAAGGAAGAAGTGCATTTGAACCAGAGGAATAGCTATCACCATGATCTTGTTGCTGACCCCCCAAAAACCTGACCATTCTTTGGGTTATTTCCCTTTTTGGGGGTGGAATGTGAGTAAGTTTTCAGTTGTATATATTATTTTGCGTTATGTCATACAGGGATATTTTCATAACTATATGAGTGGGAAGAAGGGTGTGTCTGGATGCTGGAAAATTAAAATATGGAGCACCGTTAGGTGACTATGTGATGGATTGATGGAGAGAATTTAAACTACAGTTGTAAAGACATGTTGTAATAAAAAGTACATTGGATTAGGAATTAAGAACCATGGGATCCAAGCCTGAGTCTGTTACACATAATCTTTCTGGGCATTTGTTGGGTTAGGTCAGTGCTGTCTGACCTACAGTAACAAAACGATAACATTCTGTGGTCCTAAGTAATGAACTAGCTTTGTGCACATGGCTGCTGGCTCATGGCTGCCAAAGAGCAGAGGTCAAACCTTTAGGTGTCTGCACTCACCTTAAGAGCCATGGGCGTTGCCATGATGTAAAGATCAACATAATCTAGATGGAGGTCCTGGAGTGTCTTCTGCAGGCATGGGAGGACTCTCTCTGGTTCAAAATCTGTACCCCACAGCTGAAAGAATAAAAAGAGGATAATTAACGACATCCACTCTCTTTCAAAGAAAAGGGTACTGCTCTTTATTCTTTACAATGCATTCATTCATTTTACTGCATAAAAATGTTTATGCTGGAGCGGCGGGAAGCGGGCTGCAGGAGGGCCAGGCCTCGGTGCAGGCGAATCTGGCGGGAATCGGAGCCATCAGAACCGCCACCATGACTGTGGGCAAGAGCAGCAAGATGCTGCAGCACATCGACTACAGGATGAGGTGCATCCTGCAAGACAGTCGTATCTTCATTGGCACCTTCAAGGCTTTCGACAAGCATATGAATTTGATCCTATGCGATTGTGATGAATTCGGGAAGATCAAGCCAAAGAACTCAAAACAAGCGGAAAGAGAAGAGAAGTGAGTCCTCGGGCTGGTGCTACTTCGAGGGGAGAACCTGGTCTCAATGACAGTAGAGGGACCTCCTCCCAAAGATACTGGCATTGCCCGAGTGCCACTTGCTGGAGCTGCTGGGGGCCCGGGGATCGGCAGGGCTGCTGGCAGAGGAATCCCAGCTGGTGTTCCCATGCTCCAGGCCCCCGCAGGACTTGCTGGGCCAGTTCGTGGGTTGGTGGACCATCCCAACAGGTGATGACCCCACAAGCAAGAGGCACTGTTGCAGCTGCTGCAGCTGCTGCCACAGCTAGTATTGCAGGGGCCCCAACCCAGTACCCACCGGGCCGTGCAGGTCCTCCCCCACCTATGGGCCGAGGGGCACCCCCTCCAGGCATGATAGGCCCACCTCCTGGTATGAGGCCTCCCATGGGTCCCCCAATGGGAATCCCCCCTGGCCGAGGAACTCCAATGGGCATGCCCCCTCCAGGAATGCGCCCCCCTCCACCAGGAATGCGAGGCCTTCTTTGATCCTTGGCCACAGAGTTACGGAAGTAGCTCCACAGAGGCGTGGTCCCGGTCCACCAGGGCCACACTCCCACAGCCCGGTTTGTTTGTTATGCTGTTGTACTTGGAGTCTCACCAGATTGTCTGGTTTCCCTTACAGGGCCCCCTCCCCCAGGAATGCACCCACCAAGGCCCTAGACTCATCTTGACCCTCCTCAGCTCCCTGCCTGTTTCCTGAAAGCCTGTACATAGTCCTTGTGTTTCTTTGTGCCTGAGAAACAGCATTTTCTTAATAAACTCTTAATAGGATATTTAAAAAAAATGTTTATGCTGAAGTTTCATCTGAGTATAGGATAAGCTGATATAACTCTTGACACCCATAGTATAACTTTATCAGACTATAATATCAGAACTGCCTTAGCTGGTTTGGCAAGGTGGATAGAGTGTCAGCCTGAGGACTGAAAGGTCCCGGGTTCGATTCCAGTCAAGGGCACATGCCCGAGTTGCAGGCTCGATCTCCAATGAGGGGCGTGCAGGAGGCAGCTGATCAATGATTCTCTCTCATCATTGATGTTTTATCTCTCCCTCTTCCATCATCTCTGATATTAATAAAAAAATATATTTTAAAAATGAATATAATACCAGAATATGTATCCATATGTTCGTTGCAGCTTTATTTACAATAGCCAAGATATGGGAGTAACCCAAGTGCCCATCAGTAGGTGAGTGGATAAGGAAGTAGTGCATCTATGCAATGGAATATGACTGAGCCATTAAGAAGAATGAAATATTGCCGTCTGCAACAGCATGGGTGGACCTACAGGAAACTGTGCTGAGTGACATAAGACAAAATGAGAAAGGCAAATGTCATATGATTTCACTTATACCTGTAAGCTAGAAAACAAAATAAATCAACAGGCAGCAACAGATAAAGACTCACAGATGCAGAGACCATTTGAATGGTTGCCAGATGGGAGGAGAGTTGGGGGGATATGTGAAAAACATGAAGGGATTAAGAAGTACAAATTGGATTTGTAGTAACAGGATAGTCATGGGGATTTAAAGCATAGCATAGGGAATCTATACGAATAAAAGCCTATGTGGTTGTCACACCCTCACGCTGTCACACTGTAACAATTTATCAGCAGGAGACTGCGTGTGCAGCAGATACGAGTGGATTGGCGGGTACTTGACACTGTGTGTGCGGCACGGAGGCAGGACCCCTGGCTCTGGCCTACCTCTTTTGGGCAATCCATTGAGGAGCTGTGGATGGGTGGGTGGGGCTTCTCTTCTTTGGGGAGATCGATTGTGGGGCTAATGCACTGTGTGAGGGCACAGGCCAGGCTGGGGCCCCCCCTCCCCCTGAGTGCATGAATTTCATGCACCGGACCTCTAGTATAGTCAATAATATTGTAATAACTATGTATGGTCTCAGATGGGTACTAGATTTATCAGGGTGAGCACTTTGTAAGTTATATAAATGTCTAATCACTGGGTTGTACACCAGAAGCTAATATAATATTGTACATTAGCTGTAATTGAAAGATAAAAAATTATTTTAAAAATAAGAATAATGGACCTAAAGATTCAGAGACTTTAAGATTCACCTGAACCACAGAGGACCTAATTTGGAGACAAGCCTTCCTCTGTGCAGTGCTAATTTCCTAATTGACTCTCAGTAATTATACTTTTCCTCACTGTGTAACTAGGGAGCATGTACCTGAATAGTTGTGCTGACCTGGCCCCTTTATTTTCATGTCACTCTGATAAAGGATGTGCTTCATTTGAGCAAGAAATATGATTGTGTGGACATCTTCACTGGATCCTTCACATTGTCACGGGCAATGCAGAAGCTGGTGAAGTTTTAAATTATTGCAAAGATTTAGATTTCCTCCTACTGTCTTTTGTTCTCATTTGGTTATACTCAGACTCCAGGGAAATTTTGTCAATTCCTACTAAGAAGTTACTGGATGTCTATTTGAAACGATAATGTCACCAAAACGGCAGGGTATGAGACTTATCCCACAACAAGGCCAACAATTAGACAGCTAACCCTGAGTGAAAATGGGGAGATGTTGGTCAAAGGGTATAAACTTCTAGTTATGAGATGAGTAAATTCTGGGGAGCTAATGTACAGCATGGTATTTGAGGTTAATGATACTGTATTGCATACTTTAAAGTTGCTAAGAGAGTAGGTCTTAAATGTTTTCTCACCATAAAAAAAGGAATGGTAATGATGTGAAGAGATGGAGGTGTTAGCTAACATTATGGTGGTAATCATTTTGCAATCCATAAGTGTTTCAAATGAACATGTTATACACAAATTCACATAATGTTATATGTCAATTATATCTGTACTAGAAGCCCAGTGCACAAAATTCACGCACGGGTAGGATCCTTAGGCTTGGCCAATGTTCAGGGCCAATCAGGACCTCCTGGCTGACAGCTGCTGGCCAGGGCCTCCCTTCCCTGGCTGTCAGCTGCCTGCCAGGGCTTCCCTTCTCCAGCTGCCAGCTGCTGGCCAGGTCCTTCCTTTATTTTGCACAACGCCCTGGTGGTCAACAAATGTCATAGTGAGCGATTGAACTCCCAGTCTCCCTGTTGAAATCCTGAGGTGACAATTTCCACATTAGGTTTTTATATATATACTTGAGGCCCGGTGCACAAAAATTTGAGATTTATGTGCTGGGTCCCTCAGCCCAGCTTGCGCCCATTCACAGTCCAGGACCCCTTGGGGGATGTCCACCTGTCGAATTAGACCCACTCCCTAGGGGATCAGGCCTAAGCTTGCAGTCAGACATCCTTCTAGCAGCCAGGGAGCCCTTGGGGATGTCCGACTAAAGGCTTAGGCCCTCAAGGGATCAGGTCTAAACCGTTACTCGGACATTCTTAGTGCTGCCACGGAGTTTGGAGAGGCTCCTGGCACCACCACTGCGCTGGCCAGCCATGAGCCAGCTTCTGGCTGAGTGGCACTCCCCATATGGTACTGCACTGACCACCAGGGGGCAGCTCCTGCATTGAGCATCTGCCCCCTGGTGGCGAGTGCACATCATAGCAACCGGTCATTCTGCCATTCAGTCAATGTGCATATTAGCCTTTATTATTATTATATAGGATGTCCCTATTTTCCCCCTTTTGCCCCCTGTACCCAGTCCTTGCCCCCCACTTCTCTCTGGCCATCACCATAATGTTGTCTGTGTCCATGGGTTGTGCATATATATTCTTTGGCTAATCCCTTCTTTAAATTCACTTCTTTAAATTTGTATTTTCAGATAAGTGCTTATAACTGCACTATTATATATTTTCTATTCTATCATTTAGAATTAAGATTTTTTTTAATTGAACCCTTGTAAATTTTAGCACAATTTAATAAATTATGCTAGAAGCAACTAGGAGATTTTTCATGTAATGCAGATACATTTCAATTAATATTATATTAATTTTTAAACTTTTTAATATTTTAATTTGAAATAATCTCATACATCTAAAAAACTATAAAATATTACAGCATATTATATGTACCCTTCACCCAATTTCTTAGGTGTTAATAATTTAAACATAACCATTATACAACTAACAGAATTTGGAATATATTTTTCTTATAATCTCTTTAATGTTACTTAATCCATTTACTTTGTTTTTGTTAATCTTCACCCAAAGGTATTTTTCCATTGAATTTTAGAGAGAGTGAAGGGAAAGGGAGAGACACATTGATTGGTTGCCTCCTGCACATGCTTTGATAGGGACTGGGGATCAAGCCAGCAACTGAGGTACATGCCCTTGATGGAATCGAACCTGGGACCCTTCAGTCCACGGGCTAATGCTCTATCCACTGAGAAGAACAGGCTGCAGCTTAATTCATTTACTTTTAATCTATATGTGTCTTTATATTTAAAGTGGGTTTTGTTTTTGATTCACCCTCATAATCTGTCCATTACTTGGTGCATTTATGCCACTGACTTTCAGAGTGCTTACTGATAGAGTTACTACCATATCAGGCGGCTTCTGGGTCTTCTGGGTCCCGCCCTGCCTTGCCTTTTCTTCTTCTTTTTTTCTAAGACATTTCAATTTATTTAAAAGAGGCCAATATACAGGATATAAAGGGTATGATATTTACAACAGTACAGTAAATAGGTTGGTTTCCCGGTAGGATCAGTAGTCTTTCAGTGAGTATTAACCCCCTTTCCCCTTAATGCTCAACCCAGCTGGCAGACAAACAGCAACAGTGGGGGGGGGGGGGGGGGGGGGGAGATGGGACTGCAGGATAGAAAGTCTCCCTGAAGGGATTAAAAATCACGTAGATGCTAAAATGTCCACAAGGGGTCTTGGGGGTGAGGGCTGCCTCTGCCTCATTCCTTTGAGGGCTTGGCAGCAGGAATGCTGAGGGATTTGCCCCAAACTAACACACGGCCCACCTTGAGCCTGTAAATCTTCCACCCATGGAATATTCCCTTCCTGAGAGAATCAGCCCTAATCCCTCAGCCAGGGCCTGGAGGAGCTGCCCAGGCCGTGAGCACAGCCAGGACTGTGGGCATTTCATGGCATTTCCACTCCCACTCCAGCTGCCTAACAACTCTGCACTGCTCCCCTCCCCCACCTCCCCCGTCACTCAATCAGGACACTGTGCACAGGAGGGTACACTGGTTTTCCCATGCACATTGGGAACTGGCTGTTTCTGTTTTCTGGAGTAAAAAGGTTCCGGTGGGTCGGGTAAGGTCTCTGCTTGGCAAGAAGTTTGGTAACAGAGCCACTGACCACACCCACCTCCTCTGGGCATGGAGCAGCTTCGGCCCTCAGAGCTCATCTCTCCAGCAGAACTGAAGGGAAGATCTTGTGTACCCTTCTGTCCCTCACCCTTCACATGCCCAGAACCACCAGTGTCACACTTCCTAATTCCTATCACTGTATTTCATTAGTTCCATGCTGTTTTACTAATCATGAATCTAAACAGATTGGTTCAAAAGGAGATCCTTCTATTTTTAAAGTAGCTGGGGCTTCTGGGGGAAGGCCTTGCCTTGCAGCCCCTGGCCCCAAGGCAAGACTCGCTGAGGGGGGCTTCTGGGGGTGGGCCTTGCCTTGCAGCCTGGACCCGCTGATGGGTGGTTCCCGGGCCTCAAGGCAAGACCTGCTGCTGGGGGAGGACCTTGCCTTGCAGCCCTGACCTGCTGATGGGCAGTTCCCGGGCCCCAAGGCAAGACCCTTTGCGGGGCTTCTGGGGGCGGGCCTTGCCTTGCAGCCTGGACCCGCTGATTTGCGGTTCCCAGGGCGCAAGGCAAGACCGGCTGCTGAGGCTTCTGGGGATGGTCCCCACTGGGGTGCCTGGCCAGCCTGGGTGAGGGGCTGATGGCTGTTTTTAGGCTGCCCGCACCCCCTTTAGGGTGGGGTCCCCAGTGGGGTGCCTGGCCAGCCTGGATGAGGGGCTGATGGCTGTTTTTAGGCTGCCCACACCCCCTTTAGGGTTGGGGTCCCCACTGGGGTGCCTGGCCAGTCTGGATGAGGGACTGAGGGCCTTTTTCAGGCTGGTGGGTGACTGAAGCTCCCAACCTCTCCTGTTTTTCTTTTTTCTTTTTTTTATTCTGGGATTTATTTACCTCCTATGGCTATCACTGGAACTGAGAGCCGACTTTAGCTCTGAGGCCGGCTCCAGCTTGAGGCCTCGGCTGCTGAAAGCAGGTTATCTGGGCTTTGTTTAGCTTCTATAATTGAAACTCTGTTGCCATCACTGGCACTCTAAGCTCTGAGCCTGCTGACGGCTGAAAGCAGGTTTCTGGGCTTTGTTTAGCTTCTATAATTGCAACGTCGTTGCATCCGGAGCTCAGAGCTGGGCTGCCGCAGCCCGGGAACATTGGCTTCCACCGTCACTGGAGCAAGCAAGCCTCCTGTTCACTTCAGCTGCGTGGCTGCCAGCCGCCATCTTGGTTGGCAGTTAGTTTGCATATCCTGCTGATTAGCCAATGGGAAGCGTTTGGGGGTATGGTCAATTTGCATCTTTCTCTTTTATTAATGTAGACTAGAAGCCTGATGCATGAAATTCGTGCAGGTGGGGGGGCTCTCAGCTTGGCCTGCACCCTCTTGCAATCTGGGACCCCTCACTTCTAACCGCCTGCCTGCTTACTTTTTACTGCTTGGTCTTAGCACTGCTGTGCAGGCAGGAGAGGATCCCGCCACCACCACTGTACTCACCAGGCCTGAGACCGGCTTCTGGCTAAGCATCACTCCCACTGTGGGAGCGCACTGACCACCAGGGTGCAGGTCCTGCCTTGAGTATCTGCCGCCTGGTGGTCAGTGCACGTCATAACGACTGGTCGTTTTGGTCGGTCTGCCATAACAGTCACTGGGCTTTTATTATATAGATATCTAATCTAATAAAAGAGAAAAATGCAAGTTGACCACACCTCCGCTATACCTCAAGCCAATCAGAATGACCATATGCAAATTAACCCAACCAAGATGGAGGCGGGCAGCCAGGGAGCTGGAGCAAGCAGGAGGCTCTGTTGCCCCGGTGATGGAGGAAGCCAAGCTTCCTGCCTTCCCTGGCCGGCTGTGGCCTCCGCTCAAGGCAACAAAGTTTCAATTATAGAAGATAAATAAATTCCAGATACCTGCTTCCAGCCAGCCTCCATTGAGAGTTTGGGTGGCTGGTGGCCGTGATCAGCCTGCAAACAGCCATCAGGCCCTCACCCAGGCTGGCCACACCCTCATGGGGTGAGGGTCCCTGCTGGGTGGTTTGGCCAGCCTGCAAGCAGCCATCAGCCACTCACCAAGGCTGGCCAGGCACCCCAGCAGGACCCCCCCAACCTGAAGGGGCTATGGCCAGTCTGAAAATGGCCCTCAGCCCCTCACCCAGGCACCTCAGCTGGACCCCCACCCTAATCCAGGACACCCTTCAGAGCAAACCAGCTGTCCACCACCCATGCACCAGGCCTCTATCTACACTAATAAAAGAGAAACATGGTAATTAGCGTACGACCGCTACCCTTCCCATTGGCTAATCAGCATATCCTTATGCAAATTAACTGTCAGCCAAGATGGCGGCCGGCAGCCATGCACTGAAGCGAGCAGGGAGGCTTGCTTGCTTCAGTGACGGTGAACTCCAACGTTCCCCGCCTGCCACTGCCGGCCTCTCAGCTGCAACTCTAAGCAACTATGTACTATGTTGCAAATAAGAAGCTAAACAACACCCCAGAAACCAGCTTGACTGAAAGCCAGCCTGACCGCAACATTGTATTGATGTTTTCAGCAGCGAGGCCTCAGAGCTAAAGCTGGTCCAGAATAAAAAAAAAAAGAAAGAAAAAAAGGAGCGGTTGGAAGCTTCAGTCACTTGCTTCTGGAAAACAGCCCTCAGCCCCTCACCCAGACTGGCCAGGCACCCCAGTGGGGACCCCCACCCTGATCCAGGACACCCTTCAGGGCAAACCAGCCAGCCCCTATCCATGCACCAGGCCTCTATTCTATATAGTACAAGGGTAATATGCCTCCCAGCACGGTGATCAGCGTGACAGGGGGCAGCGCCCAAACCCCCTGATCGCCCTGCGGCTCTGTGTGTGATGGGGGGCGGGGCCAAAACCTCCCTATCCGCCATGCTCTGTTTGTGACAGGGGAAGGCGCCCCAACCCCCTGATCAGCCTTGCTCTGTGCCTGATAGGGGGGAGCTCCCCAATCCCCTGATTGCCCTGCGGCTCTGTGTTTGACAGGGTGCAGCTCACCAACCCCCTGATCAGCCCTGCGGCTGTGTGTGTGACGGTGTGGCACCCCAACTCCCCCCCCACGGGCCCTGCTCTGTGTGTGACAGGGTAGAGCCATAACCTCCCCATCGGCCCTGCCCCGAGTGTGACAGTGGTGGCGCCCCAACCCCCTGATCGACCCTGCTCTGTGGGTGATAGAGGGTGGCGCCCCAACCCCCCTGATGGGCCCTGCTCTGTGAGTGACAGGGTAGAGCCATAACCTCCCCATTGGCCCTGCCCTGAGTGTGACAGGGTGCAGCGCCCCAACCCCTTGATCCGCCCTACTCTGTGTGTGACAGGGGGCGGTGCCCCAACTCCCCTATCAGCCCTACTCTGTGAGTGACGGGGGAGCTCCCCAACCCCCTGATCGGCCCTTCTCTGTGATTGACAGGAGGCAGCGCCCCAACCCCCTGATCGGCCCTGCTCTGTGCATGACAGGGGGTGGCGCCGCAACCTCCCCATCGACTCTGCTTTGAGAGTGTGAGGGGGCGGTGCCCCAGCCCCCCAATCGGCCCTACCCTGAGCGTTACTGAGGGTGGCATCGCAACCTCCCGATCCGCCCTGCTCTGTGCATGACGGGACGGCGCCCCAACTCCCCAGTTGGCCCTGCTCTGAGCCTGACCAGGGGCTGCACCTAGGGATTGGGCATGCCCTCTGCCACCCGGGAGCCGGCCTAAGCCAGCAGGTTGTTATCTCCCGAGTGGTCCCAGACTGCGAGAGGGCACAGGCCGGGCTGGAGGACCCCCCCTCCACCCCCGCGAGTGCACAAATTTTTGTGCACAGGGCCTCTAGTCCTATATAATAAAAGGGCAATATGCAAATTTACCCTAACAGCAGAACGACTGGGAATGACTTGTCACTATGATACACTGACCACCAGGGGGCAGACGCTCAATGCAAGAGCTTCCCCTGGTGGTCAGTGCACTCTCACATGGGAGGAGCTCTACTCAGCCACAAGCCAGGCTGATGGCTGCCAGTACAGCGGTGGTGGTGGGAGCCTCTCCTACTTCCTCAGCAGCGCTAAGGATGTCTGACTCCAGCTTAGGCCTGCTACCCTCTGGCAAGTGGAGATCCCCCAAGGGCTCCCAGGCTCCCAGAGGGATGTCTGACTACAAGCTTAGACCCAATCCCCCGGAGAGCGGGCCTAAACCAGCAGGTGGTCATCCCCTGAGGGGTCCCAGATTGTGAGAGGGCACAGGCCAGGCTGAGGGATCCCCTTGAGTGCACAAATTTTTGTGGACCGGGCTTCTAGTATATGTATATAGCTGGAAAAAAAAGTTAATAAGATAAACATAGATAGCTTAACAAAAAAAAAGAAAAATAACTTATTCTCGAAAGAGTTAGGTAATGAAAGAATAAGGCTTGGATTGTCAAGTAGGAACATGTGTACCTTTAAAGTCTGTACACATAAGTTGTTGAGGGGTAGTAAGCATCTCAGGATAAATTAGTACATCTTTTTGAAGCATCAAATTTGCTGAAAGATTTCTGTGGGAAAAAAGTTCTATCCTTTTTGTCACAAGTAAGGGCAAGCAAAACTAGTAAAATGTGGTCTTGATCTTTTATTTATTATGTCAGGAAATCATTTTATTTTTTTAGCCTTGAAAGCAAGACAAGAGAAAACTTCAGGTGGAGAGCATTGTGGGAAAATGTTTTTTGTTGTTACTGTGGGCCCCTTTGGTGTTATTGCTGCCACCCCATGTCAGTGAAAATTCTGTTTTTTTATATTTTAATTTAAAAAAAACCATGTACTACTGGCTTTATAATAGGTACTGTTTAAGTATTTTGTAAATGTTAATTCATGCTAACATTATGAAATAGTTTATTTAATTCAGTGTGATTTTTCCAACATGATAGATACTGCAACAGGTTTAAATATTTACCCAAAGGAAATTTTGGGGTTCATTTTTCTTTGTGCTTATTAAAATCCTCATTCTTGCATGAAACAAACAAGGATAAATCATGCAGATAATGTAAAAGTTTAAAAAATTTTAAGATAAGTCAGTTTTCAAAAGTCTTTCTGGCTTTGGACAGGTTGCTTTGGCGTAGGTCCTCACAATATGAATTCAAGTTTACTCCTCTGTGGAAACATTTGGAGAGCACCTATTTAACGTTTAAGGTTTTACTCTGATGTGAGACTGTAATAATAAAATCTTTAGGTATCAGAATTGTAAAGCTATAATAAAGTGAAAAGCTTCAGGTTGATATTTTGGGACAGTGGCTCCGTGCAGCCCCTCAGAATCATAACCCATACGTGGCTGGTGATTTGGGGAACTGAAAATCCCTGGAGAAATTGGAAAGAGACTGAGTAGGGAGCTGGAAGGAGGGGAGGTCTGGGGAGAGGGTGAAATTAGAAACAGTATCTTTTTTTCTTTAGGTTCCTCAGGAGAATTGTATTATAAGTTCTTTAAAGTTCTACAGCTTTATTCCTGCAAAGCTGCCTGTAAATATAGATTCTTTATTACCATTGGCTTTCAGTTTAATTGTGATGCTTTATTTTTCTGATTGCTCTTCAATGGATAGTGATATATAACACTGGATATTTAAATTGCTCACAAGGCAGTGATCTAAACAAAAGGTGGTCTATCCATACAATGGGATACTATTTGGCCATGAAAAGTAATGATATTCTGATCCATGTTACAACTTGGATAAACCTAGAAACATTATAGTAAATGAAAGAAGCTAGACGAAAAGACCATATTTTATGATTCCATTTGTATGAAATGTCCAAAATAGGAAAATGATAATGATCACAATAGAAATTAGATAATGATCACAATTGACTTGGGGAAAGGGATAAATAGAAGTGATTGCTGGTGGGCATGGGATTCTTTTTTTTAGAGTGATGAAAATATTCTGAAATTAGGTAGTGGTTATGGTCATGCAACTTTTGTGAATATACAAATAATTACTTATTCAAAATGGTAAACTTTTGGTACGTGAATTATAGCTCAATAAAGAATTAGTGCCCTATGATAAAATACATAAATATAAGTAATCTATCCTATATAATAAAAGGATTATATGCAAATCAACCAAACAGGGAATGATGGGTCGCTATGACGCACATTGACCACCAAGGGGCAGACGCTCAATTCAGGAGCTGCCCCCTGGTGGCCAGTGCACTCCCACAGGGGAAGGGCCTCTCAGCCAGAAGCTGGGCTCATGGCTGGGGAGTGCAGCATTGGTGGTGGGAGCCTCTCCTGCCTCCTCAGCAGCGCTAAGGATTTCAGACTGTAGTATAGGCCTGCTCACCACTGGCAAATGGACATCCCTCGAGGGCTCCCGGGCTGCCAGAGGGATGTCTGATTGCCAGGTTACGCCCAATCCCCCGGGGAGCAGGCCTAAACCAGCAGGTGGTCATCCCCTGAGGGGTCCCAGACTGCAAGAGGGCACAGGCCATGCTGAGGGATACCCCCCCCCCTGTGCACAGTTTTTTGTGCACCAGGCCTCTAGTATGTATAAAAAGCCGAAGTGACTGTCCAGCTGTTCGACTGTCTGACCAGTAGCTATGACACGCAATGAACACCAGGGGTAGATTCTCCGACTGTTAGCTATGATGCGCACTGACCACCAGGGGGCAGATGCTCAACACAGGAGCTGCCAAGGAACAGCAACTTGGCAGAGTGCCCTCCCATACTCTGGGAGCTCTTGGGGGATGTTGGACTGTCAGTTTTGGCCAGACCCCTGCAGGCCAGGCTGAGGGACCCCATCTACTGGAGGAACCCCGCTCACTCAGCAGATGCCCTCTGAGCCTTGGCGCTGCCCCAGGTGTGGCTGGCGGGGGAAAGACCATAGGAGGTTGGCTCCAGGGCGTGTCTGGCCCATCTCGCCCAGTCCCACCACACTGGCCATCTTCTAATTACTTTCCTTTCAATTTGCATGAATCCATTCACCGGGCCTCTAGTAAAACCTTAAAAATCCTAGAAGAAATTACAGGCAGCAAAATCTCAGATATCTCTACTAGTAATATGTTTACTGATACATCTCCTAGGGCAGTGGTCGGCAAACTGCGGCTGGGCAAACTGCAGCTTGCGAGCCTCATGTGGCTCTTTGGCCCCTTGAGTGTGGCTCTTCCACAAAATACCAACTTCTGCGCATGGGCCACGAAGTTTCAATCGCACTGTACATGCACGCCTGCACGTGGTATTTTGTGGAAGAGCCACACTCAAGGGGCCAAAGAGCTGCATGTCGCTTGTGATCCGTAGTTTGCCAATCACGGTCCTAGGGCAAAGGAAACTAAGGAGAAAATAAACAAATAGGACTCCTTCAAAATAAGAAGCTTCTGCACAGCATGAGAAACCATCAATAAAATGAAAAGGGATCCCACAATATTTGGCAATGATACATCTTACAAAGGGTTAATATCCAAAATATATAAGGAGCCCTCGCTTGTTTGGCTCACTGTATAAATTGTTGGCCTGCAGACTGAAGGGTCCCAGGTTTGATTCCAGTTAAGGGCACATGCCAAGGTTGCATGCTTGATCCCCAAGAAGGGACATGCAGGAGGCAGCCAGTCAATGATTCTCTCTTATCATTGATGTTTCTAACTCTCTCCCCCTCTCCCTTTCTTTCTGAAAATCAATAAAAATATATTTAAAAACATCAAAAATCCCAAAATATATAAGAAAGTCATACAACTTAACAAAAGGAAGAAAACAATCCAATTAAAAAATGGGCAAAGGACCTAAATGGATACTTTTCAAGGTGGATACACACATGGCCAAGAGACATATGGAAAAGTGCTCAAGAGGCAGTTCCATATTTAATTTTTTGAGGAAACTCCATAATGTTTTCCATAATGGCTGCACCAGTCTGCATTCCCACTAGCAGTGTACTAGGGTTCCCTTTTCTCTACATCCTCGCCATCACTTGTTATTTGTTGATTTACTGATGGTAGCCATTCTAACAAGTGTGAGGTGATACCACATTGTGAGGTGATACCACACACAGAGCAGGGTCGATCAGGGGGTTGGGGAGCTCCCCCCTGTCATGCACAGAGCAGGGCCAATCAGGGGGTTGAGGAGCTCCCCCCTGTCGCTCACAGAGTAGGGCCGATAGGGGAGCTGGGGCACCGACCACTGTCACACACAGAGCAGGGTGGATCAGGGGGTTGGGGCGCTGCACCCTGTCACACTCAGGGCAGGGCCAATGGGGAGGTTATGGCTCTACCCTGTCACACAGAGCAGGGCCCGTGGGGGAGGGGGGGGGTTGGGGCGACACACCCTGTCACCCACAGAGCAGGGCTGATCAGGGGGTTGGTGCGCCGCACCCTGTCAAACACAGAGCCACAGGGCAATCAGGGATTGGGGAGCTCCCACCTATCAGGCACAGAGCAGGGCTGATCAGGGGGTTGGGGCACCTTCCCCTGTCACGAACAGAGCAGGGTGGATAGAGAGGTTGTGGCCCCTCCCCCTGTCACACACAGAGCCGCACGGTGATCAGGGGATTGGGGAGCTCCCCCCTATCAGGCACAGAGCAGGGCTGATCAGGGGGTTTGGGCGCTGCCCCCTGTCACGCTGATCCCGGTGCCGGGAGCCTCGCTGCTCTGCTGATCCTGGTGCCGGGAGACATATTACCCTTTTACTATATAGGATAGAGGCCTGGTGCATGGGTAGGGGCTGGCTGGTTTGCCCTGGATCAGGGTGTCCTGGATCAGGGTGGGGGTCTCCACTGGGGTGCCTGGCCAGTCTGGGTGAGGGGCTGAGGGCTGTATTCCGGAAGCGGGTGACTGAAGCTCCCAACCGCTCCTTTTTTTCTTTTTCTTTTTTTTATTCTGGGCCAGCTTTAGCTCTGAGGCCTCACTGCTGAAAACATCGATACAATGTTGCGGTCCGGCTGGCTGAGGCCCGGCTGAATGAAAGCCGGTTTCTGGGGTTTTGTTTTGCAACATAGTACGTAGTTGCTTAGAGTTGCAGCTGAGAGGCCGGCAGTGGCAGGCGGGGAATGTTGGAGTTCGCCATCACTGGAGCAAGCAAGCCTCCCTGTTCGCTTCATTGCATGGCTGCCAGCCGCCATCTTGGCTCACAGTTAATTTGTATAAGGATATGCTGATTAGCCAATGGGAAGGGTAGCGGTCATACGCTAATTACCATGTTTCTATTTTATTAGTGTAGATAGATACTATGTGCCAGAAAAAGGATCCCTTACTGTTTGAGAAAGCATGGAGGGACCTTTAGCGTATTATGCTAAGCAAAAATAAGCCAGTCAGAGAAAGACAAGTAGCACATGATCTCACTCATAAGCGGAATTTAATGAACAAAATAAACTTATCAACAAAATAGTTCCAGAGACATAGAAGCATTGAACAGACTGTTGAATAACAGAGGGAAAGCGAGGGAGGTTGGCTGGGTGGGAAGAGATAAATGAAAGAACTTGTATGCATGTGTGTGTGTGTGTGTGTGTATGTGTGTGTGTGTATAGATATATCTATCTATCTATCTATGTCTATACACACACACACACACACACACATACACACATATTAAATCCATGGTCACAGACAATAGGATGGTGAAGGCCTGGGGTGGGTGTTCGAGGTGGGCTAGAAGGGCTCAATGGGGGACATATGTCATTCTTTCAACAATAAAGATTTAATAAAAAAAAGAGTTAGTTATCTATGAACAAATTGGCACAAAAGAAGGCATAAATGTTTAAAGAAACCTTTAGCAAATGCTTCTGTAATATGAATCATCTCCTCCTTTCCCTCCACTTCCATAATTTTGCTCTATAGACTTGATTCTTTGCATATTGTTTTAAATCCGTGCCCATGTATAAGGAAAGCTTTGCCCGAAGCCCACTTCAAGGGCATTATTAGCCCCTAACATCTTGGCAAGAGTAAGGAATTTGGCAGTTGAAAATTCAATCCTCTTCATGAGTCCAACTTTCTTGGGCAGAGAAAAGTGACATCAGGTCCATCATTAATATGAGGGGACGGAGGGTGAAGGGAAGCTCTCACCTTTCCGCAGTAGAAAATATCCTCTCTCTTCACCCTTCCTTCTGCTATCTTCTCTCTGATGGCCTCCTCCACTTCGTGCTCATTCCGGTAGAAGTAGGCCCCATCAATGTGCCGGTACCCAAGATCGATGGCGAGCTTCACTCCTGCCCTACAGCTCCCCTTAGGGGTCTGAAATAAAGGGGTTGAAGTTTGGGAGAAAAGAAATGAGTCTTTCATTTAGTTTAATCGGTATTAATCAGGACACTGCTGTAGAGTGAAAATGACAAATTCCCAATTCCATGGTGTTGTGATTGGAAGATGGTATCTAGAGGCTGGAGAAACTGACCTTCTAGGGAGCATTCCATCCTCAGTGGGAGACTCCATCCATCCCAGGTCTGCCCTTAGATTTATGGTTTCAGAAATGTGACTTGATCAATGTTACCAGTGACAAGATAGTTCATGGTTTCCATGCTATAGGAAGGCACAGTTCATTGACATAGGTTAGTTATAAATCAAAGTTTTGGGTGAATAAACTGAGATATAGCCACAGAATGGAAAACTAACAGGTAGTAAAAATGAATGAACTATTGATATACACAGCAACATGGATGAATATCAAATAAGTATACTGAAGAAAAGAAGCAAGACAAAAAAGAATGGGAACAGAAGATGGTGGCTGGCAGGATGGGTGTGAGTGAGTGAGGGGGTGAAAGGAGTGTGGATGTATGTAGTGTGTGTGAGTGAGTAAGGGACAGGAAAATCTAGCAGGAGTATCAGAGGCTGGCAGACCAGGCTCTCCTGGGCAGGGAGCCCCTACCACTGCTGCAGGCACTCTCCAGCCTGTGGGGCTCAGGCATGGAGCCCAGACCATCTTGAAGGGGAGAGTGGCCGCCTCTAGGAACTCATCAGCACAACCATCTAGACTGGCTTTGGACACTTCCCATGACCCTGCAGCCACACCAGCCAAAGTCCTGCTTCCCTGCCCGCAGACCTGCAGACCTTCAGACCCTAGGATGTCCATCTCCAAGGGTTCACGGATCCCACAGCAGTAAGTGTGAATTCTACCTCCCAGGCTGCTGACCTCCAGACACCAAAGTTGCGTTTCCACTGCACAGGCCTCCTGAGCCCATTGCCTGGCTCCCGGGTGCCTCTGTGAGCCCCCGCTGGGTGCGCTCATATCCAAACAAGGAAACACAGCCCTGACAACAGAACCTGGGACTTCCCCCTCCCCACCTGCCTGCCCAGAGACACCACAGTTGCTTGGCTTCAGCAAGTGGATCCCTCTGAGCCTGCCACCCTGGCAGGCGGCTCCCAGGTGTCTCCGTGAGCCGCCATTGGGTGTGCTCATATCCAACCAAGGGAACAAGGCTGCGGCAGCAGAAACTTGAACTTCCCCCTCGTCAGCTGCCGACCTCCAGTCACCGCAGTCGCACTGAGCCAGCACATAGGCTCCCTGAGTTTGCTGCCCCAGTAATGTGGCTCTTGGGTTCCTCTCTGAGCTGCTACAAGGTGTGACCCTGGTTGCCGGCAGTTTCTCCACTCCAGCACATGGGCCCCTGAACCCACCGCCCCAGCAGAGGGCACTGGGGTGCCTCTGTAAGCCATCAGTGGGTGTGCATAGCTAACCAAAGGTGCACATCTCCTGAAACAGAAACTGGGACTTTTCCCTCTCCAGAGCTGGCAGCACACACGATCACGCCACTCCCATGTGTAGAGCCTGCGAGCACATAGCCCCGGCAGACAGTTCCTGGGCCCCTCTGTGAGCTGCCACTGGGAGCGTGCATCTCCAACCAAGGGCATACGGCTCCTTCAGTAGGATCCATGACACCCTCCCCCCAGCTGCCTTCCTCTGGACACCTTGGTGTGTTACTGAGGACTCACCTCCCCAGACAAGGTCACATTGTTTCAGCCACAGACTCCCCATATTCCCATATCCCCAGCTGCTGGCTCCTGAACACCCTCATAACTGAGAGAGGGAACTCACTTTGCCAGAGTCACACTGCCTTAACCGCAGACAATGGGATAGCCTTCCCCCACTGTCACGGGCTCTGGGGCCCTCATAGTAAGTTGCAGAGTGATGCTACCCCAGCAAGTCACACAACACTGGCCAAAGTCAGAGTACCTGACCCTCAGGCCCCGAGACGCCTTCCTCCCCGGCCATGGACTGGGAACTCACATTGAGCATGTACCTATGAGACCTCAGGCAACCCTTTCCACAAGGGCCGGAAACATGATCGTATCCACAACACCTTGCACAATGAAGCCAGGGGTGAGTCACATTGCCAATCCGTCAATGAACTTCATCCACAAATAAGAAACTAACATTCAAGATGCAACTACATCAAGAGAACCCACATAGCTCAAGTAGGGGGCTCCACTAGATCACCAAGCCCAGGAGACCTTAGAGACCACATCACTGGAACCCCCAAACCACCAACTACATCACACCACCTTGAAAAGGACCTGGGTAGAAAAGCAGTTGGATCTATGACATAGAAACAATGAAAACGTTACAGCAAAAAATGGGGAGATAAAAAAAATCCCCAAAGGTAAGAAAAAGAAGATCACCAGAAAGAGACTTAAATGAAATGGAGGCAAGTAACAGGTCAGAGAAAGAATTCAGAGTAATGGTTAATAAGCATGCTCAAATGTCTAGATGACAAATACATACAACTCAATGAGACTTATAAGGAGCTGAATGAGAATGTCCCTAACATGAAAAGGAACCAAGAGGAAATAATGAATGACCTACCTGCAATAAAGAACACAGTGGAAGGCTTCAACAGTGGACTAGATAAGGCTGAGGACTGCATCACTGAATTAGAAGACAAGGTAGGAAAAAACACACAAACACAGCAGCAACTGGAAAGAAAACAAAAAGCAGGAGGAGAGCCTAAGGGAACTTTGGGACAACACAAAATGAAACAACATCTCCATAATAGGGGTACCAGCGGGAGAGGAAGCAGAGCAAGGAATAGAAATCCTTTTCAAAAAATAATGACAGAAAACTTCCCTGATATTGGGAAGAAAAAAACCATACAAGTCCAAAAAGCACATAGAGTCCCCAACAAGTTGAACCCAAAAAAGATCGACACCAAGACACATCATAATTAAATTGGCAAACATCAACGACAAAGTAAGAATCTTAAAGGCTGCCTTAGAGAGACAGAAAGTTACCTACAAGGGATCTCCCATTTAGAATAAAAACTGATTTCTAAACAGAAACACATCAGGCCAGAAGGGAATGGAATGAAATATACAGTGATGTAAAGCAAGGGACTGAATCCAAGAATACTATACCCAGCAAGGCTATCATTCAAAATTGAAGGTGGAATCAGGAGCTTCTCAGACAATAAAGGGCTAAGAGAGTTTATTACCAAGCCAGAAATGCAAGAAATGCTCAGCAGCGGTTCTCAACCTGTGGGTCACGAACAATGAAAATACATCCTGCATATCAGATATTTATATTATGATTCATAGCAGTAGCAAAATTACAGTTATGAAGTAGCAATGAAAATAATTTTATGGATGGGGGTCACCACAACATGAGGAACTGTATTAAAGGGTCGCGGCATTAGGAAGCTTGAGAGCCACTGTAGGGACTGCTATAAAAAGAAGAAATTGAAAGGCAAGAAGGAACATAAGAATGAAGAATAAAAATGGTGACAAACAAGTACCTATCAATAATAACATTAAATGTATATAATTAAATGCTCCAATCAAAAGACATAGGATAGCTGAATGGATAAGAAAATGTGACCCATATATTTGCTATCTACAAGAGACCCACCTCAAAATAAAGGATTTACACAGACTGATAGTGAAAGGGGTGGAAAAAAATTTTTCATGCAAATGGAAATGAGATAAAAGCTGGGATAGCAATACTTATATCTGACAAAATAGACCTCAAAGTAAAGGCCACAGCAAGAGATAAGGAGGGCGACTTCATATGGAAATATTTTAAAAATCCACTATAGCAATAAGAGAAGGGAAATCCAATAAAAAAACATTCATGGAAGACACAGCCACTTTGCAAAAGATCTCCAAATGTCTAATAAAAATATGAAAAATTAATCTCATGTAGATTTAAAAGGAAGTGCAAGTTAAAACCACAATTAAAACCAGAGTTGCATACATTTAAAAAATCAGCAAATGTTGATGAGAATGTTCTCTCATACTGTGGGCTCCCTTTTCATTTTGTTGATGGTTACTTTTGCTGTGCAGAAGCTTATTTTGATATAGTCCTAGTTGTTTATTTTCTCCGTAGTTTCCTTTGCCCTAGGAGATGTATTTGTAAACATATTGCTACAGAGATGCATTTTAGACTGAACTAAAAATGATCAAATATGAACTTAAAAAAAAATCACAGGCCATAAACTCAGTAATTTCATGTGCTTGAGATCAATAAAATAAGAAGCACCCCGCTGAATTTTAGTCAAGAAAGCAGAAAGGTCCCATTCTCTAATCCAAGATCATTTTAAATCACAAATTGATTTAGTTTAATGTTTGGCTCAATACATTTCAGCCAAACAATAGTCCTTGGATGTTGCTTTCATTATTACAAAAAGTGAATCAATTAGATCCATTTAAAATGAATTACAGATTATACTTTACAAAAGTTTCTTATTTTAAAAAAAAACAATACAGAAAGAGACATAAAGTTACCAATTTAGGGTGTGCGTAGGTAGCAAACCCAATGATAGGAATGCTGTTTCCATCACTTAGAGGTATGCGGTGATCTGCTGCAGTGAGTTCCATCTTGGCGAGCCTAGGACTTCAGATTTCTAGGAGTGATTCGGAACACTTTGGACAGGTGTCCTAGGGCCTATTTAATCAAAGAAAGGAGGGCAAGAGGGAGGAGCCGGGGGAGGGAAGAGAGATTGACAGATCTATTTCTCAACCTGTTTTCTTCTAGGTTGTTATGGAAATACTGAGATTGTCCTTTGAACTATATTCGAGACATAAGAATAACTCAATTGAGAGTTTATGCTTATACCTCTGCAAAGAAAAGATTGAACAACAACAACAACAAAGGAAAGGAATCGAGTGGGGTTCTGTTAGGATGCTTTTGTTGCCAACTAACAGGTCTATCTCAAATTCTCTTAGAATATAAAGGAAATTTATTGGTTCATATTCCTGAAAACGTGAACATTAGGGCTAGCTTAAGGTGAGACTAGAGTAGTTCCTGTCCCAGAACTTCCCTGGAGATTCTGAGGCAGCAGGATGGGGCAGGGGTCTGGATTGCTACCACCTAGAGGTAAACTTGGAAACATTGGGCCAGAGGAACAAAGGAAAAAGCAGGAAACAGTTTCACACCCTCTGTCTCCTGGCTGTCTCAGCTGACTCTCCCCTTATCATTGAAAGACAGTAATCAGCCCTTGAAGTGACTCAGCTCCAGCTTCAGGTCCACTAACACAGAGCTTACCTCCTCCATAGCTCAACCATAACCCAGGAATGGAGTCTTTTTTGCCTCAATAGTCTTTTTTGGTTGAACCATCCATCGCTAAATCAATCAGAGTGGTCAAAGGAAATAAAAGACTGATTTGATTGCCTTAAGAGAATACTAGTAGAAGCCATTTCTACATGTGGAGTTGGGGTTAATCCTGTGGTTCTCAACTTTCCTAATGCCGCGACCCTTTAATACAATTCCTCATTTTGTGGTGACCCCCAATGTCATTGTTACAAATTGAACATAATTAAAGCATAATGATTAATCACAAAAACAATATGTAATTATATATGTGTTTTCTGATGGTCTTAGGCAACCTCTGTGAAAGGGTCTTTCGACCCCCAAAGGGGTTGCGACCCACAGGTTGAGAACCGCTGGGTTAATCCCTCCTGGGAACATTCTGGATGTTGTTAATGAAAGGGAAAGAAGTAGTAATTAGGGAAACAATGGTTATTTATTTTAATCTTCCTCTAAAGAACTCTGCAACAGTCCATGATGATGGAAGTGTCCTGAAATTTGCCTGAAATTGACTTGTCCTCTCTCTAAAAAATTCATTCTTGCTAATATACACACAGGCAGTGGATACAATAATTTCCATCAGCGTGGGGCAGTGTGGAATGTGGGCAGTAATGGTCCCCAATATCAGTTGTCAAATCAGTCCATCACTCATTGCCACCTTTGTGTGCTAAGATGTTAGCTAGAATATCTCTTTATTATTGACTTTCTAGCTCTATGAATTTTAGAACATGTATAGATTTATATAACTACCATCACATGTAGGATACTGAAACCTTCTATAACCCAGAGAATGCCTTCATGTTATTTCTTTATAATCGCCCCCTCCACCACCTGCACTTCCTGGAGAAGTCACTTCCTGTTGTTCATTCCTATTGTTTTATCTTTTGAGAATATCATATGAATGGAATCATACAGTATATATAGTCTTTTGAAATTGCCTTCTTTCAGTCAGCATAATCTGTTTGAGATCCAACCAGGTTGTGGCTTGTATCAACAGCTTTTTTAGTTTTTATTGTTGCATAGTCTCCTATATAATAAAAGCACAGTATGCAAATTGTCCCCTCAACTGGGATTTCATCTGGGAGTTCGACCAGGGGGCTGGGCCAGCCGGTGTAAAGGAGGGAGACCCCAGCTGGCAGCAGTGGTGGCAGCAGGCAACTTGGGGAAGGGAGGGAGACTCTGGTTGGCAGCAGTGGCAGCAGCTATAGGCGGCTGGGGAAAGAGAGGGAGTACCCGGCCAGCAGCCGGCAGCCACTAGGGACCCTACCAGTGCACGAATTTCATTTGTTTTCAATTTTTGGTGATTGTGAATAGAACTGCTGTAAACATTTGCATACAGGTGTTTGTATGAACATTAGTTTTTATTTCTCCAGTAGTGAGATGGTTGAATCATGTGGAGTGTTTGACTATTTAGGAAGCTGCCAAACTGCTTTTCTCAATGGTTGTAACATTTTGCATCCCCACCAACAATGCATATGAGTTGCAGTTGTTCTCCATCCTTGACACAATTTGCCATTGTTTGTATGTTTTTACTCTAGTCATTGGATAGATTTGTCATGGTATCCCCTGGTTATTTTAATTTTCATTTGCCATGTGGATGATGATGCTGAACATTTTTTCTTTTTTTTTTATATATATTTTATTGATTTTTTACAGAGAGGAAGGGAGAGAGATAGAGAGTTAGAAACATCGATGAGAGAGAAACATCGATCAGCTGCCTCCTGCACATCTCCTACTGGGGATGTGCCTGCAACCCAGGTACATGCCCTTGACCGGAATCGAACCTGGGACCTTTCAGTCCGCAGGCCGACGCTCTATCCACTGAGCCAAACCGGTTTCAGCTGAACATTTTTTCATGTACTTATTTGACATCTTTATTTCTTCTTGGTGAAGTGCATATTCTAGTTTTTTGCCTATTTTTTAATTTGTTTGTTTGACTTAGTGTTGAGTTTGGAGATTTCTTGGTACATTTTTGATATATGGTATTTACTGGATATGTCCTTTGCAAACCCCCCCCCCCCCCCCCCGCCAGTCTGTAGCTTGCTTTTTCACTCTCTTAATTGTGTCTTTTATGGAACACAAATTTTTAAATTTTGTAACATTCATTTTTTTGTACTGTGTTTTGAATCTGACCTCCAGATTCTCAGGTCATTCAGACTGTGTATGAGGTTAAGTTGGAAAGCACACTTGTACCTTACCTGTACAATGATGAGATTAGTAGTATTTAGTCACATCAACATGCAGTTTCGCAAAGACTATGACTAGAGAGGACATTCCTAAATGCACAGAGTAGTCTGACATTGACTCATAATGGGAGTGCTGACGTCATTAAAGCTAATGGGAATACCTTGAGATGTGGAAATTTAAGTCTTTGAGAACTTCAATAATTTTTAGTTTTTAAATTTGTTTTCTACATTTTTCTGAAGTTCAAGGATAAGGATAGTAGTTTTGGGGTAAAAGGCAATAGTTTTCAAAGTTTTTTAAAGCTAGTCTGGCAAGAAAAAGTATTATTTACCCTACAAATAGGCAAAGAATGATCAAAATTTACCAGAAAATACTGATTGAACCAACATTTGCTCTTTTATTTCATGCTACTTGCAGGCTAGCCCAGATTTAAAGTGAATTTACTTTTGGAAAAGATTCATGTGCCAAGAGTGAATTTGAATCTGTGGTAGCATAACTTGCTTGACAAGCTTTAGTTTTTGTGTTTAAGTGTGAACTATTAATGAAGAAAATTGAATTAAGCTTATCAAAAGGTGCGTTACTATGTTTGAGACAGTGTTTGATTATTGAAAGTATCCACAGAACTCAATTTACAAGTTATAGGCAACAAGTATAATATAGCAATGGCAGGAGAATGAAATGTATTGGGAGAAGTCTGGAGACCTCTAGTGTAGACCTTTCTTACCCTCCTATCACTGGGTTGCTTAGGATATACTTTGTCTTAGTTTTTTTTAAAATACGTGTTTATTGAGTTTTAGAGAGAGAGGAAGGGAGAAGGATAGAGAGATAGAAACATCATTGATTGACTGCCTCTTGTACAACGTGGGCATGTGCCCTGTTAGTTGAACAGAGAACCTCTTGGTTCATGGGTCGACATTCAACCCCTGATCCCCACCGGCCAGACTGTCTTCAGGTTTGAACCACCACTGCCATGTGTATGAAGCACCTTGGTACCAGACAGCCCAAACCTATTCAAGTTGTGCTGGTTGCCCAAGTGTCTTCCAGCTGTATGACCAGCCTAAATTCTCAACCCTCCCCAAACCAGGTGCAAGTTATAAATTCAATGACTAATACTAAACATTGCTGGTACATCTGCCCCCAAACAACTCACTGCCCTATGATTAAGGAACTTAGTATGTTCTATAGTAATGTCAAAGTTCAGTTATGTTGTGTGCAGTTCTGGAAATAAGCATTTTGTCATTTCAAACCTGCTGAGATTAACCCATGCTCTACAAAGGGAATATTCGAAGATGTGGACAGACATGGACAATTTTCTCACACAGGTTAAATAATCAAGGTAGGGAAGGACAGTTGGTGGGTTCAAAATGTCACAATTATGGATAGTGATATGTGAAGGAGAAGCAATGATAGCAATAACCTGTCTCATGGCATTTAATTTATCTCATAAAATGTATTATAATTGTTTTCAATCCTGGGAGGAAAAAATTCTTTTAATACACAGTTATTTCACCAGTCCTTTATTTAAACATGGGTATGCTTTCTTTTCCTTTTTAATTTATCTTTATTGTTCAAAGTATTACCGGTGTCCCTGTTTTTCCCTCCATTAAGCCCTTCATCTTTCACCGGCCCCTCCCCAGGCCTTCACAACACTATTGTCTGTGTCCATGGGTTATGCATATATGCATATAAGTTCTTTGGCTAATCTCTCCCCAACCACCCTTACATCCCAGCCTTTGCTCTGAGAGTTGTCTGTTAATCATGTGTATGTTTCTTTTAACCTGAAAAGTACATCATTGTTTGTTTATATGTATTTATATTAATACTAGTACCCCTGTGCACGAAATTCATGCACATTAAAAGGGAATTAATTGCCCTAACCGGTTTGGCTCAGTGGATAGAGCATCGGCATGCGGACTCAAGGGTCTCAGGTTCAATTCTGGTCAAGGGCATGTACCTTGGTTGTGGGCACATCCCCAGTGGGGCCTGTGCAGGAGGCAGCTGATCGATGTTTCTCTCTCATCATTGTTTCTAACTCTCTATCCCTTCCTCTCTGTAAAAAATCAATAAAATATATATATATATATATATATATTAAAAAGGAATTAATTAGCAGAGATATTTTAATGTTGCTATTTGCCCTTTCTCTATAATACAAGTTTGAGAGATGAAAGGAAATTAGTAAAATGTATATGAAAATAATATATGAATTTATTAATAAAATAGAGGCCCAGTGCACAAAAATTTGTGCACTCGGGGGGAGGGGTCCTTCATCCCGACCTGTGCCCTCTCGCTGTCTGGTACCCCTTGGATGTGACCACTTGCCGGCTTAGGCCTGCTCCCCAGGGATTGGGCCTAAGATGGGAATCAGACATCCCTCTGGCAGCCCAGCAGCCCTCGGAGGATGTCCATTTGCCAGTGGGGAGCATACCTAAGCTGCAGTCAGACATCCTTAGCGCTGCTGAGGAAGCCGGAGAGGCTACCACCACCACTGCTGTACTGGCAGCCATCAGCGTGGCTTGTGGCTGAGCAGAGCTCCCCCTTGTGAGAGCACACTGACCACCAGAGGGCAGCTCCTGCATTGAGCATCTGCTCCCTGGGGTCAGTGTGTGTCATACTGACCAGTCATTCCCAGTCTTTCTGCTGTTATGGTTAGTTTGCATATTACCCTTTTACTATATAAGATAGTGGCCTCGTGCACGGATTGTGGCCGGCTGGTTTGCCCTGAAGGGTGATTCGGATCAGGGTGGGGGTCCCGCTTGGGTGCCTGGCCAGCCTGGATGACGGGCTGATGGCTGTTTGCAGCTGGTCACACCCCCTTCAGGGTGGGGGTCCCCACTGGGGTGCCTGGCCAGTCTGGGTAAGGGGTTGAAGGCCGTTTTCAGGCTGGTGGACCACTGAAGCTCTCAGGCTCTTTTTTTTCCTTTTTTTTTTTTATTCTGGCATTTATTTACCTTCTATAGCCAGCTCCAGCTCTGAGGCCCGGCTCCAGCTCTGAGGCTGAGGCTGGCTGAAAGCAGGTATCTGGAGTTTGTTTGGCTTCTATAATTGAAACATTGTTGCTGTCCTGCTCACTCCAGCTCTGAGGCTTCGGCTGGCTGAAAGCAGGTATCTTGGTTTGTTTAGCTTCTATCATTGAAACTCTGTTGCCATCACTGGTGCTCTAAGCTCTGAGGCCGTGGCTGGTGAAAGCAGGTGTCTGGGGTTTGTTTAGCTTCTCTAATTGAAACATTGTTGCTTCAGGATCTCAGAGCCAGGCCACGGCAGGTGGGGAAACTTGGCTTCCTCCATCACTGGAGCAAGCAAGCCTCATGATCGCTTCAGCTGCATGGATGCCGGCCACCATTTTTGTTGACAGTTAATTTGCATATCCTGCTGATTAGCCAATGGGAAGCATAGCGTAGGTATGGTCAATTACCATGTTTGTGTATTATTAGATAGGATAAACAGTAACAAAAGTATATAACAACAACAAAGGCATGATATAAAAATGACAAAAACATGATATGAAAACACCAAAAACATGATATGAAAACAACAAAAACATGATATACAAAAAATAGTGATGCCAACAATCACTGATAAAGTGATTAAACTTACTCTAATATCTCCCTGTACACCACATTAAGAATGAAAACACTTTCAGAGTGCTTGACTAATTTCCCTTGTGATGAAGTACTTAGAACTTTAACTGTAACATCACATGCTCTTCAAACTCGAGAGAAAGCAACATATAATTGACCATGTGCAAAAACGGGTTCAGGTAGGAATATACCTACTTTGTCTAGAGTTTGTACTTATAATTTATTAATAGTCATCACAAATGCTGGAATCACGGGAAACCATCTTTGAATCAATTTAAATGGGAGGCCAGTGTCAGATGGGGACAAATTAATTCTTGGAATCAGAACAGCCTCTCCCTCTGCAGATCCTGTTAATACTTCAGTTTCAATAATGTTAGGTTGTAATCTTTTGATAATAAATCTGGTACCATTACAAAGATCCCATTTACTATTGAGATTTCTCAATAGCATGATGATTGCACCCACTTTCAATTCTTGTCTTCACATTACAATCACCTGGGAATCTTTTTAAAATCCTCATTCCTGGGCCTGATCCTCTGGAAATTGTTTCTTTGTTATGGGGTGGGGCCACAACATTAGTAACAAAGAAACAGAATTAAAACTTTATTGTGGGGAGCCACTACAGTGTTTTGGACAGGTTCAAGTCTTGGACTGAGGAGAGTGCACAGTCCTCTCTATTCCACGTGCAAGTCCCAGCTTGGAGGTCAGGGCCCTCCCAGCACAATTATAGCCAATATCTGTAGTTGTAAGCTTGAACCTATGGTCCGAACACGTGGCCCCATGTGCCTGAGTAATGTAGGCTTGATACAGTTCAGGTGCATGTAGTTGAGTAGGATTGCAACCCAGGAGAATTTTTTGAACAACTTGGTCATGCCCTTACTTTGCCTTGTAGCATCTGCTATAAAATAAAGGCATGTCTGTGGGCATGGGCGCTGTCTCTCAGAGAAGCAGCGTCCCACCGAGACCCGGCTTTCATTCTCTTGTCTGTCTTTTCTAAGCCTTTCAGCCGCCCCCACTCAGGTTCACCCCTGGCCGCGCTGGCGTGGCACACTCCCAGGGATCCACAGCTCAGGGAGGGCACAGCCCTTGGCAAAGCGACCCTGGATTCAGTGGGTCCACACTCTGAGTGCGGGTTCCTGCCTCAAACCCTGCACTTACAGAACAGCTCCAGGAAACAGCTTGGGGGAGGGCGCAGCCTTGCCAAGACAACCCCTGCAGGACTGACTTCCTTTGCTTGGTTGCCAGCCAGACCCCGGTCGTGATGAACACCACCCATGGTTTTTATATAAGTAGATATTTTACCCTGGAAGATACACTTTAATTTTCATTTATCAGGCTTCTCCTCCCACCCCTTTCCTCCTAAGCTTGGGGAACAAAAAGAGTTTGTATAATCATTTCAAATTAATACAAATCTGGAGAATCCAAGCAAACCTGATTATTTTTATTTACTTTAAAAATAAATCTTAGTGGTACATAGTGGTCTTTCCAGTAATTCAGTGATAGTTCAGTCATTAAAAGACATCTTAAGTAAATAGATTTTCCAAGTTGTGACATTTGAAAGCCTCATGAGACTCTATATTAGGTAATGCTTTGATTTAGAGGTAAAGGGTAGAGTGCAGCAAGGCATGCAGGCAAACATGACAGGTTGGAGGGATGACCTCCCAGGCTCAGGGAACTCAGGACCCATATTTACGCACACAATATGCCATGTCTCCTGATTGAACCACCAAGATTGGTGTGCGGTATCTTAGCTCGGACTAGAACACAAACCTGAAGTTCCCAGCATAGACTTTGATGACTCTGGCCACATAGTCAAGTCCAGCTAACTTAACTGCTTTAGCCAATTGTACTCCATCAGTTTAAAAACTGAGCTGAACAACATAAACTGATGATGAAAAATAAATCCAGAGACATAGAAGCATCAAACACACCATCAAACATCAGAGGGAAGGCAAGGGAGGGTTGGGGGGAGAGATCAACCAAAGGACTTGTATGCATACATATAAGCATAACCAATGGACACAGATAGTAGGAGGGTGAGGGCATGTGCTGGGGGGTGGGAGCAGCCAGGGAGAGGTGAAGGGGGAAAAAGGAGACCTATGTAATACTTCAAACAATAGCAAATTTAATTAAATTAAAAAAAAGGAAGGAAGGAAAGAAGGAAGGAAGGAAGGAAGGAAGGAAGGAAGGAAGGAAGGAAGGAAGGAAGGAAGAAAGGAAGGAAGGAAGGAAGAAAGGAAAATAAGAAGGAAGGAAGAAAGATAAAATAAGTATGAACCACAAAAAAAACCTGATCTGGGATAGAAGGGATTGCCAGGGGAGTTTTACCTTTTAACCAATTCATCATAAAACTGTTCTCTTCTTGCCCAAGAGTCAATAATGTCATCCCGGAGGCCCAGAGATAAAGATAGAGTTATTCTATCCCATCTGTAAGTCAACTGTATTGTCCATATTGTTTTATTTTTCTGAATTTGGGGCCTAAATTTGGGAAAGGCAAAATCAAGTCTTTTAGGGAAAGAAGTTATAAACCTAAGATGAAAGAACAAAATATGAGTCCCCATAGTTCTGCAGCATTTAGAAATATGTGTGCTTAACGGTTATGTCAGGCCCATGGGTTTATCATGATTTAGTGAAAAGAATTTTACCTCAGGGGCTGAGGAGTCCCAGGGGAAGATGTGGTACATTTTGATCACCAAAAAGAAAAACTGATTCAATCCCAAGACTGCCCAAGACTATTCTGTTTATTTTGTCTGCTAGTCATTTTGTTGCAAACCCTGTAAAGGTGGCCTCTACATCAAAGCCTAATTAAGAAGCAATAATAAAGAAACACCCATCAATATTACAGTGACAGTTCCATTTTGGTGGTCATCTATTGTTTTGTACACCTAGCACTCCTGTCATCTTCTTAAAGCAATCCTCCCTCCATCTTTTTGAAAATTGCTCCTTGACTTAGTTTAGTCATGTGCTTATGTTAGAGGCTGCTCAATCACACTATCTTCTTCATTTCCTGACCAGTGTCAGTTGGTCCAAAAAGTAGGCATGTAAAGTAGGGTGGGTCAATCAGAGTATTTCTTGAATTTAAAAAGCTCAAGTTGAGCCTAGTTGGCATGGCTCAGTGATTGAGGGTTGAATTATGAACCAGGATACCAGGGTTTGATTCCCAGTCAGGTCACATGCCCTGGTTGTGGACTCAATCCTCAGTGTGGAGTGTGCAGGAGACAGCCGATCAATGATTCTCTCTTATTATTGATGTTTCTATCGCTCTCTCCCACTCCCTTCCTCTCTGAGGTAAATAAAAATATATTTAAAAAAATGTAAAAAGCTCAAGTTGATTTGTACATGATGAATCAAGCAGTGCAGTTCCTGCCACGAGGAGGAAGATGATCTGAGAGAATGTCACTGACAAGCAAAGAAAAGCATAAACAGGTGATGGAGAATGTCCTGACAATGCTTGTGCTCCATGAGTCAGACATTCCCCAAGTTCCAGCCCTTCTCACTGTAACATGAATCAGAAGATTGTGTGGAAGAGATCTTCTAAGGAGAAAGATGTGAAATATAAAATACAGGAAATCTAATTGGTCAAAAACAAACCAGAGACATTTTTAGTAGACAACATAAAAGTGGACAAGGATTACAAGATCTACATATATTTTGTATTATATATGATATAACCCATTATGTATGATGTCACCCATATTCAGTAATTAAGATATTATTTTTTTTTTCATATCAGACTGGAAAAATTTTGCCCAGTTGGAGAGCCTGTGGGTGAGCAGGCATTCTCATGCTTTTGACGATGAAATGCATATGGTACACCCCTATGCAGGGAAATTGGGTAATATCTAGTAAAATCGCATATGCATTTACTCATTGATACAGCAGGAAGCTGTCCATAGATATATAATCAAAAGCATAAAATAATATGTGCACTTATTATTCACTTTATAAATTATTCACAATTGCAAAACACTAAAAAGAATCTCAAAACCCCCCACTATTTTTCCGGGCAGCTTCCTGAGCCTTCCGTAGACCATTCCACAGTTGTATTAAGCCAGAAGCTTCTGGTTGGTGGTTAGACCATGATCTGTGTGGACCTGAGCCTATTAGTATCATTTTTTTTCCCAATAAATGTGACCTGCGGTCAGAAGCATGGTTATGTGGCATTATGTATATCTGAATTTTCTGGAAGAAGTGCGAAAGTGTCCCTTTCAGTGAGGACAAATACTGTCCTTTCTTTGATAGAAGGGGTCCAGTGTAATCAATCTATCACCAATAAAATCAAAACTGTTCTTCAGAGAATAAAGCAATATCTGCTGTTGTCTTTTGGGGTACTACGAAGTAACAGGTTCATTCTCTAACCATCTATACAACCAGCTAGTCACTGCTCATGAATTAGTGTTGACCTTTACTTTACACTGGTATTCTGATCACACAAGGTGGACAACTCTATATACTAGCCTGTGTTCTGCACTCTGGGAGGTTTTTCCTTCACCTATATCTTCAGGGCTACTCTGGCGCAAGGCCACAGTGGAGCAGTCGTCTGCTTCTGTCTGGTGTTGGCCGATGTTCATGTCAAGTAACTGTACACCAGGCCTTTGACTTCCTTCCTTAATTAAGTAGTCCTATGGAACTTCCCATAAGATGTAGGTGTAGTGAAACCACAGAATGCAAGGATTGTTAACAATGGTGACCATTACCCTCCCTTGGCTTGAAAAGACAAAGAGAAGGAGTGGTTCCTGAAACCAACAGAGTGATTGTGTTTCAGATTTTGTTTCTTTTTAAAACTGTGTTTTACTTTATTATTTAAAATTTTTTAAATATGTTTTTATTGATTGTTAGAGAGAGAGAGGAAGGGAGAGGGACAGATAGATAGAAACATCGATGAGAGAGAAACCTCATTGATCTGCTGCCTCCTGCATCATCTCCTAGTAGGGATCAAGATTGCAACCCGGGCATGTGCCCTGACCAGGAATCAAACCAGTGACCTCTTGGTTCATGGGTTGATGCTCAACCACTGAGCAACACCAGCTGGGCTAAAATTGTGTTTTATTATTTGTAGTTTTTCCTATGAACCATCTACTGATGAAAACATATGTCCATGCAAAGCCTTGCACACTAGTGTTCATCACAGATTTATCCATAAGAATACAAACTGGATGACTCAGCAATTCCACTTCTGGGAATATATCCAAAGAAACCTGAAACACTATATGTTTCAGGATATATGCACCTCTAAGTTCATTGCAGTGTTATTTACAATAGCCAAGATTTGGAAGCAGTCCAAATGTCCATCAGTAGATGAGTGGATAAAACAGCTATGGCACACACAATGGAATATTACTCGGCATTAAAAGGAAAAAATTTTACTCTTTGCAACAGCATGGTTGGATCTGGAGAACATTATGTTCAGTGAAATAAGCCAGTCAGAGAAAGACAAGTACTTTATGATTTCACTTATATGTGGAATTTACTGAACAAACTGAACCAACAAGCAAAACAGAGACTCGCCCATAGATAGCAGGCAGACAGCTCTGGAAGGGGGACATGGCACATGGAGCAATTGAGAAAAAACCCCAGAAAGAACTCAGGGACATGGACAACAGTATAGTGATTGCAGGGGGAAGAGGTTGGTGGAAGTGGAAGAGTGTATAGAGGGGATAAATGCGATAGAAAAAAAAGGAATACAAAGCAGAAACGACAGCAAAGTGCATTCATGGGTGGATTGATAAACAAATTGTGACATATTCATGCAAAGGAATGTGTTTTGTTGCTACTCAGTTACAACAGGGAAACAATTCCTTACGCAACAACATCATTGAATCCCAAAGTCATCATGCTTAAGGAAAAGACACAAACGCGCACACATTTCATAATTCTATTTACATGAAACTCTAGAAAAGACAAAGCTCATCTACAGTGATACGCTACTCAGTGATTGCCTGAAGTCTGGGATGAAAGGGTGGAATTCACTGGGAAATGACACAAGAAATCTTTTAAGATGATGGAATTTGTTTCCTGTATCTAATTGTGGTGGTGGGATATATTTTGTGAATTATTACCTAACTATACTCTTAAATGGTATGCATTTTATTGTTGTAAATTATACCCCTATAGCATTGATTTCAAATGTATTAATTACACTTTTAATCACTTCTCAGAGGTTTATCTTTAGCTCCATTTACCACTTTTCTGATTTTTATATCATAGTTATCACGTATTTTATACGTATTTTATACATATTTTAATAGCTCCCACATTATATAGTTGTTTTGCTTTCAGTCAGTGGTTATTTAGATTTACCCAAATCGCCAATTTTGTGAAGTTTGTTTCCTTCCTTCCTCCCTTCTTTCCCTTTCCTGGCTTTACTAGCATTGATTGAGTTATTTCAGTTTATTTCTTTTTCCTTGCAGTGGTTGCTGTCTTCTATGTCAAGCCTTATTAAAGGTTGGATGTTTATCCTTGTCTTGTCTCTATATTACGATTAGTCAGTAAACATGACTTTGGTCTGGGGTGAATCTGAACCAAATCTGGAACTCTGGAGCCAAGGTGAATCAATATACTTTTGAAGGCTCTTTCCATAAAACCTGCTGATTATTGCAGTGCTGTTGAAGAAGAAAATGCATTATCGCATAAGACACATTATAATGTGATTATTATTGATGTATCTGTCTCTCCTAGACAGTGAGCTCTTGGAGGTAAGGTACTAGCACAGCATAATATAATAGAGGCGGAAAAAGTGTTGTTGAAATTCAGTTTGTATGGGTGGTGTAGCCTCCAGATAATGAAGTCAAGAACTTCAGAGTTGGAATAAACTTTGTAAAGATACTGCAGTATTAACAGAGTAACACAGTATTAATGTCCTAATTGCACCATTTGTTTAATGGTTTGGCACCCTTATTACAAATCAGTTGAGCATAGACACATGAATTTATTACTATTTTCGGGCACTCAATAACACTCCATTGATCTTCATGTCTGTTGTTACACTAATACCAAACTGTCTTGACTGCTTTGCTTCATAGTAAGTTTTGATATCTGTAAATGTGAGTCTGCCTAATTTGTTCATTTTTGAGATTGTAACTGTTTTGGGTACTCATTGGCTCTTGTAATTCCATATGCATGTGGCGTTCAGTTGTTTCAATATCATTTGTTGGAAAAACGATCATTTTGCCATTGAATTACCATTGCTCTTTTGTCACAGATCAGTTGAATATGTTTGTGCAAGTGTATTTCTGGGCTCTCTATATTGTTCTTTTGATCTATTTCTCAGTTCTTTCATCACTACCACACTCTCTTGATATTCACAAATTTTTGACGTGCAACAATCTCTTCATTGGTGGCTTATGTGGTGGTAAAACCAAAGGATTTTTATTCGTGTGGCCTCATTTGTAAGAATGGACTTTAGTATTAATTCTCAAGAAGTAATAAATTGACTAGTTGGGGAGGAGGAAATAAGAGGGAGAAGATGTTTATTTCAAAATTAATTAAATGGAGGAGAACCAAGATGGTGGCGTAGGTAAATGCCAGTATGCGCAGCCTCCCTCAACCACATCAAAAGTACAACTAAAATTCAGAACGGTCATCATTCAGAACTACCTGAAAGCTGGCTGAATGGAAGTCCTACAACTGGAAAAGAAAAGAAGAAAGTACATTGAGACTAGTAGGAGGGCCAGAGGTGCTGAACAGGCTGGTATGGCACCTGTGTGTGCTGTTTTTTTAATCGGAGGGAGATTGTCTCTGTGCAGGCCCCCTGTGAGGAGCAAGGGGTCCCAGCCACACACCAGACTCATCCCAGGGTTCCAAAGCTGGGAAGAGAAGTCCCTGTAACTTTGAGCTTAAATACCAGTGGGGATTGGGGCTGAGTGACAGGGAGGCTGCTGGAGACCCACGTGTTCTTTTTAAAGGGCCGGTATACTAACTCACTCAGGCTCCATCCCTCTGAGCCCCATCATTGGGGAGCTTTGGGGAACCCAGACACATAGGGGGATGAACTGGATTGTCTGGCATCAGTGCAGGAAATCAGAGGTGGCTTTCTCCCAGACGGCAGTGTTTGCAGGGGTATTGTTCCCTGTTGCAGAGCTGGCTGGCAGCCATATATTACTAGTAGTTTCCATCAGCATGACTCACATTGTTAGCTCAGTCCTGGTGATTCCCTGAGACCCTGCCTCATCTAATTTGCAGCCATACCTAAGCTGTTTTCAGCAGCTTTTCCATATGAATGGCCTGTCCTGGCTCAGGCTTCAGACTTCCCTAAAGTCTCATACAAGCTGCCCCTTGCATCAGCTTCCCCAAAACCTATAAATAAAAGGCCCAAGACCTGGCATTAGCACCAGCCTGCCTTGCTTCAGAGCTGGACCTTGCCTGGGCACTTCCTAGCCCAATACAAATAGCAGCCATTTTCAGACCTCTCTGTAGCTTCTGCTGGGTGGCCCCAGGCAGTGTCTGACTTTGCACCTCTCTGGAAGCCCCAGAACCAGGGCACCTGGTGGACAGCTTCAGACCATAGCAGATTACAGGTGTACACATCCACAAGTGACACACTCAAGGGATAGACTCAGTGAGCATCAGAGCCCCACTGAAACAAGTCCTGCTCCATAGGAGTGTCTGCTGCACAACGGCTCTTCCATTGTAGTTGCAGCTGGTCCTTACAGCCAGTTGGCCTGGAGGTCAACTCCTTCCAGTATCACCAACAGCAATCAATGCTCAACTACAACAAGACTGTGCACACAGCCCACATAGGGATGTATTTAGAGTGCCCTGCTCAGGTGACTAGGGAGGCTGAACCACTAGGCCCTACAGGACACCTATTGCACAAGGCCACTCTAAGAATTCCAGGAGACCTAATACATAGAAACAAACACAAGTAAGCAGCCAAAATGCGGAGACAAAGAAAAATGTTACAAATGAACGAAATGGAAGCAAGCAAACTACTAGATACAGAGTTCAAAACAATGGTTGTAAGGTTACTCAGGAATCTGAAGGAAAGCTTCAAGGTACTCAAAAAGAGCTTCAAGGGACTTAGTTAAACTTTCAGGGATTTTAGTGAAAATGTCAGAGACATAAAAAAAGAGCAGTCAGAAAATAAGCGTATACTAACTGAAATAAAGAATAACTTACAGGGATTCACCAGTAGAGAGAGGATTCCGAGAATCAAATAAAAAATTTGGAATATGAGGAAGCAAAAAACACCCAATCAGAAGAGCAAAAAGAAAAAAGAATTAAAATATATGAAGAGAGTGTAAAGAGCCTCTTTACACTTCAAGCATAACAACATTCACATTATGGGGGTGCCAGAAGGAGAAGAGAGCAAGATATTGACAACCTATTTGAAGAACTAATGACAGAAAACTTCCCCTACCTGGTGAAAGAAATCGACTTAGAAGCCCAGGAAGCACAGAGAGTCCCAAGCAAGAGGAACCCAAAGAGGCCCACACCAAGAAACATCATAATTAGAATGCCAAGGGTTAAAGACAAAGAGAGATTCTTAAAAGCAGCAAGAGAAAAGCTGTTAGTTACCTACCAGGGAGCACCCAGCTGATATCTCAACAGCAACTTTGCAGGCCAGAAGGGAGTAGCAAGAAATATTCAAAGTGATGAATAGCAAGGTCCTACAACCAAGCTTTCTCTATCCAGCAAAGCTATCATTTGGAAATGAAGGTCAGATAAAGAGCTTCACAGACAAGAAAAAGCTAAAGGAGTTCATCACCACCAAACAAGTGTTATATGAAATGTTGAAGGGTATTTTTTTTATTTTTAAATATATATTTATATCAATTTTATTTTATTTTATTTTTTAAAAATCTTTATTGTCCAGATTATTACAGTTGTTCCTCTTTTTCCCCCCATAGCTCCCCTCCACCTGGTTCCCACCCCACCCTCTGCCCTTACCCCCCCCCCCAATGTCCTCAATCCATAGGTGTATGATTTTTGTCTAGTCTCTTCCCATACCCCCACACCCCTTTCCCTCCGAGAATTGTCAGTCCATTCCCTTTCTATGCCCCTGATTCTATTATATTCACAAGTTTTTTCTGTTCATCAGATTTTTTATTCACTTGATTTTTAGATTCACTTGTATATAGATATGTATTTGTTGTTCAGAATTTGAACAACAAATCTTTACTTTTTCTTCTTCTTCCTCTTCTTAAACAATACCTTTCAGCATTTCATATGATACTGGTTTGGTGATGATAAACTCCTTTAGCTTTTTCTTATCTGTGAAGGTCTTTATCTGACCTTCAATTCTGAATGATAGCTTTGCTGGGTAGACTAGTCCTGGTTGTAGGTTCTTGGTATTCATCACTTTGTATATTTGTTGCCACTCCCTTCTGGCCTGCATAGTTTCTGTTGAGAAATCAGCTGACAATCGTATGGGTATTCCCTTGTAGGTAACTAGCTGTTTTTCTCTTGCTGCTTTTAAGATTCTCTCTTTGTCTTTTGCTCTTTGCATTTTAATTATAATGTGTCTTGGTGTGGTCCTCTTTGGATTCCTTTTGTTTGGGGTTCTCTGCGCTTCCTGGACTTGGAAGACCATTTCTTCCACCTGGTAGGGGAAGTTTTCTGTCATTATTTCTTCAAATAGGTTTTCAATATCTTGCTCTCTCTCTTCTTCTGGCACCCCTATATTTCAGATGTTGGTACGCTGGAAGCTGTCCCAGAGGCTCCTTACACTATCTTTGTATTTTTGGATTCTTTTTTCATTTTGCTTTTCCGGTTGAGTGTTTTTTCTTCTTCACATTTTAAATCTTTGACTTGATTCTTGCGATCCTCTGGTCTTCTGTTGGGGGTCTGTATAGTATACTTTATTTCAGTCAGTGTATGCTTAATTTCTAGTTGGTCCTTTATCACAACATCGAGGGTCTCACTAGATTTCTTGTGGATCTTACTACATTTATCGGCGGTCTCACCAGTCTTTTGGAGGGTCTTACTAAATTTATCGGCGGCTTCTAGACAGTTCTTGAAAAACCTTAAAAGTGTGGTTTTGAACTCTATATCCAGCAGTTTGCTTTCCTCCATTTCTGTCCTGTTTCTTTGTCTCCGCATTTTTTATGCTTTCTTGATGCACCCCCTTGTGGTCTTTGTGCACAGTCTTGTTGTAGTTAAGCCTTGATTGTTGTAGGTAACACTAGGGGGGATTTGCCGTCCAGGCCAATTGTGAGAAGCAGCTGTGTCTGCAGTGGGAGAACTTCTGTCCTGTATCTTTAGGGAGGTGCTAATCTAGCCTCTGCCTGAGGCTATCCAGCAAATACTTCTCTGCAAGGCTTGAGCGGGGTGGGTCCCAGGGGATCAACAGGGCGGGCCAAGCAAGCAGTTATAGCTGCTCTCAGTCCTGCCTTCAGAGGCCCCGCTTCTCAGTGTCCCAGCAATTGCTGCAAGTACCTCGGAGAGAAAGCTGCCCTCGAGTTCTGACCGATGCCAGACAGTTCCTCTTCACCCATATGAGTCTGGGTCCCCAGAGACTTGCCCGGAACTGGAGCTCAGAGTCTGAGACTCCCTCCCGATTGAAAAAGACAACCGCGCCCTCAGCTGCCAGCCCGCTCCGCATGCACATCTGCACCTTAGTATTTTACTTCCCCACCGCACCTCCTCTGAGTCTCGGTAGGCTTTTATCTTTCCTTCAAGTTGTAGAATTTCCACTTAGCCAGCCTTACTGTGGTTCTGGGTGATGTCCGTTCTGTCTTTTAGTTGTATTTTTGAAGTGGTTGTGTGAGGCAGCAAACTCCGGTGTTTACCTATGCCGCCATCTTGGTTCTCTGTGAGTCGATTTCTGAAGTCTCTGTTCTGTTGGTCTATATGCGACTTCTTTTCCAGGACTAAGCTGTATTTATTACAGTGGCTTTCTAGTATAGTTTGATATCCAGCATTGTGATTCTTCCAACTTTGTTCTATCTCAAGATTGCTGCAACTATTCAGGATCTGTTTTGGTTTCATATAAATTTTTTGGAAGTATTTATTCTGGATCTGTGAAGTATGCTATTGTTATTTTAATAGGGATTATGTTGAATCTATAAATTGCTTTGGGTGGTATGGACATTTTAATGATGTTGATTCTTTTAATCCACGAATACAGTATATGCTTTGACTTGTTTGTAGCTTCTATTTCCTTTTTCAATGTCCTATAGTTTTCTAAGTACAGGTCTTTTACCTCCTTGGTTAAGTTTATTCTTATGTATCTTATTTTTTTGTTGTTGCAATGGTAAATGGTAATTGTTTTTTAGTTTCTCTTTTCTGAGAGTTCATTGGTGAATAAAAATGTCATCAATTTCTGGATGTTGATTTTGTATCCTGCTACTGTGCTGAATTCATTTATTAAATTTGGTAGTTCTTGGTAAAGTCTTTAGGGTTTTCTAAATTCAATATCATGTCATCTGCAAATATAGTGTGGCCTTGACTTATGAGTGTGCTGACTAACGAGTTTTTTGAGATACTAGCTGTCTCTCAGCCGATTTTTTGCTTTGAGTTGACAGAGTAATTTGAGTTAACGAGCTCCTTAACCAGCTCGAGCTCAGTCTTAGAACGAATTAAACTCGTAAGTCAAGGCCCCAGTGTAATGATAATTTTACTTCCTCCTTTCCAATTTGGATGTCTTTTTTCTTTTCTTTTTGTCTGGTCATTGTGGCTAGGATTCCCAGTAATATGTTGAGTAAGAGTGGTGAAAGCGGACATCCTTGTCTTGTTCCTGATGTTAGTGAAATACTTTTAATTTTTGCCTATTGAGTATGATGTTGGCTGAGGGTTTGCTATATGTGACTTTTATTATGCTGAGGTTTGATCGCTCTATTTCCACTTTGTTGAGAGTTTTTATCAAAAATAGGTTCTGCATTTTATTGATTGCTTTTTCTGCATCTATTGATATGATTATGTGATTTTTATCCTTTATTTTGTTTGTGTGATGTATCACATTTATTGGTTTGCAAATAGTGTACTAGCCTTGCATCCCCAGAATAAATCCCACTTGGTCATGGTGTATGATCTTTTTCATTTATTGCTGGATCTGATTTGTTAATATGTTGCTGAGGATTTTAGCATCTATGCTCATTAGTGATATTGGCCTATAATTTTTTTTATCCTAATTCCAAAACCAGATAATTCTGGCTTCATAAAAAAAGAGCTTGAAAGTGTTCCTTCCTCTTGAATTTTTTGGAATAGTTTGAGGAGGATAGGCGTTAGTTCTTTGTATGTTTGGTAAAACTCTCCTGTAAATCCATCAGGTTCAGGACTTTTGTTTGCTGGGAGTTTTTTGATCACTGCTTCAATTATATTAGTTGTTATTGGCTGATTCAGGTGTTCTGATTTTTCATGATTGAGTTTTGGAAGACTGTATGTTTCTGGGAATTTGTTCATTTTGCCCAGGTTGTCCAGTTTGTTGGCATATAGTTGTTCCTAGTATTTTCTTACAATTCTTTTATTTCTGTGGTGTCTGCTGTTATATTGCCTCTTTTCATTTCTGGTTTTATTTACTTGGGTCCTCTCTGTTTCTTTTTTAAAAATTTTTAATTTTAGAGAGAGTGGGAGGGAGGGAGGGATGGGGGGAAGAGAGAGAGAAAAACAGTGATGTGAGAAAGACACATTGATTGGTTGCTTCCCACAGGCGCCCTGACCCAGACAGGGAATCAAGCATACAACTGAGGTATGTGCTCTTGACTGGGAATAAAATCCACAACCCTTTGGTCCATAGGCTGATGCTCTAACACTGAGCCAAACCTACCAGGGCTCTCTCTTTGTTGCTTGATGTGTCTGGCTAAAGGTTCATCAATCTTCTTTATCTTTTCAAAGAACCATCTCTTGATTTCATTGATCTTTTGCATTGTTTTTAGTCTCCATGTCATTTATTTCTGCTCTGATCTTTATTTCTTTCTTCCTAATTCCTCTAGGCTTTTCTTACTGTGTTCATCCTTCTTTTATTTTAGTATTTTTTTTATTTTTAAAGAGATAGGAAGGAGAGGGACAGAGAGATAAAAACATTGATGAGAAAGAAACATCATCGATCTACTGTCTCCTGCACACCCCCTACTGGAGTTTGACCCCACAACTGGGGCATGTGCCCTGACTAGGATTCGAATTGGTGACCTCTTGGTTCATGGGTCGACACTCCATCGCTGAGCGGCACTGGCTGGGCTCTTTCTAAATCTTTTAGTTGTAGTGTTAGATTATGTATTGGAGCTTTTTCTTGTTTCTTGAAGTAGGCTTGTAATGCCGTGAACTTCCCTCTCAAGACTGACTCCCTTCACTGTGCCCCATTGATTTGGGGTTGTCGTGTGTTCATTTTTGTTTGTTCCCAGGAAGTTTTTATTTCTTTCTTGATCTCATTGGTAACACATTCATTGTTTAATGACATGCTATTTAGCTTCCATGCATTTGAGTGTTTTTTAAATTGTAGTTGATTTCTAGTTTCATGCCATTATGATCCGTGAAGATTCTTGGTATGATTTCAGTCTTCTTGAACCTGGTATAGACTTGTTTTGTGTACTAACATGTGGTCTATCTTTGAGAATGTTCCATGTGGACTTGAGAAGAATGTATATTCTGTTGCTTTGGGATGAAGTGTTCTATAAGTATCATCCTATCTAGTGTGTCTTTTAAGGCTGCTATTTCATTGTTGATTTCTTTGTCTGGATGATCTATCCAGTGATTTCAGTGGTGTGCAAAAGTCCCTTATTATGATTACATTGCTGTTAATCTTTCCCTTAAACTCCATCAATAGTTCTTTTTATATATAGGATGTCCCCCCAAAAATGTATACACACACATTGAATAATTATAAAGGCAGTATTTATTAAAATACATTTCATTTTCAAATTGAGCTATCAGCTCTTAAAATGTGTATACATTTAGGGGGGGGGGGGCACCTTGTATCTATCTGGGTGCTCCTGTATTGGGTGTGTACATGTTTACAAGGGTTATATTTTCTTGTTTGATTTATCCCTTTAGTGTTATGTAGTGACCTTCTTTGTCTCTTCTATGGCCTTTGTTTTTAAATCTATTTTGTCAGATATGACTTGCTACCCTCGCTTTTTTTCTTCACTTCCATTTGCATGGAATATTTTTTCTATCCTTCACGTTTAATCTTATGAATTTTTTGTTTTGAGGTGGGTCTCTTGTAGATAGCATATATATGGGTCATGTGTTTTTATCCATTCAGCTATCCTCTGTCTTCTGATTGGAGCATTTAATCCATTTACATTTAAGGTTGTTATTGATAGATATTTATTGGCATTTTAATTTTCCTTTTGCCTATGTTCCTCTCTCTCTTGTTTTCTTCTTTTTAAAGTAGTCCCTTTAACATTGCTTGCAATGTTGGTGGTGGTAATAATATACTCCTTTAGCCTTTTTTTTTGGGAAGGGGGTGTCTGGGAAGCTCTTTATTTCACCTTCAATTTTAAATGATAGCCTTGCTGGGTAGAGTAATCTTGGATTTAGGCCCTTGCTTTTCATTACTTTGAATACTTCATACCACTTCCTTCTGGCCTGAATTATTTCTATTGAGAAATCACCCGACAATCTGATGGGAATGCCCTTGTAGGTAACTTTCTGTCTCTCTCTTGCAGTCTTTAAGATGCTTTCTTTGTCTTTAACATTTGCCATTTTAATTATGATGTGTCTAGGTGTGGGCTTCTTTGGCTTTATCTTGATTGTGACTATCTGTACCTCCTGAACGTGTGTGACTTTTTCCTTCACCAGGTTGGGAAAGTTTTCTGTCATTATTTCCTCAAACAGGTTCTCTGTTACGTTTTCACATTATTCTCCTTCTGGTATCCCTATAAAATGGAACTTATTACATTTTCTGTTGTTCCAAAGGTCCCATAAACTGTCCTGTTTTTTCATTCTTTTTTTCTATTTGTTGCTCTAATGGGGCATTTATTTCTACCTTGTCTTCCAAATCACTGATTTGATCATGGCTTCATCCAATCTACTTTTAGTTCTGTCCAGTGTATCCTTTCGTTTTTTAAAAAAAACATGTTTTTATTTATTTTATAGAGAGGAAGGGAGAGGGAGAGATAAAAACATCAATGATGAGAGATCATCATTGACCGGCTGCCTCCTGCACATTCCCTACTGGGGAATGAGCCCACAAACTGGGTATGTGCCCTGACCAGGAATTGAACCGTGACCTCCTGGTTCATGGGTCGATGCTCAACCACTGAGCCACACTTGCTGGGTCTTCCAGTGTATTCTTGATATCTGATATCATGTTCTTTATTTCTGATTGGTTCTTATTCATGGTTTCTATTTCATTTTTCATGCTGTTGTAGCTCCACTAAGTTTCTTGGGATCTATACTGTTTCCTTTTCTCCTTCTGGTATTTTAATAATATGCCTGTTATACTTAGAAAAACTTTTATTTATTGATTTTAGAGAGAGATAGGAAGAGAGAGAGGGAAAGAGAGAAACATCAATTTGTTGTTCTACTTATACATGCACTAATTGGTTGATTCTTACATGTGTCCTGATAGGGGATTAAATCTACAACCTTGGTGTATTGGGATGATGCTCCACCCAACTAGGTGTCATTCACTCCTTGAAGGGTACCCTTCCATTGTGTGAATATAGCACAAGTCATTTATCCTTTTGTCAATGGCATTTAGTTGTTTCTAGTTTTTCCCCTATTATTTATATCAGTGATGGCGAACCTTTTGAGCTCGGCGTGTCAGCATTTTGAAAAACCCTAACTTAACTCTGGTGCCGTGTCACATATAGAAATTTTTTGATATTTGCAACATAGTAAAACAAAGATTTATATTTTTGATATTTATTTTATATATTTAAATGCCATTTAACAAAGAAAAATATGAGTTCGTGTGTCACCTCTGACATGCATGTCATAGGATCGCCATCACTGATTTATATACTCTTATGAATACTTATTCATGTTTCCTAGTACATGTGCAAGACTTTTGCTTCTTAAACAACAAGGAATTGCTAAAGAGAAGAGTATGTAGTGTTCTAATATAGTAAAAATTATAGAAAGAGTTCTGGTTTCCAGTCCAGCATGACGTCTCTTAGAAGTGTTCATTCTCATTAACATGAGAAAAAGCTGAAGAAGCTGAAAATAAACAACTTTTCTTAGATCTATCCGAGAATTGAGGTAACAGGGCAAATCTCTGTTATTGGGGAGACAGGCAGGTACAGACAGATTCTTGCAGTCAAAACTTCTGCAGGAACAAGTACTGGGTAGGAAAACCTAAATCGTAGCTAATGAATTGTTGCAGGCTCAATATGGATAAGTTTGAGAATTAAAAACTCCAGATGGGATAGCAGTCCCAGGGAAGTTCCCACACTTCTGTGAGTTTCACCTCCAGAAACACAACCAAATTCTCACAGTAAAAGTCAAAGGCAATTCCTCTCGTGCTTCTGGCTGGGAGAAGGGAGGAGTACCCTGTTCTTAATAAGGCGCCATCTCAAAAGAAACTTACTTCATCAGAGCCTAACATTTCACCAGGGTTAACAGACCTGGGGGAAGGAAATTACCCAGCTCCAGTCCCCTCTAGCCTTCATATCCCACCTAAGGGGGAGAATAGATGGAGAGCATTTGTGAATGTCATAGCTCAGGGCACAGCCTCACTAAAAGTCTGAGACCAAATTATAGGACTATAAATAGTTTCCCTTCCCCCACATCAATGGGGCTCTGTGTGATAACAGGATTACAGCAGAAAGAACTGGAAGTCTCAGACTTTACTTAAAAAGAAATATTTAGGGAACCAAAAGACAACAGGTGAAGCACAATCAAGGACACAAAGAAATGTTAGCATCATGTGTTTCTCAAGGAACACAGTTTATCTTTACTTGGTGAGAGATAACTCTTCTTTCCTGGAGAATGCAGGTAATTAATGTAAGAATTTCAATATCACCACCTTACAACTCCCATTAATAAATTTAGGTAAACATCACAGTGGTTGAGAAAGCCTCTACATCCAAGTACAGTAGGCAACAAGGTAATTTGCACCATGTCAAACTATCCATCAAGGAGAGAAACATGCCCTTACATCAGTGTTATCAGGCAATTACCACCTTAGTGGAGCAATCGATCTTAGTATGTCCTAATAACACCACCACCTGCCATTTGTTGCCTACTGATAAGATGACATGAATAAGTCATCCCTCATTAAAAAATATGTTTTTATTGATTTCAGAGAGAAGAAAGGAAAGGGAGAGAGGGATAGAAACATCAATAATGAGAATCATTGTTTGGCTGCTTCTTGCACGCCCCTTACTGGGGATCGAGCCTGCAACCCGGGCATGTACACTGACCAGGAATAGAACCATGACCTCCTAGTTCATGGACAACACTCAACCACTGAGCAATACCGGTCGGTCAGTCATCACTTTTTCGGGCAATCTTGTCCAATACGTTTAACTTGAATCTAACCAAATCTTTTGACCCACCTTCCAGTTTACAGGTTATTAAATTACCATGACTATATATTATGGGTGATTCTGATACTGTTGTAATGAACAAGTTATTTCTAACAGAAAAGGGCCCTGGTCAGTGTTTCTCAGTGGATAGAGTGTCACTAAAGGTTAGAGTAAACCTAAAGGGTTGTGTTTCAATTCTAGTCAAGGGCACATACTTGGGTTGCAGGTTCTCTGCCCTGGTTGGGGCGCGTGCAGGAGGCAACCAATTGATGTGGCTCTTTCACATCAGTGTTTCTCTCTCTCCTCTCTCCCCTTTCCCCTTCCCTTCCTCTCTCTCTAAAGTCAATAGGAAAAATATCCCCCAATGAGGATTAACAATAACAACAAAATAACAGGAAAAGAACTAAGGGAGGGTCAGATATTATAGGCATGTCATTTGGGCAGCTTTGCCAAGAAGCTACAACTTTACACTCCCTAGGGATCCAACCCAAGGGAGATAGATACATGCCCAGTAAAGCTGGGGGTGACATGGAGAGGGTGCTTACTGTCAGACACATTTGAGAACAAAGGTCATTGTCCAGAATAGGCTTGGCCACTACAAGGGTGTGACATTTGGGATATTTAATCCCCTGAACAAAGGAGTTCACTCTCTTGTGCTTTTACTGCTCTTGGGACGTGTGTGACTCTGGGTTTGTGGGGCTCCCCTTGTGTTTGCCCGCATGGCACATGGCCATGTGGACCCCACACACAGTGGACTAATACTGAACTGGACCAGGCTCCAACATGGAAAGGAAACACTGAACACTGGTTTTGTTTCTAGCTCTACTGAAACCCCAGCTACACTTCTTCTATGACTGGACTAAGAAATGGGACTTTGGAAACCCAGTTCCACGCAAATAAAAATCACTCATTCTCTCATGTGAGTCTCAGAAAATTCTTTTTCTTAAGATATTGTAAGGACTCTACCCCAGCACCCATTGGGAAAAAGACCCTCCACTTCATCTGATAACAATTCTATAGGCTGGCCTTGTCTCTTCATAAAGTGAATGCTATGAAAAAAAAAAAAAAGATAGGAGGAATGAGACTAAAAACGCATGACTAATAAATTAGGTATGTGAACATTGATTGGATCCCGACTTAAAAAAGAAACTATGAAAGATAGTTTGGAAAACTGCAAACATTTTAATATTAATTAGATATTTGGAAATTATTAATAATTTTTTAGATGACATTGTAGTTCCACTGGTTTGTGGCAGTGAAAAAAGAAACCTCTGTGTAAATATAACTTTTAAATTCAGGTTAGCAAGTAACAAAATTTATATAATTCTAATGTATGAAGAAATTATTTTTTATTCAAAAGAGAAATACAGAATTTCATACTATTATTTTATTTTATTTATTTTTTAAAATATATTTTATTGATTTTTTACAGAGAGGAAGGGAGAGGGATACAGAGCTAAAAACATCAGCTGCCTCCTGCACACCACCCACTGGGAATGTGCCGGCAATCAAGGTACATGCCCTTGAGTGGAACCGAACCTGGGACCCCCTCAGTCCGCAGGCCGACACTCTATCCACTGAGACAAACAAGTTAGGGATTGATACTATTATTCATTTATTTGTGTTTTTTTTAGAAAGAGAGAGGAAGTGGGAAAGAGCAAGAGAGAAAGAAACATTGATTTGTTGTTCCATTTACTTATGCATTCATTGGTTGCTTCTTGTATGTGCCCTGACGAGGGATTGAACCCACAGTCTTGATGTATTGGGACGTTGCTCTAACCAACTGAGCTACCTGGCTGAGGCTTAACATTTCATACTATTTTTTTTTAAAGCAGCTTTGTCTTCCCTTATCTAACATCTAGTGCCTCAAGAACTGTTTTTATGTGTTTTGTCTGGTTTGTCAGATTGATTCAGGAAGGAAGTTAAATAAAGTCTGTATTGTCTGGCCGGTGTTGCTCAGTGGATGAGCTTCGATCTATGAACCAGACGATCAGAGTTTGTTCCAGGTCAGTGCACATACCAGAGTTGGGCTCGATCCCCAGTGGGGGTCGTGCAGGAGGCAGCCAGTCAATGATTCTCTCTCATCATTGATGTTTCTATCTCTCCCTCTCCTCTCTGAAATCAACCAATCATTTTGGGTGTCCAAGCTGCAGTGTTCTTCTACAGCCACATGGTGGCAATGTTGTAGAGATGAACAAAATTTGCAGCTACTTAAGATCCTGTTCTTTGTAGTTCAGATATTTTGTTTTGTAACCCTTGCCATCATTCTTTTAATATTGTTTCTGTAAAGGATGACTTGTAAATTCTCATGTAGTTACTGATAAATAGCCCGTATGCTGAAAGGATTCTAGGAGCTAACGTCAAAGGATGTGGGCTCCAGCCTGCAGGCATTTTGGCTCTAGGAGATTTGCTAAACTGTCCAGGAAAAAACAGATTATGAGGAAAAACATACCATCACGTGACCAGCTTTGAGATGGTTATCAGAGCAGACTGTGCTGACTCCAAGGTAGCACCTTTAATGAGAGCCCACAAGCCCTTCAGGTTTCCTTCCTTCTGCCTTCCCCTCCCCTGGTCCTAAAAGCCCTGTGTGTACTGAGGTGTTAAGATGGTCTTTGTGGTGAGAGTTCCCCATCTTCTCAAGCTTCCAGCTCCTGAAGTAAGCTGGTTTCCTTCCATCAGATCCTATTTCTTTCAAGAGGCAGGCAGCGAACCTGGGTTCAGTATTAGTTTCTAATTGTACCTTCCGTCCTCCTTTAGGTAATCTCTGGCCTCCACCACCCTCTCTGTGTTGCAGTGCTGACTGCGTCCTAAGGGGAGGGCTCTACACTGGTCTGAGGCAAATGGTGGCTTGGCTCATATGTCCTTAAGGCTTCTACCTTCTCCAGCCCTTCCAGTCATTTCCGTTACTTACTCCTTTCTGTGTTCTACTCCTGCTCCACCCCTTCCCCACTTCTTTGGCACCTGGTGCTATTAGGCTGTCAAATTCAACTACCTGAGCCTAGTCTTCCATTATTGCAGTAGTTCTCATCCTACCTAATGCCATGACCCTTTAATACAGTTCCTCATGTTGTGGTGACCCCCAACCATAAGATTATTTTCGTTGCTACTTCATAACTATAATTTTGCTACTGTTATGAATCGTAATGTAAATATCTCATATGCAGGATGTATTTTCATTGTTCCAAATTGAACATAATTAAGGCATAGTGATTAATCACAAAAACAATATGTAATTACATATGTGTTTTCCGATGGTCTTAGGCGACCCCTGTGAAAGGGTGGTGCGACCCCCAAAGGGGTCACGACTCACAGGTTGAGAACCACTGCATTATTGGGAGAAGGTCACCTGCAGGAAAGTTTCAAAAAGAAAAGCACATTTTCCCATGACATATAATTGATATTTCTAGAAATAAATTCTGGAAACAGAGTAAATGTTTATCACTTGGGTAATAAAAAGTGCTTCATCCTGTTAAATGCGAGACAATAGGTCCTAAGTGGAGCCAATGATACTGTTAGGGGCAGAAATAGAATATTGGGGACGAGCTATTATAAGAAATATTAACCATTCTCTGTTAACTGTGATTGTTTTGTTCTAATTAAAGAGAGCACATTCTAACCCAGCTGAAAGTTGCACGTGGGACCTGGGAGCTTACCTGGAAATGCAGCCCATCCTCTCTATCCAGGAGCTGCCTATTATCATGGAAAGATTAACAACCTTGTTGCAGAAACCACAGGCCCTTTGCATACCTGCAGGCCTTTGTAAACCCCCAGCCTACATTACCTATAAACTGTCCATTTTGCATCCCATTCTTATCCCTTTTGCCTACTTCCCCTTGTAATCTTTATCTTTCCACTGAATATAAGCAGTTGACTTACGGTGGTGGGGTAGGGGGGGCGGGCAGAGCAATTTTTGTGGATGACCTGCTGCTCTCCCTTATTGCTGGCAGTATTGGGATAAACGCTCATATATGATTCAACCCTGTCTCTGCTAAATTGGCTCAACTAGTGACAAGCAGCCTGGACCCATTGCTTGTTTGGAACTATACTCAGCCCCAAATCACCAAGCTGAGACATAATTACAGTTTCTGCACTCCCAGAAACAGAATCTTCAAACAGTCAACCAGGAATCTCAAATCAGCACTACTTAGGTAACCTGGCTACTAGACACCTGCCAGCCCCCCAAAGAAAGTAATCTTGCACATCCAGTCCCCTTTTTGTGTGTAATAAAACTTCCATGTTCCTGCTCCCTTCTGCCTTAGAAAATCTTTCATTTTCTACAGCTCCTCTTTTCTATCTGCCAGACTGGATGCTGCCAGACGTGAATCGATTTTTGCTCAGATAAACTGTTAACATTTTTATATGCCTCAGTTTATGTTTTTAACAATCCTTTTTCAGTCTGTCATTAACAAGAATGCACTAGCTTTATATTGTGAAGGTATTATCAGTGGAAGTGGGATGCTTAGGGTATGGCTGGAATAAGAATTTCTGGAGGTCCCCATGGGAGGATGAGATACTGTAGGAAGCGATATTTCTGTGGAATTACACCCCTGAGTTTCCAAGGTCCCAAACGCCTCTTGTCCCACAAAGGAAGAAGCGTAGCTTCAGCTTCAAGCAGGGCTAGAATCAGAGCCAGTGTCCAGAGTTCCCTTTCCATGTCTGCACCCTCTATTACAGCATCAGGCTAGCTTAGCTTGTGTTCCCCGCTGCAGTCCATAGTCCATGTGGGGTCCTCATGGCCATGGGCCGTGCAGCAGTGGAGGGAACATGGGCAGGAGCAACGCCAAAGGAACCAGAGAGCCAAGAGTGAGCCAAGAGCATAGAGCCAAGAGAGCGAACCCCTTTGTTTGGGAGATTACGTATCCCCAGATTTTCACGGGTTTGCAATGGCCCTGCCCCCTCCAGCCAACTATCTCTGCTCCCAGATTTGACTGACAGACACCTTCCCTTTATTGCACATGCACCCCAACTTTATTGTACATGCACCCATCTTCCCTTTGTTGGACCCCTTCTCCCAGTGATGAGTGGGAAATGGGCCAGTGGTTCCCTGGGGAGTGTAAAGTTGCAGCTTCCTGGTGAAACTGCTCAAATGACATGCCTATAATGTCTGATCTCTCTTTTGCTCCTTTCCTATTATTAATAACTAACTAATTTCAAAGTACTAAAGGGACCAAAATTCTACCACCCTGAAACTCCTGTTTGGGATATTGATTTTGGGCAGTTTATTAGACTCAGAAAGAACCTTGGACGCTTCCTTCTTTTCTGTTGAAGAGATTCAGAGAAACCGACCTCAAGCTTTAATTGTGGTAAACTAGAGGCTTCCAGGAGGTGCCTGCTGGCTAAGTACCCACTGTTTCTGAGTCACTCAGCGAGGATTTCCCTGCCATGTGCGTCCGCTCTTCTCACTTGTGGAATCCAATACTTCATTTCCCCTTTTTTCCTCCTTTGTCCAAAATGTCATACCTACTGGTGCCTCACTGTCTTTGGGATATTACGGATTTATCATGTCTATGTGATTTCCCCATGCACATGTATTAAACTTTGATTTTCTCCTGCTATTTTATTTCTGTTAATTTGGTTATTAGCCCAGCTAGAAGAACATAGAAGGTGGGAGAAAGCTATTAATATTTTTTACACTGCACAATTGGAAGTCTTGAGGAATTTTCAAGATCTATTATTAAGCGAGAAAAACAAAATTTAGGAAAGTAAACACACACACACACACACACACACACACGGTGACCAATTTTCTCTAGATGCATGTGTATCTGTATAAAGTTAAATGAGCATAAAGAAAAGTGTGGAAAGATACATCCCAAGCTATTAATTAATACAGTTAACTTGTGTTGGTGGCAAAAGCGGCACCAGTTGTTACCTGTGATTGGACCTCGGTTCAGCAATCTCAGATCTTGAGTTCTGGCTAAGAGAAGGATTCAGAGCCAAGACTCAAATTATAGAGAAAATTTATTTAGAAAGTCACAGAGGTAGGAAAAATGAGACAGCTAGGAGTGAGCTCAGGAAACAAGTTACAGGGGCAAATGATGGGCCCTTGAAGCTTAGGAGAAAGAAAGCAAAGTACACTTTAAGATTTGAGCAGGAGTGCTCTAGAGAGGGAGAACGCACTGGGTGCTTGGTCGGAGGGGTTTTATCTGAGGTCTCTGGGAAGGATCTTAATAGAATATTCATCAGCTTTCGGGTGTGTCCTTGTGGTCTCCACTGATTGGTCAGTGCCAGGTCAGGGGGTCATTTGTCAATGCAGCTGTCCTGATGTCAGTCATGACATCACTTGTCCATTTTTTTTGCTTTTTGGAGCCTGCAGCTTTGAAACACAACTGAGGTCTAGATGTACTTGATGAACGTCATTGTCATGAGGGTTTAATGCTTAAGGGCTGATCTCTGACTTCCTTGTTTTGGTCCCCCTCTAAGAGGGCGGAGGGTCTAACTCACATAACTAGCAAAATACCAAAGGAGAAAAAGGCCTGGGAAAGGTCTGAACCACATAACCAGTGATATGAAAGGTCAGGGCTCTAAACTACATGAGCAGTGATATGCTAGGGGAGGAGAGTTCACCCTGGGGCCCAAGGCTTTCCACCCTGGTGACCTTCTGTACCTGGCCTGCTCTCCTTGCTCTGCTCTTGTTTGTCTAACTGCCTACTGTACTTTGTATGAAATGAGAGCATGAGAGAAAAGCAATGAAAAAAAACTTCGCAAAAAATGATTCAGGTTAGCCATAGTATGTGTAATATTTTAATTCTCTGGGGGCTAAGAAAAACTAATGGTTTCCTCAGACCTTCTCAGTTCTTTTAGCTGGGCTAATAATCAAATTTCAGAGACAGATTGACAAGAGAAAATTAAAATTATAATACATTTGCATAGGGAATTCACATCAACATGAATATCCCAAAGACAGTGAAGCAACATCTACACTAATAAAAGAGAAACATGGTAATTGGCGTATGACCGCTACCCTTCCCATTGGCTAATCAGCGTATCTGTTGGGGTCCAACCCCAGCAGGTCCAGGGGTCCCCAAAGGTGTGGACAGAGTCGGCGAAGAAGGAATGGCATGGGGTCAGTGTTCAGTTGATCAGCATAGCGAGGTTCTCCCTCCAGGATCTCCAGCGAAGTTCTGGTCAGGATCTCCAGCGAAGTTCTGGTTAGGAACTCCAACCAAGTTCTGGTCAGGATCTCCAACCAAGTTCTGGTGCCATGTTCTCTTGCTAGGTTCTCCATCCAGCTTCTCCAGCCAGGTTCTCCAGCCAGGTTCCAGCCAGGTTCAGTCGCCAGGTTCTAGTCAGGTTCTCTTGCCATGTTCTGTCTAGATTCTCCAGCCAAGTTCTGTAGCCAGATTCTGTCCAGGATCTTTTGCCATGTTCTCTCCCTAGGTTCTGTGTCTAGGTTCTGTCTCTCTCGTTAGGTTCTGTCTCTAGGTTCTGTCTTTAGGTTCCGTGTCTAGGTTCTCTGTAGGATCTCCAGCCAAGTCCTGTCTCTAGGTTCTGTCAGTTCTGTTCCATGGGTCTATGTGTCTGTTTTTCTGCCAGTGCAAAGCTGTTTTGATTATCACAGCCTTGTAGTATAATTTTAAGTCAGGTAGTGCGATACCTCCAGCTTTGTTCTTTTTTCTCAGGATTAATTGTCTATTTAGGGTCTTTTGTGGCTCCATATAAATCTGATGATTTTTTGTTGTTGTTCTATTTGTTTAAAAAGTGACATTGGGATTTTGATAAGGACTGTGTTAAATCTGTATGTTGCTTTGGGTAATATGGCCATTTTAACTACTTTGATTTTTTGAAAAGTTTGTTTTTGACTGATGTCTGCTACTAGAATAATAAATCCATTAAACACATTATGCGCTATTATACTGTGACAATTTATGCTCAAGACAAATAATAAAGTATTTGCCTTTACACTTTTATGTCTCCTAATATTTAAAGAAATCATATTTTTACTAGATGCTTTTAAAATGTGAGCATGCAACTCCCTTTCACTTTAGTTCATTCATTCCCAATTCCAGATACCCAACAACTCCACGGATCAGTCCCTTCAATGCCCCTGGGGAGGCCAGGGGTAAAGTAGGGGCTGGGTATTGGGGGCAGATAACTAAGATTTGTTCGCTGCTGTTTGGGGTGACTTTGAATCCTTTTCGCTTTCTTACTTTGTCCTGGTCACACATTTCTCTGTTATTATATGGAAGAATTTGCAGCCAGATATGTTACTCTAACATTTATCCTTGTGCAGCAGGCTCCTTACATTGGAGGGGGTTTGTAGGAGGTGAGGAAAGCATCTAACAGTCAATGAATTACCTATACAAAGGTAAAAGGATATTTTTGGTTTTGCTCGGAAAAACCCACCTTTATCCATTTAAATGTTGGGGTGTACTAATTCTTGGTCATTGGTAACAACTGGCTGAAGGAAAATTCCAGTGCTAACTTCTATATTCACGTTTCCTAACTGAAGTGACACAGAACCCAGAAACAGAACCTTCGATGACAGAAAAGCAGAAAAAAGAAGAAAAGATTGGGAAGCTCTCCCTGGGGTGATAGATCAGGACTCCAGTAATATCAGAAAGCACCAATCCTACTCTTAAAATGGATACAAGAGAGCATTTGTGGTTTTTTCTTTTTAATGCCTGCCTTGGATTGAGTAAATGCATTATGTGCGTCACCACAATGGATCCAGAGAAACTCCTTGTCTCATCGTTCCAAAGACTTAGAGTTGCTTCGATGTCAGAAAAGCGGAAAAAAAAAAGAAAAGGAAGGCTATGCAAGGGACTGAGGTGCCAACATGGGGTCAGCTGAAGAAGTTAACCACTGAGGCCCAACAGGTGGTAGAAAAAGCAAGAAGTGGAAGCTACTCTCTGAGCCAAGTCTGAGGACTCTGAGTAAATCAGCAAAAGAAACTTTCATTTAGCAGAAACTCACTTATTTCGTCAAATGGAAACACTTACTTACTGGAGCCTGAAAGGGACCTGATGTACTTTTAACCTGGGGGAGAGGAGATGCTTGTATATTTCCATAGGATGCAGACTCATCTGTGTGGATTCCAGACTGTCTAATCTGACCTTATGTCACACCACCCTCCATCTCTGCCTCATCCTCCTCCCCGGTATCATCCATATCGTCCGACCCAGAGAGCACAGGTGACTCCTCCCCGGACACCGACACCACCATCAAGCACGGCCCTGATGGACCCTTTGATGCAGCCCTTCAACTCGCTGACGCTTCGGGAAGCCCATCGCCAATGACGCTGCCCGCTAGCCAGATCAACAAGGACAACCAAACCACCAACTTGAGGACAGCTAAAATCCCTTGACTGAAGAGGCCAACAACTGGCGCCCAAACAGGGACCCCTAGGTAAGCCCCCCCACACTCAGGACGGATAGGACTCCACTGTAGAAAGAGGGTGGATAGTCTTCGCCGACTCCGTCCACACCTTTGGGGACCCCTGGACCTGCTGGGGCAGGACCCCAGCACGTATCCTTATGCAAATTAACTGTCAGCCAAGATGGCGGCCGGCAGCCATGCACTGAAGCGAGCAGGGAGGCTTGCTTCCTCCAGGAACTGCAGACTCCAACGTTCCCCGACTCACTTGCCGGCCTCTCAACTGCAACTCTAAGCAACTATTACTATGTTGCAAATAAGAAGCTAAACAAAACTGGCTTTCAGTCAGCCCCGGACTGCAACATTGTATCCATGTTTTCAGCAGCGAGGCCTCAGAGCTAAAGCTGGCCCAGAATAAAAAAAAAAAAAAAAGAAAACAAGGAGCGGTTGGGAGCTTTTAGTCAACGGCCAGTGGGAAAACAGCCCTCAGCCCCTCAGCCAGCCTGGCCAGGCACCCCAGTGGGGACCCCCACCCTGATCCAGGACACCCTTCAGGGCAAACCAGCCGGCCCCTACCCGTGCACCAGGCCTCTATTCTATATAGTAAAAGGGTAATATGCCTCCCGGCACCGGGATCAGCATGACAGGGGGCAGCGCCCAAACCCCCTGATCGCCCTGCGGCTCTGTGTGTTACAGGGGGTGGGGCCACAACCTCCCTATCTGCCCTGCTCTGTGCCTGACGGGGGGAGCTCCCCAATCCCCCGATTGCCCTGTGGCTCTGTGTTTGACAGGGTGCAGCACACCAACCCCCTGATTGGCCCTGCTCTGTGTGTGACAGGGTGCGGCGCTCCAACCCCCACCCCCCCCCCCCCGCCCCCCACGGGCCCTGCTCTGTGTGTGACGGGGTAGAGCCATAACCTCTCCATCGGCCCTGCCCTGAGTGTGACAGTGGCGGTGCCCCAACCCCCTGATCGGCCTTGCTCTGTGGGTAATAGAGGGTGGCGCCCCAACCCCCCTCCACAGGCCTTGCTCTGTGTGTGACAGGGTAGAGCCATAACCTCCCCATTGGCCCTGCCCTGAGTGTGACAGGGTGCAGCGCCCCAACCCCCTGATCTGCCCTGCTCTGTGTGTGACAGGAGGCGGTGCCCCAGCTCCCCTATCGGCCCTACTCTGTGAGTGACAGGGGGCAGCGCCCCAACCCCCCTGATGGACCCTGCTCTGTGAGTGACAGGGGGCAGCACCCCAACCTCCTGGTTGGCCCTGCTCTGTGAGTGACAGGGAGCAGCACCCCAACCCCCTGATTGGCCCTGCTCTGTGAGTGACAGGGGGCAGCGCCCCAACCCCCTGATCGGCCCTGCTCTGTGCGTGACAGGGGGTGGCGCCACAACCTCCCCATCGACCCTGCCTTGAGTGTAACTGAAAGGGTGAGGGCTATGCGCTCCCCGCCATCTCCTCCATGTTGGGGCCACGTGTAGCCTTCTTCCCGGAAGCCCAGGCCTCTGCTGGCCGCGCCCGGGATTTTAAACTAACCAATGACAATCAAGGGAAGTGCGCGCCATAGATATGACCACATCCTGTGTAACAAGACCCGGCCCACGCCTGGCCAATCGGCAGGGCCCACAATCCCCTTGCGTCACCCCCCTATTTAAGCCGGATTTTCCCATGGGAGGGCACTCTCTCTTCCTGTCGCCGGGCTGGCCGGGAGCAGGGCCGGGCCGGCCGGGAACGGGGGGTCGGTCTAGCTAGCCCAAAAATAAAAGGTCCTTCTGCTGTTGCATCGAACTGGCTCCCAGTGTGGAATTTTCTTTGGGGATCTTGGAATCTGGGCACAACATTTGGGGTCTCGCCCGGGATCCTCAAACCCCATTCAGGGACGCCCAGCTCGGAGGACTTGGCTGACCGCGGTATGTGTCGTTTATGTTTGTATTTATTTGTTTCTGTGTGAGCTCACTTCTGAAATCTGTATTCGCCCACATTGATCGTGGACGCACGAGGACAAAGGGCGGGAGGAGTCGGGGCACGCCTCGATCCTCCATCTGTATCTGTAGAACTAGCTTTGCTTCCGAGGTCGGGAAATCTGTAGGCGGGTAGCTTCCGCTGGCTGTAGAACTAGCTTTGCTTCGTTTTCGGTTTTTACCATCATGGAGTTGGAAGATTATTTTGGTTTCGCGTCCATGGAGTTGGAATACTGTATTTTAGGGCCCCTTAGTTATCTGTGTTTGTGTTTTTTTGGTTTTATTTTGTGGATTTACTGGATAGACATTATGGGACAGACTCAAACTACTCCTTTAAGCATTATGGTCTGTCATTTTAAAGAGGTAGAGGAAAGAGCCAGCAACCTCAGTGCGGAGGTTCGGAAGGACCGGTGGCGGGCCTTTTGTTCCAGGGAGTGGCCGACTTTTAATGTCGGGTGGCCACCGGAGGGGACTTTCGATCTCCCTACCATCCGCCGGGTTAGGGATATCGTCTCCCAGCCCAAGGAGGGACATCCTGGTCAACTCTCTTACATTGTTACTTGGCAGGACCTCGTGGAAGATCCACCATCTTGGCTTAGGCCCTTCCTACCTCCACACCCTCCGGAGCCAGAACCCATTCTTGCCTTGCAGGAAGCGGAGAAGAGGAAGGAGAAAAGAACCACCCTGCCGTCAGCTCCAGCTCCCCCCTACCCGGTTTTGCAGGGGGGAACTGAAGAAGAGTTAATTTTTCCTCCCCCATATCATTTCCACAGGATGCCGGAGAGATTTGATCCTGCCCTGTGGCGGGAAGCTGACGCAGTTCCGGGAGTACCTGGGGGCGGAGTTCCTGGAGTGCCTGGGGGCGGAGTTCCGGGAGTGCCTGGGGGCGGGGTTCCGGGAGTACCTGGGGACGCAGTTCCGGGAGTGCCTGGGGGCGGGGTTCTGGGAGTGGCCTCAGTTCCGGTTCCGGTAGGAGGCCCGCCTCTCACCCGGCAAAGAGCTCAGCGGGAACTGTCTGTCGCAGCCCCCGACTCCACTATTAAGACCTTGCCCTTACGGGCCGCTGGACCCCCGGATGTGAATGGCAACCAGCCCCATATCTATTGGCCTTTCTCAACTAGTGATTTGTATAACTGGAAGGCACAGAACCCTAAGTTCTCTGAAAAGCCGGGGAGACTTATTGACTTGCTAGATTCTGTTCTTTTCACCCATCAGCCCACATGGGACGACTGTCAGCAGCTTTTACAGGTTCTGTTCACAACGGAAGAGAGAGAAAGGATCCTCAATGAGGCCCGGAAGATGGTTCCTGGTGTGGACGGAAATCCAACCACAAACCAGGCCCAGATAGATGCCTCTTTCCCTTTAACTAGGCCTGAATGGGATTTCAACACGGCAGAAGGTAAGGAGAGGCTTTCGGTCTACCGCCAGACTCTGATGGGTGGTCTCCGTAGGGCTGCTAGGAAGCCCACCAATTTGACCAAGGTAGGGAACGTACAGCAGGGAAAAGATGAGTCTCCAGCTGCCTTTCTAGAACGGATCATGGAGGCATATCGCACCTACACCCCCATGGATCCAGAAGCCCCTGAGAATAAGGCAGCTGTAATCATGAGTTTTATAAACCAGTCAGCCATGGACATTAGAAAAAAACTGCAGAGAATAGATAGATTAGGAGAAAAGAGTTTACAGGATTTACTGGCAGTGGCAGAGAAGGTGTTCAATAACCGAGAGTCCCCTGAGGATAGACGAGCCCGCGCCATGGTGGCTGCCAGTGACAAGCAGACCCGAAACCTGGCCAAGATTCTGCTAGCCACCACCACGGAGTCCCCTGAGGAGCGGACCCGCCGCCTTCGCCAGCTTGCTGATGGCCAAGAAAGAGGTAAGGAAACCGCCCGGAGTGGAAAGAAAAAACTGCAACAGAACCAGTGTGCTTACTGCAAAGAGATAGGGCACTGGGTCCGAGAATGCCCAAAGAAGGCCGGTAAAAGGGGAAGCAAGATGGACCGGGTGGAGGTCTTGGAGCTGGAAGGACTGAGTGATTAGGGGAGTCGGGGTTCGGACCCCCTCCCCGAGCCCAGGGTAACTCTTAAAGTGGAGGGGACCCCTGTTGACTTCCTTGTCGACACTGGAGCACAACATTCGGTTCTCCGCACACCTCAGGGGAAGCTTGCTAATAAAAAGTCCTGGGTGCAAGGGGCAACTGGCATAAGCCAGTATCCATGGACTACCCGAAGAACAGTAGATCTAGGAACGGGCCGGGTATCCCATTCCTTCATGGTAATACCGGAGTGCCCCTACCCCCTTTTAGGACGGGACTTGCTAACCAAGATTGGAGCCCAAATAACCTTCAGACAAGGGGGGCCTCAGGTTACCGATAGCAAAGGCCACCCCATCCAGGTTCTGACTCTGAGACTGGAGGATGAATATCGCCTACACCAGGGGGCGCCCCCAGTAGAGAACAATATAGATAGATGGCTGCAAGAATTCCCCACAGCCTGGGCAGAGACGGGGGGAGTAGGACTGGCCGCCCACAGGGCCCCAACCCTGGTTGAGCTAAAACCAGGAGAAAGCCCGATAAGAGTAAAACAGTACCCTATGTCCCAGGAGGCTCGGAAGGGAATCCAGCCTCACATCCGGAGACTGCGAAGCCTAGGGGTACTGGTTCCATGCCAATCTGCCTGGAACACCCCCCTCCTGCCGGTCAGAAAGCCCCACACGAATGACTATCGACCAGTCCAGGACCTCCGGGAAGTAAATAAAAGGGTCCTGGATATACACCCAACCGTTCCTAACCCATACACTCTCCTAAGCTCTCTGGCACCCTCTAGAGTCTGGTATACCGTACTAGACTTGAAGGATGCCTTTTTCAGCCTGCCGCTAGCGCCTCAAAGCCAGCCCCTGTTTGCCTTCAAGTGGCACGACCCAGAGGAAGGCTACAGTGGACAATTAACCTGGACGCGATTGCCCCAAGGATTCAAGAATTCACCCACCATCTTCGACGAGGCGCTGCATGAAGACCTTGGTGAGTACAGGAGAGAGCACCCCAATCTCACCCTCCTTCAGTACGTAGATGACATCCTGATTGCTGCCGATACTGCCAAAGATTGTGAACAAGGGACCAAAGATCTGCTGGCCACCCTAGGGACCTTAGGGTACCGGGCCTCTGCGAAGAAGGCTCAGATATGCCAAAAGAGGGTGAGTTACTGGGGTACATACTGGAGGGCGGACAGCGGCGGTTGTCAGATGCTAGAAAAGAGACAGTCTTGAAAATCCCTGCTCCCACCTCCCGGAGGGAGGTGAGGGAGTTCCTAGGATCGGCTGGCTATTGCCGCCTCTGGATACCAAGTTTTGCTGAGATCGCCAGGCCCCTATATGAAGCCACCAAGGAGGGGAAGGCCTTTAAATGGACTGAGACAGAAGAAATGGCCTTTAATCAGATAAAGAAAGCTCTTTTAGCTACTCCAGCCCTGGGCCTACCAGACATTACAAAACCCTTTCGCCTCTTTGTAGATGAGCGCAAGGGAGTGGCAAAAGGGGTTTTAACCCAGGCTTTAGGCCCCTGGAGTCGCCCAGTAGCATATTTGTCTAAAAAGCTGGATCCTGTAGCCGCCGGCTGGCCACCGTGCCTAAGAATCATTGCAGCAACCGCGCTCTTAGTCAAGGATGCTGACAAACTGACCCTGGGGCAGGAGATCTGGATCACAACCCCGCATGCCATTGAAGGGATCCTAAAACAGCCTCCTGATAGATGGATGAGCAATGCTCGCATGACCCACTATCAAAGCTTGCTGCTCAACCCCCCTAGAGTGCGGTTCCTTCCCAGTGCGGCCCTCAACCCTGCTACCCTGCTACCTGACCCTGACCTAGATGCCCCACTACATGACTGTGCGGGAATCCTGGAGCAGGTACATGGACTTCGGAAGGACTTGACCGATCGGCCCCTCCCGGATGCAGAGGCCACCTGGTTCACGGATGGAAGCAGCTTCGTGCGGAACGGGTGCAGGTACGCAGGTGCGGCGGTGGTTGCCAACACAAACACTGTGTGGGCGGAGGCTCTGCCCCCTGGGACATCAGCTCAGCGAGCAGAACTCATTGCACTCACCAAGGCACTGACACTGGGGGCTGGAAAGCGGCTTAACGTTTACACAGACAGCCGTTATGCATTTGCTACAGCTCACGTTCACGGGGCAATCTACCAGGAGAGAGGGCTATTGACAGCAGAGGGACGAACAATAAAAAATAAGCAGGAAATCCTCGACCTGCTCTCAGCCTTATGGCTTCCTGCCAAGTTAGCCATAATCCACTGCCAGGGACACCAAAAAGCCAATGACCTGGTCGCTAAAGGTAACCAAAAGGCTGACCAGGCTGCAAAGGCAGTAGCCCTTACCTCGGTCCCTACCATGGCCTTACAACTACCAGACCCAGGGGACCCAGTCCTACCAGACCAGCCCAAGTACTCCCAGGAGGAGTTGCAACGTATCAAAAAGCTCCCTAAAGCCCAGGAAATAAAGGGATGGTGGCATACACCAGAAGGAGAACTTATACTGCCGGACTGGCTCGGGGACACGGTATTAAAACATATGCACCAATCCACTCACCTGGGAGCCCGGAAAATGAAGGACTTAATCCAACATGCCAGGATCAAAATTCACCAGCAGAATACCAAGATAGACCAGGTTGTGTCAGCCTGCAAGACCTGTCAACTCACAAACGCAAGGGTTGAATCAAATAAAGAAGGAACCAGGCTCAGAGGCACCAAACCTGGAGCACAATGGGAGGTCGACTTCACTGAAATTAAACCAGGGAAGTATGGTTATAAATATCTTTTAGTATTTATAGATACCTTCTCTGGCTGGGTAGAAGCATACCCAACCAAGCGTGAAACAGCTCAGACGGTGGCCAAGAAGCTGCTGGAAGACATCTTACCCAGGTATGGTTTTCCTGCTATGATAGGATCCGACAACGGGCCAGCCTTTATTTCACAGGTAACCCAGGTAGTAACCAGGGCTATTGGGGCAAATTGGAAACTACATTGTGCTTATAGACCCCAGAGTTCAGGTCAGGTAGAAAGAATGAATAGAACTCTAAAAGAGACCCTTACCAAATTAACCATGGAGACTGGCGGGGACTGGGTGGCTCTCCTACCGTATGCCCTTTACCGGGTAAGGAACTCCCCTTACACCCTAGGCTTTACTCCCTATGAAATCATGTTTGGCAGGCCACCCCCTATCATTCCTAACCTTAAAGCTAACTTTCTCGCTGAATTTGAAAATCAAGAACTATCTCTTTCCTTAAGAGGGCTCCAGAGGGCACACGAGGACATTTGGCCACGCCTTCGCGCCATCTATGAGACCAGCCCAATTCCAACTCCTCATCGACACAGACCAGGAGATTGGGTCTACATCAAAAGGCATCATCAAGAAACTCTTGAGCCACGTTGGAAGGGTCCCTACACTGTGGTGCTGACGACCCCCACTGCTCTCAAGGTAGACGGCGTTGCGACCTGGATCCATCACACTCACGTCCGGTCAGCGGACCCGTCCACGGTCCAAAAAGACTTCATCACCAAATGGAGCGTCGAAAGAGATCAACGCAACCCACTGAAGCTCAAGCTACGGCGTGCTCCACCTGCCTGATGCTGGTGACATAACTCGCGATCACTCCTGTCGCCAGGAGCCCCCACAATAGACTTAGATGATGCCTGCATCTGCATGGACATGGCTCCAAAGAGACAGGGACAATTTATAGAAAAATCGGGGATAGACTTTAGTATCACATGTTTAATAGCGGAAGATTTGGCTGCCTGAAAGCGGCCATGATGCCAGTGTTATGTTTCATTGTGTTAATATGTTACATTAACCTTTAATTCTCTTGCAGGTTTGAATGTATATTGGTTGTCCTAAAAAAAGAACTGTGCGGGATGACCCCCGAAAGTAAGGAGTGCCTAGCTGCCAAGAGGGCAGGTGCCCAACTGAACAGGGAACGGTGCCCATCAGGTTTTGGTCGCTGTTGAGAGACAGTTGACAGTTGACAGCCTGTGTACTGCTTGCAGGCCTGCATGACCATGCCCATGTCAGGGGTAATAAAGCTAGAAAAAGCCTGGTTAGAATAAAAATCTAAAGCATGGTTATGCATGAAAAGAAATTAGCAAAGAAAATCTTAGAATAAATCAATATATTTTTCTTCTTATATAATTCCTCCGAAATCTGGCAATACATCTCTTTGCATAAATTCAATAAGACCAGTTTCTAATGATGGTTTTCAGTTACCGTTCTTGTTGTATTTATGCAAACATCAGAATAGTAGATAAATTAATCTCGATTTGGCTTTTTAATAGCCATGAAGGAATTTTAAAAAGAAAAATCCTATTTCAATAAAATTGTTACTTTCCCTTCCACCAGACCATTTGTTAAGATATGCCCAGTACAGGCCTCTAGCGACGGTGGAATAGAAATGCAGCCCGACTCATGATTGAGCCGGAAGTTCCAAGACAAGGGGGGAATGAAAGGGTGAGGGCTATGCGCTCCCCGCCATCTCCTCCATGTTGGGGCCACGTGTAGCCTTCTTCCCGGAAGCCCAGGCCTCTGCTGGCCGCGCCCGGGATTTTAAACTAACCAATGACAATCAAGGGAAGTGCGCGCCATAGATATGACCACATCCTGTGTAACAAGACCCGGCCCACGCCTGGCCAATCGGCAGGGCCCACAATCCCCTTGCGTCACCCCCCTATTTAAGCCGGATTTTCCCATGGGAGGGCACTCTCTCTTCCTGTCGCCGGGCTGGCCGGGAGCAGGGCCGGGCCGGCCGGGAACGGGGGGTCAGTCTAGCTAGCCCAAAAATAAAAGGTCCTTCTGCTGTTGCATCGAACTGGCTCCCAGTGTGGAATTTTCTTTGGGGATCTTGGAATCTGGGCACAACAGTAACAGGGGGCGGTGCCCCAACCCCCCAATCAGTCTACCCTGAAAGTGACTGAGGGTGGCATTGCAACCTCCCGATCCGCCCTGCTCTGTGCATGACGGGGCGCGCCCCAACTCCCCAATCGGCCCTGCTCTGAGCCTGACCAGGGGCTGCACTTAGGGATTGGGCCTGCCCTCTGCCACCCGGGAGCAGGCCTAAGCCAGCAGGTCATTATCTCCTGAGGGGTCCCAGACTGTGAGAGGGCACAGGCCGGGCTGGGGGACGCCCCCCCCCCCAGTGCACAAATTTTTGTGCACCGGGCCTCTAGTTGAGTATATAAGACATTATGGTCAAAGGAGAAAAAGCGGGGGATGAAGGGGGAGAGTGTGGGGAGACTGTAAGTGAGAATGGGTAGTTTACAGAAGTTGAGGAAGAGCAGAATAAATTTAGCAGGAAAGTTCTTTCTAGGCAACTGAGAAACAAGGGACACAGGGTTATCTAAGGGGCCTGCATAATGCTGGGGTGAAGATTCTTAAGGTGATTAAGCCAAGGCTCCTTTCCTGAAGTGGGTTTTTCTGTCTAAATCTCTTGGGCAGGACAAGCAGGGAGGGCTAAAGGTTCTTTCTGAGTCTTTTCTTTCTTAATAAGCAGCTTGAAATCAATATCCCAAAAAGCAGCTTTCAGGTAGAAAATCTTGGTTCTCTTCTGTCCCACTTGTATAAATTATATATTCTGTGTGGCTGCATGTCTCTGTGTGTATATATGTACTTAGTGGATAAAAAGGGGCCACATACTCAACCTGAGAAGCTAGGGCAGGCCAGCATGACGGCCCTACCAACTCAGAGACCAAAACCATGCAGGATGCTCTGAACTAGAAATTCCTAACTAAGAGCAAATCTTGATGGGTAGTCACAACCTAGGCCTGTAACTTCCTTGACAAAGACCAATCTTTATGAGACCACAGAAACCCTCATTGTTATCTTGTTTCCTACATACCATCCCTATGTGTTATAAATGTTAATTGTTAGCTATCCAGTATCCACCAATGTAAAAGAAGTTATATCTCTCCATTTCACTCCTTATTCAGTCCTACAGACTTCCCAGCTTTGCTTTCTCCCGCCCCCTTAATCTACCACTAATGGATTTCATGAAACCCTCTTTACATCTCCTCCTTTGATTCTAATGTATAAAATAACCCGTAAAACTGCCATTCTCCAGAACTTTTTCTCAATCTGTTGAGATTTTGCTTCCTGGCAATTGTCAGTTTGGTTCAAATAAACTCATATATATGTTCTCCAGGTTTGGACATTTCTTACATCAACACATATGTACACATACTAGTATATCTGTGTATATATAAATATAGGTTTTCCCATATGTTTTCTGCCTTTTATATTATGGTTAGACCTCAGTCACACTAAAATGATAAAATTATTTTATCTTTATTTTCTCGGGGGGCGGGGAGGTTATTTCATTTTACACTTATATTTTTAGTCCATTCTAGACTCTAGATTCTAGAGGTTATTCCCATATAAGTTGTAAGGTGGATGTGTGTGTGTGTGGGGGGGGGGGGGGCGGGGGAGGTAGTAAAATATTATTTTTGAACAACTAGCCAGCCAGTAGACTGTGAAAATAAAATGTCCTCTAATGTTTTAAAAGAAATGGTAGTGTGTTAACAGGCTTGGTTAGTGGCACATTAATGCGAGCATGGACTTAGAATGTGACTGTGGCACCCAAAGGGGGTAGTTCAAGCTCTTCTGCAGGCAGCAATGGTAGAACAGGGCCAGTGGCCTGTCTGTGCCTGCAGCTGCTCCGAACCGTGGCAATTCCTGCTGTTCACAGTGGCTCTGCAATCTCTGAATTTGCCAAATGGGAAGAAGTTTATAGATTTTTATTAGATTTTCAAAGAATAGCCCTCTCCCTAGGCCAGCGGAGTTCAACTTGTGGGTTGCAACTTCTTTGGGGGTGGAACGACCCTTACACAGGGGTCACCTAAGACCATCTTAAAACACATATATAATTACATATTGTTTTTGTGATTAATCACTATGCTTTAATTATGTTCAATTTGTAACAATGAAAATACATTCTGCATATCAGATATTTACATTACAATTCATAACAGTAGCAAAATTACAGTTATGAAGTAGCAATGAAAATATTTTATGGTTGGGGGTCACCACAACATGAGGAACTGTATTAAAGGGTCGTGGCATTAGGAAAGTTGAGAACCACTGCCCTATGCTTTCATAATCCCCTCTCTTAGAAATCTGGAGACACAGAGACACACTCCGGTGACTGCAGAGTGGCACCACCCAGGACCTATCTCAGGGGCCAGTCTCCATGAACAAGCAATGCATCTCAAGTGAAGGTGCTTGTGCCTACCAACACCTCTAGCTCACTGTCTTCCCAGGTGGACTTCTCGGCAGTGGGCAGCAGCTGCCCTCACCCTACCCTTTGTTTGATTCTTTTTTTTTTTCTTTCATAGATTTTATTTTCCTCCTATAAGTATGTGCATTTCATGAGCTTATCCCACGGAGAGGAACATTGAAAGTGACTCTCTAATGGGAGCATTTCAGACATTGTGGTACCAGCTTTTGGTAGGATCTTCTGACTCCTCAGATCCAGTGAAAGAATGGGTTCTTCATGGAGAATCAAAAAGGCAGGTGAGGAGACACGGCCTCTCTCTTCATAATCAGCAGAGTGGTGGTGAGTAGCCTGTACCCTGAATTTAAGAATTTGGCTTCCAAAGAGAATTACAGGCCAATATCCCTCATGAACATAGATGCTAAAATCCTCAACAAAATCTTAGCAAATCGGATCCAGCAGTACATCAGAAAGATCTTACACCATGACCAAGTAGGATTTATCCCAGGGATGCAAGGATGGTACAATATCCGCAAATCAATAAACATCACATAAACAAATTGAAAGGAAAAAACCACATGGTCATATCAATTGATGCAGAAAAAGCATTTGACAAAATCCAACACCCATTTTTGATAAAACTCTCAGCAAGGTGGGAATAGAAGGATCATACCTCAACATAATAAAAGCCATATATGACAAACCCACAGCCAACATCATACTCAATGGACAAAAACTAACACCATTTCCCCTAAGAACAGGAACAAGACAGGGATGCCCACTCTCACCACTCCTGTTCAACATAGTACTGGAAGTATTAGCATTGCAAGTAGACAAGAAGAAGAAATAAAAGGCATCCAAATTGGAAAAGAAGAAGTAAAACTGTCCTTATTTGCAGATGACATGATATTATACATAAAAAACCCTAAAGACTCCATCAAAAAACTACTAGACTTAATAAATGAATTTGGCAATGTAGCAGGATACAAAATTAATGCCAAGAAATCTATGGATTTTTCTATACACCAATAGTGAACTTACAGAAAGAGAGACTAAAAATACAATCCCATTTACCATCACACCAAAAAAATTAAGATACCTAGGAATAAACTTAACTAAAGAGGTAAAAGACCTCTACTCAGAAAAGTACAGGACGTTGAAAAAAGAGATAGAGGAAGACATAAACAGATGGAAGAACATACCATGTTCTTGGATTGGTAGAATCAACATCATTAAAATGTCCATACTACCCAAAGCAATCTATAAATTCAACGCACTTCCTATTAAAATACCAATGGCATATTTCACAGACCTAGAATGAACTCTCCAAAAATTCATCTGGAATAAAAAAAAAGACCCCGAATAGCTGCAGCGATCCTGAGAAAGAACAAAGTAGGTGGGATCTCAATACCAGATATCAAGCTGTATTACAAAGCCACTGTTCTCAAAACTGCCTGGTACCAGCACAAGAACAGACATATAGATCAATGGAATAGAATAGAGAGCCCAGAAATCGACCCGAACCAATATGCTCAATTAATATTTGACAATGGACGCAAGAACATACAATGGAGTCAAGATAGTCTCTTCAATAATTGGTGTTGGGACAATTGGACAGATACATGCAAAAAAATGAAACTAGACCACCAACTTATGCCATACACAAAAATAAACTCAAAATGGATAAAGGACTTAAATGTACGACGGGAAACCATAAAAATACTAGAAGAATCCAAAGGCAACAAAATCTGACATATGCCGAAGCAATTTATTCACCGATACAGCTCCTAGGGCATTGGAAACTAAAGAGAAAATAAACAAATGGAACTACATCAAAATAAAAGGCTTCTGCACAGCAAAAGAAACCATCAACAAAACAACAAGAAAGCCCACCACATGGGAGAACATATTTGCCAATGTTATCATTGATAAGAGCTTAAACTCCACCATTTATAGGGAACTCATACAACTTAACAAAAGGAAGATAAACAATCCAATCAAAATTTGGGCAAAGGACCTAAATAGACACTTTTCAAAAGAGGACATTCAGAAAGCCAAGAGACACATGAAAAAATGTTCAAAGTCACTAATCATCTGAGAGATGCAGATCAAAACAACAATGAGGTACCATCTCACACCTGTCAGAATGGCCATCATCAACAAATCAACAAACAACAAGTGCTGGAGAGGATGTGGAGAAAAAGGAACACTTGTGCACTGCTGGTGGGAATGTAGACTGGTGCAGCCACTATGGAAGACAGTATGGCGTTTCCTCAAAAAACTAAAAATGGAACTCCTGTTTGACCCCGTGATCCCACTTCTAGGAATATATCCCAAGAAACCAGAAACACCAATCAGAAAGGATATATGCACCCCTATGTTCATAGCAGCGCAATTCACCATAGCTAAGATCTGGAAACAGCCTAATTGCCCATCAGTAGATGAATGGATTAGAAAACAGTGGTACGTGGAGAAAAAAATGGCGGAGGCTTAGACGGACGTGTTGGTCCTTCGTCCCAGAGCAGATAGGGGCGAGCAGCTGAAACGGGTAACAACCAGCCCGATCAAGCTGGGGAGGTTCAGCTGAGAGACAGTCTGCAGCCAGGAAAGACAGAGAACTCCTGAAAAATGCGGATGGTTAGAGATTGAGGCTGAAACTTCCCCCTGGGCGCCAGCGCAGCGGCGAGACCACGCCATCTTGGGAAGCGGTTACCTACCGGCATCCAGAGATCGGCTACTAACCCAGCGGCTACTAACCCGGAGGCGGCGACTTGCGGGCGGCGCGACTGCGGGAGCCCAGAGGAGGCCTGCACCCCTCCACGGAGGGGCGGACACTCCTGGGCGGCCAGCAGAGGCACAGCGACCACGCCATCTTGGGAAACAGAGCTGCTTGAGACTAGGATCCTGGCCTCAGCACCACCCAGTCTGATCTCAGATGCATACCAGGACCCTGCAGCCACTGGGGACAGAGACCTGTGACCACAGCTACAGACCTGCAGACACGGAAAGTTCGGAGATCCCTGCTGCAGATCCGTGAGTAGCAGAGCCCATCCCCCCTCCCCCCAGGATCGCGGGCAGTGCCAGAGTAACTAACTGATAGACCTACCCCTTGCCGGGGCCTCAGCACTGCAGAAACTTTGGCCTGAAAGTGCGCGAGCACCTTAGAACTGATCCTATGCGCACTTCGGGCTTCAGAGCCCTGGGCTGGGAGCAAAAACGCGCACAGCACCAGGAACTAATCCTGTGCGCACTGCTGGCATCAGAGCCCTGGGCTGGGAGCAAAAACGCGCACAGCACCAGGAACTAATCCTGTGCGCACTGCTGACATCAGAGCCCTGGGCTGGGAGCAAAAACGCGCACAGCACCAGGAACTAATCCTGCGCGCACTGCTGGCATCAGAGCCCTGGGCTGGGAGCAATCGCGCGAACGGGAGTTTGTCCGCCTAGCACAGGCCCAGAAACCCCGTTTCTCAGGGCAGGAGGCAGCACCAAGCACCAGTGACTTGACTGTGTTTCTTATCACCTGCGCCTGAGATCCTGATTTCCTGTGCATTCATACTAAGAGCCAGTGAATCCAATTCCTGGTGCAAGGGCACACAGGGACCCTGATTCTCAAGGTGAGGTTGCGCGAAGCAACAGAGACTCTGATACTGAACTCTTGGGGAACTCTGACTCCTGGCGCAAGCTAGGGGGCTCTGCTCTGGTGCTAAACACGCGTCAGGGGGGCCTCTATTTCAGCACAGTGCAGGCAGGGTCCCTAATTCTAAGGGCACGCGCGAGGCCACATTGAGTGTTGGCAACACTGACACAGAGCGAGCCTGGTTCCCACCAACCAACAACAACCACACATCTTAGTGTCAGAGCTCTTCAGTGACACTAGGGTGGTGGGAGCCTCCCACTGCGCACGGCCCAGGCCCACGCAACTCAACCTTTGAACCATCAGGAGATAATCAGAATGAAGAGACGACACAATACCCAGAGGAAAGACAATGAAGAATCACCAAGAAAGGAAATTAATGAAGCTGAAGCGTGCAACATGACAGAAAAAGAATTCAGAATGATGGTTGTACAATTCATTCACTGGATGGATGAGAAAATCAACAACCTATGCAAGAATCAGGAAGAAATGAAAAGTGATATAGCTACAATCAAAAACACCATGGAAAGTTTCAACAGCAGACTAGAAGAAGCAGAAGACTGAATTAGTGAGTTAGAAGATAAGGCAGAGAAACAAGCTCAATCTGAACAGCAACTGGAGAAAAGAATTAAAAAACAGGAGGAGAGCCTAAGGGAGCTTCAGGACAACATGAAACGAAGTAACATACGCATAATAGGGCTGCAAGAAGGACAAGAAGAGCAGCAAGGATTAGAAAATCTATTTGAAGAAATAATGACAGAAAACTTCCCAGATATGGGGAAGAAAAAAGTTACACAAATACAGAGAGTCCCAGGCAAGATGAACCCCAAAAGACCGACACCAAGACACGTCATAATAACGATGGCAAATGTACAAGACAAAGAGAGAATCTTAAAGGCTGCAAGAGAGAAACAGAGAGTTACCTACAAAGGGTCCCCCATCAGATTATCAAACGATTTCTCAACAGAAACACATCAGGCCAGAAAAGAATGGACGGAAATCTACAAAGTGATGCAAAGCAAAGGACTGAATCCAAGAATACTCTATCCAGCAAGGCTATCATTCAAAATTGAAGGGGAAATAAGAAGCTTCACAGACAAAAAAAGGCTAAGGAAGTTCATCACCACCAAGCCAGCAATGCAAGAAATGCTAAAGGGACTGGTGTAAAAAGAAGAAATAAAAAGCCCAGAAAGAAAGCAGCCACAAAAAAATAGAAATGGCTACAAACAAGTACCTTTCAATAATAACTTTAAATGTAAATGGACTAAATGGTCCAATCAAAAGATATCGAGTGGCTGAATGGATAAAAAAACATGACCCATACATTTGCTGTCTACAAGAGACCCACCTCATTAGAAGGGACTCACACAGACTGAAAGTGAAGGGATGGAAAAATATCTTTCAGGCAAATGGAAATGAAAAAAAAAGCTGGGGTAGCAATACTTATATCCGACAAAATAGACCTCAAAGTGAAGGCCATAACCAGAGATAAGGAAGGCCACTTCATAATACTAAAGGGATCAATACAACAAGAGGATATAACCCTGATAAACATATATGCACCCAATGCAGGAGCACCCACATACATAAGAAAACTCCTGGAAGGTATCAGGGGAGAGATCGACAACAATACAATCATAGTAGGGGACTTTAATACACCACTAACATCACTGGATAAATCCGCTAGACAAAAACTCAGCAAAGAAACAGCAATCCTAAATGACTCACTAGATCAGATGGACTTAATTGACATCTTCAGAACACTTCACCCCACAGCTGCGGAATATACATTCCTCTCAGGTGCTCATGGGACATATTCAAAAATAGACCACATATTGGGTCACAAGCAAAGTCTCCACAAATTCAAGAAGATTGAAATCATAAAAAGCATCTTCTCAGACCACGATGGCATAATGTTAGAAATAAACCACAATAAAAACAACCCAAAATACTCAAACACTTGGAAGCTGAATAGCATGTTATTAAATATTGATTGGGTTACCGATGACATCAAAGAAGAAATTAAAAACATCCTGGACACTAATGACAATGAAAACACAACAATCCAAAACCTCTGGGACACAATGAAAGCAGTCCTGAGAGGGAAGTTTATAGCTCTACAGGCCTACCTCAAAAAACAAGAAAAAATGGTAGTTAATCATCTAACTCTACAACTCAAAGAATTAGAAAGAGAGCAACAAGAAAAGCCCAGAGTGAGCAGAAGGAAGGAGATAATAAAGATTAGAGCAGAAATCAATGAAATAGAGACCAAAAAAACAATACAGAAAATCAATGAAACCAAGAGCTGGTTCTTTGAAAGGATAAACAAGATTGACAAACCCCTAGCCAGGCTCACCAAGAAGCAAAGAGAGAGGTCCCAAATAAACCAAATCAGAAATGATAGAGGCGAAATAACAACAGACCCCAAAGAAATACAAATGATTGTTAAACAATACTACGGACAACTCTACTCTAACAAACTAGACAACCTGGAGGAAATGGACAAATTCCTAGAAAAATACAACATTCCAAAACTCAATCAGGAAGAATCTAAAAATCTCAATAGGCCAATAACGATGGAAGAAATTGAAGCAGTCATCAAAAAGCTTCCAGCAAACAAAAGCCCAGGACCAGACGGCTTCTCAGGGGAGTTTTACCAAACTTTTAAGGAAGAACTGAAACCTATCCTCCTCAGATTACTACAAAAAGTCCAAGAGGATGGAACACTTCCAAACACATTTTATGAAGCTAGCATCACCCTAATACCAAAACCAGGTAAAGACAACACAATGAAAGAGAATTACAGGCCAATATCCCTCATGAACATAGATGCCAAAATCCTCAACAAAATCTTAGCAAATCGGATCCAGCAGTACATCAGAAGGATCATACACCATGACCAAATAGGATTTATCCCAGGGATGCAAGGATGGTACAACATCCGTAAATCAATAAACGTGATACATCACATAAACAAATTGAAAGAAAAAAACCACATGGTCATATCAATTGATGCAGAAAAAGCATTTGACAAAATCCAACACCCATTTTTGATAAAAACTCTCAGCAAGGTGGGAATAGAAGGATCATACCTCAACATAATAAAAGCCATATATGACAGGCCCACAGCCAACATCATACTCAATGGACAAAAACTAACACCATTTCCCCTAAGAACAGGAACAAGACAGGGATGTCCACTCTCTCCACTCCTGTTCAACATAGTCCTGGAAGTATTAGCCATTGCAATTAGACAAGAAGAAGAAATAAAAGGCATCCAAATTGGAAAAGAGGAAGTAAAACTGTCCTTATTTGCAGATGACATGATATTATACATACAGAACCCTAGAGACTCCATCAAAAAACTACTAGACTTAATACATGAATTTGGCAATGTAGCAGGATACAAAATTAACCCCAAGAAATCCGAGGCATTTCTATATACCAATAGTGAACTTTCAGAAAGAGAGATTATAAAAACAATCCCATTTACCATCGCACCCCAAAAATTAAGATACCTAGGAATAAACTTAACTAAAGAGGTAAAAGACCTCTACTCAGAAAACTATAGGATGTTGAAAAAAGAGATAGAGGAAGACATAAACAGATGGAAGAACATACCATGTTCTTGGATTGGTAGAATCAACATCATTAAAATGTCCATATTACCCAAAGCAATCTATACATTCAACGCACTTCCCATTAAAATACCAATGGCCTTCTTCAAGGATCTAGAACGAACTCTCCAAAAATTCATCTGGAATAAAAAAAGACCCCGAATAGCTGCAGCGATCCTGAGAAAAAACAAAGTAGGTGGGATCTCAATGCCAGATATCAAGCTGTATTACAAAGCCACTGTTCTCAAAACTGCCTGGTACTGGCACAAGAACAGACATATAGATCAGTGGAATAGAATAGAGAGTCCAGAAATTAGCCCGAACCAATATGCTCAATTAATTTTTGACAAAGGAGGCATGAACATACAATGGAGCCAAGATAGTCTCTTCAATAAATGGTGTTGGGAAAATTGGACAGATATATGCAAGAAAATGAAACTAGACCACCAACTTACACCATACACAAGAATAAACTCAAAATGGATAAAGGACTTAAATGTACGACAGGAAACCATAAAAATTCTAGAAGAATACAAAGGCAGCAAAATCTCAGACATATGCCAAAACAATTTCTTCACTGATACAGCTCCTAGGGCAGTTGAAACTAAAGAGAAACTGAACAAATGGGACTACATCAAAATAAAAAGCTTCTGCACAGCAAAAGAAACCATCAACAAAACAACAAGAAAACCCACCTCGTGGGAAAACATATTTGCCAACGTCATATCTGATAAGGGCTTAATCTCCAAAATTTATAGGGAACTCATACAACTTAACAAAAAGAAGATAAACAATCCAATCAAAAAATGGGCCAAGGATCTAAATAGACACCTTTCAAAAGAGGACATTCAGAAAGCCAAGAGACATATGAAAACATGCTCAAAGTCACTAATCATCCGAGAGATGCAAATCAAAACAACAATGAGGTACCATCTCACACCTGTCAGAATGGCCATCATCAACAAATCAACAAACGACAAGTGCTGGAGAGGATGTGGAGAAAAAGGAACACTTGTGCACTGCTGGTGGGAATGCAGACTGGTGCAGCCACTATGGAAGGCAGTATGGAGGTTCCTCAAAAAATTGGAAATGGAACTCCCATTTGACCCTGTGATCCCACTTCTAGGAATATATCCCAAGAAACCAGAAACACCAATCAGAAAGGATATATGCACCCCGATGTTCATAGCAGCACAATTCACCATAGCTAAGATCTGGAAACAGCCTAAGTGCCCATCAGTAGATGAATGGATTAGAAAGCTGTGGTACATCTACATGATGGAATACTATGCTGCTGTAAAAAAGAAGGAATTCTTACCATTTGCAACAGCATGGATGGAACTGGAGAGCATTATGCTAAGTGAAATAAGCCAGTCAATGAAGGAAAAATACCACATGATCTCACTCATTCATGGATAATAAAGACCATTACAAACTTTTGAACAATAATAGATACAGAGGCAGAGCTGCCTCAAACTGATTGTCAAACTGCAGTGGGAAGGCCAGGGAGGGTTGGGGGGGAGGAGGGAGGGGATTAAGAGATCAACCGAAGGACTGGTATGCATCCATATAACCATAACTAATGGACATAAGACACTGGGGGGTAAGGGAGGGCAGGGGTCTGTCAAGGGCGGGGGGGAAAAAAGGACACTTATGTAATACACTTTGTAATACTTTTAGCGAAAAATAAAAAAAAAATAAAAAAAAATAAAAATCTTAAACTCTAAAAAAAAAAGAAAAGGAGAAATAGGAACACAATAAGATTTTGGTAAAATTCTGGAACATTATATTCCTGTATTAGGGTTCATTGGGAAACATTTATTAATAGTAATTAATATGTATACCAAATGAATTTCAAGGAAGTTCTCAAGGAAGCCTACTGAAAAATATTTTTTTCATTAGCTGTATCTTTAAAGTAAAAAAAAAATACTTGCATGTATAAATTATGCTATGTTTAAAAAGTAGTCTTGTTATTTTATAGTCTTTATCTATAAGATTGAATGGATAATGAAAGATAAACTATTGTTTTTTGAAGAAATAGTGGAGGTATAATGAAGTAAATGATGAATAATCCTTTTAATAAAAAAGTAAGCTCAAAAAAAAAAAAAAAAGAAAACAGTGGTACGTTTACACAATGGAATACTATGCTGCTGTAAAAAAGAAGGAATTCTTACCATTTGCAATGGCATGGGTGGAACTGGAGAGCATTATGCTAAGTGAAATAAGCCAGTCAATGAAGGAAAAATACCACGTGATCTCACTCATTTATGGATAATAAAGACCATTATAAATTTATGAACAAAAATATATACAGAGGCAGAGCAGCCTCAAACAGACTGGCAAACTGTAGTGGGAAGGCCGGGGAGGGTTGGGGGGCAGGAAGTGGTGGGGTAAGAGACCAACCAAAGGACTTGTATGCATGCATATAGGCATAACCAATGGACATAAGACACTGGGGGGTAGGGGAGGCCAGGGGATTGTCAAGGCGGGGAAAAAATATGGTTAAGATTTCTCCCTGGCTGGTTGGACAGTGGATTGGAGTGTTGTCCCATACATGAAAAAGTTGTGGGTTTGATTTCCGGTAAGAGCACTTATCTAGATTGAAGGCTCAGTCCCTAGTCAGGGAGTATATAAGAAGCAACTGATCAATGTTTTCTCTCTCTCCAATCAATAAACATATCCTTGGGTGATAATTAAATATATATCTCCATAATAATAAAAGGGTAATATGTTTATTAGACTGGATGTCTTCCGGACATCCTTCCTGACAAAGTTGGGGCTGGAGCGAAGCAGCCCGGGTCCCAGGTGCCAGAGGGAAGCCAGTGCTGGTAGCGGGGGAAAGAAGGCCTACCCTTGCACGAATTTTCATGCATCAGGACTCTAATACATATATATATATATATATATATATATATATATATATATATAAAATATATAATATATGTAATATGTATATATATGTATATATGTAATACATATATATATGTATTAGAGGCCTGTTGCATGAAGAGATTCATGCAATAGGCCTTCCCTTCTCCTGGCTGCCGGCACAGGTTTTCCTCCGGCACCTGGGACCCAGACCTTTGCTCCGCCTGGAGCCGCCTTCAGTCTTCTGTCTTCGCTGCTCCAGCTTGCCTTTAGTCGTCCCTCTACTGCTTGGAGCCTACATAGGCAAATTCACCGCCATCTTTGTTGGGTTAATTTGCATATCATGCTGATTAGCCAATGGGAGGCGTATCGAAGGTACGGTCATATATACTTAAGATTTTATTTATTTCCATTATTGTATTACTAACTCAATTAAAAAAAATGGTTTCTCTAGCTAGAGTTTCCCTGATGCATGTTTAACTTAAAATAGGCTATTGTCAAACAACTTCATATGCACTATAAAAAACGTTATCACAATGTACTTTGATTTCCCACTTGATAGTTATGTAATTACTAGGGGCCTGTTGCACAAACAGATTCGTGCAATAGACCTTTCCTTCTCTTGGCTGCCGGCACAGGTTTTCCTCTGGCACCCAGGACCCAGGCCTTTGCTCCGGCTGGAGCCGCCTTCAGTCTTCCATTTTCGCTGCTCTGGCTCGCTTTCAGTCTTCCCTCCGGCGCTTGGATCCTACGTATGTAAATAAACTGCCATCTTTGTTGGCAGTTACTTTGCATATTGTGCTGATTAGCCAATGGGAGGCATAGTGAAGATACGGTCAATTACCATGTTTGTCTATTATTAGATAGGATGTGTACGTAGTTTGTTATGTAAATTCCCCTTTTGCACCTCCCTCCTGATAAGCATCTAAAGTTATCTCCAGTCATTAACTTTTACCTTTCCTACTAGAGAGGGGATGATGACCACTTCAAATTTATGTCCTCCCTTTAGGCAAATAGAGCTTTTCTTGTAATTGTTTCTTCTCAATTGCCTTCAGCTCAAAATAAGCTTATGCCAAAGTGGCATATTTTGAGGTGGCAAATTCTGTCTCTTTCAGTCATAATGCACTAGTCCTTATGTAGCCAAGGGTCTCCTTTAATACTATGTCCTCCTGTTTGCTCCTTCAGTTGTCACTTCTTCTACCTTCCCCTACTCCATAGGTTTATCCCAGAAGTGAGGGCCAGAATTGCTTTGTGATTTTCTTTCTTTAACCTTATTTTTTGTGTGGTTCTTTGAAATTACTCGAGGCTGTGATTGGTTTCTCAATCCAGTTTCATTATTGTGTTACCTTCCCTCTTCCAGACTAATATTCACTTTGATTAGAAAGAAGTGGTTTCTTGAATTGGTAGTACAAAATAGTCACAGGGATGTAAAATATAGCACAAGGACTATAGACCACAGTATTGCAATAACTTTATATGGTGCCAGGTGGGTACTAGACTTACTGGGGAAATTACTTTGTAAATTATATGTGTCTAACCACTATATCTATATGAAACCAATACAAAATAATATTGAATGTCAACTGTAATTGAAAAATTTCAAAAAGAAATTTATAAGAAAAGAAATAAGTGGTTTCAGCTGAAAGAACAAACATGGTTCTTGGCAGCCTCTCAGGACTGTGTATGTGTAGGAGGGAATAGTCCTGGTGGAATGTGAGGTCATTAAAATGTCTACTTGCTTTTCTTCAATTTTTTGAACTAAAGTTTAAAGCATGTGTAAAGTTGTGATTGTGTTTGCAGCAGTTCGGGGTGAAATAGGCAAGTTTAGGGAATTTTTGAAATTAAGGGGTCCATGGAAAAAGCACAGGACTACAGAGTTGCAAAAGGGTACATTTCCATAAGACAAGGAAATTGGGAGAGGCAGCAGTTACATTTCCATAAGACAGGGAAGTTGGAAGAGGCAGCAGTTACATTTCCATAAGATAAGGGAACTGGGAGTAGCAAAAGATCTATATTTACAAAATAAAGAAGGAGGAAGAAAGCCCAGAGGGAATAGGAGAACAATGAGGGAAGTGGGCCTCTCATGTCTCATGTGAGGTTTGACCTTTGAGCTTAGGAGTTACTATGGTGGCCAAATCAAAGGGGAATAGAGGTCAATAAGAGTGGATATTGAGGCACAAAAAAACTGCAGCCTTTATAAACCATGGAAAAAGGAACTCGGTGGGACTCTTTCCCCTCCCCACGTGGGAGTCTGTGCTGTGGGACTTTCCCCCTCCTCACATGGGTGTGTGTGCTTGTTCTTCAATACATTTCCACCTTTGCTATACCATCTTCTATATGTGGTTTCATTCTTCAACTCGACTAACAAAGAGCCTGGGGAAGCCATCCTACCCAGGGGTACACCGAATGTTCCAGTTCAAAAATCCCATATCAGTACTATGGGCTATAGTTTTCTATTCTTATTTCTTTGTCAATCCAATTACTTCTGCTTTCTATCCTTAGGGATTTTTGGTTCACTGATGTACCTTTTTTTTTTTTATTCTAGAGCTGCTAAGTGTTTTGATCTAATTAAATGGCTCTCTGCTTAGTTATTTCAAGAAATTTAGGATGGGACGAAAAGTAGATTACACCTTAATCTAACCTCTCAGATTATTTCTATCTTTCAATAGCAGTCAGTTATTATCAAACCAATTTTCTCTTCAGTCATACTGAAGAAATAATTTATCATTTCTGTTGCCTGCATTAACTCATTTTCATAGGGACTCATTTGCCCATATGCTTTAAACTCAAATACTGACAGCATGAAACCTGGTATTAGTTTAATGATCTGAGAAAATACAAACTGCATCAGAAAAAACATAGGTAAATTGTAAAGAATTGGTGGTTTACTATATGTTATGCCCAGATTTCAAGATTCCCAAGAAACCACATCAGGGAGCCATCCAATTCGATGCAAAAGCATAAGAATCTGTATTTCAAGCTAGCTTGAGCTCTCCATCCACCAGACTCACCGACACATCGGCTAGCCAAGTGGCCAAGAGAGCCAACCCCGCCCAGCGACCGGTTATATAGGGGGGGGTCGGAGTAAGGGGAGGAGAAAGGACTGTGCTCTGCCGATTGGCCAGGCACAAGCCGGATCCTGTTACACAGGATGTGGTCATATCTATGGCGCGCACTTCCCTTGATTGTCATTGGTTAGTTTAAAAATCCCGGGCGTGGCCAGCAGAGGCCTGGGCTTCCGGGAAGAAGGCCGCACGTGGCCCCAACATGGAGGATACAGGCAAGATGGAGGGCATAGCCCTCGCCCTTTCACCATATATATTGATCTCAGAGAGGAATGAAGAGAGAGAGCGAGATAGAAACATCAGTGATGAAAAAGTCATTGATCTGCTGCCTCCTGCACCTCCACACTGGGGGTCGAGCCTGCAACCCCATGTCTACCAGGAATGGAGCCATAACATCCTGGTTCATAGGTTGACACTCAACCACTGAGCCACACCAGCTGGACAATTTAAATGAGTTAGTTTTAGCTAAGATTATGTCATTAGGAATAAGCACATTTTAACTTTTTCAAGAAAAACTCTTGCCCTGGCTGGTGTGGCTCTATTGGAGCATCATTCCATGCACTGATAGGTCTTGGTTCTACTCCCAGCCAGGGCACATATCCAGATTGCAGATTCTATCTCTGGTCAGGGTGCATGTATGAGGCAACTGATAGATGTTTCTTTTGTTGCAGAAGACCAAAGAAAAACCATGCAACACTTTAAAGAAAAGGATGAACACTGTTTAATACGCCAGCAGACTCAGGGAATAACTTTCCAAATCTGAGTACCGAAACCTGCAGGGGGCTTCTTTTTTATCTCCCTGTGGTCTTTGTCCCACAAATATGGATTATGCTTCTGGTTCTTTTTGTGGGCCTTGCAAGAAGGCCCCCAGGTGTTGAGGGTCTCCAGGCCATATCTCATGGTTTGGCCTGGTGCCAGCGTTAATAACCCTCCCTCCAGGGCAGTGCACTGTTCACAGTTTTATGGCCTCTGTAAGAGGTTCTGCAAGACCAGTTTCTGGGAAGGAGGTAATGACTTAATTACAGGTTATCAAGAATGTACACTGAGCTTGCTGGCATGGATTCCAATTGCTAGCCCCCAAAATATCAGGTTTACATTGGAATTAGCCCTTTTTAGCCTTCTCGCTTCCTCAAATTTATGTCTCTCTCTCTCTCTCCCCCTCTCCCTTCCTCCAGACATCCAGATTGAGTTGAGGAGGAAAATAACAGTCCCCTTCTGTTCTCTCTCTCTTGCTTAACCCCATAGCCACAGATCTGCTTGTGTAATCTTTCTTGCTACACCTGGCAATGGCAGCTTAGTGGAAATTCCCCAGCAAAACCTGGAAGCCCTGAAAATGTATAAAAGGAAAGTAAGAACCTAAGCTGGGGCTCAGCTTTGGAAACTGATTCCCCTGAACCAGAGTGCTGGGGGTAGAAATAAAGTGCCTTTTCTTAATCTTCCAAGTGCCTGGTTGTCTGTCTTCCCGCTGCCTGGTAATTCTGCCATAACATAGTTACTAGTCTACAACTATCAGAAAATGAAGCCCCAGCAGAAGCCTGAAATTGTTAGGGACTTCCAGAGAAATACCAAGCCTGAGAAATATGATTTTGCTCATCCTTCATTCATTCCCAGAAGTGTGGTCATGAAGTGTGCACATCTCAAAGTGTTGAAAGCTTCAGGCATGGGATCATTGTCTATGTCCCTCTCATGGCCTCTTCCACTGCCCTCAATGTCATTGCCTATGGAAGATAGTGCCCAAGGGCAGTCCCTTTGGAGAACAGTCAGGATTAGGTAAGTCAAGAAATATTCTGTGGGCTTGAGCAGAAATCCTTTGCTGCTCATGTCCCTGTGTTTTTCTGGATCAATGAGCACCATATGCTTTTGGCCTCTTCTTCTTTTCCAGGCAGCTAATGTCACTATTGACAGACCTTACTCCACAGCACGTCAGAGGCCTCTTATTAGACTGGAGTTTGCTTTGGGTTAATAAACATCTCTGGGATTACAAAAGTCCCCAGGAGGGTCAAAAGTATTGGTCAGCAATGCCTGAGCTCAGCAAAGCTTAGACTAAGTCAGGTGATTTTTATCGTTGACTTCAGTTGGAGACTGGAAATCGTGACAGAGGGATGGTGTGTTAGTTTGTTAGGGCTGTTGTAATAAAGTACCACAAACTGGGAGACATGCACAACAAAAATTTCTTCATTTTAAAATATATTTTTATTGTTTTGGGGTTGTTTTTTAAGAGAAACGGAGAGGGGGAGAGAGAGAAACATCAATGTGAGAGAGAACATTGACCGGCTGCCTCCCACACTCACCCTGACCGGGGATTGAGCCTGCAACCTGGGCATGTACCCTGACCAGGAATCAAACCACCAACTGTTTGGTGCACAGGATGATACTTAACTGAGTCATACAACAAAAATGTATTGTCTCATTGTTCTGGACGCCAAAAGTCCAAGATGAAGGTGTCAGCAGAGTTCGTCTTTTCTGAGGGCTCTGAAGGGGAATCTGGTCCATGCCTCCTCCTGAGCTTCTAGTGCAGTGATGGCGAAACTTTTGAGCTTGGCATGTCAGCATTTTGAAAAACCCTAATGCCGGAAGCCCGTCCATCCTCGCTGCTTGACACAGTCGCTGCAGGGAAGAAACATCAGCACAGCATATGTTTCAAGGGACCTGGTGTTTATGGCATACTGTTCTTAATATGTTTGCTCCCCTTCTTAGCGCTATGTGTTTTAACCAAGGTCACCTCTCCGAGAAAGGTTGTTTCCCCAGGTGGGGATTTTTCCCTGGAGTTAGGGATTAACAGGACTAAGGAAGGGAATAAAACCCCTTAACTAAGTGCCAGGTGGGTAATCAATCACTTTAACTATGAACAATCACGCTTAAACTACATAATCTTTACTTAGGATTATCTCCTTTAGTTACTTCCTTGTAGCTTAACAGAACAATAGAGTATTGACTGGAATGGAGATAACAAATGCCCTAACCATTGGAATAGAATGGGTAGGATTAAAATCAACTGGTATAAATACAGATGTAAAGGAGAATAAAGACAGAACCTGGCTGGAGAACCTGGCTAGAACCTGGCTAGAGAACCTCGCTAGGCTGTTGATCAACTGAGTGCTGTCTCCGTGTCATTCCTTCTTCGCAAACTCCATCCACACTTTTTGGAATCCCTTGACCTGCTGGGATTGTACCCCAATAATTGGCACCCGAACGGGGACTCCCCTAGTTAAGCCCCCACCCCCACCCCCGCACTTAGGATGGATAGGTGCTGCAGACCCCCCTATAGAGGATAAGTAGGGTAATAGGGTAGATAGTACAGAACCTAGATTGAGAAGATGAGCCATACTCACTCTAAAGAAAGAAGACTCTATATTGATCTCTTAACACACATGTTTGCTACCAGAGGAGTTAAGGTTACTCCCAGTCCGACAGAACATTTTATTTATTATTACTATTTTTTTAAATTTAATTTTGTTTTATTTCTTAAAGTATTACAAAGAGTATTACACATGTCTCCTTTTCCCCCGCCTTGATATTTCCCCGGCCTCCCCCACCCCCCAGTGTCTTGTGTCCATTGGGTATTCTTATATGCGTGCATACAAGTCCTTCTGTTGATCTCTTACACCCCACAACCATCTCCAGGCTTCCCACTGTTGATTGACAGTCTGTTCAATGCTGCTCTGCCTTTGTATCTATTTTTGTTCATCAGTTTATAATGGTCTCTATTATCTATAAATGAGTGAGATCATGTGGTACTTTTCTAGGCTTCCAAGGGGCCGTCTCAGCATCACAGGGGCCGACTCAGCATTGCAGGGGCTGTCCTAGCCTCACAGGGGCCATATCAACCTCACAGGGGCCGTTTCAACTTCACCGGGGCCATCGCAGCCTCACTGGGGCCGTCCCAGCCTCACGGGGGCCGTCTCAACCTCACCGGGGCCATTTCAACCTCACTGGGGCCATCGCAGCCTCACCGGGGCCGTTTCAGCCTCACGGGGGCCATCCCAGCCTCACGGGGGCCATTGAAACCTCCCGTGGGCCGTCCCAACCTCACCGGGGCCGTCTTGGCCTCACAGGGACCGGCTCGGGCTCACAGGGGCTGTCTTAGCAACACGAAGTTTGGCTTTCTGTCTTTTGTTGGGCGGCTCCTTGCTGGACAAAATCTCCAGGCGTTCTTGCTGGCTGAATTTCTGGTATGCTTGCTTGTATTTTGTTTTCTACTAAATGCACAGACTGCTTATCTGCCATCTCCCGGCATCCCATATGAGACTGGATCTGGTGGACCTGTTTATGTGTTTGCTGGTACAGCAGTTCCATGTTGCCGGGCCAGCCGGGTCCGGTTCTGGCTTCCTCCAAACCTGATTCTGCTCCTTGAGTATGTCCCTTATGGGTGTGAGGAGTTGAAATCTGCAGTTTGTTGGGTTATGCTGTAAAAGCGCCGGTGGTTCCTTTTGTGCCTCTGACACAGCTTGGGCAGGGATGTAAATTGAGTAGGGTGGGGTTTCAGGGAGTCACCAGGGCAGACCAAACAGCAATGGCGTCTCCGAGTCTCCGTGTCCCCGAGTGCTGGCGAGCAGGTCTGCGAGAAAGCCACTCTTGCTTTCCAACCCACTGCAAGGCCATCCCGCCTCTCCCCGTAGGGGTCTGGGACCTCAGAATCCCACCCCAAACAAGCTCATTGGATTCAAGAGTTTATAACCCCTTTCAATTGAATAAAAACCTCGAATCCAGTTGCAGCCCGCCTGGCACGTGACTCCATACCTCTGTTCTTGGCACCTCTGTATATCCTACTCAGTCTCAATGCTCTTCTTTCTTTCCTTCCAGTTGTAGAACTTCCATTGGGCCAGCTTTCCCATGTTTCTGAATGATAGCTGTTTTGTCTTATAGTTGGTATTTTCAATGTTGTGGGAGGCAGCAAGCACAGGTCTGTACCTTACACCGCCATTTTGGTTCTCCAGACAGAACATTTTATACAAGAACTCAGTTCATGGTTTCCTGAGGAAGGAACTGTTAATTTAGAAACTTGGACTGAAGTAGGAGAGCAATGAAAGACTTATTACAGATTCCATAGATCTGAGAAAGTCCTGGCAGATACCCTTTCCCTCTGGAATTTAATTTGTGACACCTTGGCACCAGAGACAGAAACCGTTGAACTTTCTCAAACTTTAAATAGTCCTTTGGCTCCACCTAGAGAGGACACATCATTATTGTCTCTAGTTCAACCTAAGAGCAATTTAGCTATCCCTACTGATCAGAAGGAGAATAAATATCATAAACATGACCCTTGGTCCTTTCCAGTCAGTAGAGAGGAGAAAAGCTCTCCCATTCAAAACAGGCTCCCTAAATGAGAAAGGAAACCTAAACCAGGTCCTCCAGCTCCTATGAGCTCCATGTCTAAGTTTCAAAGGGCAATAAGAGAAGCTGCAGCTAGTGGAGATCTTGAATTCTCAGTCGTGTATGAGAGTGAGTAGGACAAAAACCCCACCTGGGAGCCTATACCTTACAAAATACTTAAAGAATTAAAATTGGCCTGCTTTGAATATGGACCTATAGCTCCTTACACACAAGCCTTGGTAGAAGCCCTAGCCAGTAAATGGATGACTCCTTATGATTGGTCACAGGTTTGTAATCAGGAGGCGATTACTTATTATGGAAAACTGAATATGATGATCTTGCTAAGAGAGCTGTAGCCAGTAGCAAAAATTCCAGAGGAGGAATAACCCTAGACATGATATTTGGAGAAAGTGATTTTATCACGGTTCAGGAGCAAATGTATATGCCCAAAGAGGCACTTATTAAAGTAACCAGTTGTGCAGTAAATGCCTGGAAATCCCTACCTTGTACAGTAGGAAAAACAAACATCCTTACAGAGGTTAAACAGAAGGTTAAGGAACCGTATCAGGATTTCCTTCCTCACCTCATACAGGCAGTCAAGAGAGTCATCACTAATGAAGAGGCAGCCGATATTCTAATCAAGCACCTGGCTTTTGAAAATGATAGTAATACCTGTCAGGCTTTATTAAGGCCAATTCGCAGAATGGGAACTATAAATGATTTTATAAAACAGTGTGCTGATGTAAGTCCAGCATTTATACAGGCTGTAGCTATAGCTGCAGGGGGAGATATACCCTCAAGGGGGAGACATACCCTCAGTATGTACAGGGCATAGGACAAGCCAGCAATAATACAGGTAATGAAAGAAATATGAACTGGTACTCTTGTGGCTTATCTGGGCACTTTAGCAGAGAATGCCCAAATAAAAATAATAATACTCAGGCCAGATGGCAAGCTCCTCAACAGCCTGGAAATACAGCAGGGAATAATATTAATCCTGCAAAAACTGTTTGTCCCCGATGTCAGAAAGGATTCCATTGGGCAAAGGAATGTAGATCAAAATACCATAAAAATGGTTGGCCTTTAAATTCTACAAACTGCTCCCAAGGAGGTTCTGTCCCATCATCTCAATTGGGAAACTTGAGAGGGGGCCAGCCCCAGGCCCCTGCAATAATAGGGGCATCAACCCTCAACCCCTCTGCTGCAAATTTCAATCAGTCAGTGACCTCTTCAGGGCAACCCCAGGCAGTGCAGGATGGACCTCCATTCAATCACCCACGCAATACTAACCCCAGAGTCGCCAGTAGCAGCCATTCCTACAGGAGTGTCTGGGCCGCTGCCTGAGGAAACCGTAGGTTTAATATTAGGACTGAGCTCCACCTCGTTACAGGGGATCTTAGTCATCCCAGGAGTTGTTGATGCAGACTACACAGGAGAAATACAGATTTTACTTTCCCCACCCACCACAACTATACAGATTCAGCGCAACCAGAGAATTGCCCAATTACTCCTGTTACCAATACAAAAATAGGGACAGCTGCTACCCAGGAAGCCAGAGGGGCCAGAGGCTTTGGATCTAGGGATGCACCATTTTGGATACAAGAAATCCATGCTGCTAGACCTACAAAAATTTTACAAATTCAGGGAAAACCAATTGAAGGTCTGTTGGATACAGGAGCAGATGTTTCCTGCATATCAGGGAAGGATTGGCCCTCTTCGTGGCCCATGCATACCACCTCCACTTCCCTAGTAGGACTAGGCAAGGCATCTAATGTAAAAAAAAGAGTTCTCAGATTTTAAGTTGGGCTGATGAAGATCAACATTCAGGAACATTCTGTCCCTATATAATTACGACTATCCCCTTTATATTATGGGGAAGAGATATCTTGTCTCAAATGGGAATTCTGTTATATAGCCCCAGTGATAGAATAACATCACAGAAGCTAGACATGGGATTTAATCCTGAAAAGGGATTACGAAAAGAAAGTAATACCTCACACTCCTCGATAGGATTTATAATTGGGGACATTGCCCTTAGGACTGCTGATCCCATAGTCTGGAAATCATCACAACCAGTATGGGTTGAGCAATGGCCCTTAACATCTGAGAAAATATCAGCAGCCGGACAATTAATTGATCAGCAATTAACAGAGGGACATATAGAGCCATCAAATAGTCCCTGGAACACACCCATATTTGTAATAAGAAAGAAATCAGGCAAGTGGAGACTTTTGCAAGATCTTAGAGCCATAAATGCCACCATGGAAGATATGGGCTCCTTACAACCTGGATTGCCCTCCCCTGTGGCAATTCCACGGGAGTATTGTGTTGTTGTTATTGACTTACAGGATTGTTTTTTCACTATACCTCTTTACCTGGCTGATTGTCAAAGATTTGCATTCAGCATACCATCAGAAAACTTTAAACAGCCTTATCAGAGATATCAATGGAAGGTTCTCTGACAAGGGATGAAAAGTAGTCTTACATTATGTCAAAAGTTTGTATATTAGGCATTGCAAGTTATTAGAAAGAAAATTTCAGATCTATATCTTATTCATTATATGGATGATATTTTACTAGCTCATAAAGATCGGGTTACTTTACAGGAAATTCTTACTCAGACCGTCCTTGCTTTAGAAGAACATGGTCTAAAAATAGCCCCAGAAAAGATTCAGACTGAACCTTCTTTTTCCTACTTAGGCAGAATATTACATACCTCTACTATCACCCATCAGCCTTTACAACTAAAAAAGATCATTTAAACACATTAAATGATTATCAGAAACTATTAGGTGATATTAATTGGGTCAGGTCATATCTAAAATTAACCACCCTTGACTTAAAACCTCTATTTGACATTTGAAAGGGAGATTCTAACCCTAAGTCTCCCCGACAATTAACTGTAGAAGGAAAAAAGGCTATAGCAAAAATAGAACAGGCCATCAATAAACAGCAACTACAGTATCTAGATTATTCCAAATCTTGGACCTTAATTATTCTAGCCACTAAATATACTCCTACATGATGCTTATGGCAGGAAGGACCATTACAATGGATACATTTACCTGTCACTCCTAGGAAGATTGTACCATCCTATCCCTCCCTAGTGGCCACTCTCATTATCAAAGGTAGACGACGCAGTATTGAATTCTTTGAAAGAGAATAATAATACCTTATAAAAGAGATAATAATACTGAGATATTATTACTGAGATAATAATACCTTATAAGAGATATTATTAATGAGGTAACACCTTATAAAAGAGAACAATTAGACACACTATTACCATTTGAAGAAGAGTGGCAAATAGCTATAGGTAACTTCCCAGGACAAATTTTACATCATTTGCCAAGATCACTTATATTGCAATTTCTCTCTCTACATCCGTTTATATTTCCTATTAAATGTTCAAAAGAGGCATTATCACCTCCTGCCTCCTTAGTATTCACAGATGGTTCCTCTAATGGAAGGGCAGTAACAATCATTGACTCAATAACCCATGTTCAGCAAACCCTAGATACGTCAGCCCAGAGAACAGAGCTTTTGGCAGTCATTTATGCTTTTGAACAATTGCAACAGGTTCCCTTTAACTTGTACACTGACTCTCAATATATAGTTAAATTATTTCCTCATATTGAGACTGCCTCTCTCCCACAAGGAAGAACAGTCATTTTCTCTTTTATTTTGTGTGTGTGGCTGTTTTCTTTCTGAGCTTTTTCTTTCTTCTTTTTACACCAGGCCCTTTAGCATTTCTTGCACTGCTGGCTTGGTGGTGATAAACTCCCTTCAACTTTTTTTGTCTGTGAAGCTTCTTATTTCCCCTTCAAATTTGAATGATAGCCTTGCTGGATAGAGTATTCTTGGATTCAGTCCTTTGCTTTGCATCACTTTGTAAATTTCTGTCCATTCTTTTCTGGCCTGATGTGTTTCTGTTGAGAAATCATTTGATAATCTAATGGGAGATCCCTTGTATGTAACTTTCCTTCTCTCTCTTGAAGCCTGTAAGATTCTCTCTTTGTCCTGAACATTTGCCATGGTAATTATGATGTGTCTTGGTGTGGGTCTTTTTGGGTTTACCTTGTTTGGGACTCTCTGTGCTTGTGTGACTTTTTTCTTCCCCACCTCAGGGAAGTTTTCTGATATTATTTCTTCGAATAGTTTTTCTAATCCATGTTCATCTTTCTGTTGTTCTGGCACCCCTATTATTCCTCTGTTGTTTCGCTTCATGTTTTCCCAAAGCTCCCTTAGGCTCTCCTCCTGTCTTTTAATTTTTTTCTCCAATTGCCATACAGTTTGGGTGTGTTTTGCTCCCTTGTCTTCTAATTCACTAATTCGGTCCTCTGCTTCTCCTAGTCTACTGTTGATGCTTTCAATGGTGTTTTTTATTGCAGCTATATCGCTCTTCATTTCTTGTTGGGTCTTACATAAGTTATTGATTTTTTCATCTGTTTCTTCTTGCTTCTTGCATAAGTAGTTGATTTTTTCATCTGTTTCTTCTTGCTTCTTACATAAGTTGTTGACTTTTTCCTCCATCCGGTGTATGCACTCTAGGACCCTTATTCTGAATTCTTTTTCTGTCATGTTGCATGCCTCTGTATCACTTAGCTGCTTTTCTGGCGAGTCCTCCTTTTCTTTCCTTTGGGGGTTTCTTTGCCTACCCATGTTTGATCTCACTGACATATCTAGATGTTGAGTCGTTTAGTGGCTGTTCCCTGGGTAGCAGTGGCTCCTTGGGCTGTGGTGGCTGCTCGGACGTTGCGGTAGCAGCTGCTTCTCAGTTGGCAGGAGCTCCTCTGGTGGGTGCTGTTCACAGCTGTGGTGGCTCTTCTGGTTGGTGGGGGGAGGCTTCACGTACAGCTGCTGTTCCTCAGACAGAGGGTGTGGTGATCAGGAGGCCGCTGTTGCTTGGATCTGCTGCGTTGATTTAAGGGCACATAATACAACACAACAAGGCACAACGTACCAGGCACTGAACACAGGTATATTCACGATATTAATAACCCCAAATAAATGTGACCACCCGAATTAAGAGAATTAGGGGATAAGGAAGAAAGAAGAGAAGATAAAAGAGAGCAAAGAAAAGAAAAATAAGGAAAAAAACAAACAAAAAAGGAGTGCAAAAATGGAATTGGGAAAAAAGAGGGGGAAAAAAAGAAAAAAAAAGAGCGAAAAGAGAGAATGAAGTAGAAGAGGGAGGGGAAGAGAGTATTGGTGTGAGGAGCAAACTCCGGTAGAACTGCCACTAATCCCAACAAATTCCAGCAACAGATCCCTGGAGATGAATGTAAACTACAAACCACCAATAATATCAAGAGGGGCAAAGGAAAACAGAAGCACAAAAATAACCGGGGGGGGGGGGGGGGGGGAGAGGGAGGGGAGGGAAGGGAAAAGCCAGCAGAAAAAAATAAAAAGAAAAAGCAAAACAACCTCACAACCAGTCCTAAAAAAGAAAAAGAAAAAACCACAAAACAAAACAAACAAACAAATAAAAAAAACCCCAATATATTCAACAATCAAGCAAATAGCAAGAAAACAATAGAAAGATAAGAGCAAAAAATGTTTGGATAGTGAAGAAGGATAAAGGATAGGTGTATAAGGATTTAGAGCAGTGGATTGGAAATAGGATATATAAGTAGGGTGGAATTAGACAGCGGGTAAAAAGATGGAATGGGGAAAATCTAAAGCAGGAATAGGGTAAGAGAAACAGGACACCAAAAGGGGAAAAGTGAGGAAGAGGGTTTTAGCAAAGAGGTGAAATTGAGATAGGGAAAATTGATGCTAAAGGAACGATGAAAATAGAATGGAGAACACTAATCCCAAAAGAAAATAAAGAGAAAATAAAATGGCACTTTAAAAAATGGTAAAATGGTAATAGTAATAATACTGGTTAAAAATAAAAATGTAGTAATTAAAAGGGTAAAATAAGGTGATGGAAAAAGAAGAAAAAAAATTGGTTTCTTAGTAAAAAGGCAAAAAAAGAAAAAAAAGAAAAAATTTGCAGTAGTGAACGTCTTTCGGTTCTTCTACTCTTCAGCCTGGTTCGCCTTAGTCCTGCCAGGTATTCAGGAGAGTGTTGAATTTCCCTGTGTTACACTGTTCCTCCGTGTTGTAAATCACAGTCCTGATTTTAAAGCAGGCCGTATTTGTGATCCAGACTGCCTTAATTTGTATTCACCTAAGAGTCAGTTTGTGGCTCAGCCTCTGGGTGGCAGCGTTTTTGGGGTGGCCTCTGAGGCTATACGGCTTCTCTATCCAGCAGTAAGGGTTTATGTTCTCTATTGCACTTAAAACTGGTTTGGGGAGGTCAACTGCCCAGAGCTGGTTTTTTAATCGTTACCTTGCTCTGTGTTGTTGGTGGGACTGAAAGTCCCTCTATAGGCCAGACCCTGGTAACTCCCAGGGACTAATCAGCTTGTTTTAATCCTTTATCTCATACAGGGTGGAATCTGGGTGTGGCTGTGCTCCTTGCCTGGGGGGCTGGGGGAAGGAATTCCACCCTCTGGAGAGAATGGCTGCCCCAGTCCTGGGCCCAGGGGTGTCTCAGCACTCAATTCGCTGCCACCTCCCCCCGGCTCCCCCTCTCTCCTCAGCCTCTCCCCAGATTCCACTCGTCGGCACCTTCTCCCTCTCTTCAGAACAGGTGAGTGTCTGTATCCGAACTGTCCTATGAGCAGGGTTCAGTGAAAACAAACAAAGAAACGAACGCAGGCCGGCCGCGGAAACGCTCCTCTCTTATCAGCACTGCATGATCTGGGAAACGCTCCTCTCTTACAGGCACTGCATGATCTGGTCAGTTCCTCAGGGTTCCCCCTTTAGGCTCAGTCATCCACAATCACAAATCCAAATCTCAAATCTCCCAGAGCCAGCAAACCCGTGGAACTCCTTTCCCCAGTCAGAGGCTGTGTCTGTCCCAAGAGCCGTGGCTGTCTGCCACGAGGTCTCCCTCCGACCCTCTGGGCTCAGAGGTCTGGCAAACTTTCCTGCCCAGATCTCTGGTTTTTTACCTTTCCAGGGGAGCTCTCCCCTTCCCGGCTGCAAACCGTCTCACCAGCTGAGTAATTTCGCCAATTCGGGGTGCGTGTTATTAGTTTCAGCTGCTTACTCCTTTTGCTCTGGGACAAGACCTGGGACGCGTCTGCCTATATCACCGCCATCCATTTTCTCTTTGTAAACTCAGCTACAGACTTACATTCATAAACAAGAAAAGGCTTTCTATATTGGGCATATTAGAGCTCATTCCTGCCTACCAGGATCCTTAAGCGAAGGAAATTATCAGGCAGATTTAATAACTCGCCCAGTAGTTTGTACAGCTCTAGAAGAAGCCGGGCGGTCTCATGCCATTCACCATCAAAATGCTTCTGCTCTCCGTCTGTATTATTGCATATTTAGAGAAGCTGCTCAAAGTATTGTGCGTGACTGCGGCCATTGTCCTACTCATTTTCCTAGCCCTGCTACTGGAGTTAATCCAAGAGGACTTAGACCTTGTGACTTATGGCAGATGGATATTACTCATGTCCCATCTTTTGGCAAACTTTGCTATGTGCATGTTTGTATTATTACCTTTTCTCAATATATACACCCTTTCTCATGTTATCCTCACTTCTGCACATACAGGAGAAGCCTTTAAAGATGTAAGTCAACATTTATTCCAATGTTTTTCCTGCCTAGGAATACCAAGGGCACTTAAAACAGACAATGGGCCTGCCTATACCTCTAGAGCTTTTAAAAACTTCTGCTCTACATTTGGCATCGCACATACTACAGGAATACCTTACAATCCTCAAGGTCAAGCAATAGTAGAAAGGGCTCACCAAACTTTAAAAACACAAATTAAAAAATTACAAGAAAATGAGTTTAAATATTCCTCTCCTCATCATGTTCTACAACATACTCTATTTGTAATTAATATACTAAATGTAGATTCTGAGGGAAATTCCCCGATATATAGACATTGGAACCCTGATCTAACTAAACCTAAAGCCCTTGTCAAATGGAGAGACTTGCTTACAGGAGCCTGGAAGGGACCTGATGTACTTTTAACTGGGGGAGAGGATATGCTTGTATATTTCCACAGGACGCAGACTCACCTGTGTGAATTCCAGACCGTCTAGTCCGACCTTATGTCTCACTGCCCTCCGTGTCCACTTCACCCTCCTCCTCCCAGGTATCATCCATATCGGCCAACCCAGAGGGCACAGTTGACTCCTCCCCAGACACCGACACCACCATCAAGTGCGACCCTGATGGACCCTTCGATCCAGCCCTTCAGTGCGCTGACACTTCAGGAAGCCCGTAGCCAGCGATGCCACCTGCTAGCCAGATCAACAAGGACAACCAAACCACCGACTTGGGGACAGCTGTAATCCTTGACTGAAGAGGCCAGCAACCTTCTACAGGAACAAGGCTCTGTGTGCACTCCATCCACTATGTTTATTGCTATGCTCGCTATCATTGCTTGTCAGTCTTCTTCCAAGTCTTAAACAACCCAATCCGAGAGGTGGCCGCTGATTTACACATGCTATCATTTAAAAAATAAAAAAGGCGGAATTTGCCGGAAGCCAGTCCATCCTTGCTGTTTGAAACAGTCCCTGCAGGGAAGAAACATCTGCACAGCATATGTTTCAAGGGACCTGGCATATATGGCATACTGTTCTTAATATGTTTGCTCCCCTTCTTAGCACTATGTGTTTTAATCAAGGTTACCTCTCCAAGAAAGGTTGTTTCCCCAGGTGGGGATTTTTCCCTGGAGTTAGGGATTAACAGGACTAAGGAAGGGAATAAAACCCCTTAACTAAGTGCCAGGCGGGTAATTAATCACTTTGACTATGAAGGATCACGCTTAAACTACATAATCTTTACTTAGGATAATCTCCTTTAGTTACTTCCTTGTAGCTTAACAGAACAATAGAGTATTGACCTTGGAATGGAGATAACAAATGCCCTAACCTTTGGAATAGAATGGATAGGATTAAAATCAACTGGTATAAATACAGATGTAAAGGAGAATAAAGACAGAACTTGGCTGGAGAACCTGGCTAGAGAACCTGGCTAGGCTGCTGATCAACTGAGCGCTGTCTCCATGTCATTCCTTTTTCACCAACTCCATCCTCACCTTTGGGAACCCCTGGACCTGCTGGGGTTGGACAACAACACCCTAACTTAGCTCTGGTGTCGTGTCACATATAGAAATTTTTTGATATTTGCAACCATAGGAAAACAAAGATTTATATTTTCAATATTTATGTTATATATTTTAATGCCATTTAACAAAGAAAAATCAACCCAAAAAATGAGTTCGCTTGTCACCTCTGACACGTGTGTCATTGGTTCGCCATCACTGTTCTAGTAGGTTGATGTACCATCAACCAGATCTCTGCCTCTTTCTGCACGTGGCATTTTTTTTTTTTTCTGTTTGAGTATCTGTGTCCAAATTTCCCCTTTTTATAAGGATACCTTCATATTGGATTAAGGTCCACCCCAATGACCTTACCATAGCTGTTTACATTTGCAATGGCCTTATTTCAAAATAAGGTCACATTCTGAGGAACTGGGAGCTAGGACTTCAACATATAAATTTTGGGGATACAATTCACCCCAAAATAAATGGAAAGCTTGAGAGGAGTGAGAGTGGAGGAAGAAGTGACATGCAGAAGCTCATATCAGACTGTCGCTCTTTCTTGACCTTTGTTTTCTATCCCCAGCATCTCTGTTATGACTAAGTGAGGATTCCCCTCTTCCAATTTTTAGAAACTTATATTTTTTCCCTGAGAACTGGTGGGGATCTTTTTCTATTGCCTGTTTTTTAAAAATGGTTTGAGTCCTGGCTGGTGTGGCTCAGTTGGTTGAGCTTTGTCCCAAGCACTGAGAGGTCACCAGTTTGATTCTCGGTCAGGTGAAATGCCCAGGTTGTGGGTTTGATCCCCATTAGGGGGCATGCAGGAGGCAGTAGATCAATGTTTGACTCTACATTGATGTTTCTCTCTCTCTCTCTCTTTCACTCTCCCCCTCTTTCTTCCTCTTACTGTAGAAATAAATTTTAAAAAATGGTTTGATAGGTATGGTCCCTCCTCCACCCCAGCCCTCTCAAAATACTTTGAAGTGATTTGACAACTGAGATCAGGACTCAAGTTTCTGCTCTTTCATTTTCGTTTCTGTTCTCCTTTTTCTTTCCTCTCTACCCAGTGCTAAATGTGCAATAGGAACTTGATCACATTTTTTTTTACTTCAATTGAATTCAGATGACCAGCCCACTGCCCCCAGAACAAAATGGAGATCCATGTGGTGGAGTAAGTTACCATAGTTTATTAATATTTGTGAACAATACATTTTCCAGAGGACAGCATTATAAATATTAATATTAGAATCAGTGGAAATAATGAGTACAGATCAAATGTTTTTAAAGTGACAATTTCTCAGAAGTGTATATTTTCAGGTCATTGAAGATTATAAGCAATTGGTTTGGACAATACTTTTTATTTTTTAAAAAGTATTTTGTGGACAAATACTTTTTAAAGACCTCTCTTGCCCTGTGAAAGTGACCCAATATAAATGAATAAAATATATTGCTTTAGTGAATTGAAAATAGATATATTTCTCTTGCAGAATTCTAATAATCTTCTTATTCACTTTGAAAACCTTTGAGTAAAATTACCAGTGATCTTTGGAACTTGCTACATTGAAATTGACACAGTTATCCCAGACATACTTTAAAAATTTTATAAAGCTTTTTACAGTATGTTATTAAAATCCTTCTTTTAAAATAGTTATCTTTGGACCATCTTACAATACAGGGTTTTATATGTGTATGTTGATAGTCTCAAACCATTTTGCATAATGGTGGTTGTATGATACATGGGAGCAGGAGTGATAGGCAGTAAGTGTGATCACCAATTATGTTGAAGTTCTTTCCCTTTGAAGAGTGCAAGAGAAAACTAGCAGTTATCCATCCCTAAAGCTGGGTAAAATGAATAAAAAGTGATGAAAACCCACAACCACCAAATCATTATGAGTTGCTGACAATTTAATTATTTAATTTCAAACTATTATTTCAACAGATTTAAACATTTTTTTCTTCAACTTAGCTAAGTCAAAGTCACTTCTCTTATACAGAAGTTAAGCCCATCGCTACTTCATCTGAGGATAGTAAAACCCTTTTCACTTCCACGTGTGGGGGAAGCACCCAGCAAAAGATCATGGTACACACGCAGGGAAAAATAAGTGCAGGCGCTCTCTGAAGTCAGTATTCATCATTGAATGGATATTCAGGATGACGAGACAACCTGCCAAAACAAGGGAAAAACTTTCATTCCAAAGTCACACAGCTGTATGTGTTACTAGCATCTTCTGACAATTTCAGCGGCCACTCCCTCTCTCTGTTAATCATTCCTTAGGTTTCTTACCCATCTCCTCCCAGTTTTTATCAAGCCAGCACTTTTACTAAAGCCCTGTAGGTTTCAGTGTGTGTGTTTGGGCATGGAGGGGGCTGGTTGCCTCTACACCAACATTTTGCTCAGAACCAAAACACAGGTGAGAGAAGCCTGCCTCTTTCCAACTCCTCCCTCCCTTCTGCTGTCCTGATAGAGGAACAACATAGGCACTTCTCTTCACAGCTCTGTCACCAAGCAAGGTCACCCTCTTCTCAGTACAGTGCTTTCTCCCCCTTCTCACTAGGCCTCCTGAGAGTTGATAGTTTGAGATCTAGAAGGTGATGACCAGCAAAGGAAGTTTCTGCTCTAATGATGACGGTGATGATGTTGAACCTGTCTCTTAAATAGCAATAGCATAGTACTCATACAAGTACTATGAGCTTTCAATTAAAATATACATGGACACAGGCTATAGGGTCGTGAAGGCCTGGGGCAGGGGCCAGAGTAGGATAGAAGAGATTAATGGGGGAGAAAGGGGACATATGTAATACTTTCAATAATAAAGATTAATTTAAAAAATTAAAATATAAATTAAAATAAAATACAAATTAAATTAAAACAGAAAAAGGCTGTGAAATCCAGTCAAGAATAAACTAGATGAAAAACAAAAAAGACTCATGGCCCACCGTGCCTAAATACAATTTTTTGACTCACAGGGCCTAATATTTGTTTCTCCTTGAGATTTTTCTATTCCTGGTATGATGACTTATTTTTTCAGTGTTTCTAGAATTAGCTATTAAACATTTCAAATGTGAAAATAGTTAATTTTACCAACTAATTGTCTATAAAAATAATCAGTACTTGGTGGACTGACTACATCCTACTATCTCTTCCTAATTTAATATTTATTCAATAGAAACCATTTATTTTCAGAAGCTATTAATGAACCTACATGCTTTTTTATTTCTGAATTTGTTTATTCCTTCATTTTTGCAGTTAGATGTCAAAATATTTTTCCCTGGAAAATTCACAGTAGGAAGCTATTTTATTCATTGAGAAATAGATTCAGAAATTTGATATTAATACAGTCAAAGCAGTTTTTGACTCTTGAAATACTTGGGGTCCAAAGTATCCAAAGTATATGAATTATTTTTATGAGCAGTTATATTGCTCACTTAAAGAGAAGATGACTATTCAGGTGATCTGAAGAACAGGAAATATTAATAAAGAATGATTAAGAAGAAAAAATCGTGTGTATGTATATACATACCATGTGTGTGTATTCACTTTTTATTTTCAAGGACCAATAATATTAGGGAATAAAGGGCTACCTCATTAAATAACCAAATCTGGCAACATTTGAAGAAGTGTTAGGAATTTTACTTATAGATGGATGGAGTTAGAATGGTGGAACTAGAAGTTTCAAATCTTATAGGTGAGCATTCATCTAAAACTAATTTCTTGATTAGTCAAAGAACATATATACATAGCCCATGGATACAGACAACAGTATGGTGATTGCCAGAGAGAGGAGGAGGGGTGGTCTGATCTGGGTAGGTGTGGGTAAAGGGGGGAATCGGTACATCTGTAATAGTGTCAACAATAAATAAAATAAAACTAGTTTCTTGGCTCTCAACTTGATGCTCTTTCTACTACACTCCCATGTATCTGTCTCAGGAAGTATTTTTTATTGATTCGTGCATCACTTTGATTTTTAGGAAGAAATACATATGGTATTTGAATAATTGTGGTGTGATTGTATTAATTTGAATTGTATTATTTATACACTATGACTAAATTCTTCTTAAGGTCTTTAGCCTGCTATGCCTTAACCTGTCATAGGATGTGATATAAATGCCAGAAATCCTCTTTTAAATAAAAATGTAGATTTACAGGGAGTTCCTAGAATGAATGTAATTTACCCAGACCAATTTCATATTCAGAATATACTGCCCAGTGGCCTTTAGCCTTGTGCTTTCTGTGGACATAGGTCCAGGTTCATAAGAGCCCACTTGGTGATGCTTTTCAATCTAACACCGCTGGGTGGTACCTGACTAAGGATCCCCCAGAACTCACTTGTCCAGACGCACTATGCGGACATTTGCATTCAAGGCTTCGATGCTCTTCATTTCTTCTTCAGTGAGAGAAAAGTCAAAGATCTGAAATAACAGAAATAGAAGACAGACATTTATAAAGATAGAAAATGGGTCAAGCTTGGGATTATGGAGTGGTACCAGCAATTGGAAACTTTCTAAGATTTATGAACATCTTTGAAAATGTCTAAGAGGAGTTGGTCTAGTGCTGGGGGTCCACCTAATGGAAGTGGAGCAGGAATTCTCTTCTGCACTTTGTCTTAAGATAATTCTGTTAGGGATATCTTACAAGAAATTTTAAATGCTGTGAAACAATGTATGTTCAGGACATCTGAAGAATTCTTATTAATTCTGGTTAAGACGCTGAACTTTTGATTCTGGACTTGAGCCTGTGTACATTTAAACAATATTCCCTTATCTCTAAATTTGCTTTTCTACTTTCAAAAAACGTTTGTTTTGTCCTTTTAATCACTTCTCTCGTTATTTAAAAAATATTTTTATTGATTTCAAAGAGGAAGGGAAGGGAGGTAGAGAAATATCAATGATGAAAGAGACTTGTGGATTGGCTGCCTCCTGCATGCTCTGCAGTGGTGATTGAGCCCGCAACCCAGGCATGTGCCCTGACTGGAATCCAATTGTGACCTTCTGGTTCATAGGTTGATGCTCAATCCCTGAGCCACACTGGCGGTGCTGAACAGTAAAGTTTTGAATCCATGAACACTTTGGTTTCAGATACCTCAAAATTTGTAGTTTTTGTTGTTGTTGTTGTTTGTTAATCTCATCCGAGGATATTTTTCTATTGATTTTTAGAGAGAGTGGAAAGGAAGGGGAGAGAAAGAGAAACATTGATGTGAGCCGAAACCGGTTTGGCTCAGTGGATAGAGCGTTAGCCTGCGGACTGAGGGGTCCCGGGTTCGATTCCGGTCGGGGGCACGTACCTGGGTTGCGGGCACATCCCCAGTGGGAAATGTGCAGGAGGCAGCTGATCGATGTTTCTCTCTCATCAGTGTTTCTAACTCTCTATCTCTCTCCCTTCCTCTCTGTAAAAAATCAATAAAATATATTTTTTAAAAAAACAAAAAACATTGATGTGAGAGAGACACATCAATTGGTTGCCTTCACATGTGCCCCTGACCAGAGCCTGGAATCAAGATCCTGACCGGAATCAAACCTGGGACCCTTCCGTCCCCAGACTGATGTTCAATCCATTGAGCCAAACCAGCCAGGGCATAATTTGTAGTTGTTTTTTAAAAAAAATTTTGATGAGCCTACACATTAGTCATGCAGTGGCTCTCTCTTTTAAGATGGCTAAAAACAGTGTCAATGACTTTTTACTGTGAGGTATTTGGGAAAGTGTTAAAATAGTGTCAGTAGTTGATATTACTGTCTAGTATTCTTTCTTCTCTTGGCTAATCACAGAATCCCACTTTTTCCTTTTATGAACTTCCCTTCCACCATCTAGTAGGGCTGTTGGTCACATGACCTCAACTTGAGCAATGAAATAGGGATGACTGTCTACTTAAGCATTAATGCAGCTGGTGACCTTTTGTTGAAGCAAACAGTCATTTACCATTTTGAAAAACTTGAATTTTAAGTAATATGCTAAATCTCCTCTCGAAAAACAAAGCTGGAATGATAACATGATTTGCTGAATGTTTTGAGCCCACTGTTGACATCAACTGTTCAGAAAATCAATGAATTTATTTCAAAATATGACAATGTACCCAGTCACTCAAGAACTCTGATGCAGATGTACAATGAGATTAATGTTTTCAGGCCTGCTAACACAACATCCATTCTGCAGCTTATGGGTCCAGGAGTAATTTTGACTTTCGAGTCTTATTATTTAAGAAACTAGTGACCTGGTGCATGAAATTTGTGCACACGGAAGGGTGTGTTCCTCAGCCTGGCCTGCATCCTCTCCAATTTGTGACCCCTCAAAGGATGTCCTACTGCCAGTTTACAGAGATCGTGCCTAAACCAGCAGTCGGACATCCCTCTTGCATTCCGGGACTGCTGGCTTTTAACCGCTCACCTGCCTGCCTGCTTGCCTGATTACCTCTAACCACTCTGCCTGCCAGCCTGCTCACCCCCACCTGCCCCTTCCCCCCCCCCCCCCCCGCCCCGGCTGCTTGCCTGCTTGTCCCCAAATTTCCCCCCCCCCACCAGCCTGATTACCCCAAACTGCACCCCGTGCTGGCCTGCTCACCCCTACCTTCTGTCCCCACTGCCCTGCTCATCCGGTACTGTCCCCCTGCTGGCCTGCTCACTCCAAACTGCCCCCCCCCCACTGTCCTGATCACCTCCAACTGACCCCCATTGATGGCCTGCTTGTCCCCAACTGGCCCCCTGCTGGTCTGCTTACCCCCAATGGCCCTACCCCCCACCAGCCTGATCACCCACAACTGCCCTCCCCTCTTGGCCTCTAACCGCCACTACCTTGGCCCCGCCACCATGGCTTTGTCCAGAAGAACATCTGGAAGGTTTTGTGGAAGGTCTCCCAGTCTAATTAGCATATTACTCTTTTATTGGTATAGATATATTTGTCTGTAAAAATGGTTATGATTGCAGATATGAGTAGGACCAGGTGAAATTTTATAGAATGGGCCTTTTATTACAGACTAGAGGCCCTGTGCACGAAATTCGTGCACTGGGGTTGGGGTTCCCTCAGCCCAGCCTGCCCCTCTCACAGTCCTGGAGCCCTCAGTGGATGTTCTACTGATGGCCACAGACTGGCAGCAGAGGCTCGGAGCAGGCGCGCGCGCGCGCGCGCGTGTGTGTGTGTGTGTGTGTGTGTGTGTGTGAGTCTGCTGGGGTCTGCCCCCAGCCATACTGTGGAGGCTTGGAGCAGGCGCCCCTCTCCGTTGATCTGTCAGGCTCCTGGCCTCCACTGTGTGTTTTTCTCTCCCTTGAGCTGTGGCCAGGATGGGGTGCTGCCTGCAGGCTGTACTTTCCTGCTCATGGATCACCGGATCAATGCAGAGATGGGGGCAGACCCTGCTGGGTGCTGCCTGTGGGGAACTTTCCTGCTCTGGGATGACCATGGCGATCCCAGGAGCAGGCCCACCTGGGGGCAGGCCACCCTCTGCACTTGCGTGTTCTGGGATCAGCGATTCCAGGAGCAGGCCCACCTAGGTGCGGGGCGCCCTCTGCACTTGTGTGCTCTGGGATTGGCGATCCCAGATCAGGCCCACCTGGGAGCAGGACACCCTCTTCACTTGCCATCTCTGGGATTGCCATGGCGATCCCAGGAGCAGGCCCAATTGGGGGCTTACTGCCCTCGCACTTGCCTGCTCTGGCTATCCAGGATCAGGCCCACCTAGGGACCCCCTCCCTCTGCACTTGCCTGCTTTGGGATCGCCATGGGGCCCCAACTGGCAGAGGGGCTTAGCCGGCACACAGGGGACCCAGCTGGGGCGAGGCTTAGGTGACATGTTCGCGCCACCTAAGCCCGGCCGCACACGGGGCCCAGATGGCGTCTGGCGCTGGCCAGCCCTGCCTGCAGTATGCTAATTAATTTCCATTTTTCATGGCAGTTAATTTGCAAATGGTTCTGATTAGCCAATGGGAAGCGTAGCGAAGGTATGGTCAATTACCCTTTTTGTCTTTTATTAGATAGGATTGTTTGCCATGTATGCATTTGTTCTAAAGAAGTAAAAATTACTTTAAAAAATGTTTCAGGAAGACTTTGAGAAATTTACAGTATCTGCTGTTCTTCCAAGAAAGTTGTCACTTTTATGCCAGAGTGAGAATTATTTGTATGCTTTGTATGTCAGCATTGGGCCACTGTGACTGGGGAGCACTTAGCTTGACTTGAGAGTAATTATCTAGCTCACTGGCTGGGGGAGGGTGTGAGGCAAAGGAGATAAATACTCGGTTCTGAATTATTCATAGATTGCTGACTTTCTGGATTGATTGTGCAAGCCCCTCCTTTTATTGATGTCCACCTTCCATTGACAGATATCTACCCTGGAAGAGAAATGAGATGAAACTCTCTTTCTTTTCATTGTAAAAAGCATTTGAATTCTTAAAGTGTGATAAGGCCACCCAGCCATCCACAGTCAAGGTACACATTTTCTTTTTTCTTTTTCTTATCTCAAAATTATATTTAATTCAAGTTATGTAATATATACAGCAAAATAAAAACTGATGCTAAAAGCCATATCAATTTAAACCATTTTTCTTCAAATTCCTGTTTCCTGACATATTTTTTAATTAAATCTTTATTGTTCAGATTATTACATTTGTTCCTCTTCCCCTCCCCCCCCATAACTCCCCTCCACCCAGTTCCCACCCCACTCTCCTCCCTCACTCCCCACCCACTGTCCTCATCCATAGGTGCACGATTATTGTCCCATATCTTCCCTCACCCCACACCCCTCCCCCCCCCCCCCAAGAATAGTCAGTCCATTCCCTTTCTATGTCCCTGATTCTATTACAATCACCAGTTGATACTGTTCATCAGATTATTTATTCACTTGATTTTTAGATTCACTTGTTGATAGATGTGTATTTGTTGTTCATAATTTGTATCTTTACCTTTTTCTTCTTCTACCTCTTCTTAAAGAATACCTTTCAGCATTTCATATAATACTGGTTTGGTGGTGATGAACTCCTTTAGCTTTTTCTTATATGTGAAGCTCTTTATCTGACCTTCACTTCTGAATGATAGCTTTGCTGGATAAAGAAGTCTTGGTTGCAGGATCTTGGTATTCATCACTTTGTATATTTCTTGTCACTCCCTTCTGGCCTGAAAAGTTTCTATTGAGAAATCAGCTGACAGTCGTATGAGTACTCCCTTGTAGGTAACTGATTTTCTTTCTCTTGCTGCTTTTAGGATACTCTCTTTGTCTTTTGCTCTTGGCATTTTAATTATGATGTGTCTTGGTGTGGTCCTCTTTGGATTCCTTTTGTTTGGGGTCCTCTGCGCTTCCTGGACTTGTAAGTCTATTTCTTTCACCAGGTAGGGGAAGTTTTCTGTCATTATTTCTTCAAATAGGTTTTCAATATCTTGCTCTCTCTCTTCTTCTGGCACCCCCATAATTCGGATGTTGGTACGCTGGAAGCTGTCCCAGAGGCTCCTTACACTATCTTTGTATTTTTGGATTCTTTTTTCATTTTGCTTTTCCGGATGGGTGTTTTTTGCTTCTTCGTATTTCAAATCTTTGACTTGATTCTTGCAATCTTCTGGTCTGCTGTTGGGAGTCTGTATAATATTCTTTATTTCAGTCAGTGTATGCTTAATTTCTAGTTGTTCCTCTATCACACCATCGAGGGTCTCAGTAGATTTCTTGAGGATCTCAATACATTTATCGGCGGTCTCACCAGTCTTTTCGAGGGTCTTACTCAATTTATCGGCAGTTTCTAGACAGTTCTTGAGAGACCTTAAAAGTGTGGTTTTGAACTCTATATCCAGCAGTTTGCTTTCCTCCAATTCTGTCATTTGTGTCCTGTTTCTTTGTCTTGGCATTTTTTATGCTTTGCTGTGTCGATAGAGTGCCTTTCTGTGCTAAGTGTCCCAATTACCTGAGGTAGACACTCTTGGTGCACCCCCTTGTGGGCTTTGTGCACAGTCTTGTTGTAGTTAAGCCTTGATTGTTGTAGTTATCATTGGGAGGAATTGACCTCCAGGACAATTGGCTGTGAGAATCAGCTGTGTCTGCAGTGGGAGAACTTCTGTCTGGAGACACCCCTCTGGGGCTAGACATGCTTCAATGGGGCTTTGGTGCTCACTGAGTCTGCCCCCTGAGTGTGTCTTTTATGGTTCCAGGGAGCTGCAAACTGGATGGGTCCACTCTGACCTCCGGGCTTCCTGGCTCCTGGATCTCTAGGGAGGTGCTAATCTAGCCTTTGCCTGAGACTATCCAGCAAAAGTCTCCCTGCAGGGCTTGGGCGGGGCCGGTCCCACGGGATCAACAGGGTGGGGCTAGCAGGTATGGCTGCTCTCAGTCTTGCCCTCAGAGGCTCTGCTTCTTAGTGTCCCAGTAATCGCTGCAAGCCCCTTGGAGAGAAGCTGCCCTAGGGTTCTGAGTGAAGCCAGACAGTCCCGCTTCTCCCGTATGAGTCTGGGTCCCTAGAGACTAGCCCAGAACTGGAGCTCAGAGCCTGAGACTCCCTCCTGATTGAAAACGACAACCACGCCCTCAGCCGCCAGCCTGCTCCGCATGCATTCCACACCTTAGTATTTTACTTCAGCACTGCGCCTCCTCTGAGTGTCGGTATGTTTTTCTCCTTCCTTCTAGTTGTAGAACTTCCACTCAGCCAGACTTCCTGTGGTTCTGGATGATGTCCATTCTGTCTTTTAGTTGTATTTTTGAAGTGGTTGTTCGAGGCAGCAAACTCCGGTTTTTACCTATGCCGCCATCTTGGTTTCCACACCAAGGTACACATTTTCATGGAGGATGTTCCCACTCTTGAATAAATTAAAACAATTTTTTTCTTTTAATTTAAACTTTCTTCTATAACTTTTTTTGTTACTTAAAAGCCAGTTTTTTTTAAAAAAACTACTTCCAAAGCTTTTTAAGCTGTATATTTCCTTGGAATGAATTTATAAATTAGAATTGAGCCCTGCTCAGTGGTTTAGCATCGACCTGTAAACCAGGAAGTCACAGTTTGATTCCAGGTCAGGCCACATGCCCGGGTTCTGGGCTTAATCCCCAGTACAGGGCGTATAGGAGGCAGCCAATCAATGATTCTCTCTCATCATTGATGTTTCTATCTCTCTCCCTCTCCCTTCCTCTCTGAATCGCTAAGAATATATTTTAAAGAGAAAGAGAGAGAGAGAGAAGAGTATATATGTTTGTAAATAAGAAAACATGTATTTGATGCTCTTAGAAAGTCTTATTTTCTTTCATTAAAACTTGTGCAGTATAGGGAACTCCATAGATTCTCTTAATTTGAAGAAAGTTAGAGGGAAAGGTACCAATTTAGAGTTCCTTGGGAAAATGTGTCACTTTTATATTTTTTATATTTATTTTTTTAAATAAAAAACTGAAATATTTTTATTCAGAAAATACATTTGGATCTAAGTATCTTCTATAATTTTAACCCTAAAATACCAATTTAAATATTTTAAAAATGGTTGGGATGTTTATTTTTTTTAAATAAGTAAGGTTATTGGAGTTCCACATGTTACTGGATCACCTGGAGTAATTTTCTGATTGGAAAATTAAGAATTATAGTGAGAGGGGAGGACAGGAGAATTTTTAAAAACATATTCAATTTATTTTAGAAGCCGAACCTCTCTTATCATGTGACTTGTTTTGTATGTTTGTTAAACTATATTATCACATAAGCATTGCTGCTATTGGGACAAACAGTGACAGTTGATTCGGGTCATTTGAATGTCCACTGGCTGTTTTAATTTGTCTGTTCGTTTTGACTCTGTCATATGCAAAAACTTCAGTGGAAGTCATGAGAACCTATTATTTTTGCCTGCTCCCTCCTTTACATTGGAAATATTCTTTTTTACTCAGAGGGACCTTAACTTTGATTTAAGGAAATGTTTCCATTGCCAACTGTTTTCTTCCTTGCCAAGTAAGAGAGTTGTTGCGAACTCTTCAGTGATGCCTTGCGAGAGTCCATGGCCAGCTTGGCTTTGGCGGGTTCAAAGACTTGGAAGGAGGGCTAATGCGCAAATGATACACACAAGACGGAATATTAATTTTTATAATTATCGGGGGAACCAGAGAATAACTCAACTAAAGAAGTCGAGTTCTCCCTGTTGCTCCTTTCCCAGCCACTTTTATTAGCTAGAATACACAATTGCCTTTAGGAATGCAAACAGACATATCAATGGTAATGTTTAGCAAACAGTAAGATTGCCAGGTCTTGGGGGAGTTTGCTTTAGACCATTGAGTCAGCAGCAGGTAATAAAATGTAGATATTCACCCTGTGAATTTCAAAAGGAGTCCTGGTTAGCCTTCTGCCAGATTCCTCACATTTATATCAATTACTGTTGATCTTGGTCTGCAGCAATGCCTTTCCCAGGATATTTGCAGATGTGGTTGGGAAAAGTAATTTCATCCCCAACCTTTGCATGTCAGGTGGTGGGGTACCAGGGTGCCGCCTCGCCTGCGCCCCTGCTCTCCTATCCCGATGTGGCTCACTCTCCCTCTGATCTCCATGGCGACCACTGGGTCGCAGGCTGGGCGGAACCCCGGGGCGCCCGGGGGTGCTGCCCGGCCTGCGCCCCAGTTCTCTCTCCCTTCGATCACCATGGTGACCACTGGGCCGCAGACCGGGTGGCACTCCTGGACCCCCAGGGGTGCTGCCCAGCCTGCGCCCCGGCTCTCCCTCTGATCGCAATGCGATCACGGGGCCAAAGGCGAGGCGGCAATCCTGCAGCTCTTGCCTGCTGCCTGGGTTTCTGATCACTGTTCTTACATCCTTCCCCTTTCACCTCCCATCATTGTGCCTGAGTATGCAAATGAACCGCCATCTTAGTTGGCGGTTAACAGCCATCTTTGTTGGCAGTTAATTTGCATATCGCCCTAATTAGCCAATGGGAAGTGTAACAGAGGTACGGTTAATTACTCTTTTTGTCTTATTAGATGGAATATGTTTCGTAAGGCTATAACTGCTATAGGTAGGGATTCTTCTGATGGATCTGGACAAAGTAAATTGAAAACCTTCTGGAAGGATCCATCATTCTAGATGCCATTAAGAACATTCCTGATTCATGAGAAGAGGTAAAAATATCAATATTACAGGAGTTTGCAAGAAGTTGATTCCAACCCTCACTGATAATTTCAGTGGAGGAAGCAATCACAAATGTGGTGGAAATAGCAAGAGAACTAGAATCAGAAGTGGAACCTGAAGATGTGACTGAATTGCTGCAATCTTATGATAAAACTTGAATGAACGTGGAGTTGCTTTTTATGGGTGAGCAAAGAAAGTGGTTTCTTGAGATGAAACTTACTTCTGGTGAATATGCTGTCGATATTGTTCAAATGACAACAAAAGATAATTACAGAAAGTTAGTCTATAAAGCAGGGCCTGAGAGGATTAACTCCAATTTTGAAAGAAGGTCGGTGGGTAAAAATGCTATCAAACAGCCTCACAGATGACAGAGAAATTGTTTATGAAAGGAAGAGTTAATCAAAATGGGAAATATTGTTTTTTTATTTAAAGAAATTGCCACAGCCACCCCACCCTTCAGCAACCACCATTCTAATATTTTTAGAATTTTAGCCCATCAACATTAAGGCAAGACCCTTCACCAGCAAAAAAATTGCGATTCACTGAAGTCTTGAATGCTGGTTAACATTTTTTTAGCAATAAATTATTTTTAAATTAAAGTATGTATCCTTTTTAGACTACTTAATAGACAGTATAATGAAACATAACTTTTATATGTACTCGGAAAGCAAAAAATTTGTGTTAGTTTATTGCAATTCACGCTTTATTTTGGTGGTCTAGAATGGAACCTGTAATATTTCTGAAGTATGCCCGTAATGTACAATCAGCAAAGCACTTCCCAAAGTGCTAGCAATCGTTTCAAATTCAGCTAAAATTAAATGCAGATATCAGCAGAGTGGGTCAGGGAGTTAGTATAAAATAAAATATGAAGGCATTACAAGTTTCTTTTTAGTCTAAAAAAAATTCTTTGAATAAAAAATATCCTACTTTTTACATTTTCAGAAGCAGTTCTCTTACCTGAAAATTTTCTTTGATCTTTGCAGGGTCAAAGCTTTTAGGAATGACAACTATCCCTCGCTGGATGTTGAAACGCAAAGCAACCTGAGCTGCAGTCTTTTTGTACTTTTTCCCCAATGAGTTTAGAAGTTCATCCTCTAACAAAGGTTTGAAATCTGTACTCAACCTTAAAAAAATAAAAACATGCATGATATTTAGCTAGATCAGTGAGAAGCAGTGGTTAATCAATCCTCCTCCTCTGTCTTCCCATTCACCTGGTAACCTACCAGGACATTTCAGGTCACCTGTAAGCAATTTCTGTGATTGCCGAGTCCTCAATGAAGAGTTGTTCTTAGTGTGGGAAGATCAAGAGAGGCAAATTTATATTGCTGCCTTTTTGAGAAAGTAAATATGTTCTGATGTTTCTTATAGAGAGGGCTGGGCTGAAAGAAGACATATGTGAGAAGGCCGGTAGCCTGAAGTGGAATAAGTAGAAATACAACTCTTGGAATCATAATAGAGTAGAAAAATTTCTACTTTGGTCTGTGGAACACATCATAGTAGAAGTGTTGCCATTGAATACAGAGAAAAACAATTCTAAAGTTTCAGAATTTAGGCCATAGAGGCTCTATCAAATAATAACTGAACTAGCATTTATGGATCACCTCTGTATTTTAGGCACTGTTAGGTAATTTTATACATGTAGTATAATCAATTCCTATAACATCTAAGTGAGGAAGTTTTATTAGCTCAGTTTGGATATATGGAGAATGACCTGTAGAGTTTAAGTAAGTTTCTTAAGATTACACAGCCCAATAGAATCATTTCAATAAATAAAATAATTCACATTAGCCTCATACTCTACATCAAAGGAAACACTTCCTGAAGAGACATATAGTATTACTTACCAGTCTGGATTCTTAGAGATCCCCAAAGGAGCAAATGCAACTATGAGAATGTCATGTTGTTGGCAAAATTCCAGGAGTTTTCTCTGGGTGAAATATGGATGGCATTCCACCTATGTGGTTGAATTGGAGAGCAGAGCACAAAATTAAGGCCTTGTAGATGAATGCAATTTTACGTAGTTTAAAAAAACTTTAAATAAACTTCATTTTAAAGTATTATGGAGAGTGAGACAAATTCTAAATATTTTTCCTAACAAGGAAACTTACATTATTTATATACTGGTGAAGTTAATTATAACAAGGTTAGTAAGGGCACCATCTGTGAATTAAATGTAAAATAATGGGGGGTATTCAATTTTGTGTCCCTATCATAGTTTCAAACTTGAAATGAACAGAATCAGGTATTTATAATAAAGATCCTAGAAAATACAATTTCCTTAACAAAGAGTCTCAATGTTCAGATTAGTCTTAGTAAGTAGAAGCGACATGTTACAGAAGCCCTCTGCTCTAGCTATCAGACATCTAAGAATATTTTCACAAGAGGAAGAACATGTTTGAAACTAAATTTAAAGATAAATTTTATTTTCTTGGATGAGAGTTCTATTTATTTTTTTACATTCAACATTGAAAACAGTAAGTATGATACAGAGAGGACAGAGGCAAAATCGTTGGGAGTATCACTGTGGATGCTGCAAACTGTTGAAGATGGAGCTTCAGAAGGGCTGCAGTATTGGTAAGCCATCTCTACAGAATTGCTGTGCTCTGCTTTCAGACACCACGCAACACATGAATAGGCTCAGGCTGTGATCTTCCAACAGGTCTTGCCTCCCTCGTCGGATATGTTTGTGAAGCTGATCAACATTCTTGTGCCACATGAGGCGACACACTGTCAAATTTTTGCTCTCTTTTTCATTCTGAGATAAAAAGTTACCATCTTTCTCTGTATATTTGTAAGAAACCTATTGTCATTTCAACATTTGAATGACAGACTATTGTTCATGGGGGTGTAGGAAGGAGATGTGCTGGTGAGGGAAAAAGGAGGAATATAGGGATGGATGGAGGTCAGCTAGGAAGTCAAAGGTTGCTCCTCTGTATACCTGAGAGCATATTGTATAGTGTTAGCTTAGGTGTCAGTTTGGAAGTGGTACTTGTAAAATAGCCACTCTTCTATTTTAGTTGTGGGCTATAGCGATGATGTAGGTAATAATTCATTCTTTCTGTCATGGACTCATGCCAGACTTTTTAAGTTAAAAACACTAATTTCTCAGTGAGCCAAATCAGAGAAAAGGGGGCTTTGGAGACAGTTTCAGGGGGTTAGCCCAGGTTGAGATGCCTCTGGCCATCGCTCCACTGATTGTAGGTCTCCCGGCGTCCCCTAGAGTTTAGGACAGTGATTGCGAACCTTTTGAGCTCAATGTGTCAGCATTTTGAAAAACCCTAACTTAACTCTGGGGCCGTGTCACATATAGAAATTTTTTTGATAATTGCAACCATAGTAAAACAAACATTTATATTTTTGATATGTGTTTTATATATTTAAATGCCATTTAACAAAGAAAAATCAACCGTAAAAAAGAGTTAGCGTGTCACCTCTGACACACGTGTCATAAGTTTGCCATCACTGGTTTAGGAGATGCACATCTGAGAAGAAAGAAGAAGGGAAAGGGAAGGGTGCTGGCATGCTCTCAGGAGGGGGAGCATGTCATCACACTTAAATTTCCATTTCTGTAATTACTAGCACAATTACACATTTTCATATGTTTACTAATCTTCCAAATTGTCTTTTGCAAATTTCTATTCATTACTTTTGCCCATTTTCCTGTTGATTCTTAGTATTCTATTTTTTCATTGATTTTTATTAGATTTTTAATTGACAAGGATATAAACCTCTTTTCTATTATATTTAAAAATACAATTATCTATATTTACTTGCTTCTGATATTTTTACATTTAACATTTTTATACTATTAAATTTAACATCTTCTTTATAATTTTTCCATGGCTTACTTTTCTGTCCATAGCTTCAGAGAACTGAAATGCTTATGTAGTATTTACAATAACTTTGTCTTTCTCTTTAAATCGTGGGGACATTAATTTTGGTGTATGGTATGAGGCAAAGATCTATATTGTTTCCACATAACTAGGCATTTCCCCACACCATTAGTTATAGGGTTAAATAGTTTATTAAAAAAACCCATCCATTTGACACTAGTTTTTCCTATTATATTTTGCATAAAATTTTTATTATACTTGGGCCTTGTTACTTTGTACTTATCTGTACTATTGGTTCTTGCACTAATCTTACATTATTGCAAAAGTCTATATATCTTTTTATCCACATAGTCCAGCTTGTTGTCATATAGTTGTTCATAGTATTTTCTTATAATTCTTTGTATATCTATGGTGTCAATGATTACTTCACTGCTTCTATTTCTAATTTTATTTATTTGGGTCCTCTCTATTTCTTGATGAGTCTGGCTAACAGTTCATTAATCTTGATTTTCTTTTCAAAGAACCAGCTCTTGGTTTTATTGACTTTACTTTTTTTTTTAGCTACTATGTTATTTATTTCTGCTCTAATCTTTGCTATTTCATCCCTTTTACTTACTCTGGGCTTTTCTTGTTTTCTTTCTAATTCTTTAAGTTGTAGAGTTAAATAGTTTATTATTAATTTTTATGGTTTTTTGAGGTAGGCCTAGTAGTGCTATGAACTTCTCTACTTCTCTCTCAGGAGTCCTTTTGCAGTGTCCCAGAGATATGGGGTTATTGTGTTTTCATTTTCATTTATTTCAAGGACATTTTTTATTTCTCTCTTGATCTTGTTGGTAACCCATTCATTGTTTAATAACATGCTATTTATGCTCCATGTGTTGGAATATTTTGGGGTGTTTTTACTGTAATTGATTTCTAATTTCATTCCTCTGTGATCTGAGAAGATGCTGGATATGATTTCCATCTTCTTGAACTTGTAGAGACTTGCTTTGTGTCCTAACATGTGGTCTGTCTTTGTGAATGACCCATGTGCACTTGCAAAGAATATATATTCTGAAGATTTGGGGTGAAATGTTAACTAGATCCATGTGATCTAGTGTGTCATTTAGAGTCACGGTTTCCTTATTAATTTTTTGTTTGGAAGATCTATCTGGTGAAGTAAGTGGGGGTGTTAAAGTCCCCACGATAGCTGTATTATTGTCTATCTCTCCCTTAAAGTCCTCAAGAAGTTTTCTTATATATTTAGGGGCTCCTATATTGAGTGCATATATGTTTACCAGAATTATACCCTCTTGTTGGATCTATTCCTTTATTACTATGAAGTGACCTTTGTTGACACTTGTTATGGAGTTCATTTCAAAGCCCATTTTGGCAGATATGAGTATTGCTACGTCAGCTTTTTTTTTCTTTTCCATTTGCATGTAAAATTTATTTTCATCCTTTCACTGTCATCCTGTTTTTCCCTTTTGCCCTGAGGTGGGTCTCATTGTAGACAGCATATAGTTGGGTCATGGTTTTGCATCTATTTAGCTACACTTTGTCTTTTGATTGGAGCATTTGATTCATTTTTATTTAAGGTTATTATTGATAGATACTTTTTTACTGCCATTTGTATTCTGTTTGCCTAGCTTTCTCGCTCTATTTCTTCTTCTCATTTCAGCAGTCCCTTTAGCATTTCTTGCAATGCTGTTTCATGGTGATAAACTCCTTTGGCGTGTTTTTTTTTTTTTTTTACATCTGGGAAGCTCTTTATTTCACCATTTATTTTGAATGATATCCTTGCTGGATATAGTCATCTTGGTTTCAGATCTTTGCTTTTCATTACCTTGAGTACTTCATTCCAGTTCCTTCTTACTGGTAGAGTTTCTGATGAGAAATCAGCTGACAACCTATGAGAGCTCCTTTGTAGGTAACAAATTGCTTTTCTGTTGCCTCCTTTAAGATTCTCTCTTTTTTTGTTTTGTTTAATTTTTGACATTTTAATTATGATGTGTCTGGGTGTTGGGCTCTTTAGGTTCTTCTTCTTTGGACTTTCTCTGCCTCCTAATTGTGTGAATTTTTCCTTCACCAGGTGAGGGAAATATCCTGGTATTATTTGTTCAAACATGTTCTCTGTCTCTTGCTCACTTTCTTTCCCTTCTGGTACACTTATGCAAATAATTTTCCATTTCATGTTGTCCCACAACTCAGCTGTCTTCTTATTTTTTAATTGTTTTTTTCTTGTTGTTCTCTGTGTGATTTTTTTCTGTCCTGTCTTCTAATTCACTAATCTAATCCTCTTCTTCGCCTAATCTGCTGTGTATTCATTCCAATGTGTTCTTTATTAGTACTAGGTCATTCTTTATTTCCAACTATTCTTTTTCCATAGTTACTATATCTTTTCTCATGCTGTTGAGCATCTCTACCATCATTATTCTGAATTCTATATCAGATAAATTTCTTGCCTCCATTTCCTTTATCTCTTTTTCTGGAAAATTCTCTTGTTCTTTTATGTGGTGTTCGTTTCTTGTCTTCTCATTATTGCTACCTGTTTGGGTTTATGACTATGTATTAGGTAGATTTGATATGATTCCCAATCTCTAGTGAAGGAGAGTGTCAATGCTGTTTCTGACTAATTAGATCAGGCAAAGACTTAAAGCCTCCAGAGACCCATCTCTGTCTGAGACTGACTGGATTCAGTCTTGAATAGTCCTTAGGCAATCATCCACAGGAGTGGTGAGAGATTTACCAACTGGGCAATTGGAGTAATTGCTTCTTCCTATAGATTATTATTCTCTGTCTCTTTTTAAAAAATGTATTTTTGTTGATTTCAGACAGGAAGAGTGAGAGAGAGAGAAAGAGAGAGAGAGAGAGAGAGAGAGAGAGAGAGAGAGAGAGAGAGAGAAACATCAGTGATGAGAGAGAATCATTGATCAGCTGCCTCCTGCATGCCCCCTACTGGGGATTGAGTCCAAAACCCAGGCATGTGCCCTTGACCAGAATTGAACCTGGGACCCTTCAATCCACAGGCCAATGCTCTATCCACTCAGCAAAACTGGCTAAGGCTATTCTCAGTCTCTTAATGGGCCTCAGAAACTCCACAGGTTGGGGCAAAAGATTTTTCAATAGGGTGGGTCAACTGTCTTCCCCCTAGTCATAAATGGCCTGGATAGCAAAGGTCTGCCTGAGAAAGATGACCTCCACAGGTTGAGGGAATGACTTAGCACAGGCTACTGGTGTGTCTGCCTTCTGTGCTAATCCAAAGCCCCCAAATCTAGCTTCTGCTCACAGAGCTCCAGTCCACTCTGATTTCCCTCTCCTAGAGCCCAACATGAGTGGCTGCACATTAAGTTTTGTGCATTGGCCCTTTAAGAGGGTACCTGCATTTCCAGCCATTTCTGGCTGGCTGACAGCAACCCTGCTGCTTTTCACAGCCAGATGTTCTGTGGGCACCTTTTTTAGTTCTGGTGCTCCCTTCTGGGGGCCCGGCCTGGAGATTAGACCCCAGGGTTCTTAGTGGGAACCCCCCACAGCTGAGATATATCTCCAGAACTTCATCTGCTGTCTCTTAGAGCCCGTCCAGTCCTTTCACATCTCCACCCTTCCTACCAGTCTCTCTGAGGTCTCCATTTTCCATGCTTTGTTATCAGGGTTCTCTCCAGCTAGTGTTCAGTTGATTACTCAGGATGGTTTTTTTTTGTATTTTAGTTGCAATTCCAGTTTGGTCCTGGAAGTGGGTCTGTATAGCATCCACTTACTCTGCTACCATTTTTAATCTCTTCTATTCCAACTGTCTTAATATTGGGCAGGTCTTGTTTCCATCATTATTTTTCTTCAAAAATTTTTGGGGGTTACTTTGGTCTGGATTTAAACTTTCAAATCTTTATTTATTATTTTTTAAGAGACATAAGTTGACAGAAGTTAAAAACTTGTCCAGGGTCTTTTTGTAGAGTGAGCACAAAACTTTCTGACACCTAACCCATGGTCCTTTATGTTAAGTAACTCTTGAAATTCCTTGTCACATCCCACCCTCTTGTCAGACTGTACCTGGTTGCAGACTGGCTTATACTTGAGTCTTGGTTTGTTCAGTATTAGCTCCAGCTGTCTGCGGTTAAAATTGGATACACCAAGAGATTTCACCAAGCCAGCATCTTTGCAAGCTTCCAAAGCCTGTGTAGAGTAAATGCCATTGAATTTAGAAAGGATCCTCAAAACAAGCAAGAATGAATGTTTAGAAGGTTAGTATAAATTCTTTAAAAAGGAAAGTCCCTGGGTATGTTAATAGTCATTCTGTGAAAAAATAAATGTGGGGTGGACACAAGTAGGAATTGTTTGATTGTGGTATATTGTACACCATATCTTTCCCTTGTAATATATATAATAATCTTATTTCTTTTTTGTTTGTTAGTTTGTTTAAAATGATCTTAGTTCTTTAAATTTGTGGAGACTTTCTTTATGGTATGGTACCTAACCAATTTTAATAATTGTCTTAGATGTGTAGGAAATGTATATTCTGCTGGTTTTTGATGCAAATTTCTCTTCTCTTTCTGTCTCCCACTCTCTCTCATACATATATGAGCATTTTATAGCTTCTCAATAATTTATAAGTTTATGACAGTAATCTCCCACTATAATAGTGAATTTATCAATGTTTTTATGTATTCTATTTAAAAATTTAAAAAATATATATTTTTATTGATTTCAGAGAGAGGAAGAGGGAGAAAGAAACACCAAAGATGAGAGAGAATCATTGATTAGCTGCCTCCAGAATCCCCTATACCCCCCACTGGAGATCTAACTGGCCATCTGGTATGGGCCCTGAGTGGAATCAAACCTTGACCTCTTAGTTCATGCTCAACCACTGAGCTTCACCCTTTGGGCTCTACTTTAGAATGTTTTCATATAATTTTTGTTTCATATATTTGCAGATATTTTATTGTGTACATATTTCAGCTGGTATGGCCCAGTAGTTGTGTACTGATCTATGAACCAGGAGATGACTGTTTGATTCCTAGTCAGTGCACATTCCAGATTGTGGCCTGGTCCCTTTGGGGGCATGCAGGAGGGAGCTTATGGATGATTCTGTCTCGTCATTGATGTTTCTATCTCTTCCTCTTCTTTCCTCTCTCTGAAATCAATAAAAAAAATAAAAATAAACATGTCCTCAGGTGAGGAATAAAGAATAAAATAAAAAACTATGTTGTCAGATCCTATATAATAAAAGGCTAATATGCCAATTGTCCCTTCTGGAGTTTGACCGACCAGGAGTTGGACCCCTTGATATGTGTGCTGACCACCAGAGGGCAGCGTGGAAAGAAGGAAGGCCCAGCTGGCAGCCAGAAGGCTCTGATTGGCTTTGATCACTGGCCAGACATAAGGACCCTACCTGTGGATGAATTTTGTGCATGGGGCCTCTAGTATTAATATAACTATACATCTTTTTCTAAGTATTAGACTGATAAGATTCCCCTCCCCCCAGTCCTTTAAATTTTAATATAAAATTAGGCCTAGCCTAATTTTACAAATGTCTTTATGTTTAGATGTGCCTAATTCTAATCTGTCAATCTTTGCCTTTTAGTAGGTGAATTTAGTTCATATTTATTGTAACTATAAATATATTTGGATTGTTTCTACCATCTTAATTTCCTACTTCAGTTTTTTCCACTTTTATGTTTCTTTTTAATACTTCCTTTTAAAAAGTTTATACCTATATCTTTCCTTTAATGAAGATAAAAACTTATATTCTCACACATTCCTTGATTTACCTTCACCCCAACATCTATGATATTAGAATTTCATTTCCTAGTATTATAGGTATATTTTTCTCTTTTTATTTAGTATTATATAGTTTTATAAATAATAAAAACTATATCATATTTTATTTCATTACTTTCAGTTTATACCCTTCTTGAAGCATCTTTTAGAGTTTTGCTCATCTTATTTAGTAATAGTTTTCAGTGTTGGTCTTTATGTGGCAAAACTTCTGAGCAATGTATGGATCAGAAAATATATTCATCATGTATCATTTTTGTCTTATAGTTTGAATATCAAATTCAAGTTCAATATTCTTTATTATTTAATACTTTGAAAATACTATTCTATTATCTCTTTTGCTGCTGACAATATAACAGAACTGATCAAAACAAAACTGATACCAATCCTATATAATATAGAGGTAATATGTTGCACTAACCGGTTTGGCTCAGTGGATAGAGCGTTGGCCTGTGGGCTAAAGAGTCCCAGTTTCGATTCCAGTCAGGGGCATGTACTTTGGTTGAGGGCACATCCCCAGTAGGGGGTATGCAGGATGCAGCTGATCAGTGTTTCTCTCTCATTGATGTTACTAACTCTCTATCCCTCTCCTTTCCTCTCTGTAGAAAATCAATAAAATATATATTTTTTAAAAAAAGGTAATATGCAAATTAGCCCTCATGACCACACAGGATGGCTGCCTATGAGCAGGCCGGCAGGGGGGTTAGTGAGGGACAATCAAACGCCTGAACAAGCAGGCTGCATGGGGTGACCAGGCTGGAGGGGAGGCAGTTGGGGGCAATCAAGCTGGTGGAGGGGGAAGTTAGGGGCGATCAGGTTGACATGTAGAGGCAGTGAGGGTGATCAGGCCAGCAAGGGGGGGGGGGGGGGCAGTTAGGGGTGACCAGGGAGGCAGGCAGGTGAGTGATTAGGAGCCAGCAGTCCAGGATTGTGAGAGGGATGTCTACCTGCCATTTAAGCCCGATCCCCTAACCCAGCAGTTGGACTTTCCCTGAGGGGTCCCAGATTGGTGAGGGTGCAGTCTGGGCTGAGGGATTCCCTCCATGCAGGAATTTTGTGCACCGGGCCTCTAGTCTCATTATCTACTAGTATGAATGACTCTTTTATTGCCTTTCCCTTTTCAGTTTTGTTAGTTTATGCTTCATGTATTTTTGGAGTTTTGTTATTAGGTGCATAGATGTTTAGGATTTATTACCTCTTTATTATAAAACAAAGTTCTTTATCCCTGGGAATAAAGGGGCTCTGGAATCTTTGTTGATATTAAAATAGCTACTCCAGCTTTCTTTTTATTACTGTTAGCATAGTATATATTTTCCTGTCCTGTAATTTTTTAAACCTTTGACTTTAAACATGTTTGTATAAACGTTTTTATTTAAAATGGGTTTCTTGTATATAACTTATAGTGGGGTTTTGGTTTTTGTCCATTCTGACGTCTGCCTTTTAACTGCATTGTTTTAAAAAAGTATATGTACTGTGATTATTGATATCACTGAGTTTAAATCTTTCATCTTGGTATTTGTTTTTTTATTTCCTCATCTATTCATATACCTTCTGTTTTTCTTTTCCTGCCTTGTCTTGGATTATCTTTTATTATTCCATTTTGTCCCCTTCACTGAATTGTTTGCTATACTCTGGAAGCATTAACGTTTTCCTTATATTTGATATTCTTAAATTTCTCTATATTGTGTCTAGGTGTGGGTTTCCTTCTCTTCCCTCTTTGGTAATCTATGCTCATTCAATATCTCTGGGTTTTTTTCCTTTAACTATGACCTCTTTTTTTTTTTTTTAAATATATTTTATTGATTTTTTACAGAGAGGAAGGGAGAGAGATAGAGAGTTAGAAACACTGATGAGAGAGAAACATCGATCAGCTGCCTCCTGCACATCTCCTACTGGGGATGTGCCTGCAACCCAGGTACATGCCCCTGACCGGAATCGAACCTGGGACCCTTCAGTCCGCAGGCTGACGCTCTATCCACTGAGCCAAACCGGTTTCAGCATAACTATGACCTCTTTACCTTTTTATTTCTTTCTTGTTTTACTATTATGTGAGTACTGAAAATCTAAGTACTGTACATCTCTTAGGTTTTCTTTCATATTTAATTGTTTTGTTGTCTTTTCCTACTTCATATTGGGAGATTTCCTCATTCTGATCTTTCAGTTTGATCCCTTTTTCTTTATATCCATTTTATAGTTATCCCATCTATTGCATTGTGTTTTATTTTTCCTAATTATTACTTAATACTTGTTTTTAAAAATGTTTTCTTATTTCACATTGCTAATATCTTTTCTTATCACCTTTAATATATTAATTGGCTAATTCAAAAGTCCTTGGTTCTCTGTTCTGTTTATGTTGGGATCTGTAATTGAGATATGTTGTTTCTTTGTAAAATAAATACCTTGTTATTTTATGCAATGAGCTTATTTTCTCCTGGGGATACTGGCTAACCTGTCAGGCAGAACCTTAGAGGGAAACACCAGACTCCAAATTACTCAGCTCCGATGACATCAGGAGTCAGTATGTTGTCTCTTGGGCAGAGAGCCCCAAGCACCAGAAAACTAGTAGCTGTCTCTTCACCCCTCAAAACAACTCCACCCTTCAGGTCTTCAACTGTTACCTAGAGGGGACACCCATTAGAAAGCAATGCTGTACTCATTAGAGTATATTCCATGACTCCAGAATTTGGAATGGGAGGGTAAAGGCTGCATCTCTTCCTAAGTCAAATAGGAATAATCAGATCACAATTCAAAAATGTAGTCTTTTGAAATAAAAGAATACAAGGCCCACTTGAACTTACCTCCCAAGTAGCACACAGATTTGTCTGGTGAAATATCCAATTGCCATTCTCATCTGTAGGAATAATTTCATCTCCAGGCTGAGAAAATAAGACAAAAACAAATGTAATTCTTTTTATTTATATCTGGGAATTGAAATGATGGAATTTGAATTGTCTTTAGGCCAATATACTCTAGCTCTGGGAAAGCAATTCAAGTTTAATTATTTATATCCTATATAATAAAAGCCTAACATGCAAATTGTCCCCTTGACCGGGAGGTTGTCCACTCGTTATGACGTGCGCTGACAACCAGGGGGTGGCACAGAAATGGTAGGTGTCGGTGACACAGTGGTAGCAGCTGGCGGCAGTGGAGACACTACCAGCCCTAATGGGACCTGACGAGAGTGGGACCTCAGTGGGATGGTGGAGCAGGTGAGAGGGTGGTGCCAGCAGCAGTGGCAGGGGGCGGGGCTGCGGCCTGACTCCCAGGCACTGAGAAGCCCGGTGAGGGGTGGGGGGCGGCTATGACTGATTGCTCCTCAGACAGTGACCAGTAGCGGTGGCAGGGGGTGGGGCCACTGCCCGGCTCTCAGGCACTGAGGGAGCAGGACAGGGGGCCCGTCCCCAATTAATTGCCCTGCAGTCGGGATGGTAGAGCAGGTGAGGGGGCAGCACCAGGACAAAGTGGGGTGCCAGGTGGGGCTATGGGAGCTGCAAGGATGCGGGTGCGAACTGGGGCTGTGAGGCTGGGGGCACGAGCTGGGGCCCAATCCCCACAGGCCACACAGAGGGACCTCGCCCCTGCACGAGTTTGGTCACTGGGCCTCTAGTGTTTATATAATTATATAAGAAATTATGTTTATATATATTTATTACTTTTATGGGACTGTCCAAAAATTCTTTCATTTTGGCAAAATATGTGACACATTAATCTCATTATCCTATACTGGCATTCATTTTCCCTTTATTTATCAACAGATTATTGTTCTTAAGCCATGAGTTTTCTCCTAATTACAGAATTACTCATCAGAAACAGTAGAGCCCTAACCGGTTTTGCTCAGTGGATAGAAGGTCAGCCTGCGGACTCAAGGGTCCCAGGGTTGATTCCAGTCAAGGGAATGTACCTTGGTTGTGGGCACATACCCACTGGGGAGTGTGCAGGAGGCAGCTGATTGATGTTTCTCTCTCATTGATGTTTCTAGCTCTCTATCTGTCTCCTATCCTCTCTGTAAAAAATCAATAAAATATATTACAAAAAATAGTAGAGGTTGAGACTCAGTGTTTTGACAGTCTAGCCCTATCAAAGTTGAGGAGAGCACGGCATGTTACTTCTCAGTTCTGGCGGACTTGCTCACTGGTTTTTTTCCTTTCATTTTGGGGATTTCCAGGAGTTCAGCATTTCTTTTTCCTACTTCACACATTAGCTAGTGTCAACTCCCCTTTTCTGGTTTTTGCGTGATGCTTTCCCAACTAAGGCTAACTGGTGTGGAACGTTATCTTTCATATTTCTCTTTTTTGGCTGTATGTAAACATGGGACTCATTTATTATGGGCTTCAAAATGGAATAGAGAGAAATGAAAGATGATTCCTAGGCTCTTGCAGTGGATGTTGGTAATCATTTCCTGAGTTTGGGTTAGCAATCAAGAGTTTTTTATGAATAATTTGAGTTTGAAATGACCAAACGTTTAAGTGGCTATTTGAGAAGGCAGGTAAACAGAGAAGTCTCAGAAAGATGCTTAGATAGAGGCCATGGCTGTAGACAAAAGTCGGTGGCCCTTACATATAAAATAATAATCCTTGCAACTATATGAAGTCATTTATAGACACAGTGTGGCCCAATAAGACAAGAATACTGAGAATAAAAGTACTATTCTGGGCATAACAACATTTGGAGGTTGGTAGACAAGCTGCCAAAGAATCAAGAGAGGGTGGTATTGGAGAAGTCACAAGAAGAAAAAGTGTACAGGAGATAATGGTCAACTGTGTTGAAAGATATCCTATATAATAAAATCCTAATAGGCAAATCAACCAACGGAACAGCTGAAGGACTGGTTGCTATGATGTGCACCTACCAGCAGGGGGTAGATGCTCAATGCAGGAGCTGCCCCCTGTGGTCAGTGCGTCAGTGCGCTCCCACAGGGGAAGCGCCACTCAGCCAGAAGTCGGGCTCATGGCTAGTGAGCACAGCAGTGGTGGTGGCCAGTAGACGGACATCCCCCAAGGTGTCCTGGACTGGGAGAGGGCGCAGGCCCCGCTGAAGGACCCCTTAAGTGCATGAATTTTGTGCAGTGGGCCTCTAGTCAAATAATATGAGGATACGTACAGTGTCTATTTGGTATGGTTGGCAGCATTGAAGTCTTTTTAGGATACTAGGAATTTTTATTGAAAACCAAGCAATTGGACAAAATTCATTATATTATATTTTTTTCTTCTGCATCTCACCTGACAAAACTTTCCCCTCGTGGTAACACTTTCTTTAGCAAACACAATTTTGACTCAGTTTCCTCCTGTCTCGCTTATTCCTAAATGCCGCATAATCATTCATGTTAATTACTCTTTCTGTCTCTACTTCCCAAGCTCTTTGTACTTCTCAACACTATGGCCCACATTTCCACTCCAGTCTCTCTCCTTATTTCTTGCCTTTTGCATTTCCCATTTTACTTCTGCTCAGAATGGTTTTATGCCTCTATCATACACTGTGTTAAATATTTTTTACTTACCCTGATTTTTATTAAGTCCTTGTCTTTTCTGAACCCATGTTAGCTATTTCCATGATGTTCCTCTTAAGCTTCCATTGTGCCTACCTTACTCATCCCTCATCTGAATCATTCCATGGTCTTTCTCCCTCTACTCCTGCTCCTACTGTAAGACAGTGTTAGAAGAATACTTCAACCCTCTAAAAATCCATGCTATTGATTCTCATTCCTGTTCGTCAGTAACTTCATTTATCTTTTTAAAATGTCATTCCTCATTTAAAAGCATAAGGCATTAGGGGCTGTACAGTGTAGAAGCACAAATATGGGATTGGCATCAGGGGATCCAGGATCTGGTCTCAGTCTGATGGATTTTAAACCTGAGTTAGCTATTTCATTGCCTCGGGCCTCAACCTTTTCTTTTGTAAACTGAAGATATTCTGTATATTAGAATATATATTTCCACCTGAAGATTTTATAACATTTTATTAGCTATGAAATGTCAGGCACTGTGTCTGTGATTTCACATATATAACACTAATGGCTCCTCACAATACTTGGCAAGTGAGTGAGTATCGTCTCCAATTTACCAATCATGAAATTGAAGGAAAGTTCAGGAATATCAAAGACAATATGCTAATACTCAGTAAAGCTGACAGTCAGTCCCTCTTCTGTGTGACTCCAAAGTTCATACTCTTTCCACTGGACCATGTTTAGGTGATATGTAAAAGGATCAGGTAATAACTTGACCAAGTCATCTGGCTCACATGTGACAGAACTGGGATTCAAACAAGGTGCCCTGAATCTGTAGCCCAGGCTTCATACCACCATGCTTGCTATGTGACCTCTGATTAATGAGTGCAGTGGAAATCGGTTATTTTGCTTTCTACTATCATTAGCCTTCTTTTATAGAGGAGCTCATTGCACATTGTGTGGGCTGACCCAGCTCCAATTCTTGGCCACAGATGTCAGACACCAATGCCCTTACACAAAGATTAGTCAGCAAAAGTTATGTGACCCAAGCAAGGCTGATCTTTGTTCCTTTAGGAGGTTTAATGTGTAGTTTCTCTTCCTCTGAATTCTTAAGTTGTATTGATAAGGAAGGATTGGCATATCAATGGGCATTTGCCATCATATAGAAAGAGATTTTTGAGAAAGGGCCATAGTGTAGATACATAGTTTGAACTTCTGAATCCAGTCCTTTGGAATTAGATATGCCTTGAAATTTTTAGTTCCATTTTTTGCTAATGCCAATTTGAGTTGGGTTTCTGCCATTTATAACAAGAGTTCTGACCAAAACAAAGGTGTTGGGTATAGCAAGTAATGAACAAAGAGTGTGGAATAGGCCAGGTCAGTATGGGATTGTGGATAGTGAGGATTCTCCAGCTGAGAATTGGATATTCTTGCTACGCAATAGCATGGCATCTTGTTAAATTGTTGCCTTGTTGTGTCTTGAGACTCTGACAACGGGCATACTACGATTGGAGCTTTAGGGCACTTAGTAGGAAAACATTGGGTGTTAGTTTGTTGGCCATTTTTGCAGTCTTCAGTCAGGTCCTGAAGAAATATAAATGTGTTTATTGCTACTTGGCTTGTAAGATAAGTGGTAAGATCATATTTTGCTAAAACACGTACTTTCTGCTTCTAGATGCCTCCCCAAGTGGCAGAAGTTCAGCTCTGAGCCTTCAAGAGTTAGAAAAGTCTGTGTCAGCCAGGAAAGGAAGGTAAGAATCCTAGAGGGAAATAAAATTGGACTTTGGGAGAATCCTTGTCCATTTCTTTCTGAAGGCAAGATCTCAGGCCAATGATGCCACACCCAACAAAGGAGCACCATCCAATGAGATGGAAACTGGGTGCAAAGAATGCATGACCTGTGCCTCCCTGTTTCGTATTATTTCAAGTCAGAAGGGGCATTAAGCTAAGGACTTCCTAGATGGGGGGAGATAGGATATTTCTTTACTAAGATGCAGAAAGCACAGGCTAAAGATTAGGTAGAAGAAGATTTCTAGTTTCAATTACTCTTTAATGCAGCTGACTGAATGTGAATTTACTGAAAGCCAAGCAAATTTTTAAGGGATATGGACTGTCCACGAAATCCCAAACTGGCCATTGAAAGCCTTTGCTTAACCAAGGCCATTGTGAAGCTTGTGAATTCATATCAAGGATGCGCAAGAGGAATCTTTCCCAAAGTCTCTCTTGGATGTTACCATAGAGAAGAGTCATCAAGGAAAGAGCTTCCAGAGAACAGAACAGGGGCAGCCAGGTTGCTCGTGTGAAGGAAATCTGGGCACCTCAATGACCAGTTTCATTTTCACTCTCTCCTTTCTCGGAGACATTTGAAAGCAGTAGGGATGTGTTGTTGGTGGTTAAATTAACACAGAGTCCATAGATGGAGAAAGTTTAAGGAAGAAGTGCATTTGAACCAGAGGAATAGCTATCACCATGATCTTGTTGCTGACCCCCCAAAAACCTGACCATTCTTTGGGTTATTTCCCTTTTTGGGGGTGGAAGGTGAGTAAGTTTTCAGTTGTATATATTATTTTGCGTTATGTCATACAGTTATATTTTCATAACTATATGAGTGGGAAGAAGGGTGTGTCTGGATGATGGAAAATTAAAATATGGAGCACTGTTTGGTGACTATGTGATGGATTGATGGAGAGAATTTAAACTACAGTTGTAAAGACATGTAATAGAAAGTGCATTGGATTCGGAATCAAGAACAATGAGATCCAAGCCTGAGTCTCTTACACATGATCTTTCTGGGCATTTGTTAGGCTAGGTCAGTGCTGTCTGACCTACAGTAACAAAATGACAACATTCTGTGGTGCTAAGTAATGAACTAGCTTTGTTCACATGGCTGCTAGCTCGTGGCTGCCAAAGAGCAGAGGCCAAACCTTTAGGTGTCTGCACTCACCTTAAGAGCCATGGGCGTTGCCATGATGTAAAGATCAACATAATCTAGATGGAGGTCCTGGAGTGTCTTCTGCACGCTTGGGAGGACTCTCTTTGGGTCAAAATCTGTACCCCACAGCTGAATAAAAAGGGGATAATTAATGACATCCACTCTCTTTAAAAGAAAAGGGTGCAGCTTTTTATTCTTTACAATGCATTCATTCATTTTACTGCATAAAAATGTTTATGCTAAAGTTTCATCTGAGTATAGGATAAGCTGATATAACTCTTTACACCCATAGTATAACTTTATCAGAAAATAATATCAGAACTGCCTTAGCTGGTTTGGCTCAGTGGATAGAGTGTCAGCCTGAGGACTGAAAGGTCCCGGGTTTGATTCTAGTCAAGGGCACATGCCCAGGTTGCAGGCTCGATCTCCAGTGAGGGGCGTGCAGGAGGCAGCTGATCAATGATTCTCTCTTATCATTGATGTTTTATCTCTCCCTCTTCCATCATCTCTGATATTAATAAAAAAATATATTTTAAAAATGAATATAATACCAGAATATGTATCCATATGTTCATTTCAGCTTTATTTACAATAGCCCAGATATGGGAGTAACTCAACTGCCCATCAGTAGGTCAGTGGATAAGGAAGTAGTGCATCTATGCAATGGAATATGACTGAGCCATTAAAAAGAATGAAATATTGCCATCTGCAACAGCTTTGTTGGACCTACAGGATACTGTGCTGAGTGACATAAGACAAAATGAGAAAGGCAAATGTCATATGATTTCACTTATATGTGTAATCTAGAAAACAAAATAAATCAACAGGCAGCCACAGATAAAGACTCACAGATGCAGACCATATGAATGGTTGCCAGATGGGAGGAGAGTTGGGGGGATATGTGAAAAACATGAAGGGATTAAGAAGTACAAATTGGATTTGTAGTAACAGGATAGTCATGGGGATTTAAAGCATAGCATAGGGAATCTATATGAATAAAAGCCTATGTGGTTGTCACACCCTCACGCTGTCACACTGTAACAATCCATCACCAGGAGACTGCATGTGCAGCAGATGCAGGTGGATTGGCGGGGACTTGACGCTGTGTACAGGGCACAGAGGCAGGTCCCGTGGCTCCATGCTGCGATGCCAGGGGCAGAACCCCTGGCTCTGGCCTACCTCTTTGGGGCAATCCATTGAGGACCTCTGGATGGGTGGGCGGGGCCTACCTTTTTGGGGAAATTGATCGTGGGACTACCACACTGTGTGTGGGCACAGGTCAGGTTGGGGACCACCCCTCCCGAGTGCGCGAATTTCATGCACCGGGTCTCTAGTATAGTCAATAATACTGTAATAACTGTGTACGGTCTCAGATGCGTACTAGATTTATCAGGGTGAGCACTTCGTAAGTTATATAAGTGTCTAATCATTGGGTTGTACACCAGAAGCTAATATAATATTGTACATTAGATGTAATTGAAAGATAAAAAATTATTTTAAAAATAGGAATAATGGACCAGACACTTAAAGATTCACCTGAACCACAGAGGATCTAATTTGGAGACAAGCCTTCTTCTGTGCAGTGCTAATTTCCTAATTGACTCTCAGTACTTAAACTTTTCCTCACTGTGTAACTAGGGAGCATGTACCTGAATAGTTGTGCTGACCTGGCCCCTTTATTTTCATGTCACTCTGATAAAGGATGTGCTTCATTTGAGCAAGAAATATGATTGTGTGGACATCTTCACTGGATCCTTCACATTGTCACGGGCAATGCAGAAGCTGGTGAAGTTTTAAATTATTGCAAAGATTTAGATTTCCTCCTACTGGTCTTTTGTTCTCATTTGGTTGTACTCAGACTCCAGGGAAATTTTGTCAATTCCTACTAAGAAGTTACTGGATGTCTATTTGAAACGATAATATCACCATAATGGCAGGGTATGAGACTTATCCCACAACAAGGCCAACAATTAGACAGCTAACCCTGAGTGAAAATGAGGAGATGTTGGTCAATGGGTATAAACTTCTAGTTATGAGATGAGTAAGTTCTGGGGAACTAATGTACAGCATGGTATTTGAGGTTAATAATAATGTATTGCATACTTTAAAGTTGCTAAGAGAATAGGTCTTAAATCTTTTCTCACCATAAAAAAAGGAATGGTAATGATGTGAAGAGATGGAGGTGTTAGCTAACATTATGGTGGTAATCATTTTGCAATCCATAAGTGTTTCAAATGAACATGTTATACACAAATTCACATAATGTTATATGTCAATTATATCTGAACAGGAGGCCCAGAGCACAAAATTCGTGCACGAGTAGGATCCTTAGTCCTCGCCAATGATCAGGGTCAATCAGGACCTTCTGGCTGCCAGCCAGGGCCTTCCTTCCCCTGGCTGCCAGCTGCTGGCCAGGGCCTCCCTTCTCCAGCTGCCGGCTGCTGGCCAGGTCCCTTCTTCATTTTGCACAACGCCCTGGTGGTCAGCGAATCTCATAGTGAGCAATTGAACTCCCAGTCTCCCAGTTGAACTCCTGAAGTGACAATTTCCACATTAGGTTTTTATATATATACTTGAGACCTGGTGCACAAAAATTTGAGATTTATGTGCTGGGTCCTTCAGCCCAGCCTGCGCCCATTCACAGTCCAGGACCCCTTCGGGGATGTCCACCTGTCGAATTAGGCCCACTCCCTAGGGGATCAGGCCTAAGCTTGCAGTCAGACATCCTTCTAGCAGCCAGGGAGCCCTTGGGGATGTCCGACTAAAGGCTTAGGCCCCCAAGGGATCAGCTCTAAACCATTATTAGGACATTCTTAGTGCTGCCACGGAGTTTGGAGAGGCTCCTGGCACCACCACTGCGCTGGCCAGCCATGAGCCAGCTTCTGGCTGAGTGGCACTCCCCATATGGAACTGCACTGACCACCAGGGGGCAGCTCCTGAATTGAGCATCTGCCCACTGGTGGCCAGTGTGCATCATAGCAAGCAGTCATTCTGCCGTTCAGTCAATGTGCATATTAACCTTTTATTATTATTATACTAGAGGCCCTGTGCATGGATTCATGCACTGGTGGGGTCCTTCAGCCTGGCCTGCAGGGATCAGTGGACCTCCGCACTGCTGCAGCCCGGCTTGCCCTGGCAGTTCATTGGACCCAGCTTACTGTCCGCATCGATCCTGCACAGCACGAAGTAGTATGAAAAATGACAGGCGGCTGGGGAGGAGCCTAAATCCAGGCTGGGCTCCACGCCACTCCCGTTCATTCTGGCCCCACTGCGCCTGCTGCTGCCATGGCTCAGGCATGCAGGGGGGAGTGTCTGTGGGAGATGCTCACACAGCCATGCTTGCCAGCCATCAGCCAAGTGCCTGGCACCCGTCTGTCAGCTGAGTGGCACTCCAACTGTGGGAGCACACTGACCACCAGGGGGAAGCTCCTGCGTTGAGTATCTGCCCCCTGCTGGTCAGTGCATGTCATAGCGACTGGTAGTTTTGGTTGGTCTGCCATAACAGTCACTGGGCTTTTATTATATAGATATCTAATAAAAGAGAAAAATGCAAGTTCACCGCACCTCCGCTATACCTCAAGCCAATCAGAATGACCATATGCATATTAACCCAACCAAGATGGCGGCAGGCAGCCAGGGAGCTGGAGCAAGCAGGAGGCTCTGTTGCCCCGGTGATGGAGGAAGCCAAGCTTCCTGCCTTCCCTGGCCAGCTGTGGGCTCCGCTCAAGGCAACAAAGTTTCAATTATAGAAGATAAATTCCAGATACCTGCTTCCAGCCAGCCTCCATTGAGAGTTTGGGTGGCTGGTGGCCGTGATCAGCCTGCAAACAGCCATCAGGCCCTCACCCAGGCTGGCCACACCCTCATGGGGTGAGGGTCCCTGCTGGGGGGTTTGGCCAGCCTGCAAACAGCCATCAGCCCCTCACCCAGCCTGGCCAGGCACCCCAGCTGGACCCCCACCCTAATGCGGGACACCCTTCAGAGCAAACCAGCAGTCCACCACCCATGCACCAGGCCTATATCCTATATAATAAAAGGGTAATATGCAAATTTACCCTAACAGCAGAACGACTGGGAATGACTGGTCACTATGATACACACTGACCATAAGCGGGCAGACACTCAATGCAAGAGCTGCCCCTGGTGGTCCATGCGCTCCCATAGGGGGAACTCTGCTCAGCCACAAGCCAGGCTGATGGCTGCCAGTACAGCGGTGGTGGTGGGAGCCTCTCCTACTTCCTCAGCAGCGCTAAGGATGTCTGACTGCAGCTTAGGCCTGCTACCCTCTGGCAAGTGGACATCCCCTGAGGGCTCCCGGGCTGCCAGAGGGATGTCTGACTACCAGCTTAGGCCCAATCCCCCCGGGAGCAGGCCTAAACCAGCAGGTGGTCATCCCCTGAGGGGTCCCAGATTGTGAGAGGGCACAGGCCAGGCTGAGGGATCCCCTTGAGTGCACAAATTTTTGTGCACCGGGCCTCTAGAATATGTATATAGCTGGAAAAAAAAGTTAATAAGATAAACTTAGATAGCTTAACAAAAAAAAAGAAAAATAAATTACTCATTCTCGAAAGAGTTAGGTAATGAAAGAATAAGGCTTGGATTGTCAAGTAGGAACATGTGTACCTTTAAAGTCTGTACACATAAGTTGTTGAGGGGTAGTAAGCATCTCAGGATAAATTAGTACATCTTCTTGAACCATCAAATTTGCTGAAAGATTTCTGTGGGAAAAAAGTTCTATCCTTTTTGTCACAAGTAAGGGCAAGCAAAACTAGTAAAATGTGGTCTTGATGTTTTATTTATTATGTCAGGAAATCATTTTATTTTTTTAGCCTTGAAAGCAAGACAAGAGAAAACTTCAGGTGGAGAGCATTGTGGGAAAATGTTTTTTGTTGTTACTGTGGGCCCCTTTGGTGTTATTGCTGCCACCCCATGTCAGTGAAAATTCTGTTTTTTTATATTTTAATTTAAAAAAAACCATGTACTACTGGCTTTATAATAGGTACTGTTTAAGTATTTTGTAAATGTTAATTCATGCTAACATTATGAAATAGTTTATTTAATTCAGTGTGATTTTTCCAACATGATAGATACTGCAACAGGTTTAAATATTTACCCAAAGGAAATTTTGGGGTTCATTTTTCTTTGTGCTTATTAAAATCCTCATTCTTGCATGAAACAAACAAGGATGAATCATGCAGATGATGTAAAAGTTTAAAAAATTTTAAGATAAGTCAGTTTTCAAAAGTCTTTCTGGCTTTGGACAGGTTGCTTTGGCGTAGGTCCTCACAACATGAATTCAAGTTTACTCCTCCGTGGAAACATTTGGAGAGCACTGTTTAAGGATTAAGGTTTTACTCTAATGTGAGACTGTGATAATAAAATCTTTAGGCATCAGAATTGTAAAGCTATAATAAAGTGAAAAGCTTCAGGTTGATATTTTGGGACAGTGGCTCCATGCGGCCCCTCGGAATCATAACCCATACATGGCTGGTGATTTGGGGAACTGAAAATCCCTGGAGAAATTGGAAAGAGACTGAGTAGGGAGCTGGAAGGAGGGGAGGTCTGGGGAGAGGGTGAAATCAGAAACAGTATCTTTTTTTCTTTAGGTTCCTCAGGAGAATTGTATTATAAGTTCTTTAAAGTTCTACAGCTTTATTCCTGCAAAATTGCCTGTAAATATACATTCTTTATTCCCATTGGCTTTCAGTTTAATTGTGATGCTTTATCTTTCTGATTGCTCTTCAATGGATAGTGATATATAACACTGGACGTTTAAATTGCTCACAAGGTAGTGATCTAAACAAAAGGTGGTCTATCCATACAATGGGATACTATTTGGCCATGAAAAGAAATGATATTCTGATCCATGTTACAACTTGGATGGACCTAGAAACATTATACTAAATGAAAGAAACTAGACGAAAAGGCCATATTGTATGATTCCATTTGTATGAAATGTCCAAAATAGGACAATGATAAAGACAGAAATTAGATAATGATCACAATTGACTTGGGGAAAGGGATAAATAGAAGTGATTGCTAGTGGGCATGGGATTCTTTTTTTTAGAGTGATGAAAATATTCTGAAATTAGGTAGTGGTTATGGTCATGCAACTTTTGTGAATATACAAATAATTACTTATTCAAAATGGTAAACTTTTGGTACATGAATTATAGCTCAATAAAGAATTAGTGCTCCATGGTAAATTACATAAATATAAGTAATCTATCCTATATAATAAAAGGATTATATGCAAGTCAACCAAACAGGGAATGATGGGTCGCTATGACGCACATTGACCACCAAGGGGCAGACGCTCAATTCAGGAGCTGCCCCCTGGTGGCCAGTGCACTCCCACAGGGGAAGGGCCTCTCAGCCAGAAGCTGGGCTCATGGCTGGGGAGTGCAGCATTGGTGGTGGGAGCCTCTCCTGCCTCCTCAGCAGCGCTAAGGATGTCCGACTGCAGTATAGGCCTGCTCACCACTGGCAAATGGACATCCCTCGAGGGCTCCCGGGCTGCCAGAGGGATGTCTGATTGCCAGCTTAGGCCCAAAACCCCGGGGAGCGGGCCTCAACCAGCAGGTGGTCATCCCCTGAGGGGTCCCAGACTGCAAGAGGGCACAGGCCATGCTGAGGGATACCCCCCCCCCATGCACAATTTTTTGTGCACCAGGCCTCTAGTATGTATAAAAAGCCTAAGCGACTGTCCAACTGTTCGAATGTCTGACTGGTAGCTGTGACACACAATGAACACCAGGGGTAGATGCTCCGACTGTTAGCTATGATGCGCACTGACCACCAGGGGGCAGACGCTCAACACAGGAGCTGCCAAGCAACAGCAACTTGGCAGAGTGCCCTCCCATACTCTGAGAGCTCTCAGGGGATGTTGGACTGTCAGTTTTGGCCAGATCCCTGCAGGCCAGGCTGAGGGACCCCCTCTACTGGAGGAACCCTGCTCACTCAGCAGATGCCCTCTGAGCCTTGGCGCTGCCCCAGGTGTGGCTGGCGGGGGAAGGACCATGGAATGTTGGCTCCAGGGTGTGTCTGGCCCATCTCGCCCAGTCCCACCACACTGGCCATCTTCTAATTACTTTCCTTTCAATTTGCATGAATCCATTCACCGGGCCTCTATTAAAACCTTAAAAATCCTAGAAGAAATTGCAGGCAACAGAATCTCAGACATCTTTCCTAGTAATATGTTTACTGATACATCTCCTAAGGCAGTGGTTGGCAAACTGCGGTTGGGCAAACTGCAGCTTGCGAGCCTTATGTGGCTCTTTGGCCCCTTGAGTGTGGCTCTTCCACAAAATACTGACTTCTGTGCATGGGCCACGAAGTTTCAATCGCACTGTACGTGCACGCCCGCACATGGTATTTTGTGGAAGAGCCACACTCAAGGGGCCAAAGAGCTGCATGTCACTCGCGATCCGCAGTTTGCCGATCACGGTCCTAGGGCAAAGGAAACTAAGGAGAAAATAAAAAAAATAGGACTACTTCAAAATAAGAAGCTTCTGCACTGCATGAGAAACCATCAATAAAGTGAAAAGGGAGCCCACAATATTTGGCAATGATACATCTTACAAAGGGTTAATATCCAAAATATCTAAGGAGCCCTACCTGATTTGGCTCAGTGTATAAATTGTTGGCCTGCAGACTGAAGGGTCCCAGGTTTGATTCGGGTTAAGGGCACATGCCAAGTTTCATGCTTTATCCCCAGGAAGGGACATGCAGGAGGCAGCCAATCAGTGATTCTCTCTCATCATTGATGTTTCTATCTCTCTCCCCCTCTCCCTTTCTTTCTGAAAATCAATAAAAATATATTTAAAAACATAAAAAACCCCAAAATATATAAGAAAGTCATACAACTTAACAAAAGGAAGAAAACAATCCAATTAAAAAATGGGCAAAGGACCTAAATGGACACTTTCCAAGGTGGATACACACATGGCCAACAGACATATGGAAAAATGCTCAAAGTCACTCATCATCAGAGAGATCCAAATTAAAACAATAATGCGGTATCACCTCACACTTGTTAGAATGGCTACCATCAGTAAATCAACAAATAACAAGTGATGGCGAGGATGTAGAGAAAAGGGAACCCTAGTACACTGCTAGTGGGAATGCAGACGGGTGCAGCCATTATGGAAAACATTATGGAGTTTCCTCAAAAAATTAAATATGGAACTGCCTCTTGACCCAGTGATCCCACTTCTAGGAATATATCCTAAGAAACCTGAAACACTAATCAGAAAGGATATATGAATCCCTATGTTCATAGCACAATTTATAAAAGCTAAAGCCAGGAAAACCCAAGTGTCCATTAGTACATGAGTGGATAAAAAAGCTGTGGTACATTTATATCATGGAACTAGAGGCCTGGTGTACAGATTTGTGCACTGATGGGGTCCTTCGGCATGGCCTGTGGGTATTAGGCCAAAACTGGCAGTCCAACACCACCTTCTGCTCCTGCCTCCCGGCCCCGCTGTGCCTGCCATGGGCTCACTCTTAGTCACTCCTGATCAGAAAAGGCTTGTGCCACCACAGTGGCGCTTACCAGCCATGAGCCCAGTGTCTGGCACCTGGCGATCAGCTGAGCAGGACTCCCACTGTGGGAGCGCACTGATCACCAGGGGTAGCTCCCGCTTTGAGTGTCTGCCCCTTGGTGGTCAGTGCGCATCATAGTTACTGGTTGATCAGTTGGTTGCTTAGGCTTATATATATATAGATAGATACTATGTGCCAGAAAAAAAGATCCCTTACTCTTTGAGAAAGCATGGAGGGACCTTTAGCGTATTATGCTAAGCAAAAATAAGCCAGTCAGAGAAAGACAAGTAGCACATGATCTCACTCATAAGCGGAATTTAATGAACAAAATAAACTGATGAACAAAATAGTTCCAGAGACATACAAGCATTGAACAGACTGTTGAATAACAGAGGGAAAGCGAGGGAGTTTGGCTGGGTGGGAAGAGATAATTGAAAGAACTTGTATGCATGTCTGTGTGTGTGTGTGTGTGTGTGTGTGTGTATAGATATATCTATCTATCTATGTCTACACACACACACACACACACACATACACACATATTAAATCCATGGTCACAGACAATAAGATGGTGAAGGCCTGGGGTGGGTGTTGGAGGTGGGCTAGAAGGGCTCAATGGGGACATATGTCATTCTTTCAACAATAAAGATTTAATAATAAAAAAAAAGAGTTAGTTATCTATGAACAAATTGGCACAAAAGAAGGCATAAAGGTTTAAAGAAATCTTTAGCAAATGCTTCTGTAATATGAATCATCTCCTCCTTTCCCTCCACTTCCCTAATTTTTGCTCTATAGATGTGGTTCTTTGCATATTATTTTAAATCCGTGCCCATGTATGAAGAAAGCTTTGCCCGAAGCCCACTTCAAGGGGCTCATTAGTCCCTAATATCTTGGCAAGAGTAAGGAATTTGGCAGTTGAAAATTCAATCCTCTTCATGAGTCCAACTTTCTTGGGCAGAGAAAAGTGTCATCAGGTCCATCATTAATATGAGGGGATGGAGGGTGAAGGGAAGCTCTCACCTTTCCACAGTAGAAAATATCCTCTCTCTTCACCCATCCTTCTGCTATCTTCTCTCTGATGGCCTCCGCCACTTCGTGCTCATTCCGGTAGATGTAGGCCCCATCAATGTGCCGGTACCCAAGATCGATGGCGAACTTCACTCCTGCCCTACAGCTCCCCTTAGGAGTCTGAAATAAAGGGGTTGAAGTTTGGGAGAAAAGAAATGAGTCTTTCATTTAGTTTAATCGGTATTAATCAGGACACTGCTGTAGAGTGAAAATGACAAATTCCCAATTCTATGGTGTTGTGATTGGAAGATGGTATCTAGAGGCTGGAGAAACTGACCTTCTAGGGAGCATTCCATCCTCAGTGGGAGACTCCATCCATCCCAGGTCTGCCCTTTGATTTGTGGTTTCAGAAATGTGACTTGATCAATGTTACCAGTGACAAGATATTTCATGGTTTCCATGCTATAGGAAGGCACAGTTCATTGACGTAGGTTCAGTTATAAATCAAAACTTTGGGTGAATAAACTGAGATATAGCCACAGAATGGAAAACTAACAGGTAGTAAAAAGGAATGAACTATTGATATACACAGCAACATGGATGAATATCAAATAAGTATACTGAAGAAAAGAAGCAAGACAAAAAAGAATGGGAACAGAAGATGGTGGCTGGCAGGATGGGAGTGAGTGAGTGAGGGGGTGAAAGGAGAGTGTGTGGATGTATGTAGTGTGTGTGAGTGAGTAAGGGACAGTTAAATCCAGCAGGAGTATCAGAGGCTGGCAGACCAGGCTCTCCTGGGCAGGGAGCCCCTACCACTGCTGCGGGCATTCTCCAGCCTGCGGGGCTCAGGCATGGAGCCCAGACCATCTTGAAGGGGAGAGTGGCCTCCTCGAGGAACTCATCAGCACAACCATCTAGACTGGCTTTGGACACTGCCCATGACCCTGCAGCCACACCAGCCAAAGTCCTCCTTCCCCGCCCACAGACCTGCAGACCTTCTGACCCTAGGAAGTCCATCTCCAAGGGTTCACGGATCCCGCAGCAGTAAGTGTGAATTCTTCCTCCCACACTGTTGACCTCCAGACACCAAAGTTGCGTTTCCACTGCACAGGCCTCCTGAGCCCATTGCCTGGCTCCCGGGTGCCTCTGTGAGCCCCCACTGGGTGCGTTCATATCCAAACAAGGAAATACAGCCCTGACAACAGAAACTGGGACTTCCCTCTCCCCACCTGCCTGCCCAGAGACACCACAGTAGCGTGGCTTCAGCAAGTGGGTCCCTCTGAGCCTGCCACCCTGACAGGCGGCTGCCAGGTGTCTCCATGAGCTGCCATTGGGTGTGCTCATATGCAACCAAGGGAACAAGGCCGCGGCAGCAGAAACTTGAACTTCCCCCTCATCAGCTGCCGACCTCCAGTCACCGCAGTCGCACTGAGCCAGCGCTCAGGCTCCCTGAGTTTGCTGCCCCAGTAATGTGGCTCTTGGGTTCCTCTCTGAGGTGCTATAAGGTGTGACCCCGGCTGCCAGCATCCAGTCCCCGCAGTTTCTCCACTCCAGCACGTGGGCCCCCTGAGCCCACTGCCCCAGCAGAAAGCACCAGGGTGCCTCTGTAAGCCATGAGTAGGCGTGCATAGCTAACCAAAGGTGCACATCTCCTGAAGCAGAAACTGGGACTTTTGCCTCCCCAGCGCCAGCAGCACACATGAACATGCCACTCCAGTGTGTAGAGCCTGCGAGCACATAGCCCCGGCAGACAGTTCCTGGGCCCCTCTGTGAGCTGCCACTGGGTACGTGCATCTCCAACCAAGGGCATATGGCTCCTTCAGCTCCATGACACCCCCCTCCTAGCCGCCTTCCTCTGGACACCTTGGTGTGTTACTGAGGACTCACCTCCCCAGACAAGGTCACATTGTTTCAGCCACAGACTCCCCATATTCCTATATCCCCAGCTGCTGGCTCCTGAACACCCTCATAACTGAGAGAGGGAAATCACTTTGCCAGAGTCACACTGCCTTAACCGCAGACAATGGGATAGCCTCCCCCCACTGTCACGGGCTCTGGGGCCCTCATAGTAAGTTGCAGAGTGATGCTACCCCAGCAAGTCACACAACACTGGCCAAAGTCAGAGTACCTGACCCTCAGGCCCCGAGACGCCTTCCTCCCAAGCCATGGACTGGGAACTCACATTGAGCACATACTAGTGAGACATCAGGCAATGTTTTCCACAAGAGCTGGAACCATGATCATATTTACAACACCTTGCACAATGAAGCCGGGGTGAGTCACATTGCCAATCCATTAATTCGCTTTATCCACAAAAAAGAAACTAATATTCAAGACCCAACTACATCAAGAGAACCCACATAGCTCAAGTAGGTGGCTCCACTAGATCACCAAGCCCAGAAGACCTTAGAGATCACTGGAACCCCCAAACCACCAACTACATCACACCACCTCCAAAAGGACCTGGGTAGAAAAGCAGTTGGATCTATGACATAGAAACAATGAAAACGTTACAGCAAAAAATGGGAAGATAAAAAAACAATCCCCAAAGGAAAGAAAAAGAAGATCACCAGAAAGAGACTTAAATGAAATGGAGGCAAGTAACAGGTCAGAGAAAGAATTCAGAGTAATGGTTAATAAGCATGCTCAAATGTCTAGATGACAAATACACACAACTCAATGAGACTTATAAGGAGCTGAATGAGAATGTCCCTAACATGAAAAGGAACCAAGAGGAAATAATGAATGACCTACCTGCAATAAAGAACACAATGGAAGGCTTCAACAGTGGACTAGAAAAGGCTGAGAACTGCATCACTGAATTAAAAGACAAGGTAGGGAAAAACACACAAAAACAGCAGCAACTGGAAAGAAAACAAAAAGCAGGAGGAGAGCCTAAGGGAGCTTTGAGACAACACAAAATGAAACAGCATCTGCATAATAGGGGCACCAGAGGGAGAGGAAGCAGAGCAAGGAATAGAAAACCTGTTCAAAAAATAATGACAGAAAACTTCCCTGATATTGGGAAGAAAAAAACCATACAAGTCCAAAAAGCACATAGAGTCCCCAACAAGTTGAACCCAAAAAAGACCGACACCAAGACACATCATAATTAAATTGGCAAACATCAATGACAAAGTAAGAATCTTAAAGGCTGCCAGAGAGACAGAAAGTTACCTACAAGGGCTCTTCCATTTCGAATAAAAACTGATTTCTCAACAGAAACACATTAGGCCAGAAGGGAATGAAATGAAATATACAGTGATGTAAAGCAAGGGACTGAATCCAAGAATACTATACCCAGCAAGGCTATCATTCAAAATTGAAGGTGGTATCAGGAACTTCTCAGGGGAGAAAAAAAATAAGTCTTTCATTTAGTTTAATCGGTATTAATCAGGACACTGCTGTAGAGTGAAAATGACAAATTCCCAATTCCATGGTGTTGTGATTGGAAGATGGTATCTAGATGGTATCTAAGAGAGTTTATTACCAAGCCAGAAATGCAAGAAATGCTAAAGTGGCCGCAATAAAAAGAAGAAATAGAAAGGCAAGAAGGTATATAAGCATGAAGGATAAAAACGATGACAAACAAGTACCTATCAATAATAACATTAAATGTAAATAATTAAATGCTCCAATCAAAAGACATAGGGTAGCTGAATGGATAAGAAAACGTGACCCATATATTTGCTGTCTACAAGAGACCCACCTCAAAATAAAGGATTTACACAGACTGATAGTGAAGGGGTGGAAAAAAATATTTCAGGCAAATGGAAATGAGAAAAAAGCTGGGATAGCAATACTTATATCTGACAAAATAGACCTCAAAGTAAAGGCCACAACAAGAGATAAGGAGGGCGACTTCATAATACTAAAGAGAGCAATTCAGCACTAGGAAATAACTGGTAAATATATATGCACCCAATACAGGAGCACCCAAGTAGAGAAAAAAGACTTCTGGAAGATATCAAGGGAGAGATTGACAGCAATACAATCATAGTAGGGGACTATAATTCCTCATTGACACCACTGGATAAATCCTCTAAGCAAAAAATTAAAAAATTTTTTTAAAAAACAAAGAAACAGCAATCCTAAATGACTCACTAGATCAGATGGACTTAATAGACATCTTCAGAACATTTCACCCCAAAGCTACAGATTATACATTCTTCTCTAGTACACAAGGGACATTTTCAAAGATAGATCACACGTTAGTACACAGGCAAGGTCTCTTCAAATTCAAGAAGGTAGAAATCATACCAAGCATCTTCTCAGATCACTATGGCATAAAATTACAATATAAACAATGAAAAAAATCAAACACTTGGAGGATAAATAGCATGCTATTAAACAATGATTGGGTTTAATAGCAAACAGATCAAAGAAGAAATAAAAAGCATTCTGGAAACAAATTACAATGAAAACACAACAATCCAAAATCTATGGGACACAGTGAAAGCAGTCCTGAGAGGGAAGTTCATAGCTCTGCAGGCCTACCTAAAAAGAAAAAAAAAAGAAAAAAGAAAAGGTAAATTATCTAACCTTGCAATTTAAAGAGAGCAGCAAGAAAACCCCAGGGTAACCAGAAGGAAGGAAATAATGAAGATCAGAGGAGAAATAAATGACTTGTAGGCCAAAAAACAATAGAAAAGATAAATGCAACCAAGAGCTGGTTCTTTGAAAGGATAAACAAGGTTGATGAACCTCTAGCTAGGCTCACCAAGAAACAGAGAGGACCGAAATAGACAAAATTAGAAATGAAAGAAGTGAAGTAACAACTGACTCTACAGACATACAAAGGATTGTAAAACACTAGGAACAGCTCTACTCCAACAAACTGGACAACTTCGATGAAAAGACCATATTCCTAGAAAAATACAAGCTTCAAAAACTCAATCAGGATGAATAAAAAAAAACCTGAATAAGCTGATAATGACTGGTGAAATTGAAACAGTAATCAAAAAGCTTCCAGGAAACAAAAGCCCTGGACTGGATGGCTTCCCAGGGGAGTTTTACCAAATATTCAAAGAAGAACTAAAACCTATCCCTCTCAGACTATTCCAAAAAATTCAAGAGGAAGGCACACTTCCAAGCTCTTTCTACGAAGCCAGCATTACCCTAATCCCAAAACCAGATAAAGACACTACAAAGAAAGAGAATTACAAGCCAATGTCCCTGATGAACATAGATGCTAAAATCCTCAACAAAATTTTAACAAACTGGATCCAGCATTACATTAGAAAGATCAGACACCATGACCAAGTGAGATTTATTCCAGGGATGCAAAGCTGGTACAATATCCACAAATCAATAAACATAATATGTCATATAAACAAATTAAAAGACAAAAATCACATAATCAGCCCTAACCCATTTGGCTCAGTGGATAGAGGGTCGGCCTGGAGACGGAAAGGTCCCAGGTTCGATTCTGGTCAAGGGCATGTACCTTGGTTGCGAACACATCCCCAGTAGGGGGTGTGTAGGAGGAAGCTGATCGATGTTTCTCTATCATAGATGTTTCTAACTCTCTATCCCTCTCCCTTCCTCTCTGTAAAACATCAATAAAATATTTTTTAAAATCACATAATCATATCAATTGATGCAGAAAAGGCATTTGACAAAAATCGTACACCCTTTTCTGATAAAAGCTCTCAGTAAAGTGGGAATAGAGGGATCATACCTCAACATAATAAAAGCCTTATAGCAAAAACTAAAACCATTTCCCCTAATAAGAACAAGACATGGATGCCCACTTTCACCACCCATGTTCAACGTAGTACTTGAAGTGCTAGCCATAGAGATCAGACAAGAAGAAATAAAATGCATCCAAATTGGAAAAGAATAAAACTGTCATTATCACAAATGACATGATATTGTACATCGAAAACCCTGAAGACTCCATTAAAAAACTACTAGACTTAGTAAATGAATGCGGCACTGTAGCAGTATACAAAATTAACACCGAGAAATCTGTGGCTTTTTTATATACCAATAATGAACTCACAGAAAGAGAAACTAAAATAACAATCCCGTTTACCATTGCAACAAAAAAAGTAAGATACCTAGGAATAAATTTAACCAAGGATGTAAAGGACCTGTACTTAGAAAATAACAGGATGCTGAAAAAAGAGATAGAAGAATACATAAACAAATGGAAGAATATACCCTGTTCGTGGACTGGTAGAATCAACAAAATTAAAATGTCCATACTACCCAAAGCAATCTATAGGTTCAATGCAATCCTCATTAAAATACCAACAGCATATTTCACAGACTTAGAACAAACTCTTCAAATATTCATATGGAATTTTTTAAAAGGGCCCCAAATAGCTGCAGCAATCCTGAGGAGGAAAAACAATGTTGTAGGGATCACAACACCGGATACCAAGCTGTATTACAAAGCCACTGTTCTCAAAATTTCCTGGTACTGGCACAAGAACAGACATATAGACCAATGGAACAGAACAGAGAACCCAGAAGTCGACCCAAACCATTATGCTCAATTAATATGTGACAGAGGAGACAAGACCATACAATGGAGTCAAGACAGTCTCTTCAATAAATGGTGTTGGGAAAATTGGACAGATATTTGAAAAAAAAATGAAACTAGACCACCAACTTACACCATACACAAAAAGAAACTCAAAATGGATAAAGGACTTAAACATAAGATGGGAAACCATAAAGAGTTTAGAAGAAGCCATAGGCAGCAAAATAGCAGACATATGTCATAGCAATATCTTCACGGATATAGCTCCTAGGGCAATGGAAATTAAGGAGAAAATAAAATAATGAGACTACATCAAAATAAAAAGCTTCTGCACAGCGAAAGAAACCATTAACAAAAGAACAAGAAAGCTCACTGCAAATATGGGATAACATATTGCCAATGTTATCTTTGATAAGGGTTTAATCTCTAAAATGTACAGGGAACTCATACAACTTAACAAAAGGAAGATAAACAATCCAAAAAAAATTGGTAAAGCACCTAAATACAGTATATACAAAAGGTCAAGAGACATATGAAAACATTTTCAAAGTTACTAATCATCCGAGAAATGCAAATTAAAACAACAATGAGGTACCATCTCACACCTGTCAGAATGGCTATCATCAACAAATCAACAAACAACAAGTGCTGGTGAGGATGTGGAGAAAAAGGAACCCTCTTGCACTGCTGGTGGGCATGCAGACTTGTGCAGCCACTGTGGGAGACAGTATGGAGTTTCCTCAAAAAATTTTAAAAAATGGAATTCCCTTTTGATCCAGTAATCCCACTTCTAGGACTATATCCCAAGAAACCAGAAACACCAATCAGAAAGGATATATGCACCCCTATGTTCATAGCAGCACAATTCACCATAGCTAAGATTTGGAAACAGCCTAAGTGCCCATCAGCAGATGAGTGGATTAAAAAATGGTTGTACATCTACACAATGGAATTCTATGCTGCTGTCAAAAGGAAGGAATTGTTACCACTTGGAACATCATGGATGGAACTGGAGAGCATTATTCTAAGCGAAATATGCCAGTCAGAGAAAGATAAATATCGCATGATCTTACTAATATATGGGATAAAATGATCAACATAATTTGATGAAGAAAAATAGATCGATCTAGAGACAAATGGTAGGGGAGGGGAGGTTAGAGAGCAACTAATGGACTTGTATGCATGCATATTAGCATAACCAATGGACACAGACATTGGGGTGCTGGGGGCTTGCCCGGAGTGGGAATGGCTGGGGAAATGGGAGGGTCAATTGTGGAAAAAGGACACACATGTAAAACTTTAGACAATAAAAAATAAAATAAAACACGATAAAATAAAATAAAGTATTCTCCCTGCATTGGCTGAGTGGCTCAGTTTCTTGAGCATCATCTCATGTACCAAAAGGTAACTGGTTTAATTCCCACTTTTGGCACATACCCAGGACGTGGGTGCATACTGTAGGCAACTGATCCATGTTCCCCTCTCTCTCTCTTCCTCTCTCTCTAAAATCAATAAAAACATATTTTAAAAAATATTCACCCTTACATGGCAGAAGCAGCAATGGGGTGAACTATAATTACTAAATTAGTAATCAATTACTAATTAATTTTAACCTATCTGTATAAACCAGTTGTATATGTGGACATAAACAACAAACTTTATAATTTTAAATGTAGTATTAGAGAATTCTATGTAACTTCTAACAGCTTTGTTAGGAAAATAAATTTTAGAGAAAAAAATCAGAAAGATCAAATAGCATACCATATATGGAGATTGAAATAAGTGATATGATAGGAGAATCTGAAGTGCAAAGATTTTTTTTCACAATTAATGACAATCTCAATAAAATAAAAGAACTCTCAATAAAGAGTTCTGTTTCCTAAAATGGCCAATAGCACCCTTCCTCCACTTGAGAAATAAGCAAGTCCTTAAGGATGAACTTTCTTTTTTTTTTCTTTATTGATTAAGGTATTATATATGTGTCCTTATCCCCCGATTGCCCCCACCCCCCACTCATGCCCTCACCCCCCTGTTGTCTGTGCCCATTGGTTAGGTTTATATGCATGCATAGAAGTCCTTTGGTTGATATCTCCCCCTTACCCCTACCCTCCCCTACCTTCCCTCTGAGGTTTGACGGTCTGATCGATGCTTCTCTGTCTTTGGAACTACAGGATATAACATATGTCCTAGGGCAACATATTTGTATGGTATTGTGTAATAAGTACAATACATGAGTCTGAAAACCCAGTTGGAGTGATTCATTTTAGCATCACTCCCTTTGACCTACTTGGAAAATGCGTGCTTCCCATCCCTGAATTTTAGGCTCTGTGATTCTAAAGGTCCTAATTCACAGGGGAAATCAGCCTCCTTATTGTAAGAGTTCAGCATTCAAGGAAAGAATTTCCATATTGGCAGGGGTACGATACCTTATCAAAAGGGGATAGGTGAACCAATGATATACTTATTACCAATTATGATTGTTAATGGACAGGGCAGCAGCCATGACTAGAGACGGTAGCTGACTAGGGATTCAGACAACTCAGGGATGAGGATTTGGGACATAATACTAGGTAAGTCACCCAGAATAGCAGAGATATTGGCTAAGGATACAGGGAACTTAGAATGGGTATTCTGGGAGGAAGAGAATAAGTAAAAGTTACAGTTGACAACAGCTTTAGTGGAAAGGGCCTTATTCATCCTGCTAACCTACCTCTTTAAAAATTTTCCCAGGAAACAGACCAAACAGAATTCTGGAAGAGCTGTTCCCAGTAGTGAATTTAGCATATAAAAGCAATTGACAGCAGGGGTAGAACATGTCATAATGAACCACATTTCCTCAGTCCTCAGAAGTTTTGGCTGCTCATTACTCACATCTGGTTCCCTCTATGGATGACCCAGGCTATAAAGCCCTGATACCCTTACCTTAACTCAGCACATCTCTCTGGCATCATTCCCATTCCAGAACTCCCTGTGGCATTGATGAGCAACTGCATTGCAGTTCAGCTGTCCCCACTGCACACACCCTTACAGGTCTGGTCTCTGAGAGTACTCTCCAACAAGCCTCCTGCATGCAAATCTCCTCAGAGGCTGTTCCCAGATTTCCCAATTTAACACTTGGGTGGAGAAGGGTTTCTTCAGCCACAGAAAGTACTAATGTTAAATTAAAGAGTGCTAAATGTGACCAAATTAAAATTGGGAATCTCTGTTCATCAGAAGACACCATTCATTAAAAGAGTAAAAAGGTAAGTGGGAAGAGATATTTCCACATAGATATAACTGACGATGAACACATATACAAATATTTTAAAAATCCACTATAGCAATAAGAGAAGAGAAATCCAATAAAAAAAATTCGTGGAAGACACAGTCACTTTGCAAAAGATCTCCAAATGTCTAATAAAAATATGAAAAATTAATCTCATGTAGATTTAAAAGGAAGTGCAAGTTAAAACCACAGTTAAAACCAGAGTTGCATACATTTAAAAAATCAGCAAATGTTGATGAGAATGTTCTCTCATACTGTGGGCTCCCTTTTCATTTTGTTGATGGTTACTTTTGCTGTGCAGAAGCTTATTTTGATATAGTCCTAGTTGTTTATTTTCTCCGTAGTTTCCTTTGCCCTAGGAGATGTATTTGTAAACATATTGCTACAGAGATGCATTTTAGACTAAACTAAAAGTGATCAAATATGAACTTAAAAAAATCACAGGCCATAAACTCAGTGATTTCATGTGCTTGAGATCAATAAAATAAGAAGCACCCCGCTGAATTTTAGTCAAGAAAGCAGAAAGGTCCCATTCTCTAATCCAAGATCATTTTAAATCACAAATTGATTTAGTTTAATGTTTGGCTCAATACATTTCAGCCAAACAATAGTCCTTGGAGGTTGCTTTCATTATTACAAAAAGTGAAGCAATTAGATCCATTTAAAATGAATTACAGATTATACTTTACAAAAGTTTCTTATTTAAAAAAAAAAACAATACAGAAAGAAACATAAAGTTACCAATTTAGGGTGTGCGTAGGTAGCAAACCCAATGATAGGAATGCTGTTTCCATCACTTAGAGGTATGCGGTGATCTGCTGCAGTGAGTTCCATCTTGGCGAGCCTAGGACTTCAGATTTCTGCGAGTGATTCGGAACACTTTGGACAGGTGTCCTAGGGCCTATTTAATCAAAGAAAGGAGGGCAAGAGGGAGGAGCAGTGGGAGGGAAGAGAGATTGACAGATCTATTTCTCAACCTGTTTTCTTCTAGGTTGTTATGGAAATACTGAGATTGTCCTTTGAACTTTATTCGAGACATAAGAATAACTCAACTGAGAGTTTATGCTTATACCTCTGCAAAGAAAAGATTGAACAACAACAACAACAAAGGAAAGGAATCGAGTGGGGTTCTGTTAGGATGCTTTCGTTGACAACTAACAGGTCTATCTCAAATTCTCTTAGAATATAAAGGAAATTTATTGGTTCATATTCCTGAAAACGTCAACATTAGGGCTAGCTTAAGGTGAGACTAGAGTAGTTCCTGTCCCAGAACTTCCCTGGAGATTCTGAGGCAGCAGGATTGGGCAGGGGTCTGGATTGCTACCACATAGACTCTAGGTGCTAGAGGTAAACATTGGGCCAGAGGAACAAAGGAAAAGGCAGGACACAATATCACACCCTCTGTCTCCTGGCTTTCTCAGCTGACTCTACCCTTATCATTGAAAGACAGTAATCAGCCCTTGAAGTGACTCAGCTCCAGCTTCAGGTCCACTAACACAGAGCTTACCTCCTCCATAGCTCAACCATAACCCAGGAATGGAGTCTTTTTTGCCTCAATAGTCTTTTTTGGTTGAACCATCCATCACTAAATCAATCAGAGTGGTCAAAGGAAATAAAAGACTGATTTGATTGCCTTAAGAGAATACTAGTAGAAGCCATTTCTACATGTGGAGTTGGTGTTAATCCAGTGGTTCTCAGCTTTCCTAATGCGCAACCCTTTAATACAGTTCCTCATGTTGTGGTGACCCCCAATGTCATTGTTACAAATTGAACATAATTAAACAATAGTGGTTAATCACAAAAACAATATGTAATTATATATGTGTTTTCTGATGGTCTTAGGCAACCCCTGTGAAAGGGTCTTTCGACCCCCAAAGGGGTCGCGACCCACAGGTTGAGAACCGCTGGGTTAATCCCTCCTGGGAAGATTCTGGATGTTGTTAATGAAAGGGAAAGAAGTAGTAATTAGGGAAACAATGATTATTTATTTTAATCTTCCTCTAAAGGACTGTGCAACAACAGTCCATGATGATGGAAGTGTCCTGAAGTTTGCCTGAAATTGACTTGCCCTCTCTCTAGGAAATTCATTCTTGCTTATATACACACAGGAAGTGGGCACAATAATTTCCACCAGCTTCAGGCAGTGTGGAATGTGGGCAGTAATGGTCCTCAATATCAGTTGTCAAATCGGTCCATCACTCATTGCCACCTTTGTGTGGTAAGATGTTAGCTAGAATGTCTCTTTATTATTGACTTTCTAGCTCTATGAATTTTAGCACATGTGTAGATTTATATAACTACCATCACATGTAGGATACTGAAACATTCTATAACCCAGAGAATGCCTTCATGTTATTTCTTTATAATCACCCCCTCCACCACCTGCACCCCCTGGAGAAGTCACTTCCTGTTGTTCATTCCTATTGTTTTATCTTTTGAGAATATCATTTGAATGGAATCATACAGTATATATAGTCTTTTGAAATTGCCTTCTTTCAGTCAGCATAATCTGTTTGAGATCCAACCAGGTTGTGGCTTGTATCAATAGCTTCTTTAGTTTTTATTGTTGCATAGTCTCCTATATAATAAAAGCACAGTATGCAAATTGTCCCCTCAACTGGGATTTCATCTGGGAGTTCGACCAGGGGGCTGGGCCAGCCGGTGTAAAGGAGGGAGACCCCAGCTGGCAGCAGTGGTGGCAGCAGGCAACTTGGGGAAGGGAGGGAGACTCTGATTGGCAGCAGTGGCAGCAGCTATAGGCGGCTGGGGAAAGAGAGGGAGTACCGGCCAGCAGCCGGCAGCCACTAGGGACCCTACCAGTGCACGAATTTCATTTGTTTTCAATTTTTGGTGATTGTGAATAGAACTGCTATAAACATTTGCATACAGGTGTTTGTATGAACATTAGTTTTTATTTCTCCAGTAGTGAGATGGTTGAATCATGTGGAGTGTTTGACTATTTAGGAAGCTGCCAAACTGCTTTTCTCAATGGTTGTAACATTTTGCATCCCCACCAACAATGCATATAAGTTGCAGTTGTTCTCCATCCTTGACACAATTTCCCATTGTTTGTATGTTTTTACTCTAGTCATTGGATAGATTTGTCATGGTATCCCCTGGTTATTTTAATTTTCATTTGCCATGTGGATGATGATGCTGAACATTTTTTCTTTTTTTTTTAATATATATTTTATTGATTTTTTACAGAGAGGAAGGGAGAGAGATAGAGAGTTAGAAACATCGATGAGAGAGAAACATCGATCAGCTGCCTCCTGCACATCTCCTACTGGGGATGTGCCCGCAACCCAGGTACATGCCCTTGACCGGAATCGAACCTGGGACCTTTCAGTCCGCAGGCCGACGCTCTATCCACTGAGCCAAACCGGTTTCGGCTGAACATTTTTTCATGTACTTATTTGACATCTTTATTTCTTCTTGGTGAAGTGCATATTCTAGTTTTTTGCCTATTTTTTAATTCGTTTGTTTGACTTAGTGTTGAGCTTGGAGATTTCTTGGTACATTTTTGATATATGGTATTTACTGGATATGTCCTTTGCAATCCCCCCCCCGCCCCCCCCCCCCCCCCCCCCGCCAGTTTGTAGCTTGCTTTTTCACTCTCTTAATTGTGTCTTTTATGGAACACAAATTTTTAAATTTTGTAACGTTCATTTTTTTGTACTGTGTTTTGAATCTGACCTCCAGATTCTCAGGTCATTCGGACTGTGTATGAGGTTAAGTTGGAAAGCACACTTGTACCTTACCTATACAATGATGAGATTAGTAGTATTTAGTCACATCAACATGCAGTTTCGCAAAGACTATGACTAGAGAGGACATTCCTAAATGCACAGAGTAGTCTGACATTGACTCATAATGGGAGTGCTGACGTCATTAAAGCTAATGGGAATACCTTGAGATGTGGAAATTTAAGTCTTTGAGAACTTCAATAATTTTTAGTTTTTAAATTTGTTTTCTACATTTTTCTGAAGTTCAAGGATAAGGATAGTAGTTTTGGGGTAAAAGGCAATAGTTTTCAAAGTTTTTTAAAGCTAGTCTGGCAAGAAAAAGTATTATTTACCCTACAAATAGGCAAAGAATGATCAAAGTTACCAGAAAATACTGATTGAACCAACATTTGCTCTTTTATTTCATGCTACTTGCAGGCTAGCCCAGATTTAAAGTGAATTTACTTTTGGAAAAGATTCATGTGCCAAGAGTGAATTTGAATCTGTGGTAGCATAACTTGCTTGACAAGCTTTAGTTTTTGTGTTTAAGTGTGAACTATTAATGAAGAAAATTGAATTAAGCTTATCAAAAGGTGCGTTACTATGTTTGAGACAGTGTTTGATTATTGAAAGTATCCACAGAACTCAATTTACAAGTTATAGGCAACAAGTATAATATAGCAATGGCAGGAGAATGAAATGTATAGGGAGAAGTCTGGAGACCTCTAGTGTAGACCTTTCTTACCCTCCTATCACTGGGTTGCTTAGGATATACTTTGTCTTAGTTTTTTTTAAAATACGTGTTTATTGATTTTTAGAGAGAGAGGAAGGGAGAAGGATAGAGAGATAGAAACATCATTGATTGACTGCCTCTTGTACAACGTGTGTATGTGCCCTGACTGTTAGTTGAACAGAGAACCTCTTGGTTCATGGGTCGACATTCAACCCCTGATCCCCACCGGCCAGACTGTCTTCAGGTTTGAACCACCACTGCCATGTGTATGAAGCACCTTGGTACCAGACAGCCCAAACCTGTTCAAGTTGTGCTGGTTGCCCAAGTGTCTTCCAGCTGTATGACCAGCCTAAATTCTCAACCCTCCCCAAACCAGGTGCAAGTTATAAATTCAATGACTAATACTGAACATTGCTGGTACATCTGCCCCAAACAACTCACTGCCCTATGATTAAGGAACTTAGTATGTTCTATAGTAATGTCAAAGTTCAGTTATGTTGTGTGCAGTTCTGGAAATAAGCATTTTGTCATTTCAAACCTGCTGAGATTAACCCATGCTCTACAAAGGGAATATTCGAATATGTGGACAGACATAGACAATTTTCTCACACAGGTTAAATAATCAAGGTAGGGAAGGACAGTTGGTGGGTTCAAAATGTCACAATTATGGATAGTGATATGTGAAGGAGAAGCAATGATGGCAATAACCTGTCTCATGGCATTTAATTTATCTCATAAAATGTATTATAATTGTTTCCAATCCTGGGAGGAAAAAATTCTTTTAACACACAGTTATTTCACCAGTCCTTTATTTAAACATGGGTATGCTCTCTTTTCCTTTTTAATTTATCTTTATTGTTCAAAGTATTACCGGTGTCCCTGTTTTTCCCTCCATTAAGCCCTTCATCTTTCACCGGCCCCTCCCCAGGCCTTCACAACACTATTGTCTGTGTCCATGGGTTATGCATATATGCATATAAGTTCTTTGGTTAATCTCTCCCCAACCACCCTGCCATCCCAGCCTTTGCTCTGAGAGATGTCTGTTAAACATCGGTATGTTTCTTTTAACCTGAAAAGTACATCATTGTTTGTTTATATGTATTTATATTAATACTAGTAGCCCAGTGCACGAAATTCGTGCACATTAAAAGGGAATTAATTGCCCTAACCGGTTTGGCTCAGTGGATAGAGCATCAGCATGGGGACTCAAGGGTCTCAGGTTCGATTCTGGTCAAGAGCATGTACCTTGGTTGTGGGCACATCCCCAGTGGGGCCTGTGCAGCAGGCAGCTGATCAATGTTTCTCTCTCATCGTTGTTTCTAACTCTCTATCCCTTCCTCTCTGTAAAAAATCAATAAAACATGTATATTTTAAAAAGGAATTAATTAGCAGATATATTTTAATATTGCTATTTGCCCTTTCTCTATAATAGAAGTTTGAGAGATGAATGGAAATTAGTAAAATGTATATGAAAATAATATATAAATTTATTAATAAACTGTATGCCTGGTGCACAAAAATTTGTACACTTGGGGGCAGGGGGTCCTTCAGCCCGGCCTGTGCCCTCTCGCAGTCTGGGACCCCTCGGATGTGACCACTTGCTGGCTTAGGCCTGCTCCTGGAGGGATTGGGCCTAAGATGACAATCAGACATCCCTCCGGCAGCCCGGCAGCCCTTGGAGGATGTCCATTTGCCAGCGGGGAGCATACCTAAGCTGCAGTCAGACATCCTTAGCACTGCTGAGGAAGCCAGAGAGGCTACCACCACCACTGCTGTACTGGCAGCCATCAGCGTGGCTTGTGGCTGAGCAGAGCAGCCCTTTGTGAGAGCACACTGACCACCAGAGGGCAGCTCCTGCATTGAGCGTCTGCCCCCTGGTGGTCAGTGTGTGTCATAGTGACCAGTCATTCCCAGTCTTTCTGCTGTTAGGGTCAGTTTGCATATTACCCTTTTACTATATAGGATAGTGGCCTGGTGCATGGATGGTGGCAGGCTGGTTTGCCCTGAAGGGTGATTCGGATTAGGGTGAGGGTCCCACTTTGGTGCCTGGCCAGCCTGGATGACGGGCTGATGGCTGTTTGCAGCTGGTCACACCCCTTCAGGGTGGGGGTCCCCACTGGGGTGCCTGGCCAGTTTGGGTAAGGGACTGAGGGCCGTTTTCAGGCTGGTGGGTGATTGAAGCTCCCAGTCTTTTTTTTTTTTTATTCTGGGATTTATTTACCTTCTATAGCTGTCACTGGAGCTGAGAGCCGGCTCCAGCTCTGAGGCCGGGTTCCAGCTCTGAGGCTGAGGCTGGCTGAAAGCATGTATCTGGGGTTTGTTTGGCTTCTGTAATTGAAACATTGTTGCTGTCCTGCTCGCTCCAGCTCTGAGGCTGTGGCGGGCTGAAAGCAGGTATCTTGGTTTGTTTCGCTTCTATCATTGAAACTCTGTTGCCATCACTGGCGCTCTAAGCTCTGTGGCCGTGGCCGGCTGAAAGCAGGTGTCTGGGGTTTGTTTAGCTTCTCTAATTGAAACATTGTTGCTCCAGGATCTCAGAGCCGGGCCGCGGCACGCGGGGAACCTTGGCTTCCTCCATCACTGGAGCAAGCAAGCCTCATTATCACTTCAGCTGCATGGATGCCGGCCGCCATCTTTGTTGACAGTTAATTTGCAAATACTGCTGATTAGCCAATGGGAAGTGTAGCGGAGGTATCGTCAATTACCATGTTTGTCTATTATTAGGATAAACAGTAACAAAAGGATATAACAACAACAAAGGCATGATATAAAAATGACAAAAACATGATATGAAAACACCAAAAACATGATATGAAAACAACAAAAACATGATATACAAAAAATAGTGATGCAAACAATCACTGATAAAGTGATTAAACTTATTCTAATATCTCCCTGTACACCACATTAAGACTGAAAACACTTTCAGAGTGCTTGACTAATTTCCCTTGTGATGAAGTACTTAGAACTTTAACTGTAACATCACATGCTCTTCAAACTCGAGAGAAAGCAACATATAACTGACCATGTGCAAAAATGGGTTCAGGTAGGAATATGCCTACTTTGTCTAGAGTTTGTCCTTGTAATTTATTAATAGTCATCACAAATGCTGGCATCACGGGAAACCGTCGTCGAATCAATTTAAATGGGAGGCCAGTGTCAGATGGGGACAAATTAATTCTTGGAATCTGAACAGCCTCTCCCTCTGCAGATCCTGTTAATACTTCAGTTTCAACAATGTTAGGTTGTAATCTTTTGATAATAAATCTGGTACCATTACAAAGATCCCATTTACTATTGAGATTTCTCAATAGCATGATGATTGCACCCACTTTCAATTCTTATCTTCACATTACAATCACCTGGGAATCTTTTTAAAATCCTCATTCCTGGGCCTGATCCTCTGGAAATTGTTTCTTTGTTATGGGGTGGGGCCACAACATTAGTAACAAAGAAACAGAATTAAAACTTTATTGTGGGGAGCCACTACAGTGTTTTGGACAGGTTCAAGTCTTGGACTGAGGAGAGCACACAGTCCTCTCATTTCCACGTGCAAGTCCCAGCTTGGAGGTCAGGGCCCTCCCAGCACAAATATAGCCAATAGCTGTATTTGTAAGCTTGAACCTATGGTCCGAACACGTGGGGCCATGTGCCTGAGAAATGTAGGCTTGATAGAATTCAGGTGCATGTAGTTGAGTAGGATTGCAACCCAGGAGAATTTTGTAAACAACTTGGTCATGCCCTTACTTTGCCTCGTAGCATTTGCTATAAAATAAAGGCAAGGCTGTGGGCATGGGCGCTGTCTCTCAGAGAAGCAGCGTCCCACCAAGACCCGACTTTCATTCTCTTGTCTGTCTTTTCTAAGCCTTTCAGCCGCCCCCACTCAGGTTCACCCATGGCCGTGCTGGCGCAGCACACTCTCAGGGAACCACAGCTCAGGGAGGGCACAGCCCTTGGCAAAGCGACCCTGGATTCAGTGAGTCCAAGCTCCGAGAGCGGGTTCCTGCCTCAAACCCTGCACTTACAGAACAGCTCCAGGAAACAGCTCGGGGGAGGGCGCTGCCTTGCCAAGACAAGCCCTGCAGGACTGACTTCCTTCGGTTGGTCGCCAGCCAGACCCCGGTTGTGATGAACACCACCCATGGTTTTTATATAAGTAGATATTTTACCCAGGAAGATACACTTTAATTTTCATTTATCAGGCTTCTCCTCCCACCCCTTTCTTCCTAAGCTTGGTGAACAAAAAGAGTTTGTATAATCATTCCAAATTAATACAAATCTGGAGAATCCAAGCAAACCTGATTATTTTTATTTACTTTAAAAATAAATCTCAGTGGTGCCTAGTGGTCTTTCCAGTAATTCAATGATAGTTCAGTCATTAAAAGACATCTTAAGTAAAAAGATTTCCCAAGTTGTGACATTTGAAAGCCTCATGAGACTCTATATTAGGTAATGCTTTGATTTAGTGGTAAAGGGTAGAGTGCAGCAAGGCATGCAGGCAAACATGACAGGTTGGAGGGATGACCTCCCAGGCTCAGGGAACTCAGGACCCAAATTCACGCACACAACATGCCATGTCTCCTGATGGAACCACCAAGATTGGTGTGCGGTATCTTAGCTCGGACTAGAACACAAACCTGAAGTTCCCAGCATAGACTTTGATGACTCTGGCCACATAATCAAGTCCAGCTAACTTAACTGCTTTAGCCAATTGTACACCATCAGTTAAAAAACTGAGCTGAACAACATAAACTGATGATAAAAATAAATCCAGAGACATAGAAGCATCAAACACACCATCAAACATCGGACGGAAGGCAAGGGAGAGTTGGGGGGAGAGATCAAACAAAGGACTTGTATGCATACATATAAGCGTAACCAATGGACACAGATAGTAGTAGGGTGAGGGCATGTGCTGGGGGGTGGGAGCAGCCAAGGAGATGTGAATGGGGGAAAAAGACCTATGTAATACTTCAAACAATAACAAATTTATAAATAAAAAAGAAAGAAAGGAAGGAAGGAAGGAAGGAAGGAAGGAAGGAAGGAAGGAAGGAAGGAAGGAAGAAAGGAAGGGAAAATAAGTATAAACCACAAAAAAACAAAAACAAAAAAACCTGATCTGGGATCAAAGGGATTGGCAGGGGGGGTTTACCTTTTAACCAATTGATCATAAAACTGTTCTCTTCTTGCCCAAGAGTCAATAATGTCATCCTGGAGGCCCAGAGATAAAGATAGAGTTATTCTATCCCATCTGTAAATCAACTGTATTGTCCATATTGTTTTATTTTTCTGAATTTGGGGCCTAAATTTGGGAAAGGCAAAATCAAGTCTTTTAGGGAAAAAAGTTATAAACCTAAGATGAAAGAACAAAATATGAGTCCCCATAGTTCTGCAGCATTTAGAAATATGTGTGCTTAATGGTTATGTCAGGCCCATGGGTTTATCATGATTTAGTGAAGAGAATTTTACCTCAGGGGCTGAGGAGTCCCAGGCGAAGATGTGGTACATTTTGATCACCAAAAAGAAAAACTGATTCAATCCCAAGACTGCCCAAGACTATTCTGTTTATTTTGTCTGCTAATCATTTTGTTGCAGACCCTGTAAAGATGGCCCTACATCAAAGCCTAATTAAGAAGCAATAATAAAGAAACACTCATCAATATTACAGTGACAGTTCCATTTTGGTGGTCATCTATTGTTTTGTTCACCTGGCATTCCTGTCATCTTCTTAAAGCAATCCTCCCTCCATCTTTTTGAAAATTGCTCCTTGACTTAGTTTAGTCATGTGCTTATGTTAGAGGCTGCTCAATCACAGTATTTTCTCCATTTCCTGACCAGTGTCAATTGGTCCAGAAAGTAGGCATGTAAAGTAGGTTGGGTCAATCAGAGTATTTCTTGAATTTAAAAAGCTCAAGTTGAGCCTGGTTGGCATGGCTGAGTGGTTGAGGGTCGTCTTATGAACCAGGATACCAGGGTTTGATTCCCAGTCAGGTCACATGCCCTGGTTGTAGACTCGATCCTCAGTGTGGGGTGTGCCGGAGACAGCTGATCAATGATTCTCTCTTATTATTGATGTTTCTATCACTCTCTCCCACTCCGTTTCTCTCTGAGGTAAATAAAAATATATTTTAAAAAATGTAAAAAGGTCAAGTTGATTTATACATGATGAATCAAGCAGTGCAGTTCCTGCCACGAGGAGGAAGATGATCTGAGAGAATGTCACTGACAAGCAAAGAAAAGCATAAACAGGTGATGGAGAATGTCCTGACAATGCTTGTGCTCCATGAGTCAGACATTCCCCAAGTTCCAGCCCTTCTCACTGTTACATGAATCAGAAGACTGTGTGGAAGAGATCTTCTAAGGAGAAAGATGTGAAATATAAAATATAGAAAATCTATTTGGTCAAAAACAAACCAGAGACATTTCTAGTAGACAACATAAAAGTGGACAAGGATTAGAAGATCTACAATATATTTTGTATTATATATGATATAACCCATTATGTATGATGTCACCCATATTCAGTAACTAAGACATTATTTTTTTTTTTCATATCAGACTGGAAAAATTTTGCCCAGTTGGAGAGCCTGAGGGTGAGCAGGCATTCTCATGCTTTTGACGATGAAATGCATATGGTACACCCCTATGCAGGGAAATTGGGTAATATCTAGTAAAATCGCATATGCATTTACTCATTGATACAGCAAGAAGCTGTCCATAGATATATAATCAAAAGCATAAAATTATATGTGCACCTAAGTATTCACTTTATAAATTATTCATATTTGCAAAACACTAAAAAGAATCTCAAAACTCCCCACTATTTCTCCAGACCGCTTCCTGAGCCTTCCTTAGACCATTCCACAGTTGTATTAAGCCAGAGACTTCTGGTTGGTGGTTAGACAATGATCTGTGTGGACCTGAGCCTATTAGTATCATTTTTCCCCCCAATGAATGTGACCTGCGGTCAGAAGCATGGTTATGTGGCATTATGTAAATCTGCATTTTCTGGAAGAAGTGCGAAAGTGTCCATTTCAGTGAGGACAAATACTGTCCTTTCTTTGATAGAAGGGGTCCAGTGTAATCAATCTATCACCAATAAAATCAAAACCGTTCTTCAGAGAATAAAGCAATATCTGCTGTTGTCTTTTGGGGTGCTATGAAGTAACAGGTTCATTCTCTAACCATCTATACAACCCGCTAGTCACTGCTCATGAATTAGTGTTGACCTTTACTTTACACTGGTACTCTGATCACACAAGGTGGACAACTCTATATACTAGCCTGTGTTCTGCACTCTGGGAGGATTTTCCTTCACCTATATCTTCAGGGCTACTCTGGCGCAAGGCCACAGTGCAGCAGTTGTCCGCTTCTGTCTGGTGTTGGCCGATATTCATGCCAAATAACTGCACACCAGGCCTTTGACTTCCTTCCTTTATTAAGTAGTCCTATGGAACTTCCCATAAGATGTAGGTGTAGTGAAACCACAGAATGCAAGGATTGTTAACAATGGAGACCATCACCCTCCCTTGGCTTGAAAAGACAAAGAGAAGGAGTGGTTCCTGAAACCAACAGAGTGATTGTGTTTCAGATTTAGTTTCTTTTTAAAACTGTGTTTTACTTTATTATTTAAAAAATTTTTAATATGTTTTTATTGATTGTTTTAGAGAGAGAGGAAGGGAAAGGGACAGATAGATAGAAACATCGATGAGAGAGAAACATCACTGATCTGCTGCCTCCTGCATCATCTCCTAGTAGGGATCAAGCCTGCAACCTGGGCATGTGCCCTGACCAGGAATCAAACCAGTGACCTCTTGGTTCATGGGTTGATGCTCAACCACTAAGCAACACCAGCTGGGCTAAAATTGTGTTTTATTATTTGTAGTTTTTCCTATGAACCATCTACTGATGAAAACATACGTCCATGCAAAGCCTTGCACACTAGTGTTCATCACAGATTTATCGATAACAATACAAACTAGATGACTCAGCAATTCCACTTCTGGGAATATATCCAAAGAAACCTGAAACACCATATGTTTCAGGATATATGCACCTCTAAGTTCATTGCAGTGTTATTTACAATAGCCAAGATTTGGAAGCAGTCCAAATGTCCATCAGTAGATGAGTGGATAAAACAGCTATGGCACACACAATGGATATTACTCAGCATTACAAGGAAGAAAATTTTACTCTTTGCAGTAGCTTGGATGGATGTGGAGAACATTATGCTCAGTGAAATAAGCCAGTCAGAGAAAGACAAGTACTATATGATTTCACTTATATGTGGAATTTACTGAACAAACTGAACCAACAAGCAAAACAGAGACTCGCCCATAGATAGCAGGCAGACAGCTCTGGAAGGGGGGCATGGCACATGGAGCAATTGAGAAAAACCCCCAGAAAGAACTCAGGGACATGGACAACAGTATAGTGATTGCAGGGGGAAGAGGTTGGTGGAAGTGGAAGAGTGTAAAGAGGGGACAAATGCGATAGAAAAAAAAAGGAATACAAAGCAGAAACAACAGAAAAGTACATTCATGGGTGGATTGATAAACAAATTGTGACATATTCATGCAAAGGAATGTGTTTTGTTGCTACTCAGTAACAACAGGGAAACAATTCCTTACGCAACAACATCATTGAATCCCAAAGTCATCATGCTTAACGAACAGACCCAAATGTGCACACATTTCATAATTCTATTTACATGAAACTCTAGAAAAGACAAAGCTCATCTACAGTGATACGCTGCTCAGTGATTGCCTGAAGTCTGGGATGAAAGGGTGGAATTCACTGGGAAATGACACAAGAAATCTTTTAAGATGATGGAAATTGTTTCCCTTATCAAATTATGATGGTGGGATAAATTTTGTGAACTATTACCTAACTATACTCTTAAATGGTATGCATTTTATTGTTGTAAATTATACCCCTATAGCATTGATTTAAAATGTATTAATTAAACTTTTAATCACTTCTCAGAGGTTTATCTTTAACTCCATTTACCACTTTTCTGATTTTTATATCATAGTTATCACGTATTTTATACATATTTTAATAGCTCCCACATTATATAGTTGTTTGCTTTCAGTCAATGGTTATTTAGATTTACCCAAATCGACAATTTTGTGAAGTTTGTTTCCTTCCTTCCTCCCTCCCTTCCTCCCTTCCTTCCTTTCTTTCTTCCTTCCTTCCTTCCTCCATTCCTCCCTTCATCCCTTCTTTCCCTTTCCTGGCTTTACTAGCATTGATTGAGTTATTTCAGTTTATTTCTTTTTCCTTGCAGTGGTTGCTGTCTTCTATGTCAAGCCTTCTTAAAGGTTGGGTGTTTATCCTTGTCTTGTCTTTATATTATGATTAGTCAGTAAACATGACATTGGTCTGGGGTGAATCTGAACCAAATCTGGAACTCTGGAGCCAAGGTGAATCAATATGCATTTGAAGGCTCTTTCCATAACACCTGCTGATTATTGCAGTACTGTTGAAGAAAATGCATTATCGCATAAGACACATTATAATGTGATTATTATTGATGTATCTGTCACTCCTAGACAGTGAGCTCTTGGAGGTAAGGTACTAGCACAACATAATGTAATAGAGGCTGAAAAAGTGTTGTTGAAATTCAGTTTGTATGGATGGTGTAGCCTCTAGATAATGAAGTCAAGAACTTCAGAGTTGGAATAAACTTTGTAAAGATACTGCAGTATTAACAGAGTAACACAGTGTTAATGTCCTAATTGCACCATTTGTTTAATGGTTTGGCACTCTTATTACAAATCAGTTGAGCATAGACACATGAATTTATTACTATTTTGGGGCACTCAATAACATTCCATTGATCTTCATGTCTGTTGTTACACTGACACTAAACTGTCTTGACTGCTTTGCTTCATAGTAAGTTTTGACATCTGTAAATGTGAGTCTGCCTAATTTGTTCATTTTTGAGATTGTAACTGTTTTGGGTACTCATTGGCTCTTGTAATTCCATATGCATGTGGCGTTCAGTTGTTTCAATATCATTTGTTGGAAAAACGATCATTTTGCCATTGAATTACCATTGCTCCTTTGTCACAGATCGGTTGAATATGTTTGTGCAAGTGTATTTCTGGGCTCTCTATATTGTTCTTTTGATCTATTTCTCAGTTCTTTCATCACTACCACACTCTCTTGATATTCACAAATTTTTGACGTGCAACAATCTCTTCATTGGTGGCTTATGTGGTGGTAAAACCAAAGGATTTTTATTCGTGTGGCCTCATTTGTAAGAATGGACTTTAGTATTAATTCTCAAGAAGTAATAAATTGACTAGTTGGGGAGAAGGAAATAAGAGGGAGAAGATGTTTGTTTTAAAATTAATTAAATGGAGGAGAACCGATATGGTAGCTTAGGTAAATGCCAGTATGCGCAGCCTCCCTCAACTACATCAAAAGTACAACTAAAATTCAGAATGGTCATCATTCAGAACTACCTGAAAGCTGGCTGAATGGAAGTCCTACAACTGGAGAAGTAAAGAAGAAAGTACATTGAGACTAGTAGGAGGGCCAGAGGTGCTGAACAGGCTGGTATGGCACCTGTGTGTGCTATTTTCTTAATCGGGAGGGAGATTGTCTCTGTGCAGGCCCCCTGTGAGGAGCAAGGGGTCCAGGACCCACACCAGATCCCAGCCCAGGGTTCCAAAGCTGGGAAGAGAAGTCCCTGTAACTTTGAGCTTAAATACCAGTGGGGATTGTGGCTGAGTGACAGGGAGGCTGCTGGAGACCCAGGTGTTCTTTTTAAAGGGCCGGTATACTAACTCACTCAGGCTCCATCCCTCTGAGCCCCATCATTGGGAGCGTTGGGGAACCCAGACACATAGGGGGATGAACTGGATTGTCTGGCATCAGTGCAGGAAATCAGAGGTGGCTTTCTCCCAGACGGCAGTGTTTGCAGGGGTATTGTTCCCTGTTGCAGAGCTTCCTGGCAGTCATATCTTGCTAGTAGTTTCCATCAGCATGACTCACATTGTTAGCTCAGTCCTGGCGATTCCCTGAGACCCTGCCTCATCCAATTTGCAGCCATACCTAAGCTGTTTTCAGAAGCTTTTCCATATGAATGGCCTGTCCTGGCTCAGGCTTCAGACTTCCCTAAAATCTCATACAAGCTGCCGCTTGCATCAGCTTTCCCAAAACCTATAAATAAAAGGCCCAAGACCTGGCATTAGCACCAGCCTGCCTTGCTTCAGAGCTGGACCTTGCCTGGGCACTTCCTAGCCCCATACAAAGAGCAGCCATTTTCAGACCTCTGTAGCTTCTGCTGGGTGGCCCCAGGCAGTGTCTGACTTTGCACCTCTCTGGAAGCCCCAGAACCAGGGCACCTGGTGGACAGCTTCAGACCATAGCAGATTACAGCTGTACACATCCACAAGTGACACACTCAAGGGATAGACTCAGTGAGCATCAGAGCCCCACTGAAACAAGTCCTGCTCCATAGGAGTGTCTGCTGTACAACGGCTCTTCCATTGTAGTTGCAGCTGGTCCTTACAGCCAGTTGGCCTGGAGGTCAACTCCTTCCAGTATCACCAACAGCAATCAAGGCTCAACTACAACACGATGGTGCACACAGCCCACATAGGGATGTACTTAGAGTGCCCTGCTCAGGTGACTAGGGAGGCTGAACCACTAGGCCCTACAGGACACCTATTGCACAAGGCCACTCTAAGAATTCCAGGAGACCTAATACATAGAAACAAACACAAGTAAGCAGCCAAAATGCAGAGACAAAGAAAAATGTTACAAATGAAAGAATAGAAGCAAGCAAACTACTAGATACAGAGTTCAAAACAATGGTTATAAGGTTACTCAAGGATCTGAATGAAAGCTTCAAGGTACTCAAAAAGAGCTTCAAGCGACTTAGTTAGACTTTCAGGGATATTAGTGAAAATGTCAAAGACATAAAAAAAGAGCAGTCAGAAATTAAGCATATACTAACTGAAATAAAGAATAACTTACAGGGATTCACCAGTAGAGAGAGGATTCCGAGAATCAAATAAAAAATTTGGAATATGAGTAAGCAAAAAAACACCCAATCAGAAGAGCAAAAACAAAAAAAGATTTAAAAAATATGAAGAGAGTATAAAGAGCCTCTGGGACAACTTCAAGCATAACAACATTCACATTATGGGGGTGCCAGAAGGAGAAGAGAGCAAGATATTGACAACCTATTTGAAGAACTAATGACAGAAAACTTCCCCTACCTGGTGAAAGAAATCGACTTAGAAGCCCAGAAAGTGCAGAGAATCCCAAGCAAGAGGAAACCAAAGAGGCCCACACCAAGACACATCATAATTAGAATGCCAAGGGTTAAAGATAAAGAGAGATTCTTAAAAGCAACAAGAGAAAATCTGTTAGTTATCTACCAGGGAGCACCCAGCTGATTTCTCAACAGCAACTTTGCAGTCCAGAAGGGAGTGGCAAGAAATATTCAAAGTGATGAATAGCAAGGACCTACAACCAAGCTTTCTCTATCCAGCAAAGCTATTATTTGGAATTGAAGGTCAGATAAAGAGCTTCACAGACAAGAAAAAGCTAAAGGAGTTCATCACCACCAAACAAGTGTTATATGAAATGTTGAAGGGTATTCTTTTTTTTATTTTTAAATATATATATTTATATCAATTTTATTTTACTTTAAAAAAATCTTTATTGTTCAAATTATTACAGTTGTTCCTCTTTTTCCCCCCATAGCTCCCCTCCACCCGGTTCCCACCCCACCCTCTGCCCTTACCCCCACCACTGTCCTCAACCATAGATGTATGATTTTTGTCTAGTCTCTTCCCCCACCCCCACACCTCTTTCCCCCTGAGACTTGTCAGTCCACTCCCTTTCTATGCCCCTGATTTTATTATATTCACCAGTTTATTCTGTTCATCAGATTTTTTATTCACTTGATTTTTAGATTCACTTGTTGATAGATATGTATTTGTTGTTCAGAATTTATATCTTTATCTTTTTCTTCTTCTTGCTCTTCTTAAAGAATACCTTTCTGGGCTGCATATCGGGGCTCGCTGTGCTGTCTGTTCCTGGAACAGACAGATAGGAAGGTACTGACATCAGGTCAGGACTTGAGATATGGTCTCATGGTCCCTCCTCAATATACTGTGCTCTCTGTTCCCGGAAAACATAGATAGGAAGGTGATAATGCTATACTGTGTTGGGAACAAATTGCGTAAACAAGGCTTTGTAACTTTGTAGTTTTTGCAAATAAATATGCTGTAACTTTTGCTGTCTACACCACAGTTCAGCCTTTTGCTTTGGTGGGATGCTGGGACTGTGGTCAGCCGGCCGGCTTAATAAAGGCACCTAAATTTAAATTCTGAGTCGGTGGTCTATCTCGCTGAGTCAACCCATAACACTTTCAGCATTTCATATAATACTGGTTTGGTAGTGATGAACCCCTTTAGCTTTTTCTTATCTGTGAAGCTCTTTATCTGACCTTCAATTCTGAATGATAGCTTTTCTGGGTAGACTAATCTTGGTTGTAGGTTCTTGGTATTCATCACTTCGAATATTTCTTGCCACTCCCTTCTGGCCTGCATAGTTTCTGTTGAGAAATCAGCTGACAATCGTATGGGTATTCCCTTGTAGGTAACTAGCTGTTTTTCTCTTGCTGCTTTTAAGATTCTCTCTTTGTCTTTTGCTCTTGGCATTTTAATTATGATGTGTCTTCATGTGGTCTTCTTTGGATTCCTTTTGTTTGGGGTTCTATGTGCTTCCTGGACTTGTAAGACTATTTCTTTCACCAGGTAGGGGAAGTTTTCTGTCATTATTTCCCCAAATAGGTTTTCAATACCTTGCTCTCTCTCTTCTTCTGGCACCCCCATAATTTGGATGTTGGTACGCTTGAAGTTTTCCCCGAGGCTCCTTACACTATCTTCATATTTTTGGATTATTTTTTCTTTTTGCTTTTCCAGTTGGGTGTTTTTTACTTTTTAATACATCAAATCTTTGACTTGATTCTTGCGATCCTCTAGTCTGCTGTTGGAACTCTGCATAATATCCTTTATTTCAGTCAGTGTATGCTTAATTTCTAGTTGGTCCTTTTTCATATCCTCGAAGGTCTCACTAGACATATTGAGGGTCTTACTAAATTTATCAGCAGTCTCACTAGACTTATTGAGTGTCTTACTTAATTTATCGGCGGTTTCTAGAAAATTCTTGAAAAACCCTACAACTGTGGTTTTGAACTCTATATCCAGTAGTTTGCTTTCCTCCATTTCTGTCATTTGTGACCTGTTTCTTTGCCTCCACATTTTGGCTTCTTTCCTATGTTGATAGAGTGGTTTTTCATGCTAGGTGTCCTATAGGGCCCAGTGGCTCAGCCTCCCCAATTACCTGAGGTGGATACACTTGGTGCACCCCTTTGTGGGCTGTGTGCACAGTCTTGTTGTAGTTAAGCCTTGATTGTAGTTGGTATCACTGGGAGGAATTGACCTCCAGGCCAATTGGCTATGCGAATCAGCTGTGTCTATGGTGGGAGAACTTCTATGTTGGAGACACCCTTATGGGGCAAGACTTGTTTCTGTGGGGCTTTGGTGCTCACTGAGTCTGCCCCCTGAGTGTGTCCCTTATGGATCTGAGGAGTTGTAATCTGGATGGTCCCACTCTGATCACTGAGTATACTGGCACTTGGCTCTCTAAGGAGGTGCTAATTTAGCCTCTGCCTGAGGCTACCAAGCAGGAGGTATGGAGAGATCTGCAGATTCCTCTTGTTTGTTTGGGATTTGGAGGTGCCCAGATGAGGCCCAGCTGTGAAGCAATGCAAGCTGTTGTGGGGCCTTGGGCCTTCTTTTGGATGATCTGGGTCTCTCTGACCCAGCTGCAGTTTGTTAGGTAATTTTAGATAGCAAAGGGCCAGGGCATTAATATGCAAAAGCCTCTGCACACAGCTTGGGTGAAACGGGGTCTCAGGGAATCAACAGGGCAGAGAAAATAACTATGGATAATCCTCAGCCCTGCCCTAAGAGGTCCCGGGTGTCAGTGACCCGTGGTAATTGCTGCAAGCCTCTCTGAGAGAAAGCCTCCTTCGAGTTCTGCCCACTGCCAGACAGTCCAGTTTCTCCCCGTATGAGTCTGGGTCCCCAGAAACTTGCCCGGAACTGGAGTCAGGGCCATCGGGATCTTGTGTCTCCCTTCCGATTGAAAAAGACAACGGCATTCTCAGTCGCCAGCCCTTTCTATGTGCGCCTCCGTACCTCTGCACTTTACTTCCACACCTCCTCTGAGTCTCAGTGTGCTTTTCTCTTTTCTTCTAGTTGTAGAATTTTCACTCAGCCGGCCTCCCTGTGGTTCTGGATGGTGTCCGTTTTGTCTTTTACTTGTATTTTTGAAGTGGTTGTGTGAGGCAGCAATTTCCGGTGTTTACCTATGCTGCCATCTTGGTTTCTCTGAAGGGCATTCTTTAAGAAGAGGAGGAGGAGAAGCAGGAAGAAGAAGAAAAAAGAGGAAAAAAATGAATAATAAAATGTCAATAAATACATATATAGCAACAATTAAATCTAAAAATCAAAATTGCCAAAAAAAAATCTAATGAACAAAATAAACTGGTGAAATAAATAGAATCAGAGGCATAGAAACATGGAAAGACTGACAAATCTCTGAGGGAAGATAGGAGGGGCTATGGGAAGAGATTAATCTATGGACACATAAAAAGGGTGATGGAGGAAAAGGGTGGAGCAGGATGGGAACCAGGTAGAGGGAGGGCAATGAGGGGAGTTCAAGGGGACATCTGTAATACTCTCAACAATAACTATTTTTTAAAAATAATTAAGAAATAATAAAAATAATAAAATATCAATGAATCCAATAATAGATTGGTTTTAGACCCAGAAAAAAAGACACACACACACAAAAGACTATCCACTCCATGGTATGTTCTTGCCCGTTTTTTCAAATATTAATTGATTGTAACAGTGTGGGTCGATTTCTGGGGTCTCTGTTCTGTTGGTCTATATGCATGTTCTTTGCCAGGACTAGGCTGTATTTATTACAGCGGCTTTCTAGTATAGTTTGATATCCAGCATTGTGATTCCTCCAACTTTGTTCTATTTCAAGATTGCTGCAGCTATTCAGGATCTGTTTTGGTTTCATATAAATTTTTTGGGAGTATTTGTTCTGGATCTGTGAAGTATGCTATTGTTATTTTAATAGGATTATGTTGAATCTATAGATTGCTTTGAGTGGTATGGACATTTTAATGATGTTGATTCTTTTAATCCATGAATACAGTATATGCTTTGACTTGTTTGTAGCTTCTATTTCCTTTTTCAATGTCCTATAGTTTTCTAAGTACAGGTCTTTTACCTCCTGGTTAACTTTATTCTTATGTATCTTCTTTTTTTGTTGTTGCAATGGTAAATGGTAATTGTTTTTTAGTTTCTCTTTTCTGAGAGTTCATTGGTGAATAAAAATGTCATCAATTTCTGGATGTTGATTTTGTATCCTGCTACTGTGCTGAATTCATTTATTAAATTTGGTAGTTTTTGGTAGAGTCTTTAGGGTTTTCTAAATACAATATCATGTCATCTGCAAATAATGATAATTTTACTTCCTCCTTTCCAATTTGGGTGTCTTTTTTCTTTTCTTTTTGTCTGGTCATTGTGGCTAGAATTCTCAGTAATATGTTGAATAAGAGTGGTGAAAGTGGACATCCTTGTCTTGTTCCTAATGTTAGTGAAATACTTTTAATTTTTGCCTATAGAGTATGATGTTGGCTGAGGGTTTGCTGTATGTGACTTTTATTATGCTGAGGTTTGATCCCTCTATTTCCACTTAGTTGAGAGTTTTTACCAAAAATAGGTTCTGCATTTTATTGAATGCTTTTTCTGCATCTATTGATATGATTATGTGATTTTTATCCTTTATTTTGTTTGTGTGATGTGTCACATTTATTGGTTTGCAAATATTGTAGTAGCCTTGCATCCCCAGAATAAATCCCACTTGGTCATGGTGTATGATCTTTTTCATTTATTGCTGGATCTGATTTGCTAATATGTTGCTGAGGATTTTAGCATCTATGCTCATTAGGGATATTGGCCTATAATTTTTTTATCCTAATTCCAAAACCAGATAAAGATATAATGTCTTTATCTGGTTTTGGAATTAGAATAATGCTGGCTTCATAAAAAGAGCTTGAAAGTGTTCCTTCCTCTTGATTTTTTTGTAATAGTTTGAGGAGGAGAGGCGTTAGTTCTTTGAATGTTTGGTAAAACTCTCATGTAAATCCATCAGGTTCAGAACTTTTGTTGACTGGGAGTTTTTTGATCACTGCTTCAATTATATTAGTTGTTATTGGCTGATGCAGGTGTTCTGATTTTTCATGATTGAGTTTTGGAAGACTGTATGTTTCTAGGAATTTGTTCATTTTGCCCAGGTTGTCCAGTTTGTTGGCATATAGTTGTTCATAGTATTTTCTTACAATTCTTTTATTTCTGTGGTGTCTGCTGTTATATTGCTTCTTTTCATTTCTGGTTTTATTTACTTGGGTCCTCTCTGTTTCTTTAAAAAAAAATTTAATTTTAGAGAGAGTGAAAGGGAGGGAGGAAGGGGGGGAAGAGAGAGAGAAAAACACTGATGTGAGAAAGACACATTGATTGGTTGCCTCCCACAGGCGCTCTGACCCAGACAGGGAATCAAGCATACAACTGAAGTATGTGCTCTTGACTGGGGATAGAATCCACGACCCTTTGGTCCATAGGCTGATGCTCTAACACTGAGCCAAACCTGCTAGGGCTCTCTATTTGTTGCTTGATGTGTCTGGCTAAAGGTTCATCAATCTGCTTTATCTTTTCAAAGAACCATCTCTTGATTTCATTGATCTTTTGCATTGTTTTTAGTCTCCATGTCATTTATTTCTGCTCTGATCTTTATTTCTTTCTTCCTAATTCCTCTAGGCTTTTCTTACTGTGTTCATCCTTCTTTTATTTTAGTATGGTTTTTTTTATTTTTAAAGAGATAGGAAAGAGAGGGACAGAGAGATAAAAACATTGATGAGAAAGAAACATCATCGATCTACTGTCTCCTGCACACCCCTACTGGAGTTTGACCCCACAACTGGGGCATGTGCCCTGACTAGGAATCAAACTGGTGACCTCTTGGTTCATGGGTTGACACTCAATCACTGAGCTGCACTGGCTGGGCTCTTTCTAAATCTTTTAATTGTAGTGTTAGATTATGTATTGGAGCTTTTTCTTGTTTCTTGAAGTAGGCTTGTAATGCCATGAACTTCCCTCTCAAGACTGACTGGCTTCACTGTGTCCCATAGATTTTGGGTTGTTGTGTGTTCATTTTTGTTTGTTCCTAGGAAGTTTTTATTTCTTTCTTGATCTCATTGGTAACCCATTCATTGTTTAATGACATGCTATTTAGCCTCCATGCATTTCAGTGTTTTTTAAATTGTAGTTGATTCCTAGTTTCATGCCATTTTGATCCGAGAAGATGCTTGGTATGATTTCAGTCTTCTTGAACCTGGTATAGACTTGTTTTGTGTACTAACATGTGGTCTATCTTTGAGAATGTTCCATGTGCACTTGAGAAGAATGTATATTCTGCTGCTTTGGGATGAAATGTTCTAGAAATATCACCCTATCTAGTGTGTCATTTAAGGCTGTTATTTCATTGTTGATTTCTCTGTCTGGACGATCTATCCAGTGATTTCAGTGGTGTGTTAAAGTCCCCTATTATGAGTACATTGCTGTTAATCTTTCCCTTAAAATCCATCAATAGTTCTTTTTATATATAGGGTGTCCCCCCCCCCAAATGTATACACACACATTGAATAATTATAAAGGCAGTATTTATTAAAATACATTTCATTTTCAAATTGAGCTATCAGCTGTTAAAATGTGTATACATTTTGGGGGGGGGCACCTTGCATCTGGGTGCTCCTGTATTGGGTGTGTACATGTTTACAAGGGTTATATTTTCTTGTTTGATTTATCCCTTTAGTGTTATGTAGTGACCTTCTTTGTCTCTTCTATGGCCTTTGTTTTTAAATCTATTTTGTCAGATATGACTTGCTACCCTCCCTTTTTTTCTTCACTTCCGTTTGCATGGAATATTTTTTCTATTCTTCACTTTTAATCTTATGAATTTTTTGTTTTGAGGTGGGTCTCTTGTAGATAGCATATATATGGGTCATGTGTTTTTATCCATTCAGCTATCCTCTGTCTTCTGATTGGAGCATTTAATCCATTTACATTTAAGGTTGTTATTGATAGACATTTATTGGCATTTTAATTTTCCTTTTGCCTATTTCCTCTCTCTCTCTAGTTTTCTTCTTTTTAAAGTAGTCCCTTTAACATTGCTTGCAATGTTGGTGGTGGTAATAATATACTCCTTTAGCCTTTTTTTTTGGGAAGGGGGTGTCTGGGAAGCTCTTTATTTCACCTTCAATTTTAAATGATAGCCTTGCTGGGTAGAGTAATCTTGGATTTAGGCCCTTGCTTTTCATTACTTTGAACACTTCATACCACTTCCTTCTGGCCTGAATTATTTCTATTGAGAAATCACCTGACAATCTGATGGGAATGCCCTGGTAGGTAACTTTCTGTCTGTCTCTTGCAGTCTTTAAGATGCTTTCTTTGTCTTTAACATTTGCCATTTTAATTATGATGTGTCTAGGTGTGGGCTTCTTTGGCTTCATCTTGATTGTGACTATCTGTACCTCCTGAACTTGTGTGACTTTTTCCTTCACCAGGTTGGGGAAGTTTTCTGTCATTATTGCCTCAGACAGGTTCTCTGTTACATTTTCACATTATTCTCCTTCTGGTATCCCTATAAAATGGAACTTATTACATTTTCTGTTGTTCCAAAGGTCCCATAAACTGTCCTGTTTTTTCATTCTTTTTTTCTACTTGTTGCTCTAATTGGGCATTTATTTCTACCTTGTCTTCCAAATCACTGATTTGATCATGGCTTCATCCAATCTACTTTTAATTCTGTCCAGTGTATCCTTTCTTTTTTAAAAAACATGTTTTTATTTATTTCATAGAGAGGAAGGGAGAGGGAGAGATAGAAACATCAATGATGAGAGATCATCATTGTCTGGCTGCCTCCTGCACATTCCCTAATGGGGATTGAGCCCACAAACTGGGTATGTGCCCTGACCAGGAATTGAACCGTGACCTTCTGGTTCATGGGTCGATGCTCAACCACTGAGCCACACTTGCTGGGTCTTCCAGTGTATTCTTGATATCTGATATCATATTCTTTATTTCTGATTGGTTCTTATTCATGGTTTCTATTTCATTTTTCATGCTGTTGTAGCTCCACTAAGTTTCTTGGGATCTATCCTCTTTCCTTTTATCCTTCTGGTATTTTAATAATATGCCTTTTATACTTAGAAAAACTTTTATTTATTGATTTTAGAAAGAGAGAGGGAGTGAGAGAGGGAAAGAGAGAAACATCAATTTGTTGTTCTACTTATCCATGCACTAATTGGTTGATTCTTATATGTGTCCTGATAAGGGATTAAATCTACAACCTTGGTGTATTGGGATGATGCTCCAACCAACTAGCTGTCATTCACTCCTTGTAGGGTACCCTTCCATTGTGTGAATATAGCACAAGTCATGTATCCTTTTGTCAATGGCATTTAGTTGTTTCTAGTTTTTCCCCTATTATTTATATCAGTGATGGCGAACCTTTTGAGCTCGGCATGTCAGGATTTTGAAAAGCCCTAACTTAACTCTTGTGCCGTGTCACATATAGAAATTTTTTGATATTTGCAACCATAGTAAAACAAAGATTTATATTTTTGATATTTATTTTATATATTTAAATGCCATTTAACAAAGAAAAATCAACCAAAAAAATGAGTTTGTGTGTCACCTCTGACATGTGTGTCATAGGTTCGCCATCACTGATTTATATACTCTTATGAATACTTATTCATGTTTCCTAGTACATGTGCAAGACTTTTGCTACTTAAACAACAAGAAATTGCTAAAGAGAAGAGTATGTAGTGTTCTAATATAGTAAAAATTATAGAAAGAGTTCTGGTTTCCAGTCTAGCATGATGACTCTTAGAAGTCTTCATTCCCATTCATATGAGAAAAAGCTGAACAAGCTGAAAATCAACAACTTTTCTTAGATCTATCTGAGAATTGAGGTAACAGGGCAAATCTCTGTTATTGGGGAGACAGGCAGGTACAGACAGATTCTTGCAGTCAAAACTTCTGCAGGAACAAGTACTGGGTAGGAAAACCTAAATCGTAGCTAATGAATTGTTGCAGGCTCAATATGGATAAGTTTGAGAATTAAAAACTCCAGATGGGATAGCAGTCCCAGGGAAGTTCCCACACTTCTGTGAGTTTCACATCCAGAAATGCAACCAAATTCTCATAGTAAAGGTCAAATACATTTCCCCTTGTGCTTCTGGCTGGGAGAAGGGAGGAGTACCCTGTTCTTAATAAGGCGCCATCTCAAAAGAAACTTACTTCATCAGAGCCTAACATTTCACCAGGGTTAACAGACCTGAAGGAAGGAAATTACCCAGCTCCCGTCCCCTCTAGCCTTCATATCCCACCTAAGGGGGAGAATAGATGGAGAGTATTTGTGAATGTCATAGCTCAGGGCACAGCCTCACTAAAAGTCTGAGACCAAATTACAGGACTATAGATAGTTTCCCTTCCCCCACATCAACAGGGCTCCTTTGTGATAACAGGATTACAGCAGAAAGAACTGGAAGTCTCAGACTTTACTTAAAAAGAAATATTTAGGGAACCAAAAGACAACAGGTGAAGCACAATCAAGGACACAAAGAAATGTTAGCATCATGTGTTTCGCAAGGAACACAGTTTATCTTTACTTGGTGAGAGATAACTCTTCTTTGCTGGAGAGTGCAGGTAATTAATGTAAGAATTTCAATATCACCACCTTACAACTCCCATTAAATAATTTAGGTAAATATCACACTAGTTGGGAAAGCCTCTACATCCAAGTACAGTAGGCAACAAGATACTTTGCACCATGTCAAACTATCCATCAAGGAGAGAAACATGCCCTTACATCAGTGTTATCAGGCAATTACCACCTTAGTGGAGCAATCGATCTTCGTATGTCCTAATAACACCACCACCTGCCATTTGTTGCCTACTGATAAGATGACATGAATAAGTCATCCCTCATTAAAAAATATGTTTTTATTGATTTCAAAGAGAAGAAAAGAAAGGGAGAGAGGGATAGAAACATCAATGAGAATCATTGTTTGGCTGCCTCTTGCACGCCCCTTACTGGGGACCGTGCCTGCAACCCCGGCATGTACACTGACCAGGAATAGAACCATGACCTCCTAGTTCATGGACAACACTCAACCTCTGAGCAATACCGGTCGGGCAGTCATCACTTTTTCGGGCAATCTTGTCCAATACGTTTAACTTGAATCTAACCAAATCTTTCAACCCACCTTCCAGTTTACAGGTTGTTAAATTACCATAACTATATATTATGGGTGATTCTGATACTGTTGTAATGAACTACGTATTACTAACAGAAAAGGGCCCTGTTTCTCAGTGGTTAGAATGTCACTAAAGGTTAGAGTGAACCCAAAGAGTTGTGTTTCAATTCTGGTCAAGGGCACATACTTGGGTTGCAGGTTCTCTGCCCTTGTTGGGGCGCGTGCAGGAGGCAACCAATTGATGTGGCTCTTTCACATCAGTGTTTCTCTCTCTCCTCTCTCCCCCTTCCCCTTCCCTTCCTCTCTCTCTAAAGTCAATGGAAAAAATATCCTCCAATGAGGAATAACAACAACAAAATAACAAGAAAAGAACTAAGGGAAGGTCAGATATTATAGGCATGTCATTTGGGCAGGTTTGCCAGGAAGCTACAACTTTACACTCCGTAGGGATCCAACCCAAGGGAGATAGATACATGCCCAGTAAAGCTGGGGGTGACATGGAGAGGGTGCTTACTGTCAGACACACTTGAGAACAAAGGTCATTGTCCAGAATAGGCTTGGCCACTACAAGGGTGTGAAATTTGGGATATTTAATCCCCTGAACAAAGGAGTTCACTCTCTTGTGCTTTTACTGCTCTTGGGAACTGTGTGACTCTGGGTTAGTGGGGCTCCCCTTGTGTTTGCCCCCATGGCACATGGCCATGTGGACCCCACATACAATGGACTAATGGACTGCAACTAACCTGATACTGAACTGGACCAGGCTCCAACATGGAAAGGAAACACTGAACACTGGTTTTGTTTCTGGCTCTACTGAAACCCCAGGTACACTTCTTTTATGACTGGACTAAGAAATGGGACTTTGGAAACCCAGTTCCACGCAAATAAAAATCACTCTCATGTGAGTCTCATAAAATTCTTTTTCTTAAGATATTGTAAGGACTCTACCCCAGCACCCAGTGGGGAAAAAGACCCTCCACTTCATCTGATAACAATTCTATAGGATGGCCTTGTCTCTTCATAAAGTGAATGCTATGGGAAAAAAAAAAAATAGGAGAAATGAGACTAAGAACTCATGACTAATAAATACAATATGTGAATGTTGATTGCATCCCGACTTAAAAAAGAAACTATGAAAGATAGTTTGGAAAACTGCAAACATTTGAATATTAATTAGATATTTGGAAATTATTAATAATTTTTTAGATGGCATTGTAGTTCCACTGGTTTGTGGCAGTGAAAAAAGAAACCTTGTGTAAAAAATAACTTTAAATTCAGATTAGCAAGTAACAAAATTTATATAATTCTAATGTATAAAGAAATTATTTTTTATTCAAAAGAGAAATATAGCATTTCATATTATTTTATTTAATTAGTTATTTCTTTATTAAATATATTTTATTGATTTTTTACAGAGAAGAAGGGTGAGGGATAGAGAGTTAAAAACATCAATGAGAGAGAAACATTGATCAACTACCTCCTGCACACCACGCACTGGGAATGTGCCCACAACCAAGGTACATGCCGTTGACCAGAATCAAACCCAGGACCCCTCAGTCCACAGGCCGACGCTCTATCCACTGAGCCAAACCGGTTAGGGCTTCATACTATTATCTATTTATTTGTTTTTTATTTTAGAAAGAGAGAGGAAGGGGGAAAGAGAGAAAGAGGGAGAAAGAAACATGGATTTGTTGTTCCATTTACTTATGCATTCATTGGTTGCTTCTTGTATGTGCCGTGACCAGGGATTGAACCCACAGACTTGATGTATTGGGACATTTCTCTAACCAACTGAGCTACCTGGCTGAGGCTTAACATTTCATACTATTTTTTTAAAGAATCTTTGTCTTCCCTTATCTAACATCTAGTGCCTCAAGAACTGTTTTTATGTGTTTTGTCTGGTTTGTCAGATTGATTCAGGAAGGAAGTTAAATAAAGTCTATTGTCTGGTCAGTGTGGCTCAGTGGTTGAGCTACGATCTATGAACCAGGCTGTCAGAGTTTGATTCCAGGTCAGGACACATACCAGAGTTGGGCTCGATCCCCAATGCGGGTTGTGCAGGAGGCAGCCAGTCAATGATTCTCTCTCTCTCATCATTGATGTTTCTATCTCTCCCTCTCCTCTCTGAAATCAACCTATCATTTTGGGTGTCCAAGCTGCAGTGTTCTTCTACAGCCACATGGTGGCAATGTTGTAGAGATGAACAAAATTTGCAGCTACTTAAGATCCTGTTCTTTGTAGTTCAGATATTTTGTTTTGTAACCCTTGCCATCATTCTTTTAATATTGTTTCTGTAAAGGATGACTTGTAAATTCTCATGTAGTTACTGATAAATAGCCCTTATGCTGAAAGGATTCTAGGAGCTAACGTCAAAGGATGTGGGCTCCAGCCAGCAGGCATTTTGGCTCTAGGAGATTTGCTAAACCTTCCAGGAAAAAACAGATTATGAGGAAAAACGTACCATCACGTGACCAGCTTTGAGATGGTTATCAGAGCAGACTGTGCTGACTCCAAGGTAGCACCTTCAATGAGAGCCCACAAGCCCTTCAGGTTTCCTTCCTTCTGCCTTCCCCTCCCCTGGTCCTAAAAGCCCTGTGTGTACTGAGGTGTTAGGATGGTCTTTGTGGTGAGAGTTCCCCATCTTCTCAAGCTTCCAGCTCCTGAAGTAAGCTGGTTTCCTTCCATCAGAACCTATTTCTTTCAAGAGGCAGGCAGCGAACCTGGGCTCAGTATTAGTTTCAAATTGTACCTTCCGTCCTCCTTTAGGTAATCTCTGGCCTCCACCACCCTCTCTGTGATGCAGTGCTGACTGCGTCCTAAGGGGAGGGCCCTACACTGGTCTGAGGCAAATGGTGGCTTGGCTCATATGTCCTTAAGGCTTCTACCTTCTCCAGCCCTTCCAGTCATTTCCGTTACTTACTCCTTTCTGTGTTCTACTCCTGCTCCACCCCTTCCCCACTTCTTTGGCACCTGGTGCTATTAGGCTGTCAAATTCAACTACCTGAGCCTAGTCTTCCATTATTGCAGTAGTTCTCATCCTACCTAATGCCATGACCCTTTAATACAGTTCCTCGTGTTGTGGTGACCCCCAACCATAAGATTATTTTCCTTGCTACTTCATAACTGTAATTTTGCTACTCTTAGGAATCGTAATGTAAATATCTGATATGCAGGATGTATTTTCATTGTTACAAATTGAACATAATTAAAGCATAGTGATTAATCACAAAAACAATATGTAATTATATATGTGTTTTCCGATGGTCTTAGGCGACCCCTGTGAAAGGGTCGTTTGACCCCCAAAGGGGTTGCGACCCACTGGTTGAGAACCGCTGCATTATTGGAAGAAGGTCACTTGCAGGGAAGTTTCAAAAAGAAAAGCACAGTTTCCCATGACATATAATTGATATTTCTAGAAATAAATTTTGGAAACAGAGTAAATATTTATCACTTTGGTAATAAAAAGTGCTTCATCCTGTTAAATGCAAGACAACAAACAGGTCCTAAATGGAGCCAATGATACTGTTAGCGGCAGAAATAGAATACTGGGGACGAGCTATCATAAGAAATATTAACCATGCTCTGTTAACTGTGATTGTTTTGTTCTAATTAAAGAAAGCACAGTTAACCCGGCTGAAAGTTGCACGTGGGATCTGGGAGCTTACCTGGAAATGCAGCCCATGCTCTCCATCCAAGAACTGCCTATTATCATGGAAAGATTAACATCCTTGTTGCAGAAACCACAGGCCCTTTGCATACCTGCAGGCCTTTGTAAACCCCCAGCCTACATTACCTATAAACTGTCCATTTTGCATCCCATTCTTATCCCCTTTGCCTACTTCCCCTTGTAATCTTTGTCCTTCCACTGAATATAAGCAGTTGACTTACGGTGGTGGGGTAGGGGGGGCGGGCAGAGCAATTTTTGTGGATGACCTGCTGCTCTCCCTTATTGCTGGCAGTATTGGGATAAACGCTCATATATGATTCAACCCTGTCTCTGCTAAATTGGCTCAACTAGTGACAAGCAGCCTGGACCCATTGCTTGTTTGGAACTATACTCAGCCCCAAATCACCAAGCTGAGACATAATTACAGTTTCTGCACTCCCAGAAACAGAATCTTCAAACAGTCAACCAGGAATCTCAAATCAGCACTACTTAGGTAACCTGGCTGCAAGACACCTGCCATCCCCCCAAAGAAAGTAATCTTGCACATCCAGTCCCCTTTTTGTGTGTAATAAAACTTCCATGTTCCTGCTCCCTTCTGCCTTAGAAAATCTTTCAAGGTCCCAAACCCCCCTTGTCCCACAAAGGAAGAAGCGTAGCTTCAGCTTCAAGCAGGACTAGAATCAGAGCCAGTGTCCAGAGTTCCCTTTCCATGTCTGCACCCTCTATTACAGCATCAGGCTAGCTTAGCTTGTGTTCCCCGCTGCAGTCCATAGTCCATGTGGGGTCCTCATGGCCATGGGCCGTGCAGCAGTGGAGGGAACATGGGCAGGAGCAACGCCAAAGGAACCAGAGAGCCAAGAGTGAGCCAAGAGCATAGAGCCAAGAGAGCGAACCCCTTTGTTTGGGAGATTACGTATCCCCAGATTTTCACGGGTTTGCAATGGCCCTGCCCCCTCCAGCCAACTATCTCTGCTCCCAGATTTGACTGACAGACACCCTCCCTTTATTACACATGCACCCCAACTTTATTGTACATACACCCATCTTCCCTTTGTTGGACCCCTTCTCCCAGTGATGAGTGGGAAATGGGCCAGTGATTCCCTGGGGAGTGTAAAATTGCAGCTTCCTGGTGAAACTGATCAAATGACATGCCTATAATGTCTGATCTCTCTTTTGCCCCTTTCCTATCCTACCTAATAATAGACAAACATGTAATTGACTATACCTTTGCTACACCTCCCATTGGCTAATCAGTACGATATGCAAATTAACCGCCAACAAAGATGGCCGCTAGTTTGCATACTTCAGGCAGAGTGGGACAGTGCGATCCACCCGCCCCAACCCCAGCCGCCGCCTGCCCTGCTTCTCGCCAGGCCTGCTGTCCAAGTGGGCGGCCTGGCGGGTGGCAGGGAAGGGCGGGCGGATCACGATCTGCTTCGTCCTGCCCCACCCCGCCGCCCACCAGGCCTGCATTCCGTGCACGGCCGGTGGCCAGTGGGGCTTGCAGTCCATGTGCGCAGCCCGGCGGCTGGCAGGGCCTGCAGTCTGTTTGCACGGCCCAACGGCCCACCCTGCCCCGCCGCCCGCCACCCACCGCCCCACCACCCGCCGGGCCTTCTGTGTTCAGTGGGCAGTGGGGCCGGGCGGTGCTGCAGAGGGCCTGCCATCTGCAACTCAGCGTGGGACCCGGTCGTGCCATCTGCCACCTGGGGAACCAGCCTAAGCCAGCAGGTGGTTATCTCCTGAGGGATCCCAGACTGTGAGAGGGCACCGGTACAGCTGAGGGACACCCCTCGACCCCCTAACTCCTACCCCCTCCCCCACCAGTGCACAAATGTTTGTGCACCAGACCTCTAGTTATTAATAACTAACTAACTACAAAGTAATAAAGGGACCAAAATTCTACTACCCTGAAACTGCTATTTTGGGATATTGATTTTGGGCTATTTATTAGGAAACAAGACTCAGAAAGAACCTTGGACCCTTCTTTCTTTTCTGTTGAAGAGATTCAAAGAAACCGACCTCATAGCTTTAATTATGGTAAACTAGAGGCTTCCAGGAGGTGCCTGCTGGCTAAGTACCCACTGTTTCTGAGTCACTCAGCGAGGATTTCCCTGCCATGTGCGTCCGCTCTTCTCACTTGTGGAATCCAATACTTCATTTCCCCTTTTTTCCTCCTTTGTCCAAAATGTCATACCTACTGGTGCCTCACTGTCTTTGGGATATTACGGATTTATCATGTCTATGTGATTTCCCCATGCACATGTATTAAACTTTGATTTTCTCCTGCTATTTTATTTCTGTTAATTTGCTTATTAGCCCAGCTAGAAGAACATAGAAGGTGGGAGAAAGCTATTAATATTTTTTACACTGCACAATTGGAAGTCTTGAGGAATTTTCAAGATCTATTATTAAGCGAGAAAAACAAAATTTAGGAAAGTAAACACACACACACACACACACGGTGACCAATTTTCTCTAGATGCATGTGTATCTGTATAAAGTTAAATGAGCATAAAGAAAAGTGTGGAAAGATACATCCCAAGCTATTAATTAATACAGTTAACTTGTGTTGGAGGCAAAAACAGCACCAGTTGTTACCTGTGATTGGACCTCGGTTCAGCAATCTCAGATCTTGAGTTCTGACTACGAGAAGGATTCAGAGCCCAGACTCAAATTATAGAGAAAGTTTATTTAGAAAGTCACAGAGGTAGGAAAAATGAGATAGCTAGTTGTGAGCTCAGGAAACAAGTTACAGGGGCAAATGATGGGTCCTTGAAGCTTAGGAGAAAGAAAGCGAAGTACACTTTAATATTTGAGCAGGAGTGCTCTAGAGAGGGAGAACGCACTGGGTGCTTGGTCGGAGGGGTTTTATCTGAGGTCTCTGGGAAGGATCTTAATAGAATATTCATCAGCTTTCGGGTGTGTCCTTGTGGTCTCCACTGATTGGTCAGTGCCAGGTCAGGGGGCCATTTGTCAATGCAGCTGTCCTGATGTCAGTCATGACATCACTTGTCCGGTTTTATTGCTTTTTGGAGCCTACAGCTTTGAAACACAACTGAGGTCTAGATGTACTGGATGAATGTCATTGTCATGAGGGTTTAACGCTTAAGGGCTAATCTCTGACTTCCTTGTTTTGGTCCCCCTCTAAGAGGGTGGAGGGTTTAACTCACATAACTAGCAAAATGCCAAAGGAGAAAAAGGCCTGGGAAAGGTCTGAACCACATAACCAGAGATATGAAAGGTCAGGGCTCTAAACTACATGAGCAGTGATATGCTAGGGGAGGAGAGTTCACTCTGGGGCCCAAGGCTTTCCACCCTGGTGACCTTCTGTACCTGGCCTGCTCTCCTTGCTCTGCTCTTGTTTGTCTAACTGCCTACTGTACTTTGTATGAAATGAGAGCATGGGGGAAAAGCAATGAAAAAAAACTTCGCAAAAAATGACTCAGGTTAGCCATAGCATGTGTAATATTTTAATTCTCTGGGGGCTAAGAAAAACTAATGGTTTTCCTCAGACCTTCTCAGTTCTTTTAGCTGGGCTAATTGAATTTCAGAGACAGATTAACAAGAGAAAATAAAAATTGTAATACATGTGCATAGGGAATTCACATCGACATGAATATCCATCCTAAAGACAGTGAAGCAACATTGGGTATATGAGACATTATGGTCAAGGGAGAAAAAGCGGGGGACAAGGGGGAGAGTGTGGGGAGACTGTGAGAATGGGCAGTTTACAGAAGTTGATGAAGAGCAGAATGAATTTAGCAGGAAAGTTCTTTCTAGGCAACTGAGAAACAAGGGACACAGGGTTATCTAAGGGGCCTGCGTAATACTGGGGTGAAGATTCTTAAGGTGATTAAGCCAAGGCTCCTTTCCTGAAGCGGGTTTTTCTGTCTAAATCCCTTGGGCAGGACAAGCAAGGAGGGCTAAAGGTTCTTTCTGAGTCTTTTCTTTCTTAATAAGCAGCTTGAAATCAATATCCCAAAAAGCAGCTTTCAGGTAGAAAATCTTGGTTCCCTTCTGTCCCACTTGTAGGAATTATATATTCTGTGTGGCTGCATGTCTCTGTGTGTATATATGTACATAGTGGATAAAAAGGGGCCACATACTCAACCTGAGAAGCTAGGGCAGGCCAGCATGACGGCCCTACCAACTCAGAGACCAAAACCATGCAGGATGCTCTGAACATAGAAATTCCTAACTAAGAGCAAATCTTGATGGGTAGTCACAACCTAGGCCTGTAACTTCCTTGACAAAGACCAATCTTTATGAGACCACAGAAACCCTCATTGTTATCTTGTTTCCTACATACCATCCCTATGTGTTATAAATGTTAATTGTTAGCTATCCAGTATCCACCAATGTAAAAGAAGTTATATCTCTCCATTTCACTCCTTATTCAGTCCTACAGACTTCCCAGCTTTGCTTTCTCCCACCCCTTAATCTACCACTAATGGATTTCATGAAACCCTCTTTACATCTCCTTCTTTGATTCTAATGTATAAAATAACCTGTAAAACTGCCATTCTCCAGAACATTTTCTCAATCTGTTGAGATTTTGCTTCCTGGCAATTGTCAGTTTGGCTCAAATAAACTCATATATATGTTCTCCAGGTTTGGACACTTCTCACATCGACACATATGTACACATACTAGTATATCTCTGTATATATAAATCTAGGTTTTCCCATATGTTTTCTGCCTTTCCTATTATGGTTAGACCTCAGTCACACTAAAATGATAACATTATTTTATCCTTATTCTAGATTCTAGAGTTTATTTCCATATAAGTTGTATTGTGTGTGTGTGTGGGGGGGGGGGGGGGGTAATAAAATATTATTTTTGAACAACTAGCCAGCCAGTAGACTGTGAAAATAAAATGTCCTCTAATGTTTTAAAAGAAATGGTAGTGTGTTAACAGGCTTGGATAGTGGCACATTAATGTGCATGGACTTAGAATATGACTGTGGAACCCAAAGAGGGTAATTCAAGCTCTTCTGCAGGCAGCAGTGGTAGAACAGGGCCAGTGGCCTGTCTGTGCCTGCAGCTGCTCCAAACCGTGGCAATTCCTCCTGTTCACAGTGGCTCTGCAATCTCTGAATTTGCCAAGATGGGGAGAAGTTTATAGAGTTTAACTAGAGGCCCAGTGCACAAAAATTTGTGCACTTGGGCGTGTCCCTTAGCCCAGCCTATGCCCTCTTGCAGTCTGGAAACCCTCAGAGGATGTCCACCTGCTAGCTTAGGCCCGCTTCCTGGGGGATCGGGCCCAAGCTGGCAGTCAGACATCCCTCTGGCAGCCCAGCAGCCCTCGGGTTATGTCCACTTACCAGCAGGGAGCAGACCTAAGCTGCAGTTGGACATCCTTCATTCTGCTGAGGCGGTGGGAGAGGCTCCTGCCACCACCGCTGTGCTGGCAGCCATCAGCCAGGCTTGTGGCTGAGCAGAGCTCCCCCTGTGGGAGTGCACTGACCACCAGGGGACAGCTCCTGCATTGAGCATCTGCTCCCTGGTGGTCAGTGTGTGTCATAGTGACCAGTCATTCCAAGTAATTCTGCTGTTAGGGTCAGCTTGCATATTACCCTTTTATTATATAGGATAGAGGCCTGGTGCATGGGTGGGGACCGGCTGGTTTGCCCTGAAGGGTGTCCTGGATCAGGGTGGAGGTCCTGCTTGGGTGCCTGGCCAGCCTGGGTGAGGGACTGATGGCTGTTTGCAGGCTGGTCAAGCCCCCCAGTTGGGACCCTCACCCTATGGAGGTTTGGCCAGCCTGGGTGAGGGGCTGATGGCTGTTTTCAGGCTGGCCACACCCCTTTAGGGTGGGGGGTCCCCACTGGGGTGCCTGGCCAGTTTGGGTGAGGGGCCGAGGGCCATTTTCAGGCTGGCGAAGCCCCCCCAGTGACGGAAGCTCCCAGCCTCACCTTTTTTTCTTTTTTCTTTTATTCTGGGATTTATTTACCTTCTATAATTGAAACTTTGTAGCCTTGAGAAGAGCTCAGAGCCGGCCAGGGTGGGCGGGAGGGTAGCTTGGCTTTCTCCATTGCCAGGGGCAACCCAAGGCTCCAGCTGCATGACCATGACCAGTTGAAAGCAGGTATGTGGGGTTTATTTAACTTCTGTAATTGAAACTTTGTTGCTTTGAGTGGAGCTCAGAGCTGCTCGCTGCAGGTGGGAAACTTGGCTTCCTCCATCATTGGGACAAGCAAGTGTTCTGCTTGTTCCAGCTCCATGGCTGCTGGCTGCCATCTTGGTTGTGCTAATTTGCATATAGTCACTCTGATTGGCTGGTGGGTGTGGCTTAAGGTGTAGCAAAGGTACGGTCAATTTGCATGTTTGTCTTTTAGTGTAGACTAGAGGCCCGGTGCACAAAACTTTGTGCACTCGGGAGGGGAGGGGTGTCTCCCAGCCTGGCCTCTGACCTCTCGCAGTCTGGGACCCCTCAGGAAATAACGACCTGCTGGCTTAGGCCTGCTCCCGCATGGCAGAGGGCAAGCCCAATCCCTAGGTGCAGCCCCTGGTGGGGCTAAGAGCAGGGCTGACTGGGGAGTTGGGGTGCTGCCCCATCATGCACAGAGCAGGGCAGATCGGGAGGTTGCAATGCCACCCTCAGTCACCTTCAGGGTAGGGCCGATTGGGGGGTGGGGGCACCGCCCCCTGTCACACTCAAGGCAGGGTTGATCGGGAGATTGCAGCGCCACCCCCTGTCACGCACAGAGCAGGGCCGATCAGGGGGTTGGGGTGCTGCCCCCTGTCACTCACAGAGCAGGGCCCAGCAGGGGGTTGGGGCTCCATACCCTGTCACGCACAGAGTAGGGCCGATCAGGGGGTTGAGGATCTCCCCCCTGTCACTCACAGAGTAGGGCCGATAGGGGAGTTGGGGCACCGCCCCCTGTCACACACAGAGCACGGCGGATCAGGGGGTTGGGGCGCTGCACCCTGTCACACTCAGGGCAGGGCCAATGGGGAGGTTATGGCTCTACCCTGTCACACACAGAGCAAGGCCCATGGAGGGGTGTTGGGCGCCACCCTCTATCACCCACAGAGCAGGGCCGATCAGGGGGTTGGGGCGCCGCCACTGTCACACTCAGGGCAGGGCTGATGGAGAGGTTATGGCTCTACCCTGTCACACACAGAGCAAGGCCCATGGGGGGGGGGGGGGTGCGGGTTGGGGTGCCGCACCCTGTCACACACAGAGCTGCAGGGCAATCAAGGGTTTGGGGAGCTCCCCCCTATCAGGCACAGAGCAGAGCTGATCTGGGGTTTGGGGCACCTTCCCCTGTCACGAACAGAGCAGGGCGGATCAGGGGGTTGGGGCGCTGCACCCTGTCACACACAGAGCCGCAGGGCGATCGGGGGTTTGGGCGCTGCCCCCTGTCACGCTGATCCCGGTGCCAGGAGGCATATTACTTTTTTACTATATAGGATAGAGGCCTGTGGCCGGCTGGTTTGCCCTGAAGGATGTCCTGAATCAGGGTGGGGGTCCCCACTGGGGTGCCTGGCCAGTCTGGGTGAGGGGCTGAGGGCCGTTTTCTGGCTGGTGGGTGACTAAAGCTCCCAACTGCTCCTTTTTTTCTTTTTTTTATTCTGGGCCAGCTTTAGCTCTGAGGCCTCAGCTGCTGAAAGCTGGTTTCTGGCCTTTGTTTTTCCTTCTGTATTTGATACAATGTTGCAGTCTGGCTGGATGAAGTCGGCTGACTGAAAGCTGGGTTCTGGGGTTGTGTTTAGCTTCTTATTTGCAACATAGTACATAGTTGCTTAGAGTTGCAGCTAAGAGGCCGGCAAGTCAGGCGGGGAATGTTGGAGTCCGCAGTCACTGGAGCAAGCAAGCCTCCCTGTTTGCTTCAGTGCATGGCTGCCGGCCGCCATCTTGGCTGTCAGTTAATTTGCATATCGCCCTGATTAGCCAATGGGAAGGTTAGCGGTCGTACGCTAATTACCATGTTTCTCTTTTATTAGTGTAGATTAGATTTTCAAAGAATAGCCCTCTCCCTAGGCCAGCGGTTCTCAACCTGTGGGTCACGACCCCTTTGGGGGTCGAACTACCCTTTCACAGGGGTCGCCTAAGACCATAGGAAAACACATATATAATTACATATTGTTTTTGTGATTAATCACTATGCTTTAATTATGTTCAATTAGTAACAATGAAAATGCATCCTGCGTATCAGATATTTACATTACGATTCCTAAGAGTAGCAAAATTACAGTTATGAAGTAGCAACGAAAATAATTTTATGGTTGGGGGTGTGGATGAAAGGAGCTACATGCTAACCTGACAAGCTCAGGAGAGGCCTGCGTGGCGGTCTTGCAAACTGAATTTAAGAATTTGGCTTCGGTGATTATGGGGCTCACAAATCCAAACTCTGTAGGTCAGTTCGACAGGCTAGAAATTCAGGAAGAGTTGATGTTGCAGTCTTGAGTCTGAATTTTGCCAGGCATTGGGTTGACATGCAGGTAGGGTTTTGCCTAAAACTGGGTGCCAGGGCCCTTAGGGCCCCACATGAGTGACCACAGACCACATCTTCCCAACAGAAGTCAGAGCCATCTTCCAGCTCTCTGAAGTCCTTGACATCAAAGCCTCCTCCATGACCATCCTATCTGGTTTGGCTCAGAGGATAGAGCGCCAGCCTGTGGCCTGAAGGGAACCAGGTTTGATTCCTCAAGGGCACTTACCTCTGTTGCAGGTTCCTTCTCATCTGGGCCCTGATCAGGGCACATGCAAGAGTCAGCCAATTGATGTGTTTCTCTCACAAATTTATTTCTGTCTTATCTTCCTGGTACAAGTACTCTTTCTAATAGAAATTTACTTTATAAATATAGATTTCTCCTACAAATGGAGAAATTTGTACTTTTTACACAATTAAGGGGAAGTTAAGAGCATTTCTCGAGTCTGATGGTTTTGATTGCCTTCAGCTCAAACTAACCCACATACCAAAGTGGCATATTTTGGGGTGGCATGTTTTTAACTCATTTAATAGTAATAATAAGCTTTTCCTTATTGCAAAATTATCTCTACTTCTCAGCATATAAAGAAATACATTCTACATATATTAAAGAAGTAGCTGTAACACTTTAAAAATCTTAGAAGAAACTGATAATATTTTAATAATCCTGGCAGGGGGTGGGGGGCAGAGAAGCCTTCTGAAGTATGACACAAAACCCAGAATCAAAAAAAAAAAAAAGAAAAAAGATTGAGAGATTTAATTAGGTAAAAGCAAAACACTGCAGTATGACAAAAGGTATCAGAAAAATGTTATTAAAAAGCAACAATCAAGCAGAAAATATTGACAACGAAAGAAAATCAGAAAATAATTGCTTCCCATTGCACTAATTAAATTATAACAGAGACAATGCTTCTTTTTTTTTTTTTTTTCCGATGCAAAAGCATAAGAGTCTTTATTCGAGCTAGCTCGGCTCCCCCACCTTGCCGACACAGCAGCAGGAAGCAGAGAGAGAGATAACTCTGTGTGGAGACCGGTTATATAGGGGGAGTTGGAGGAAGGGGAGGAGAAAGGACTGTGCTCTGCCGATTGGCCAGGCACAAGTCTGTGTCTTGTTCCTGGGTGTGGCTAGCAGAGGCTTAGACTTCCGGGAAGAAGCTCCTTGCCAAGCATGTGGCCAAGGTAAGATGGAGCACTTACCCTGGGGCAAGGTGGAGGGCGTAGCCCTTACCCTGGGGCAAGGTGGAGGGCGTAGCCCTTACCCTGGGGCAAGGTGGAGGGCCTAGCCCTCGCCCTTTCATTCCCCCCTTTGTCTTGGAACTTCCGGCTCAATCATGAGACGGACTGCTTTTCTATTCCACCGTTGCTAGAGGCCCGTACTGGGCATATCTTAACAAATGGTCTGGTGGAAGGGAAAGAAACCATTTTAGCTTTAACAACTTCTATTGAAATAGGATTTTTCTTCTTAAAATTCCTCCATGGCTATCAACAAAACAAATCAAGATTAATTTATCTACTGTCCTGATGTTTGCATAAACACAACAAGAATGGTAACTGACTACCTTTGCTGGAATCTCATGGTTGAATCTTAATGTGCCCCGTAGGGCCAGGAAGCCGCGCCACCCAGCTGCCATCAGGCCTGCCTGCAGTATCTGCTGAGTTAGGTGAATCCCTCACCTGTAGCAACTCCACCTGAGCCAACGCTCTAGGCTTTAAGCCCATCTCAGTAGCCCTCCTACTTGTTGCGGCCCAGAGTGTGTGGGGGTTCCGCAGGAACGCAGAGGCATCCCTACTGCTCCCCTTCTACTCTTACCAACCGCCAATAATGGTAGGGCATGGGCCTGACGCTCCAGCGCCAGCCATCTTCAGGGCTTCCAAGCAGGATACCAGGCTTTCTTCGTGGCATTTTTACTGGCTTCAAGTCTTTAGAGCTCAGACAGGGCTCTTTAAAACATGATACTCCAGTCAAAGTTTTCCATTAATAAAACCACTATTAGGTACCAGTCTTATTGAATCTATGCAAAGAAATGTATTGCCATGACTTATTTAGCATTGCCAATATTTCAGAGGAATTATGTAAGGAGAAAAACATACTGATCTGCTCTAAGATTTTTCTGATTTTTCCTTGCCAATTCCTTTTCATGGAGTTATAACAAAACAGTAACTGTTGGCATTAAACTTTCTTTCTATGCATAACCATGCCTTAGACCTTCTATTCCAAACAGGCCTTTCCCAGCTTTCTACAGTTGAGGTTTGTACTACCCCTGACATGGGCATGGTTACGCAGGCCTGCAAGACAATATACAGGCTGCCAACCATCAACTGTCTCTCAACAGAGACCAAAACCTGATGGGCACTGTTCCTTCCCAGTTGGGCACCTGCCCTCTTGGCAGCCAGACACCCTCTACTCTTGGGGTTCACCCCACACAGTCCCCTTCCAGGACAGCCAACATACATTCAAACCTGCAAGAGAATCAAAGGTCAATATAACATATCAATACAATGAAACATAATATTGGCATCATGGCCGCTTCAGGCAGCCAAATCCTACTAAAGTCTATTCTTGACCTTCCTATGAATTATCCTTGTCTCTTTGGAGCCATGTCCATGAAGATGCAGGCATCATCTCAGTCTATTACACAGTATTGTGGGGGCTCCCGGTAGCAGGAGTGATCACGAGCAATGTTACCAGCATCAGGCAGGTCGAGCATGCCGTAGCTTGAGCTTGAGCGGGTTGCGTTGATCTCGATCGACGCTCCATTTGATGACGAAGTCTTCCCGGATCACAGATGGACCCAGGTCACGACGCCGTCTACCTTGAGAGCGGTGGGGGTCGTCAGCACCACAGTGTAGGGACCCTTCCAACGTGGCTCGAGGGTCTCCTGGCGGTGCCTTCTGCTGTAGACCCAATCTCCTGGTCTGTGCTGATGAGGAGGAGTTGGGGTTGGGGCTGGTCTCGTACAGATTCTAGGGCCCGTTGCCTTCCTTTCACAGGCAGGGGGAAGGGCCCATGAAATCTCTGCCTTGAGGAACTGTGAGCCCCATCCTTAAATGTCCCAATCAGACTAGAAAAGCCACAAATACCTTTTAAATTTACCCCAGAATTCCAAAATCCCAACCCAGCACAGAATATCACATAGCAAATCAAAGTTCCCAGCAAACAAACAGAGATGCTTACAAACATCAAATAAACATTTACACTTACACCTTTTCAGTGAACAAGTATTTTTACAGTCTTGGGCTCTTGAGCTGATAACAGGAACATCGCCCAAGTCCCCTGATGGGGGTCTGACAGGAACAGATGTGGGGGTCTTCCCTTTCCCACATTCCAGGACAGGATTCTTGACCTATGTCTCATTCAGATAGAAACAGTTTTCATCACAAACAAAAACAAATCCAAAACCAGAAACCAAGAAAACCAAGGCCAGAAGTACCCTCTGATGTTTCAGGGGTACCAAGGAAGGAGAAGTTAGGCAGTGTCCAGCCCTTCTCACAATCCACCACCAGCGACCAGTTCCAGCTTACTGGCCTACCATCCATTCAAAATTTCTTTCCTCCCATCACACCAAAGCCATGCTTTTCAGTTAGTTAAAACTTTTAGCCTTAATTTTTAGGTGACATGTAAATAATTAACATTCCTCAGATTAACAATACATTCAAATTTAACAAGGATACATATTTAAGCAATAAGGACAGATCAATTTACAGAAGCAGAGACAGCATGCAATCCAAACCACAGCTGTGGTTAAACAGATTATCTAGAGTCCTTGGGTAACCTAGGTTCAGCATGAAACCACAGTCTCTATCTGACTTTAGAAATTGGATTACTGCTATCAGTCCCTTTTAAAGACTTTGACATAACCTTTGATTGTCCTTAGTTTAAGGAAAGCAGGGTTTTCTAGATTTAAGAGATTAGCTTAAAAAATAAATCCACAAAGCAAGCACATTTGCAGCCCCATAAAACTTTGCCTTAAAGCTCCACCCCTGACTAAATCAGAGGGCGGGGCCTTTGCTGTTTCAAGATGGCAGCCCCCAGGGGAGCGGCAAACCATGCGACCAACATGGCAGCTGCCAAAGCTTGCAGCCCAAAATGGTGGCTGTACCAATAAGCAAAGGCATTTAGTTTCCACAATAACACAATTTTTCCCAATTCAATCCAAACCTTAAACTTTTAGCTGGCAAGTCAAAATATTTAGCATTTCTCAATCAGTCTAGAATCTAGCTAGCATCCATTTTTTTCTTTGGGTAAATGATCAGTCTTGGGCTCCATCCTGCACATCTGCAAAGAGACTCTAGCTCAAAACTCTATCCAAAATCGGACAGTGCGCGCATTAGTTTTAAGCCAGCTTTTCTCTCTACACATGCACAGAAATCCCAGACGCATTTACTTGGGGAGGGGGTGACCTGTTTTCACAGATCCTCACTCAGATGCCCACCTGACCGAAGTCGTGGAGCCACACAAAGGAGGGGAGAGGGCAGGCCCCCTCCCTCCACACTCACACACTTTCACCAGACATTCACTCAGAGTTTAAACAATAACAACTTCCCAACTCCTGAGGGAGCTCTACAGCCTCCCCCAGTTTCCTTGAAATGATCAATCACAATACCCAAAGGAGCAGTCTGAGTCCGTCCCATAACATCTGTCCAGTAAGTCCACAGAAAACAGAAAAACACAGACACAGACAAACAGAGGGCCCCAAAGAACAGCCTTCCAACTCCATGGAAGCAACTAGACGATGGCCTTACGCCAAACCGGCGGGAGCGACCCGCCTCGTCTCAGATTCTCAGATTGAGGGGGTTCCTACAGACCTTCCGACTCCGCGGAAGCAAAACTACACCCCTCCAGATGGAGGGTCGAGGCGTCCCCCGACTCCTCCCGCCCTTGATCCCCCTGTGCGTCCACTTAGATCATTGCGGGCGATTACAGATTTCAGAAGTGAGCTCACACAGAACAGATACAGAACAAGTCCCTGAACAGAGGCAGTAGAAAACTGCCTAGGAATGCTTCTCTTCTACCTTTTTTAAAAGATAGGCCAGATTCGAACCCTTAGCCAGTCCGAGTTTTAACGGTGAGTACCATCTAGAAGCCATTCCTCCAGATACAGGAAAAGTCCCTTAGAGATAACATATATCACACAGAACAGAATACGCAACACACAGACACTTACCGCGGCCAGTCAGACTCTTCGAACTGGGGGTCCCTGGATGGTCTTGGGAATCCCGGACGAGCCCCCAAATGTTATGCCCAGATTTCAGGATCCCCAAAAAACCACATCAGGGAGCCAGCCATGTCCGATGCAAAAGCATAAGAGTCTTTATTCGAGCTAGCTCGGCTCCCCCACCTTGCCGACACAGCAGCAGGAAGCAGAGAGAGGGGAGACAATGCTTCTTAATCACTTAGAGGGTATGTCTATTTGTCATCTATCTTAATATTTTCATTTTCCCTCATTTAGTAACATAACTTGTATCCATTTCCATATTCTTAAGTATGTTTCTGGAATGTAATTGTTAGCACCCACAGAGTTCCACTGTGCGGAGTTGGGTATGTGAGTTGCAGTTGCTGCAGTGGCATTGCTTTGGAAGAAGTAAGCTGAACAATTTCTCAGTGACCCTTCCCCATCCTTCCTCCACTCTGTGACACTAGCTCCTTGACATTGGACAAATATTTATGAAGTGGTGGAACCAAATTATTAGCCTACGTGGTATACTGGTGTCTCTTGATCTAGTACTGCTTACTTCTCTTAGTTCAGTTTTAGCAAAACCTTTCTTCTTTTTCTTCTTTTTAAAGCAGATGGAAAAACATACCATAATATGAAACGAGTAAATGTGTGAAAACTCCATGACTGATTTTCTCAAATAAGCAGCTTTCACAATAAATATATATGTCATCCCTCTTGTCAATAGATATTTTCATAAAAGAACAGGAAACTGAGTTTGACATGTAATCAAATGCACTAACTCCCCTCTTCTGATACCTTTACATAATACTTCAATTTACAGAGATTACCAGATAAAAATAATTTTAAGAGTAGTTTCTTATTTGTAGATTTTGTAAAAGTCTTTTTTATTATAGCAAACATTAAAATTTATTAAACAAATAAAATAATTAAGATTATTTTATTGGAGTTTATTTCAAATAATTTTTTCAAATAAAATGTTAAAATTTTTACATTTGAAACATGTTAATTGAAAAACAATGAGGTTGATTTAATGAAATTAAAATGCATTATAAAACAATATTTTAACATTTTCATAAGTTTATGGCATAGTAATAAATTGTTGTGATTAAAAAGTAATTTTCTCTGCAGAGGTTCCTCTTGTCTATCCTTCATGATTTTTACATTGCATATACAGTGTGAACTCTACTTTTCATGTGAAATAAAGTAATGCATTTTAACAGAGTTTTAATTCTGTGAAAAGGATCGTTCATCTAAAGAATGCACATTTAGATGTGGCCCCTCTAACAAATAGTCAGAAATAGCATGTGCTAAAATAGATGTGTTTATAAATGAGTCCTTGTTCAGAACAGAACCTTTTTCGAATTTAGCGAAGACGTTTGGATAACATTACTCATTTCAGCTCTCTTCCCAATGGCAACGAGAATGGCTTTGGGCAGCTCCGTTTGTCATATACTGCCAATCACCAGAGGCAATGCCTGACAGGAAATCTCATTGCTTTTGACTCAGAGAAGGAAAGGCATACTTTCCAGATTATAAATATTTGGCTTATTATTATATGGGAAACAGAAAACAGATTTTGTGAGGAGATATTATTTATGTCAAATACATTCTTCTAGTAGGTTGGTGAACAGACATCTTCTGTCTACAGATCAGTGATAGTTATAGCAGACCTCTCTTAGGTACAGGCAGCTGTTAAGGTCATTGTATCTACAACTAATTCAAGCATTGACTTGGGCATTTACATTTGTTCTTAACCTTAGTCCAGAGAGGAATCACTCACTCCATCATGAATTTCCCTTCAATGAAGTCTAGCCTCCCTGGAGAAAGCCTGTCATGGAAGGTGTGGCCTTCTCAAACATCACTGCATAGAGACTGCTTTGTGCAGACATCATCATTGATGAACAACAAATAAAATTAATGCAAATAACCCAAATTATTATTTATTTCTGGCACTGGAATTCCCTTCCAGAAATAGAAACCCTGATTCTATGAAGAATGAGAAGTACACCATTTCAAAGCAAAACTCACAATGTACACAAAGCACTGCTTTAGATAAAAGATGGCAGCTGCAGAGGGAATGGTAGCTGGTTGCCATGGTTACCAAGGCTCTGATTCAGGCACCAGATGCCACCTGGTGTTCTCAGCCTGAAAAAGCAGGTCTGTGGTGTCCTAGTTTGGTGTTGGAGTTTTGACCATAGTTCCCCAGGGGAACAGTACTGGCCTTAGGTGTGAGGCAGTGTTTGTACTATCTTACCTGGTGATAGAAAGATTATGGAGCTACAGCCTTATTTGTTGTAGAAAGGAAATAGACACACCTCTTCCCTTTTAAAAATTACTATTTTTCTTCATAGAAACACTGCTATATGAGCATTCATTCTCAAAAGTCATTCTTTATCCTGTTTTCAGGTCACATTAGTTACCCAAATATGTTTGGTCATGCAATATTATAATAGCAACAAACTCAAAATGTTGGGTACAGTGATTCAGAATCTTATACCAATTCTTAGGCATCCAGTATCTTTAGTACCCTTATCTCCTTCTAAAAGTGCTATATGGGCCCAGCAGGCATGGCTCAGTGGTTGAGCATTGACCTATGACCTGAGAGGTCATGGGTCAATTCCCCGTCAGGGCACATGCCTGGATTGTGGATTCGATCCTTAGTGTGGGGCTTGCAGGAGGCAAACAATCAATTATTCTCTTTCATCTTGATGTTTCTCTCTCCCTCTCCCTTCCTTTCCCTGAAATCAGTAAAAATATATTTGAAAAAATAAATAAAAGTAGTATATGGCAAATGACAACACTCTGACTTTATTTCTTTTTTTTTTTTTAATATATTTTATTGATTTTTTACAGAGAGGAAGGGAGAGAGATAGAGAGTTAGAAACATCGATGAGAGAGAAACATCGATCAGCCGCCTCCTGCACACTCCCCACTGGGGATGTGCCCGCAACCCAGGTACATGCCCTTGACCGGAACCAAACCTGGGACCTTTCAGTCCGCAGGCCGACGCTCTATCCACTGAGCCAAACCGGCTTCGGCGACTCTGACTTTATTTCAATGTTGAATTGTGTCCAGATTTAAATATGTATTACAATCCTATAATAATTTTTATACTGTTCCACAATAGAAGATAGAGATTCTGGGTACTTGCCTTGGGATACCTTGAGCATGTTCATAGTCATTTGATTGTTGTCATTATGTAGAAGTTAATAAATATACACTATACCATATATGATAATGTCATAAAAATTTTTAACTCTTAATATATTTTTAGGAACTTCATGTTTGGTTTTTATGATTATGGTAAAGATACCAGTGAAGTTTAGATATTGTTAGTGATTCAACTTTGAAATAAACACTTCATGTTACCTTCTCTCCATGTTTGAGAGATATTAAAAAAGTGATGACTGATTTCATACTAATGATTTTGGCATTCAAAATTATGGTATATGTTATTTTGCTGTAATTTTTAACAGTGCTGAGTAAATATCTACAAAAAATAAATAAGCTGTTAAAAATATAAGAAAAATAATTGTTACTCATTGCAACTATTCCTGTATTGTCTCAGGAGTTTTAATTCTGTGCAATTAAAAATAAATTTGATCTAGAGATTTCTATAATACAAGATTGGGCAAAACAGGGTTATAGTTGTGAGTGCACAGAACAGAGTTTATCCCTGTATTTTTATTTATTAATCATTGTATTATTTTTCATACAAACAACTGTAAATGTACTTTTGCCTCATACTGTATTTAGTATTTTTAATTTTGGGGTTCATTAAAACAGCTTCATTGTCCTAATAATTGATTTTGTAGTAAGTAAATGTTAAAAAGATTAAATTTGTAAATTAAATTTTGTTAATTGATATTTCTCTTATATATTGGGGCCCCAAATGCAATGTTTTTGCCAGTCTAGTTCTGTTGCTTAAAACAAGACTAGAATCACTAGATTTAATTCGGGGCCCTTGTCTCAGCAGACAAATCATTTGAGGGAATTTTAGGTAATTTAGCCTCCCTTCTGATCCTGGTAGAAGTATCAGTAGTTTTAATCATCCCAAAAGAAACTCCATTAACAGTCACTTCCCATTTTTCTGGATCTCCCAACCTTAGGCAACCACCAATGTACTTTCTGTCTTTGGGGATTTGCTATTCTGGACATTTCATATAAATGGAATCATATAATATATGGTCTTTTGGGGTAGCCCCTAAGCATAATGTTTTTTAAAAATATATTTTTATTGATTTCAGAGAGAAGGGGATAGGGAGAGAGATAAAAACATTAATGATGAGAGAGAATCATTGATTGGCTGCCTCCCGGATGACCCCCACTGGAGATGGAGCCTGCATCCCGGGCATCGGCCCTGACTCGGAATGGAACCGTGACATCCTGGTTCATAGGTTATGCTCAACCCCTGAGCCATGCTGGCTTGGATAAGCATAATGCTTTTAAGATTGGTCCATGTCGTAGCATGAACCAGTACGTTATTTTTTTTTTTTATGGCTAATTAATATTCCCTTGTTTGGATATACCAGTGATGTACCATTCTTTGTTGATGGATACTCAGGATGAGTGATGGTCAGTTGTGTTAGGTTTCTGTGGGTGAGAAGAAATTCAGCCTGGGACTGCAGCATTGGTTCCTGCCAGGGAGCTCCAGCCTTTTTCTCTTGTGGCCTCTCCTATGACTTTTTTTACTTTCCAAGCCAGCCCCACGATCAAGTAAGCCAATTCCTAGCAATATCTTGTCCTAAACATACATATATACATACATACTATTTCAATTTCTCCGGTAGAATTTTAACTTATACAGATTTCCCCCACTTTTTGGCTACTCTAATGATTGCTAAGAGCATTCATGTATGAGTTTTTGTGGACCCTCATTTTCATTTCTCTTGTGAATTTACCTAGGCATAGAATTGCTGGGTAATATAGTAACTTGTGTTTAATATTTTGAAGAGTTGGGGAACTGTTTCCAAAACAGCTGCATTTTTATTCTATCAGAACATGAGGGTTCTAATTGCTCCACATCCTCACTGACATATTTTTTTTCTAGTTGATACTCATTCTAGTGGTTATGAATTGGTGCCCCATTGTGGGTTTGATTCACATTTCACTGATGACTAATGGATGTTGAGCATCTTTTTATGTGCTTATGGGCATTTGTATATCTTCTATGGAGCACTGTCTACTCATATTATTTACCTGTGGGGAACTGATATAGGGTTAAGCCTCGGACTGACCTGTTGGCAAAGTCACAAACAAGTCCCAGCTTAGAGGGCACAGTCCTCTTAGCATAATTAGGCTTGACCATATAACACTCCCTAGATCTTATCTGGGAAGATAATGGGCTGAGGGAAGTGCAGGAAGTGTAACTATGGTCAAAACAAGTGAAACTCACAAGAGCTGTGTAACTATGGTGACCACTGCCCTGTTTACCTCTGACTACAAAAGGTTGGTAGGCCTGAGCACAGGTGGAAGTCTTTCCTCTTGAGTTGGACTTACCCGCCTGGCCCCCAATATTCCCAAATTATCACTTGTCTTTTCTCTTTCATTTGTGTGTGGCTCTTCTTCCAGATCCTGAACCCTGAACCACGCGGGACGTGGAGGGAAACATTTACAACATCTATCCTCTTTTTTAAAAATTGAATTTTTGTCTTTTTAATAACTACTAATGTTTCTTTATATGTTCTAGCTATGAGTCCCTTTTCAGACATATAGTTTGTAAAATTTTTCTTCCATTCTGTGTGTTAGCTTTTCACTCTCTTGATGATATTCTATAAAACACAAAATTCATTATTTTGACGATGTTTAACTTATTAATATATCCTTTCATTGCTTGTGCTGTAGGCTTCGTATCTAAGAAATCATTGCCTTTCCTGATTGGCCTGCCTGATGGATTTTGGACTTACCTAGCCAGCCTCCACAAGCCAGCTCCCTGATACAAGGTAATACAAGATTTATTCCTGTGTTTTCTTCTGTGTGTTTAATAGTTTTAGCTCTTACATTTAGGTGTTTGGTATATGTTTATTTAATTTCTATGTATGACAAGAAGTAGAGGTCCAGCTTCATTCTTCTGCATGTGGATATTCAGTTGTCTCAGCACTAGTTGTTGAACAAAGTTTTTCCATCATTGAATTGATACTGTGTAGAAAATCAATGGGCCATAGATGTATGGATTTTTTTTTGGACTGTCAATTCTATCCCATTGATCTGTGTATGTATCTTTTTGTTGGAACACATTATCTTGATTATTGTAGCTTTTAGTAAGTTTTGAAGTCAGGAATTTTGAGTCCTCCAACTTTGTTTTTTTTCAAGATTGTTTTGGCCTATTCTGGGTCTCTTGGTTTAGAATCAGCTTGTCAATTTCGTAAAAAAAAAAAAAAAAAAAAAAAAAAAAGCTGTGCAACACAGTTTTTAAACAGAGATTTACTGAGACTCCTTACATTTTAACTTTTTGACTTGGTTTAACACTTCTGGGAAGTATTCTGTAGAAAAATGTGAGTGGGTAGAGATATATTGGAAGTCTTTGCATGGTTCTGAAACACACAAATTTCAGTAACCATTGTTTAGTTACCACCAGTCCCCCAACAACATGGTCCAAGTTTCAGTTAGAATAGTATACTAACTGTGATTAACTTCAAAAAGTACAAACTTCACTGCTAGTTCTTAGGGCTCCGAATCACTACTTAGGTAACAAATGTACACCAAAGTCAATGATCAGTCATTTTCAATGCCAGTCACTGATTGGTCATTGTGAATCTGTTTTTCCCATCACACACAGACAGCAGAGCATGCAGTTGCAATGTTTTCTTGCCTTCCAGTGATAAACCCACACAACATTTTGTAGAATTGAATAATTAAAATAGGGAATTGACCAACAAAGATGAGTGGAGAATAACAACAACAAAAAATTTGATAATGCTAGAAATGAAATTTGAATCAAACAGAAATGGAGTTATAAAAGAGATCACTGACCATAGAAATATTGACCATCACCATTAGAGAGCCTCTAGATATGCAGCCAGAGGAACTTAGTGAAGGTAAATTTATGCATAAACAAGGACCTTGGTTGTGAGGAAAAGGTGATGTCCCAGAGGAAATGACAAAAGTCACATGAAAGGACTTTGAAAGCATAAAAAGGATAAAATGTTGGTATTTGATCCAAACTTAGAAGGTAGTATGACACTTCTCCTAAGTATAAAAAATGATGTTACCTCTATATTATGTTATGTCCTCCAGTAAAACTGTACAGTTTTCCTCAGACAATTGTATTTTTTTGTTAACTATTAAGATAGCTTTGCACAGTTTTAACTTTTTTAAAAGTCCCATGCTAACAAGCAAAGGGAGGATTACCTAGTTCAAACATGTCAAACTTGTGATCTGCCAGCCATGAGTTTGACATGCTTGACCTAGTTGGTATAATATTGCTTGTTGGCATAAATTTATGTGTGTTTATCTTATTTAAAATGATTTGATGTTATTAATGCTTTTCACCTTTAAACTTTAAGCTTCTGTGTTGTGTCTGGCTTCCTGCCTGGTCCATAGAAATTGCTTAATTTTATATGTAGCTGATTTATTTTATATATAAATAAATAATTTATTTTTTCTGAATATCTCATTATGTTTGTATTTATGTAACTGGACAAACAATGGGTCCATGCTGCCTTTCACTACTCAAGCCAATAAAGCAGGGACAGGGTTGAATCATATATGAGCATTTATTCCAATACTAGAGGCCCGGTGCACAAAAATTTGTGCACTGGGAGGGGGCGGGGTCCCTCAGCCTGGCCTGTGCCCTCTCACAGTCTGGGACCCCTCGGGGGATGACCACCTGCTGGTTTAGGCCTGCTCCCCGGGGTATTGGGCCTAAGCTGGCAATCAGACATCCCTCTGGCAGCCTGGCAGCCCTCGGGGGATGTCCACTTGCCAGCCAGGAGCAGAGCTAAGCTGCAGTCGGACATACTTAGCGCTGCTGAGGAGGTAGGAGAGGTTTCCACCACCACCGCTGTACTGGCAGCCATCAGCCTGGCTTGTGGCTGAGCAGAGCTCCCCCCTGTGGAAGCACACTGACCACCAGAGGGCAGCTCCTGCATTGAGCATCTGCCCCCTGGTGGTCAGTGTGTGTCATAGTGACCAGTCATTCCCAGTCATTCTGCTGTTAGGGTCAGTTTGCATATTACCCTTTTACTATATAGGATAGAGGCCTGGTGCACGGGTGGGGCCGGCTGGTTTGCCCTGAAGGGTGTCCTGGATCAGGGTGGGGGTCCCGCTGGGGTGCCTGACCAGCCTAGGTGAGGGGCTGATGGCTGTTTGCAGCTGGTCACACCCCCTTCAGGGTGGGGAGTCCCCACTGGGGTGCCTGGCCAGCCTGGATGAGGGGCTGATGGCTGTTTTCAGGCTGGCCACACCCTCTTCAGGGTAGGGGTCCCCACTGGGGTGCCTGGCCAGTCTGGGTGCGGGGCTGAGGGCTGTTTTCAGGCTGGCCGGTGACTGAAGCTCCCAGCCTCTCCTTTTGTTCTTTTTCTTTTTTTTTAATTCTGGGATTTATTTACCTTCTATAATTGAAACTTTGTTGCTGTCACTGGCGCTTCCAGCTCTGAGGCCGCGGCTGGCTGAAAGCAGGTGTCTGGAGTTTGTTTAGCTTCTATAATTGAAACTTTGTTGCTTTTGGAGCCTTTGCTTTCCTAGCTTAGAGCAGGCCGCAGCAGGCAGGGAACCTTGGCTTCCTCCATCACTGGAGCAAGCAAGCCTCCTGCTCACTTCAGCTGCGTGGCAGCCAGCCGCCATCTTTGTTGGCAGTTCATTTGCATATCTCAACAATTAGCCAATGGAAAGCATAGTGGAGGTACTGTTAATTACCCTTTTTGTCTTTTATTAGATAGGATTGCCAGCAGCATGGGAGAGCAACAGGTTATCCACAAAAATCTGCTCTGCAGACCACCATAAGCCAGTTGCTTATATAAGTAACATACAAAGGAAAGTAGGCAAAAGGGCAAATGGGCAGTTTACAGATATGCAAAAGGGCTGGGGATCTTCAAAGGGCTTAGTAATTTGCAAGGGCTGGGTTACAAGGGGGAATAGCCAAAGGGTGGGCCAAATGGGCAGTTAACAGGTAAGCAGGCTGGAGAATTGCAAAGGCCTGCAAGTAAGCAAAAAGGGCTGCCAACTCTGGTTTCTGTAGCAAAGTTAATCTTTTCATGATAATAGGCAGCTCCAAAAGGGAGGGTGGGCTGCATTTCCAGGGGAGCTCCCAGGTCCTAAATGCAACTGCCAGCCAAGTTAGCTGGTTCCCTAACATTTTATTCCTGTCCCTTTCATTCACTTCTGAATACAAACTTTATTTTATAAATCAGTGAGCTAGAAGCTTTAAAATTTTTAAATTTTTAAAGATTATTAGAAGCATTCTGCTCGTGTGTGTCTATAAAATAGAAATAGTTTGAATCTAAATATCTTTTTTCTCATGCTTACTCTAAAAGGAAAACAATTATTAATCATCTATCACCTTCTGAAAATTGAAAACTCAAGATATTGAAATTTTAAAAAATACAAATATAAAAAAATAGACTTTTGATAATAGCATCTCAATTAGAAATGGAAATTAAAATAACATTTATAGTAGCAAAAAAATTATAAATTACCCAAGAATTAATTAAACAAAAGAGGAGGAACACTTATCTGAGGAAAACTATACAATTTTACAGGTGGATATAAAAAAATCAGAACACAGAGACACATATGTTTCTGGGTAGGATGATTTAATATAATAAAGCTGTCAGTGTTTCCCAAAATAATATATAAATCTTATGCAATTTCAAACAAAATCCCAATGAAGCATTTATTGGGGATCTTGGAAAGTTTCTATTTTTTATCTGTAGGAAAAAATATGTGATAATTACTAAGAAATTGCTGAAAAAGAATAATAGTGAGGGAAGACTTAACAGATACTAAAATATGTTATAAAGCAACACTAATTAATAGTTTTGCTGGAGGAATAAACAAAAAGATCAGAGAAATAAAAAAAGAACCCAGAAATAGACTCATGTACACACAAAAGTTAAGTGTAAAATAAATGCGCATTTAAAATCAGGGAGGAAAGGATAGCCCCTTGAATAAACTTCACTGGGGTAACCTGATTTCCACTAAAATTAAAAAATTATGATCATACTGCATAGCAAACTTAAGTGTTTTCGGATGAATTAAAAATTTAAATGTAAAAATAAAACAATTAGAATTGATTAGAAAAATAAAGATAATTTATGTAATTTTAGGATAGGATAAAAGAAGTCAGAATGTCTAAAGCAAAATACTGACATATTCAACTATATGGTATTTTATTTTATATACTAGAGGCCTGGTGCACGAAATTCATGCACTGGGAGGGGGGTGTCTCTCAGCCCAGCCTGCACCCTCTCCAATCTGGGACCCCTTGGGGGATGGGACCGATTGGGCATAAACCAGCAGTCGGACATCCATCTCATAATCCGGGACTGCTGGCTCCTAACCACTAGCCTGCCTGCCTGCCTGATTGCCCCTAATCACTTCTGTGTGCCAAACTGATCGCCCCCTAACCACTCTCCTGCCAGCATGATTGATGCCTAACTGCTCCCCTGCTGGCCTGATTACTCCCAACTGCCCTCGCCTGCTAGCCTGATCACCCCCAACTACCCTCCCCTGCTGGCCCGATCGCACCCAACTGCCCTCTCCCACCGGCCTGGTCGCCCCCAGCTGCTCTTTCCTGCCAGTCTAGTCACCACCAATTGCCCTCCCCTGCTGGCCTGGTCCCCCACAACTGCCCTCCCCTGCAGGCCTGGTCACCCGCAACTGCCCTCCTGTGCAGGCCTGATCACCTCCTCTGCCAGCTTGATTGCCCACAACTGCCCTCCCCTGCTGGCCATCTTGTGGTGGCCATATTGTGATGATGTGGGGGCGGCCATATTGGGACACATGGGTGCAGCCATCTTGTGATGACATGAGGGCATTGCGCAAGGGCACGAGGACCACCTAAGCTTTTATTAGTATAGATGTTTTTCTTAGCTGGACTTCATGTACAGAGGACTGTGTTAATCAGATGCCTCAGTTTATGTTCTGATATTAATAGCTATGTGATGCTTTTTTTGTTTTTATATATGTACATATGTATTTATGTATTGTCACTTATCTCTTTTATTTTTTCACTCCTTTACATATGTAACTAACCATTCTAATACTTTAAATGCATATTCTTTCGTTTGTGTTGCTCTAAAATGTGTTATGTGGTTCAGAAGGCATGTTGCTGATTATGTAAATTGTATTATATTATAGATCTCATTCCATTTCCTCTTTTTTAATTTTAGAGTTTCTATATATTTTTATGACTTAAAACTTTTAAATTATAGTTGACATACAGTATTATATTGGTTTTATTCCATTTCTTATTTTTTTCCTCACCATGATTTTAAAAGATCCATATTGCTATGTTTACAATTAGCCTGTTGCTTCTCCTGGCTGCATAATATTCCATGGTGTGCATTTACTGTATTTACTCATCTTCTCCTCTGCCATGGGTACCCAGGTTGCTTCTAATACTCAGCTACAACAAACAGTGCTTCTGTAGATAGCTTAATGCATGCAGTCTTATGGATGTAGAATAGATGGGTATTTCTTTGGTATATATCCTCAGATATGGACTAGCTGGACCAGAGGGCTGCACAGATTTAACCTGGACAAGTGTCAGATTGCTCTCCAGAATGACAATACTGGCAGAATGCACTTCCATCACCAGTTCATTAGGCTAATATCTCCTAAATGTTCTAATTTGACAGGTGTAAATGTATGTCATTATTTTGTTTTTTAATTTATATTTAAAGTGACTTTCCTATAGATAGCATATAGTAGGGTCCTTCACTGGTATCTAGTCTGACAGTCTCTGCCTTTTATTTTGAATTCTGGTAAAACTTACATTAGATGTAATTATGGATTTGATTTGGTATGGTTCTGCCATCTTGTTTGAAGCTTTCTGTCCCATCTGTTTTTTGAGCCCTTCATCTTCTTTTTATGCCTTCTTTGGATTAACTAAATATTGTTAAGATTTCTCCTTGGCTGGTTGGCACAGTTGGTTGGAGTGTTGTCCCATACATGAAAAGGTCATGGGTTAGATTCCTGGTAAGAGCACATACCTAGGTTGAAGGGAACATATAAGAAGCAACTGATCAATGTTTTCTGTCTCTCCAATCAATAAACATATCCTTGGGTGATAATTAAATATATATGTGTGTGTGTGTGTGTGTATATATATATATATTTATTTATTTTTAAAATAAATCTTTATTGTTCAGATTATTACAGTTGTTCCCCCTTTTTCCCCCCATAGCTCCCCTCCACCCAGTTCCCACCCAACCCTCTGCCCTTACCCCCCCACTGTCCTCATCCATAACTGTACGCTTTTTGTCAGAGGGTCAAAGGTCATACAAATGGAAAATGTAGCTATTTCCATCCGCAACGTGTCCCTGTGTTCGGAAAGGTCTCTCACGACTTGTTCACGCTCTACTCAGAAAGGGTACGGAGCCATGTAATGGCTTTTTAAAATAATGTATCCTCTTATGCAGCTCCACGAGAATGCCACCCTCACTCTCCGACCCACTGCAAAGCAGTCCTGCCTCTCCCCGTAGGGGTCTGGGACCTCAGAATCCCGCCCCAAACAAGTTCAGTGGATTCGAGAGCTTGTATCCCCTTCCGAATGAAAAAAACCGCGCATCCAGTTGCAACCTGCCTGGCACGCAACTCTGTACCTCTGTTCTTGGCGCCTGTGTACCTCCTACTCGGTCTCAATGCGCTTCTTTCTTTACTTCCAGTTGTAGAACTTCCACTGGGCCAGCTTTCCGATGGTTCTGGATGACAGCTGTTTTGTCTTATAGTTGGTAGTTTCAATGTTATTGTGGGAGGCAGGTCTATATCATATGCCACCATCTTGGTTCTCTCTCTCTATATATATATCCATAATAATAAAAGGGTAATATGCTAATTGGACTGTACATCTTCCAGATGTCCTTCATGACAAAACTGGGGCCAGAGGGAAGCCAACCTGTGTCCCAGGTGTATGTGGGGGGCCCAAGGGAAGCCAGCCTGAGTCCTGGGTGCCTCTAGGCAGCCAGAGGAGAGAAGCAGCCCGGGTCCCAGGTGCCAGAGGGGAGCCAATGCTGGCAGCGGGGGAAGAAAGGCCTATCCTTGCACAAATTTTCATGCATCAGGCCATATATATATATATATATATATATATATATATATATTTGAGATTTTATTTATCTCCACTATTGTCTTACTAACTCAATTAAAAAAAATGATTTCTGCCCTAACCGTTTTGGCTCAGTGGGTAGAGCATCGGCCTGCGGACTCAAGGGTCCTGGGTTCGATTCTGGTCAAGGGCATGTACCTTGGTTGCGGGCACATACCCAGTGGGGAGTGTGCAGGAGGCAGCTGATTAATGTTTCTCTCTCATCAATGTTTCTGGCTCTCTGTCCTTCTCCTTCCTCTCTGTAAAAATTCAATAAAATATATATATATATTTTTAAAAAGATGTTTTCTCTTGCTAGAGTTTCCCTGATGCATGTTTAACTTAAAATAGTCTATTTTCAAATAACTTCATATGCACTATAAAAACCTTATCACAATGTACTTTGATTTCCCACTTGATAGTTATGTAATTATCTGTACATAGTTTGTTATGTAAATTCCTCTTTTGCACCTCCCATCTGATAAGCATCTAAAGTTGTCTCCAGTCATTAACTTTTGCCTTTCCTACTAGAAAGGGGATGATGAATACTGCAAATTTATGTCCTCCCTTTAGGCAAATATAGCTTTTCTTGTAATTGTTTCTTCTCAATTGCCTTCAGCTCAAAATAAGCTTATGCCAAAGTGGCATATTTTGAGGTGGCAAATTCTGTCTCCTTCAGTCATAATGCACTAGTGAAAGGACAGGACAGGACTGATAGCTGTGTCCCTGACCCCTCTTCCAAGAGAAAGCCACAGAATGTATCAGTTATTCAGCCCGCCCTTATCTCAGCCAATGGGAATGCAAGGGGAACTAACCCAAGGCCAAAAGTATCCTAGCCACCTCCTGTCTTTGTGTAACCAGACCCTAGCCACATATTGCCTTTGCATCACTAGCCCCTAGCCCTCACCCAACCAATTAGAAGTATGCCCCCACCTCCCAACCCCAAGCCCTATAAAATCTTTGTTCTCTTGAGACTTGGGGCTCTTTGCATGCTGCCGCTGCGACGGTAAAGCGGAGGAACCTGGCTCAAGCTTGAATAAAGGCTCTATTGCTTTTGCATTGGACTCGGCGCTCCCTGGTGGTTATTTGGGGACCTTGAAATCTGGGCATAACATTTGGGGGCTCGCCCAGGACCCCCAAGACCCGCGAGGGACCCCGACCTGGAGAGCCTGACTGACCGTGGTAGGTGTCTGTGTGTTCTGTCCTGTGTGAGCTCATCTCTGGTATTCTGGTTGTGCCCGAAATGGTCTATGTGGACGCACAGGCGGACCACGGGCCAGAGGACTCGGAAAACGTTCCAATCCTCCTGTCTGGAGGGACGTGGAATCCCTTCATAAATCTGAGACGAGGCACTTCGCTCCCGCCGGTCAGCATGAGGCCATCGTCTAGCTTTCGGTTTGGCTTCTACGGAGTTGGAAGACTGTACTTTGGGGCCCTTTGTTTGTCTGTGTTTGTGTTTCTTTGTTTTATTCTGTGGACTTACTGGATGGACATTATGGGACAGACTCAGACTACTCCTTTAAGTATTATGATTGATCATTTCAAAGAGATTAGGGGAGGCTATAGAGCTCCCTCAGGAATTGGGAAATTGTTAGGAATTGGGTGGATTGTTTAAACTCTGAGTGAATGTCTAGTGAAAGTGTGTGAGTATAGAGGAAGGGGCCTGCCCTCTCCTCTCCTTTATGTGGCTCCACGACTCTGGTTACAGAGTCCGAGTGGGCCCCAAACTGTGGTTCTGCGATTCGTCATATGGCATAACGGTGACTCACCCCCACGTGGAGGTGACCAGGCCCGGGGTTTATACGGGTGCACCTTAGCTAAGACGAATCTAAGCTCCCAAGGGACATGGCCAGGAGGGCATCTGAGTGAGGATATGAGAAAACAGATCACCCCCTCTCTTGTCTGTATTTCCTCACCGATCATCATGGGGTCGGGACAAAGTTTGTTTGTGTAGGACTAGCCAAATTACTACAGAGAAGGGGGACTGGATACAGCTCCAGCCTGGGTTAGTCTACTAAGAAAATATAAATACGGGTGTTTGCCTAAGCTGCTCATTGCTGGTCTGTGTGAAGTGAAAGCTACTTTGATTTATTCTACTTTTCTGTTGATACGCTTGGCTGAACGTTTGGGCTGGACCCCGAAATAGTCTGCAAAAGTCTCTTAGCAGTTGTGAGAATTACTTTTTTCTCAGAGTCTTTTGCTCACTATTAAAGGGGAATCAGCCCACTTAGTCAATATAAATTTCTGTCTATCAGTTGCTCTTACTTGAGTTGTAAATTCACTGTAATTCCAAGATTGCTTGGTTCTAAGATTGCTTATTTTTAAAAAAGCAAGAGAGAAGTCTTTTCAAGTTAACTATTTGCTTAGCAAATTAACAAAGTAGTAAATTTCAAAGAACTTGTTATTTATGGTTTTTTTTTATCTCTTTGGTGGACATAAAGGGCTTACAGCTCTGCAGGTAGAAGAGATTTACTAGCCCTGACCCTGCCTGTGATGTGTTTCATTTGAACTGCTGTTTTCAGTTATTTATTAGGATCCTCATAGAGGACATAACCTGGTCTTTCCCTTCCTCCCTCGTCCTGATTCTGAAAGTATCTGTAACTGGATTTCAGGTGGCCTCCAAGCTTTCTGTCTGCAAGAAATCTTCCTATGCTCCAGGCCAACTAAGAGTCATGTTTCCCCACAGGTCAGACCCCAGCCTCCCGGAGGGAGGCCATCTATAGCGGTGTTCTGCTTTTCTCCGAAACTCCCATTGTTTAAAGGGAGACAAACAACTGGATTGGGGGACAGGGAAATTGGTCGGAGAGATCAAGAGTAAAGAGGAAAAAAAATCTGTGAGGGAAAGCAGCAACGGGCCTAGGCTGAGAGAAGGGGGAGTGGGGGTGTTGGAAGTTATGTTACTGGCTACAGCAGTTAAAACAGAAGCCAGTGACTGGTACTAGCCTTCCTACAGCCCTAGGAATAGAGCAGCAAGCCTGGGATCTATAAAAGCTGCGGATAGAGCTAGCGAAAGCTCCCTGTTTGCAAATGTACTGAAAGGGTTTAGTATCTGTTGCTGCTGTTACAGGAGGGGCTGATATCCCCTTTCAGTGAACTCCCTTGGAAGAGGCCTGGTCACTGCTCTGCCATAAAGGAGACTGGTGGGAAGACAAGGAAAGCAGGGCCCTGTAACTAATAAACAGGGTTAACAAAAGGGCAAAGAAAAGGGCATTCTCCCTGGACCTGGGAGCCATCCGGACTTTGAAATTCTCCAAGAGAGGAGGAGTCTGACTCAGAGACTGGCCAAAACCTCGTTGGGTTAGGAGAACCGGAGGCTGCATATTGAACTTGTGGACTGCAGTTTGCTGGGCAGAGGTCCAGGCCCAGTTGTATGGGGGTTAAGCTGCCTGTGTACGGCAAAATTGCTTTCTCCTGTGCCAGAATACATTTTGGGGAAATTGAACGCACTGTGTTTGTGGCTAGAAAGGGTAACTGGCCGCAGTGCACAGCCCTGACAGTGTCCTGCAGAGGGCTATATAATGGACTTGGATAATGCCTGCATCTTCATAGACATGGCTCCAGAGAGACAAGGACAACTTTGCCTTATAAAGAAAAATCAAAAGTAGACTTTAGTCACCTCCCTGAGATGTTTGTATAGCCCTGCCATATCTCATGTTTGGTAGCAGAAGATTTGGCTGCCTGAAGCGGCCATGGTGCCAATGTTATGTTTCATTGTGTTAATATGTTATATTGGCCTTTAATTCTCTTACAGGTTTAAATGTAGCTGTAGCTGCCAGCAGTTGCTGTAGACCAGTGATGGTCTACAGTCCTTGATAGTCTTTGGGAGTAACTGGCAAGTGTCCAGATTCCCACACTAAGAGCCATTGTTATGGCTATGTGTTAGCTGTCCTGGAAGGGGCTATATGGGGTGATCCCCCAAAAGTAAAGGGTGCCTAGCTGCCGAGAGGGCAGGTGCCCAACTGGGAAAAGAAGAATACCCATCAGGTTTTAGTCTCTATTGAGAGACAGTTGACAGTTGGCAGCCTGTATACCATGTCAGGGGTGGTACAAACCTCAACTGTAGAAAACTGGCAAAATCTTGTTTGGAATAGAAGAAAATAGTAAAGTGGTAAATACTAGCCCTCTGTTACAGGAATTACAGACCCTGTGAGAACCTGTGACATGTGAAACCCTGTAAGAAAATAAAGCGCCTTTAATCCATTCTGAGAGAACAAGTCAAGTAAGGGGAGCCCTACTACAGGGGGAGCTATACCTATCTATTTGAATATAGACATATTGTAAATTTCTTCTTGCCATTTGAAGACAGTTATATTACTCTGAAGAGTCCATGAAAAGGAACTAGCAAGGAAAATCAGAAAATCTTAGAGCAGATCAGTATGTTTTTCTCCTTATATAATTCCTCTGAAATTTGGCAGTGCTTAATAAATCATGACAATATATTTCTTTCCATAAATTCAATAAAACTGGTTCTTAATAGTTATTTTATTAACGGGAAACTTTGACTGGAGTATCATGTTTTAGAGAGACCTGTCTGGACTTTAAATACTTGAAGCCAATAAGAGTGCCATGGGAAAAGCCTGGTATCCTGCTTGGGAGCCCTAAAGATGGCTGGTGCTGGAGTGTCAGGCCCATGCCCTACCATCACTGGCGGTTGGTCAGAGTAGAAGGGGAGCAATAAGGGTGCCTCTGTGTCCCTGCAGAGCCCCCACTCACTCTGGGCCGCAACGAGTAGGAGGGCTATTGAGATGGGCCTTAAAGCCTAGAGCGTGGGCTCAGGTGGAGTTGCTACAGGTGAGGGATTCACCTAACTCAGCAGATACTGCAGGCAGGCCTGATGGCAGCTGGATGGCTTGGCTTCCTGGCCTTACTGGGCACATTAAGATTCAATCATGAAATTCCAGCAAAGGTAGTCAGTTACCATTCTTATTGTGTTTATGCAAACATCAGGCCAAATTGAATACAGTAGATAAATTAGTCTTGATTTGGCTTTTTTGATAACCATAGAGGAATTTTAAGAAGAAAAATCCTATTTCAATAGAGGTTATTATAACTGAAATGTTTTCTTTCCCTTCCACTGGACCATTTGTTATAGTTTGTCTCTGCCAGGTCACAAGCCCAGCTCCTTCTGTACCCAGGACAGCAGGGAGCCTGAGTGGAAGGTGACGTCTGACCAGACACACCTGCTGCAGATCACCCTCAAGAAGACAGCGGACCTCGCCGGACCCCTTGTAATCCTCCTAATGCTGTTGACTTTCTGCCCTTGCATTATTAACAGACTAGTCCAATTTGTCAAGGAGTGGTATAGGGGTGGTTCAGTTGATGGTTTTGCACGCCCAGTACAGGCCTCTAGCAACGGAAGGTGAGATAGAAATGCAGTCCCTCTCATGATTGAGCCGTAAGTTCCAAGACAAGGGGGGAATGAAAGGACAGAACGGGACTGATAGCTGGGTCCCTGACCCTCTTCCAAGAGAAAGCCACAGAATGTATCAGTTACTCAGCCTGCCCTTATCTCAGACAATGGGAATGCAAGGGGAACTAACCCAAGGCCAAAAGTATCCTAGCCACCTCCTGTCTTTGTGTAACCAGACCCTAGCCACATATTGCCTTTGCATCACTAGCCCCTAGCCCTCACCCAACCAATTAGAAGTATGCCCCCACCTCCCAACCCCAAGCCCTATAAAATCTTTGTTCTCTTGAGACTTGGGGCTCTTTGCATGCTGCCGCTGTGACGGTAGAGCAGAGGGACCTGGCTCAAGCTTGAATAAAGGCTCTATTGCTTTTGCATCAGACTTGGCACTCCCTGGTGGTTCTTTGGGGATCTTGAAATCTGGGCATAACACTAGCCCTTATGTAGCCAACGGTCTCCTTTAATACTATGTCCTCCTGTTTGCTCCTTCAATTGTCACTTCTTCTACCTTCCCCCACTCCATAGGTTTATCCCAGAAGTGAGGGCCAGAATTGCTTTGTGATTTTCTTCTTTTAACCTTATTTTTTTAAAATATATTTTATTGATTTTTTACAGAGAGGAAGGGAGAGAGATAGAGAGTTAGAAACATCGATGAGAGAGAAACATCGATCAGCCGCCTCCTGCACATCTCCCACTGGGGATGTGCCCACAACCCATGTACATGCCCTTGACCGGAATCGAACCTGGGACCTTTCAGTCCTCAGGCCGACGCTCTATCCACTGAGCCAAACCGGTTTCGGCATAACCTTATTTTTTGTGTGGTTCTTTGAAATTACTCGAGGCTGTGATCGGTTTCTCAATCCAGTTTCAGTATTGTGTTACCTGCCCTCTTCCAGAATAATATTCACTTTGATTAGAAAGAAGTGGTTTCTTGAATTGGTAGTACAAAATAGTCACAGGAATGTAAAATGTAGCACAGGGACTATAGACCACAATATTGCAATAACTATATATGGTGCCAGGTGGATACTAGACTTACTGGAGAAATTACTTTGTAAATTATGTGTGTCTAACCACTATGTCTATATGAAACCAATACAAAATAATATTGAATGTTAACTGTAACTGAAAAACTTCAAAAAGAAATGAAAAAAAAGAAAGAAGTGGTTTCAGCTGGAAGAACAAACATGGTTCTTGGCAGCCTCTCAGGACTGTATATGTGTAGGAGGGAATAGTCCTGGTGGAATGTGAGGTCATTAAAATGTCTACTTGCTTTTCTTCAATTTTTTGAACTAAAGTTTGAAGCATGTGTAAAGTTGCAATTGTGTTTGCAGCAGTTCGGGGTGAAATAGGCAAGTTTAGGGAATTTTTGAAATTAAGGGGTCATGGAAAAAGCACAGGACTACAGAGTTGCAAAAGGGTACATTTCCATAAGACAGGGAAATAGGGAGAGGCTGCAGTTACATTTCCATAAGATAAGGGAACTGGGAGTAGCAAAAGGTCTATATTTACAAAATAAAGAAGGAGGAAAAAAGCCCAGAGGGAATAGGAGAACAATGAGGGAAGAGGGCCTCTCATGTCTCATGTGAGGTTTGACCTTTGAGCTTAGGAGTTACTATGGTGGCCAAATCAAAGGTGAATAGGGCTCAATCAGAGGGGATATTGAGGCACAAAAAACTGCAGCCTTTATAAACCATGGAAAAAGGAACTCGGTGGGACTCTTTCCCCTTCCCACGTGGGAGGCTGTGCTGTGGGACTTTCCCCCTCCTCACGTGGGAGTGTGTGCTTGTTCTTCAATACATTTCCACCTTTACTATTTGTGGTTTCATTCTTCAACTCCAACTGACAAAGAGTCTGGGGAAGCCATCCTGCCCGGGGGAACACCGCATGTTCCAGTCCAGAAATCCTGTATCAGTACAATGGGCTACAGTTTTTAATTCTTATTTCTTTGTCAATCCAATTACTTCTGCTTTCTATCCTTAGGGATTTTTGGTTCACTGATGCACTTTTTTTTTTATTCTAGAGCTGCTCTGTGTTTTGATCTAATTAATTGGCTCTCTGCTTAGTTATTTCAAGAAATTTAGGACAGGAAGAAAGTAGATTACACCTTAATCTAACCTCTCAGATTATTTCTATCTTTCAATAGCAGTCAGTTATTATCAAACCAATTTTCTCTTCAGTCATACTGAAGAAATAATTTATCATTTCTGCTGCCTGCATTAACTCATTTTCATAGGGACTCATTTGCCCATATGCTTTAAACTCAAATACTGACAGCATGAAACCTGGTATTAGTTTAATGATCTGAGAAAATATAAACTGCATCAGAAAAACCATAGGTAAATTTAAAGAATATGTGGTTTACTATATATATTGATCTCAGAGAGGAATAAAGAGGGAGAGCAAGATAGAAACATCAGTGATGAAAAAGTCATTGATCTGCTGCCTCCTGCACCTCCACACTGGGGGTTGAGCCTGCAACCCTATGCCTACCAGGAATGGAACCATGACATCCTGGTTCATAGGTTGACACTCAAACACTGAGTCACGCCAGCTGGGCACTTTATTTTTTTTTTTAAATATGTTTTATTCATTTTTTTACAGAGAGGAAGGGAGAGAGAGATAGTTAGAAACATCGATGAGAGAGAAACATCGACCAGCTGCCTCCTGCACATCTCCTCCTGCAACCCAGGTACATGCCCTTGACCGGAATCGAACCTGGGACCTTTCAGTCCGCAGGCCGAAGCTCTATCCACTGAGCCAAACCGATTTCAGCAGCTGGGCACTTTAAATGGGTTAGTTTTTAGTTATATGCAACAAGCTAAGATTATGGCATTAGTGATAAGCACATTTTAACTTTTTCAAGAAAAACTCTTGCCCTGGCTGGTGTGGCTCTATTGGAGCATCATTCCATGCACTGAAGGGTCTTGGTTCTACTCCCAGCCAGAGCACATATCCAGGTTGCAGATTCCATCTCTGGTCAGGGTGCATGTATGAGGCAACTGATAGATGCTTCTTTTGTTGCAGAAGACCAAAGAAAAACCAAGCCACACTTTAAAGAAAAGGAGGGACACTGTATAATATGCCAGCGGACTCAGGGAATAACTTTCCAAATCTGAGTACCGAAACATGCAGGGGGTTTCTCTTTATATCTCCCTGTGGTCTTTGTCCCACAAATATGGATTATGCTTCTGGTCCTTTTCGTGGGCCTTGCAAGAAGGCCCCTAGGTGTTGGGGGTCTCCAGGCTATATCTCATGGTTTGGCCTGGCACTGAGTGTTAATAACCCTCCCTCCAGAGCAGTGCACTGTTCACAGTTTTATGGCCTCTGTAACAGGTTCTGCAAGACCAGTTTCTGGGAAGGAGGTAATGACTTAATTATAGGTTATCAAGAATGTACATTGAGCTTGCTGGCATGGATTCCAATTGCTAGCCCCCAAAATATCAGGGTTACATTGGAATTAGACCTTTTTAGTCTTCTCACTTTCTCACATTGATGTTTCTCTCCCTCTCTCTCTCTCTCTCTCTCTCTCTCTTTCTCTCTCTCTCTCTCTCTCTCTCTCTCTCCCTCTCCCTTCCTCAAGACATCCAGGTTGAGTTGTGGAGGAAAAAAACAGTCCCCTTCTGTTCTCTCTCTCTTGCTTAACCCCATAGCCCCACATCTGCTTGTGTAATCTTTCTTGCTACACCTGGCAATGGCAGCTTAGTGGAAATTCCCCAACAAAACCCGGAAGCCCTGAAAATGTATAAAAGGAAAGTAAGAACCTAAGCTGGGGCTCAGCTTTGGGAACTGATTCCCCTGAACCAGAGTGCTGGGGGTAGAAATAAAGTGCCTTTTCTTAATCTTCCTAGTGCCTGGTTGTCTGTCCTCCCGCTGCCTGGTAATTCTGCCATAACATTGTTACTAGTCTACAACTATCAGAAAATGAAGCCCCAGCAGAAGCCTGGAATTGTTAGGGACTTCCAGAGAAATACCAAGCCTGTGAAATATGATTTTGCTCATCCTTCATTCATTCCCAGAACTGTGGTCATAAAGTGTGCACATCTCAAAGTGTTGAAAGCTTCAGGCATGGGATCATTGTCTATGTCCCTCTCATGGCCTCTTCCACTGCCCTCAGTGTCATTGCCTATGGAAGATAGTGCCCAAGGGCAGTCCCTTTGGAGAACAGTCAGGATTAGGTCAGTCAAGAAATATTCTGTGGGCTTGAGCAGAAATCCTTTGCTGCTCATGTCCCTGTGTTTTTCTGGATCAATCAGCACCATATGCTTTTGGCCTCTTCTCCTTTTCCAGGCAGCTAATGTCACTGTTGACATACCTTACTCCACAGCACGTCAGAGGCCTCTTATTAGACTGGAGTTTGCTTTGGGTTAATAAACATCTCTGGGATTACAAAAGTCCCCAGGAGGGTCAAAAGTATTGGTCAGCAATGCCTGAGCTCAGCAAAGCTTTGACTAAATCAGGTGATTGTTATTGTTGACTTCAGTTGGAGACTGGAAATCATGACAGAGGGATGGTGTGTTAGTTTGCTAGGGCTGCTGTAATAAAGTGCCACAAACCGGGAGACATACACAACAGAAATTTCTTTATTTTAAAATATATTTTTATTGTTTTGAGGTTGTTGTTTTTTAAGAGAGAGAGAAAGAGAGAGGGGGAGAGAGAGAAACATCAATGTGAGAGAGAACATTGACCAGCTGCCTCCCACACACACCCTGACCGGGGATTGAGCCCGCAACCTGGGCATGTACCCTGACCAGGAATAAAACCGGCAACCGTTTGGTACACAGGATGATGCTTAACTGAGCCACACAACAAAAATGTATTATCTCACAGTTCTGGAGGCCAAAAGTCCAAGACGAAAATGTCAGCAGAGTTTGTCCCTTCTGAGGCTCTGAGGGGGAATCTTGTCCATGCCTCTTCCTGAGCTTCTAGTAGGTTGCTGTAAACTTCTGAGGTTCCTTTATTGCAAAAGCATCAACTGGATCTCTGCCTCTTTCTGCACTTGGCATTTTTTTCTGTTTGAGTATCTGTGTCCAAATTTCCCCTTTTTATAAGGATACCTTCATATTGGATTAAGGTCCACCCCAATGACCTTATCATAGCTGTTTACATTTGCAATGGCCTTATTTCAAAATAAGGTCACATTCTGAGGAACTGGGAGCTAGGACTTCAACATATAAATTTTGGGGATACAATTCACCCCAGAATAAATGGAAAGCTTGAGAGGAGTGAGAGTGGAGGAAGAAGTGACATGCAGAAGCTCATATCAGACTGTCGCTCTTTCTTGACCTTTCTGTTTTCTATCCCCAGCATCTCTGTTACGACTAAGTGAGGATTCCCCTCTTCCAATTTTTAGAAATTTATATTTTTTCCCTGAGAACTGGTGGTGAACTTTTTCCATTGCCTGTTTTTAAAAACTGGTTTGAGTCCTGGCTGGTGTGGCTCAGTTGGTTGAGCTTTGTCCCAAGCACAGAGAGGTCACCAGTTTGATTCTCGGTCAGGTGAAATGCCCAGGTTGTGGATTTGATCCCCATTAGGGGGCATGCAGGAGGCAGTGGATCGATGTTTGACTCTACATTGATGTTTCTCTCTCTCTCTCTTTCACTCTCCCCCTCTTTCTTCCTCTTACTGTAGAAATAAATTTAAAAAAATGGTTTGATAGGTATGGTCCCTCCTCCACCCCAGCCCTCTCAAAATACTTTGAAGTGATTTGACCACTGAGATCAGGACTCAAGTTTCTGTTCTTTCATTTTGGTTTCTGTTCTCCTTTTTCTCCCATCTTTACCCAGTGCTAAATGTGCAATAGGAACTTAGTCAAGGTTTTTTTAGTTTAAATGAATTCAGACGATCAGCCCACTACCCCCACAACAAAATGGAGATCCATGTGGTGGAGTAAGTTACCATAGTTTATTAATATTTGTGAACAATACATTTTCCAGAGCACAGCATTATAAATATTAATATTAGAATCAGTGGAAATAATGAGTACAGATCAAATGTTTTTAAAGTGATAATTTCTCAGAAGGTTATATTTTCAGGTCATTGAAGATTATAAGCAATCGGTTTGGACAAATAATTTTTTTTTAAAGAATTTTGTGGACAGATACTTTTTAAAGACCTCTCTTGCTCTGTGAAAGTGACCCGGTATAAATGAATAAAATATATTGCTTTAGTTTAACTGAAAATAGATACATTTCTCTTGTAGAATTCTAATAATCTTCTTATTCACTTTGAAAACCTTAGAGTAAAATTACCAGTGATCTTTGGAACTTGCTACATTGAAATTGACACAATTATCCCAGTAATACTTTAAAAATTTTATAAAGCTTTTTTCAGTATGTTATTAAAAGCCTTCTTTTAAAGTAGTTATCTGTGGACCGTCTTACAATACAGGGTTTTATTTGTGTATGTTGATAGTCTCAAGCCATTTTGCATAATGCTGGTTGTATGATACATGGGAGCAGGAGTGATAGGCAGTAAGTGTGATCACCAGTTATGTTGAAGCTCGTTCCCTTTAAAGCGTGCAAGAGAAAACTAGCAGTTATCCATCCCTAAAGCTGGGTAAAATGAATAAAAAGTGATGGAAACCCACAACCACCAAATCATTATGGCTTTGCTGACAATTTAATTATTTAATTCCAAACTATTATTTCAACAGATTTAAACATTTTTTTCTTCAACATAGCTAAGTCAAAGTCACTTCTCTTATACAGAATTTAAGCCATCGCCACTTCATCTGAGGATAGTAAAACCCTTTTCACTTCCACATGTGGGGGAATCACCCAGCCAAAGGTCATGGTACACACGCAGAGAAAAATAAGTGCAGGCGCTCTCTGAAGTCAGTATTCATCGTGGAATGGGTATTCCGGATGACTAACCCATCTGCCAAAACAAGTCCCCAAGGGAAAAACTTTCATTCCAGAGTCACACAGCTGTATGTGTTACTAGCATCTTTTGACAATTTCAGCGACCACTCCCTCTCTCTGTTAATCATTCCTTAGGTTTCTTACCCACCTCCTCCCAGTTTTCATCAAGCCAGCACTTTTACTAAAGCCCTGGAGGTTTCAGTGTGTGTGTTTGGGCATGGAGGGGGCTGGCTGCCTCTACACCAACATTTTGCTCAGAACAAAAACACAGGAGGTGAATGAAGCCTGCCTCTTTCCAACTCCTCGCTCCCTTCAGCAGTCCTGATAGCGGAACCTCATAGGCACTTCTCTTCACAGCTCTGTCACCAAGCAAGGTCACCCTCTTCTCAGTACAGTGCTTCCTCCCCCTTCTCACTAGGCCTCCTGAGAATTGATAGTTTGAGATCTAGAAGGTGATGACCAGTAAAGGAAGTTTTAGCTATAATGATGACAGTAATGATGATGAACCTGTCTCTTAAATAGCAATGGTGAAACAGTCTTTAAAAGGATTGGAGTGTGTGTGTGTGTGTGTGTGTGTGTGTGTGTGGCACCTGTCATGGAGCACATCTAAGACTCAGTTCTCTACAAGTACTAGGAGCTTTCATTTAAAATATACATGGACATGGGCACAGAGAATAGGGTGGTGAAGGCCTGGGGCAGGGGCCAGGGCAGGCTAGAAGGGGTTAATGGGGGAGAAAGGGGACATATGTAATACTTTCAACAATAAAGATTTAATTTAAAAAATTAAAATAGAAATTAAAAGGAAATACAAATTAAATTAAAACAGAAAAATGCTGTGAAACCCAGTCAAGAATAAACTGGATGAAAAACAAAAAAGACTCATGGCCCAACGTGCCTAAATAATACATTTTTTTGACCCACGGGGCCTAATATTGGTTTCTCCTGGAGGATTTTTCTATTCCAGGTATGATGAGTTATTTTTTCAGTGTTTCTAGAATTAAGTATTAAACATTTCAAATGTCAAGATAAATAATATTACCAACTAATTGTCTATAAAAATAATCAGTACGGAGGAGAATGGAAAGATGGCGGCGATATAGGCAGACGCGTCCCAGGTCTTGTCCCGGAGCAAACGGAGTAAGCAGCTGAAACTAATAACACCCACCCCGAATTGGCAAATTTACTCAGCTGGTGAGACGGCTTGCAGCCTGGAAGGGCAGACCTCCCCTGGAAAGGTTAAAAACCAGGGATCTGGGCAGGAAAGTTTGCCAGACCTGAGCCCAGAGGGTCGGAGGGAGACCGCATGGCAGACAGCCGCGTCTCTTGGGACAGACACAGACCCTGACCAGGGTAAGGAGTTCCGCGGGTTTGCTGGCGCCAGGAGATTTGAGATTTGGATTTTGTGATTGCGGAGAACTGAGACTAAAGGGGGCATCCTGAGGAACTGATCAGACCATGCAGTGCCCATAAGAGAGGAGCGTTTCCCAGACCATGCAGTGCTGGTAAGAGGAGCGTTTCCCAGACCGGTAAGAGGAGCGTTTCCGCGGCCGGCCGGCGTTTGTCTGTTTCTTTGTTTTCACTGAACCCTGCTCATAGGACAGTTCGGATACAGACACTCACCTGTGCTGAAGAGAGGGTGAAGGTGCAGAGGAGGGGAATCTGGGGAGAGGCTGAGGAAAGAGGGGGAGCCGGAGGAGGTGGCAGCGAATTGAGTGCTGAGACCCCCCTGGGCCCAGGACTGGGGCAGCCATTCCTCCAGAGGGTGGAATTCCTCCCTCCAGCCCCCCAGGCAAGGAGCACAGCCACACCCAGATTCCACCCTGTATGAGATAAAGGACTAAAACAAGCTGATTAGTCCCTGGGAGTTACCAGGGTCTGGCCTATAGAGGGATTTTCAGTCCCACCAACAACACAGAGCAGGGTAAGGATTAAAAAAGGATAGAGAAGCTGTATAGCCTCAGAGGCCAACCCAAAAACACTGCCACCCAGAGGTTGAGCCACAAACTGACTCTTAGGGGAATACAAATTAAGGCAGACTGGATCACAAATACGGCCTGCTTTAAAATCGGGACTGTGATTTGCAACACGGAGGAACAGTGTAATGCAGGCAGATTCAACACTCTCCTAAATACCTGGCAGGACTAAGGCGAACCAGGCTGAAGAGTGGAAGAGCCGAAGGACCATCACTACTGCAAATTTTTTCTTTTTCTTTTTCTTTTTAATTTTTTCACCTTTTTACTAAGAAACCAATTTTTTTTTCTCTTTTTCTTCTTTTTCCATCACCTGATTTTACCCTTTCAATTACCACATTTTTGTTTTTGACCAGTATTGTTGCTCCTACCATTTTGCCATTTTTTGAAGTGCCATTTTATTTTCTCTTTATTTTCTTTTGGGATTAGTGTTCTCCATTCTATTTTCATCGTTCCTTTAGCATTAATTTTCCCTATCTCAATTCCACCTCTTTGCTAAAACCCTCTTCCTTACTTTTCCCCTTTTGGTGTCCTGTTTCTCTTACCCTATTTAAGGGTAAGACTTTGGTCCAGACTTTCCCAATTCCCTCTTTTTACCCCCTGTCTAATTCCACCCTACTTATATATCCTACTTTCAATCTACTGCTCTAAATCCTTATACACCTATTCTTTATCCTTCTTCACTTTCCAACCATTTTTTTTCTCTCTTATCTTTCTATTGTTTTCTTGATTGTCGAATATATTGGGCTTTTTTTTTTTTTTTTTTTTTTTTTTTTTTTTTTAATTTGTTTGTTTGTTTTGTTTTGTGTTTTTTCTTCTTTTTTAGGACTGGTTGTGAGGTTGTTTTTCTTTTTCTTTTTCTTTTTCTTTTTTTTTTCTGCTGGTTTTTCCCTTCCCTCCCCCACCCCACCCCAGTTATTTTTGTGCTTCTGTTTTCCCTTACCCCTCTGGATATTATTGGTGGTTTGTAGTTTGCATTCATCTCCAGGGATCTGTTGCTGGAATTTGTTGAGATTAGTGGCAGTTCTATTGGAGTTTGCTCCTCATACGGGGAGTCTCTTCCCCACTTCTACTTCATTCTCTTTTTTCGCTCTCTTTTTTTCCCCCCTCTTTTTTCCCAATTCTATTTTTGCACTCCTTTTTTGTTTGTTTTTTTCTTATTTTTCTTTTCTGTTCTCTCTTTTATCTTCTTCTCTTCTTTCTCCCTTATCCCCTAATTCTCTTAATTCGGGTGGTCACCTTTATTTGGAGTTATTAATATTGTGAATATACTTGTGTTCAGTGCCTGGTACGTTGTGCCTTGCTCTGTTGTATTTTGTGCCTTTAAATCAACGCAGCAGATCCAAGCAACAGCAGCCCCCTGATCACCGCAGCCTCCTGATCACCACAGCCTCCTGATCACCACACCCTCTGTCTGTGGAACAGCAACTGTACGTGAAGCCTCCCCCCACCAGCCAGAAGAGCCAACACAGCTGTGAACAACACCCACCAGAGGAGCTGCTGCCAACTGGAAAGCAGCTGCTACCGCAACCGTCTGAGCAGCAACCACAACCCAAGGAGCCCCTGCCACCCAGGGAGCAGCCACTGAACACCTCAACATCTACATATGTCAGCGAGATCAAACATGGGTAGGCAAAGAAACCCCCAAAGGAAAGAAAAGGAGGACTCGCCAGAAAAGCAGCTAAGTGAGACAGAGATATGCAACATGACGGAAAAAGAATTCAGAATAAGGTTCCTAGAGTACATGCACCACATGTTCAAGAAGCAAGAAGAAACAGATGAAAAACTCAACTACTTATGCAAGAAGCTAGAAGAAACAGATGAAAAAATTAACAACTTAAGTAAGTCCCAAGAAGAAATGAAGAGTGACATAGCTTCAATAAAAAACTCCATTGAAAGTATCAACAGTAGACTGGGAGAAGCAGAGGACCGAATTAGTGAATTAGAAGACAAGGAAGCAAAACACACTCAAACTGTACGGCAAATGGAGAAAAAAATTAAAAGACAGGAGGAGAGCCTAAGGGAGCTTTGGGACAACATGAAACGAAACAACATACGAATAATAGGGGTGCCAGAACAACAGAAAGATGAACATGGATTAGAAAACCTATTCGAAGAAATAATATCAGAAAACTTCCCTGAGGTGGGGAAGAAAAAAGTCACACAAGCCCAGAGAGTCCCAAACAAGGTGAACCCGAAAAGACCCACACCAAGACACATCATAATTACCATGGCAAATGTTCAGGATAAAGAGAGAATCTTACAGGCTGCAAGAGAGAGACGGAAAGTAACATACAAGGGATCTCCCATTAGATTATCAAATGATTTCTCAACAGAAACACATCAGGCCAGAAAAGAATGGACGGAAATCTACAAAGTGATGCAAAGCAAAGGACTGAATCCAAGAATACTCTATCCAGCAAGGCTATCATTCAAAATTGAAGGGGAAATAAGAAGCTTCACAGACAAAAAAGGGCTAAGGGAGTTTATCACCAACAAGCCAGCCATGCAAGAAATGCTAAAGGGACTGGTGTAAAAAGAAGAAATATCAAGCTCAGAAAGAAAACAGCCACACACACACACACAAAAAGAAATGGCTACAAACAAATACCTTTCAATAATAACTTTAAATGTAAATGGACTAAATGCTCCAACCAAAAGACATCGAGTGGCTGAATGGATAAAAAAACATGACCCATACATCTGCTGTCTACAAGAGACCCACCTCATTAGAAGGGACTCACACAGACTGAAAGTGAAGGGATGGAAAAATATCTTTCACGCAAATGGAAAGGAAAAGAAAGCTGGGGTAGCAATACTTATATCTGACAAAGTACATCTCAAAGTGAAGGCCATAACCAGAGATAAGGAAGGCCACTTCATAATACTAAAGGGATCAATACAACAAGAAGATATAACCCTGGTAAACATATATGCACCCAATGCAGGAGCACCCACATACATAAGAAAACTTCTGGAAGAAATCAGGGGAGAGATCGACAACAATACAATCATAGTAGGGGACTTTAATACACCACTGACATCACTGGATAAATCCGCTAGACAAAAACTCAGCAAAGAAACAGCAATCCTAAATGACTCACTAGATCAGATGGACTTAATTGACATCTTCAGAACACTTCACCCCACAGCTGCGGAATATACATTCCTCTCAGGTGCTCATGGGACATATTCAAAAATAGACCACATATTGGGTCACAAGCAAAGTCTCCACAAATTCAAGAAGATTGAAATCATAAAAAGCTTCTTCACAGACCACGATGGCATAATGTTAGAAATAAACTACAATAAAAACAACCCAAAATACTCAAACACTTGGAAGCTGAATAGCATGTTATTAAATATTGATTGGGTTACCGATGACATCAAAGAAGAAATTAAAAACATCCTGGACACTAATGACAATGAAAACACAACAATCCAAAACCTCTGGGACACAATGAAAGCAGTCCTGAGAGGGAAGTTTATAGCTCTACAGGCCTATCTCAAAAAACAAGAAAAAATGGTAGTCAATCATCTAACTCTACAACTCAAAGAATTAGAAAGAGAGCAACAAGAAAACCCCAGAGTGAGCAGAAGGAAGGAGATAATAAAGATTAGAGCAGAAATCAATGAAATAGAGACCAAAAAAACAATACAGAAAATCAATGAAACCAAGAGCTGGTTCTTTGAAAGGATAAACAAGATTGACAAACCCCTAGCCAGGCTCACCAAGAAGCAAAGAGAGAGGTCCCAAATAAACCAAATCAGAAATGATAGAGGCGAAATAACAACAGACCCCACAGAAATACAAATGATTGTTAAACAATACTACGAGCAACTCTACTCCAACAAACTGGACAACCTGGAGGAAATGGACAAATTCCTAGAAAAATACAACATTCCAAAACTCAATCAGGAAGAATCTAAAAACCTCAATAGGCCAATAACTATGGAAGAAATTGAAGCAGTCATCAGAAAGCTTCCAGCAAACAAAAGCCCAGGGCCAGACGGCTTCACAGGGGAGTTCTACCAAACATTCAAGGAAGAACTAAAACCTACCCTCCTCAGACTACTACAAAAAATTCAAGAGGAAGGAACGCTTCCAAGCTCATTCTATGAAGCCAGCATCACCCTAATACCAAAACCAGGTAAAGACATCACAATGAAAGAGAATTACAGGCCAATATCCCTCATGAACATAGATGCCAAAATCCTCAACAAAATCTTAGCAAATCGGATCCAGCAGTACATCAGAAGGATCATACACCATGACCAAGTAGGATTCATCCCAGAGATGCAAGGATGGTACAACATCCGTAAATCAATAAATGTGATACATCACATAAACAAATTGAAAGAAAAAAACCACATGGTCATATCAATTGATGCAGAAAAAGCATTCGACAAAATCCAACACCCATTTTTGATAAAAACTCTCAGAAAGGTGGGAATAGAAGGATCATACCTCAACATAATAAAAGCCATATATGACAGGCCCACAGCCAACATCATACTCAATGGACAAAAACTAACACCATTTCCCCTAAGAACAGGAACAAGACAGGGATGCCCACTCTCACCACTCCTGTTCAACATAGTACTGGAAGTATTAGCCATTGCAATTAGGCAAGAAGAAGGAATAAAAGGCATCCAAATTGGAAAAGAGGAAGTAAAACTGTCCTTATTTGCAGATGACATGATATTATACATACAAAACCCTAGAGACTCCATCAAAAAGCTACTAGACTTAATACATGAATTTGGCAATGTAGCAGGATACAAAATTAACCCCAAGAAATCTGAGGCATTTCTATACACCAACAGTGAACTTTCAGAAAGGGAGATCAGAAAAACAATCCCATTTACCATCGCACCAAAAAAATTAAGATACCTAGGAATAAACTTAACTAAAGAGGTTAAAGACCTCTACTCAGAAAACTACAGGACGTTGAAAAAAGAGATAGAGGAAGACATAAACAGATGGAAGAACATACCATGTTCTTGGATTGGTAGAATCAACATCATTAAAATGTCCATACTACCCAAAGCAATCTATACATTCAACGCACTTCCCATTAAAATACCAATGGCCTTCTTCAAAGATCTAGAACGAACTCTCCAAAAATTCATCTGGAATAAAAAAAGACCCCGAATAGCTGCAACGATCCTGAGAAAGAACAAAGTAGGTGGGATCTCAATGCCAGATATCAAGCTGTATTACAAAGCCACTGTTCTCAAAACTGCCTGGTACTGGCACAAGAACAGACATATAGATCAGTGGAATAGAATAGAGAGTCCAGAAATTAGCCCGAACCAATATGCTCAATTAATTTTTGACAAAGGAGGCATGAACATACAATGGAGCCAAGATAGTCTCTTCAATAAATGGTGTTGGGAAAATTGGACAGACATATGCAAGAAAATGAAACTAGACCACCAACTTACACCATACACAAGAATAAACTCAAAATGGATAAAGGACTTAAATGTACGACAGGAAACCATAAAAATTCTAGAAGAATACAAAGGCAACAAAATCTCAGACATATGCCAAAACAATTTCTTCACTGATACAGCTCCTAGGGCAGTTGAAACTAAAGAGAAACTGAACAAATGGGACTACATCAAAATAAAAAGCTTCTGCACAGCAAAAGAAACCATCAACAAAACAACAAGAAAACCCACCTCGTGGGAAAACATATTTGCCAACGTCATATCTGATAAGGGCTTAATCTCCAAAATTTATAGGGAACTCATACAACTTAACAAAAAGAAGATAAACAATCCAATCAAAAAATGGGCAAAGGATCTAAATAGACACCTTTCAAAAGAGGACATTCAGAAAGCCAAGAGACATATGAAAACATGCTCAAAGTCACTAATCATCCGAGAGATGCAAATCAAAACAACAATGAGGTACCATCTCACACCTGTCAGAATGGCCATCATCAACAAATCAACAAACGACAAGTGCTGGAGAGGATGTGGAGAAAAAGGAACACTTGTGCACTGCTGGTGGGAATGCAGACTGGTGCAGCCACTATGGAAGGCAGTATGGAGGTTCCTCAAAAAATTGGAAATGGAACTCCCATTTGACCCTGTGATCCCACTACTAGGAATATATCCCAAGAAACCAGAAACACCAATCAGAAAGGATATATGCACCCAGATGTTCATAGCAGCACAATTCACCATAGCTAAGATCTGGAAACAGCCTAAGTGCCCATCAGTAGATGAATGGATTAGAAAACTGTGGTACATCTACACGATGGAATACTATGCTGCTGTTAAAAAGAAGGAACTCCTACCATTTGCAACATCATGGATGGAACTGGAGAGCATTATGCTAAGTGAAACAAGCCAGTCAATGAAGGAAAAATACCACATGATCTCACTCATTCATGGATAATAAAGACCATTACAAACTTTTGAACAATAATAGATACAGAGGCAGAGCTGCCTCAAACTGATTGTCAAACTGCAGCGGGAAGGCCAGAGAGAGTTGGGGGGCAGGAGGGAGGGGAGTAAGAGATCAACCGAAGGACTTGTATGCATGCATATAACCATAACTAATGGACATAAGACACTGGGGGGTAAGGGAGGGTAGTGGTTTGTCAAGGGCGGGGGGGGGGGGGGGAAAGGATACTTATGTAATACCCTTTGTAATACTTTAAGAGGAAAATAAAAAAAAAAAAAAAAAAAAAAAAAATAATCAGTACATTGGTTGACTGACTACATCCTACTATCTCTTCTTAATTTAATGTTTCAATAGAAACCATTTATTTTCAAAAACTATTAATTAACCTACATGTGTTTTATTTCTGAATTTGTTTATTCTTTCATTCTTGCAGTTAAATGTCAAAATTTTTTTCCCTGGAAAAGTCACATTAGGAAGCTATTTTATTAACTCAGAAATTTGATTTTAATGCAGTCACCGTAGTTTTTGACTCTTGAAATACTTGGGGTCCAAAGTATCCAAAGTATATGAATTAATTGTATGAGCATTTATATTGCTCACTTAAAGAAAATATTGTAAAGAGAAGATGACTATTCAGGTGATCTGAAGAACTGGAAATATTAATAAACAATGATTAAGAAGAAAAAATTGTGTGTATGTATATACATACCATGTGTGTGTACTCACTTTTTATTTTCAAGGACTGATAATATTTAGAGAATAAAGGGCTACCTCATTAAATAACCAAATCTGGCAACATTTGAAGAAGTGTTAGGAATTTTACTTTTAGATGGTTGGAGCTAGAATGGTGGAACAAGAAGTTTCAAATCTTATAGGCTAGCATTCAGCTAAAACTAATTTCTTTTTTTAAAAATATATTTAATTGATTTTTTACAGAGAAGAAGGGAGAGGGATAGAAAGTTAGAAAAATCGATGGGAGAGAAACATCGATCAGCTGCCTCATGCACACCTCCCACTGGTGATGTGCCCGCAACCAAGGTACATGCCCTTGACTGTAATCAAACCTGGGACCCTTCAGTCTGTAGGCCGATGCTCCATCCACTGAGCCAAACCGGCTAGGGCTAAAACTAATTTCTTGATTAGTCAAAGAACATATATATACATAGCCCATGGATACAGACAACAATATGCTGATGGCCAGAGGAAGGAGGGGGTGGTGGTCTGAGCTGGGTGTGGGTGGGTAAAGGGGGGAATGGGTACATCTGTAATAGTGTCAACAATAAATAAAATAAAACTAGTTTCTTGGCTCTCAACTTGATGCTCTTTCTACTACATTCCCATGTATCTGTCTCAGGAAGTATTTTTTATTGATTCGTGCATCACTTTGATTTTTAGGAAGAAATACATATGGTGTTTGAATAATTGTGGTGTGATTGTATTAATTTGAATTGTATTATTTATACACTATGACTAAATTCTTCTTAAGGTCTTTAGCCTGCCATGCCATAACCTGTCATAGGATGTGATATAAATGCCAGAAATCCTCTTTTAAATAAAAATGTAGATTTACAGGGAGTTCCTAGAATGAATGTAATTTACCCAGATTGATTTAATATTCAGAATATACTGCCCAGTGGCCTTTAGCCTTGTGCTTTCTGGGGACGTAGGTCCATGTTCCTAAGAGCCCACTTGGTGATGCTTTTCAATCTAAGAAGGCTGGGTGGTACCTGATTAAGGATCCCCCAGAACTCACGTGGGCTTATCCATTAAGCGGACATCTGTATTCAAGGCTTCGATGCTCTTCATTTCTTCTTCAGTGAGGGAAAAGTCAAAGATCTGAAATAACAGAAATAAAAGACAGACATTTATAAAGATAGAAAATGGGTCAAGCTTGGGATTAGGGAGTGGGACTAGCAATTGGAAACCTTCTAAGATTTATGAACATCTCTGAAAATGTCTAAGAGGAATTGGTCTAGTGCTGGAGGTCCACCTAATGGAAGTGGAACAGGAATTCTCTTCTGCACTTGGTCTTAAGATAATTCTGCTAGGGATATCTTACGAGAAATTTTAAATGCTGTGAAACAATGTATGTTCACGACATCTGAAGAATTCTTATTATTTCTGGATAAGATGCTGAACTTTTGATTCTGGACTAGAGCCTGTGTACACTTAAACAATATTCCCTTATCTCTAAATTTGCTTTTGTACTCTCAAAAAAACATTTGTTTTGTCCTTTTATTCACTTCTCTCATTATTTAAAAAATACTTCTATTGATTTCAAAGAGGAAGGCAAGGGAGGTAGAGAAATATCAATGATGAATGAGACTCGTTGATTGGCTGCCTCCTGCATGCTCTGCAGTGGTGATTGAGCCCACAACCCAGGCATGTGCCCTGACTGGAATCCAATTGTGACCTTCTGGTTCAGAGGTTGATGCTCAATCACTGAGCCACACTGGTGGTGCTGAACAGTAAAGTTTTGAATCCACGAACACTTTGGTTTCAGATACCTCAAAATTTGTAGTTTTTGTTGTTGTTGTTTTTTGTTAATCCTCATCTGAAGATATTTTTCCATTGATTTTTAGAGAGAGTGGAAAGGAAGGGGAGAGAAAGAGAGAAACATTGATATGAGAGAGACACATCAATTGGTTGCCTTCACATGTGCCCCAGACCAGAGCCTGGAATCAAGCCCTTGACTGGAATCAAAGCTGGGACCCTTCCGTCCCCAGGCTGATGCTCAATCCATTGAGCCAAACCAGCCAGGGCATAATTTGTAGTGTTTTTCTTATTTTTTAAAAATATATTTTACTGATTTTTTACAGAGAGGAAGGGAGAAGGATAGAGAGGTAGAAACATCGATGAGAGAGAAACATCGATCAGCTGCCTCCTGCACACCCCCTACTGGGGATGTGTTCACAACCAAGGTACATGCCCTTGACCGGAATCCAACCTGGGACTTCACTGGACGAAGTAATTACAAATGTGGTGGAAATATTAAGAGAACAAGAATCAAAATTGGAGCCTGGAGATGTGATTGAATTGCTGCAATCTTATGATAAAACTTGAATGAAAGAGGAGTTGCTTTTTATGGGTAAGCAAAGAAAGTGGATTCATGAGATGAAACTTACTCCTGGTGAATATGCTGTCGATATTGTTGAAATGACAACAAAAGATTATTGCATAAAGTTAGTCCATAAAGCAGGGCCTGAGAGGATTAACTCCGATTTTGATAGAAGGTCTCTGGGTAAAAATGGTATCAAACAGTATCACATATAACAGAGAAATTGTTTATGAAAGGAAGAGTTAATCAAAATGGGAAATACTGCTTTTTTATTTTAAGAAATTGCCACAACCACCCCCACCCCACCCTTCAGCAACCACCAGCAGCCCATCAACATTGAAGCAAGACCCTGCACCTCAAAAAAATTGTGATTCACTGAAGATTTGAATGCTGGTTAACATTTTTGAGCAATAAAGTATTTTTAAATTAAAGGGTAATGTGTACCCTTTTTAGACATAATACTACTTAATAGACAGTATAGTGAAACATAACTTTTATATGTACTGGGAAAGCAAAAACATTTGTGTTAGTTTATTGCAATTCACACTTTATTTTGGTGGTCTAGGATGGCACCTGTAATATTTCTGAAGTATGCCTGCAATGTACACTCAGCAAAGCAATCCCCAAAGTGCTAGTAATAGTTTCAAATTCAGCTAAAATTAAATGCAGATATCGGCAGAGTGGTTCAGGGAGCTGGTATAAAATAAAATATGAATTCATTACAAGTTTCTTCCTAGTTTTAAACAAAATACTTTGAATAAAAAATATCCAACTTTTTACATTTTCAGAAGCAGTTCTCTTACCTGAAAGTTTCCTTTGATCATTGCAGGGTCAAAGCTTTTAGGAATGACAACTATCCCTCTCTGGATATTGAAACGCAAAGCAACCTGAGCTGCAGTCTTTTTGTACTTTTTCCCCAATGATTTTAGAAGTTTATCCTCTAACAAAGGTTGGAAATCTGTACTCAACCTTAAAAAAAGAAAAACATGCATGATATATAGCTAGATCACTGAGAACCAGTGGTTAATCGATCCTCCTTCTCTGTCTTCCCATTCACCTGGTAACCTACCAGGACATTTCAGGTCACCTGTAAGCAATTTCTGTGATTGCCGAGTCCACAATGAAGAGTTGTTCTTAGTGTGGGAAGATCAAGAGAGGCAAATTTATATTGCTGCCTTTTTGAGAAAGTAAATTTGTTTTGATGTGTCTTACAGAGAGGGCTGGGCTGAAAGAAGGCATATGTGAGAAGGCAGGTAGCCTGAAGTGGAATAAGTAGAAATAAAACTCTTGGAATCATATTAGAGTAGAATAATTTCTACTTTGGTCTGTGGAACACATCATAGTAGAAGTGTTGCCATTGAATACAGAAAAAAACAATTCTAAAATTTCAGAATTTAGGCCATAGAGACTCTATCAAATAATAATTAAACTAGCATTTATGGATCACCTCTGTATTTTAGTCACTGTTAGGTAATTTTATTCATGTAGTATAATCAAGTCTTATAACATCTAAGTGAGGAAGGTTTCATTAGCTCAATTTGGCTACATGGAGAATGACCTGAAGAGTTTAAGTAAGTTTCTTAAGAAAACTTATAGAATCATTTCAATAAAATAATTCACATTAGCCTCATACACTACATCAAAGGAAACACTTCCTGAAGAGACATATAGCATTACTTACCAGCCTGGATCCCTAGCGAACCCCAAAGGGGTATATGTAACCATGAGAATGTCATGTTGTTGGCAAAATTCCAAGAGTTTTCTCTGGGTGAAATATGGATGGCACTCCACCTATGTGGTTGCATTGAAGAGCAGAGCACAAAATTAAGGCCTTGTAGATGAATGCAATTTCATGTAATTTTAAGAAATCTTTAAATAAACTTCATTTAAAAGTATTATGAATCCCTAGCTGGTTTTGCTCAGTGGATAGAGCGTGGGCCTGCAGACTGAGGGGTCCCAGGTTCAATTCCAGTCAAGGGCATGTAGCTTGGTTGCGGGCACATTCCCGGTGGGGGTGTGCAGGAGGCAGCTGATCGATGTTTCTCTCTCATTGATATTTCTAACTCTCTATCCCTCTACCTTCCACTCTGTAAAAAATCAATAAAATAATATTTTTTAAAAAGTATTATGGATAGTAAGACAAATTCTAAATATTTTTCCTAACAAGGAAACTTACATTGTTTATATATTGGAGAAGTTAATTACAACAAGGTTAATAAGGGCACCATCTGTGAATTAATTATAAAATAATTGGGGGGGGATTTAATTTTGTGTCCCTATCATAGTTTCAAACTTGAAATGAACAGAATCAGTTATTTATAATACACATCCTAGAAAATACAATTTCCATAGCAAACAATCTCAATGTTCAGATCAGTCTTAGTAAGTAGAAGCGACATGTTACAGAAGCCCTCTGCTCTAGCTATCAGACATCTAAGAATATTTTCACAAGAGGAAGAACATGTTTGAAACTAAATTTAAAGACAAATTTTACTTTCTTGGATGAGAGTTCTATTTATTTTTTTACATTCAGCATTGAAAACAGTAAGTATGATACAGAGAGGACAGAGACAAAATCGTTGGGAGTATCACTGTGGATGCTGCAAACTGTTGAAGATGGAGCTTCAGAAGGGCTGCAGTATTGGTAAGCCATCTCTACAGTATTGCTGTGCTCTGCTTTCAGACACCACGCAACACATGAATAGGCTCAGGCTGTGATCTTCCAACAGGTCTTGCCTCCCTCGTTGGATATATTTGTGAAGCTGATCAACATTCTTGTGCCACATGAGGCGACACACTGTCAAATTTTTGCTCTCTTTTTCATTCTGAGATAAAAAGTTACCATCTTTCTCTGTATATTTGTAAGAAACCTATTGTCATTTCAACATTTAAATGACAGACTATTGTTCTTGGGCGTGTAGGACGGAGATGTGCTGGTGAGGGAAAAGGAGGAATATAGGGATGGATGGAGGTCAGCTAGGAAGTCAAAGGTTGCTCCTCTGTATACCTGAGAGCATATTGTATAGTGTTAGCTTAGGTGTCAGTTTGGAAGTGGTACTTGTAAAATAGCCACTCTTCTATTTTAGCTGTGGGCTATAGTGATGATATAGGTAATAATTCATTCTTTCTGTCATGGATTCATGCCAGACTTTTTAAGTTAAAAAAAACACTAATTTCTCAGTGAGCCAAATCAGAGAAAAGGGGGCTTTGGAGACAGTTTCAGGGGGTTAGCCCAGGTTGAGCTGCCTCTGGCCATCGCTCCACTGATTGTAGGTCTCCTGGCGTCCCCTAGAGTTTAGGACAGTGATTGCGAACCTTTTGAGCTCAACGTGTCAGCATTTTGAAAAACCCTAACTTAACTCTGGGGCCGTGTCACATATAGAAATTTTTTTGATAATTGCAACCATAGTAAAACAAACATTTATATTTTTGATATGTGTTTTATATATTTAAATGCCATTTAACAAAGAAGAATCAACCAAAAAAAAGAGTTAGCGTGTCACCTCTGACACACGTGTCATAAGTTCGCCATCACTGGTTTAGGAGATGCACGTCTGAGAAGGAAGAAGGGAAAGGGAAAGGTGCTGGCATGCTCTCAGGAGGGGGAGCATGTCATCACACTTAAATTTACATTTCTGTAATTACTAGCACAATTACACATTTCCATATGTTTACTAATCTTGCAAATTGTCCTTTGCAAATTTCTATTCATTACTTTTGCCCATTTTCCTGTTGATTCTTAGTATTCTATTTTTTCATTGATTTTTATTAGATTTTTAATTCACAAGGATATAAACCTCTTTCTATTATATTTTAAAATACAATTATCTATATTTACTTGCTTCTGATATTTTTACATTTAACATTTTTATACTATTAAATTTAACATCTTTATAATTTTTCCATGGCTTACTTTTCTGTCCATAGCTTCAGAGAACTGAAATGCTTATGTAGTATTTACAATAACTTTGTCTTTCTCTTTAAATCGTGGGGACATTAATTTTGGAGTATGGTATGAGGCAAAGATCTATATTGTTTCCACATAACTAGGCATTTCCCCACACCATTAGTTATAGGGTTAAATAGTTTATTAAAAAAACCCATCCATTTGACACTAGTTTTTCCTATTATATTTTGCATAAAATTTTTATTATACTTGGGCCTTGTTACTTTGTACTTATCTGTACTATTGGTTCTTGCACTAATCTTACATTATTGCAAAAGTCTATATATCTTTTTATCCACATAGTCCAGCTTGTTGTCATATAGTTGTTCATAGTATTTTCTTATAATTCTTTGTATATCTATGGTGTCAATGATTACTTCACTGCTTCTATTTCTAATTTTATTTATTTGGGTCCTCTCTATTTCTTGATGAGTCTGGCTAACAGTTCATTAATCTTGATTTTCTTTTCAAAGAACCAGCTCTTGGTTTTATTGACTTTACTTTTTTTTTTTTTTTTTAGCTATTATGTTATTTATTTCTGCTCTAATCTTTGCTATTTCATCCCTTTTACTTACTCTGGGCTTTTCTTGTTTTCTTTCTAATTTTTTAAGTTGTAGGGTTAAATAGTTTATTATTAATTTTTCTGGTTTTTAGAGGTAGGCCTAGTAGTGCTATGAACTTCTCTCTCAGGAGTCCTTTTGCTGTGTCCCAGAGATATGGGGTTATTGTGTTTTCATTTTCATTTATTTCAAGGACATTTTTTATTTCTCTCTTGATCTCGTTGGTAACCCATTCATTGTTTAATAACATGCTATTTATGCTCCATGTGTTGGAATATTTTGGGGTATTTTTACTGTAATTGATTTCTAATTTCATTCCACTGTGATCTGAGAAGATGCTGGATATGATTTCCATCTTCTTGAACTTGTAGAGACTTGTTTTGTGTCCTAACATGTGGTCTGTCTTTGTGAATGACCCATGTGCACTTGCAAAGAATATATATTCTGAAGATTTGGGGTGAAATGTTAACTAGATCCATGTGATCTAGTGTGTCATTTAGAGTCACGGTTTCCCTATTAATTTTTTGTTTGGAAGATCTATCCAGTGAAGTAACTGGCGGTGTTAAAGTCTCCACAATAGCTGTATTATTGTCTATCTCTCCCTTAAAGTCCTCAAGAAGTTTTCTTATATATTTAGGGGCTCCTATATTGAGTGCATATATGTTTACCAGAATTATATCCTCTTGTTGGATCTATTCCTTTATCACTAGGAAGTGACATTTGTTGACACATGTTATGGAGTTCATTTCAAAGCCCATTTTGGCAGATATGAGTATTGCTACCTCAGCTTTTTTTTTCTTTTCCATTTGCATGTAAAATTTATTTCCATCCTTTCACTGTCATCCTATTTTTCTATTTTGCCCTGAGGTGGGTCTCATTGTAGTCAGCATATAGTTGGGTCATGGTTTTGCATCTATTTAGCTACACTTTGTCTTTTGATTGGAGCATTTGATTCATTTTTATTTAAGGTTATTATTGATAGGTACTTTTTTACTGCCATTTGTATTCTGTTTGCCTAGCTTTCTCTCTCTATTTCTTCTTCTCATTTCAGCAGTCCTTTTAGCATTTCTTGCAATACTGTTTCATGGTGATAAACTCCTTTGGGGTGTTTTTTTGTTTTTTTGTTTTTTTGTTTTTGTTTTTTTTTACATCTGGGAAGCTCTTTATTTCACCATTTATTTTGAATGATAGCCTTGCTGGATATAATCATCTTGGTTTCAGATCTTTGCTTTTCATTACCTTGAGTACTTCATTCCAGTTCCTTCTTACTGGTAGAGTTTCTGATGAGAAATCAGCTGACAACCTATGAGAGCTCCTTTGTAGGTAACAAATTGCTTTTCTCTTGCCTCCTTTAAGATTCTCTCTTTTTTTGTTTTGTTTAATTTTTGACATTTTAATTATGATGTGACTGGGTGTTGGGCTCTATAAGTTCTTCTTCTTTGGACTTTCTCTGCCTCCTAATTGTGTGAATTTTTCCTTCACCAGGTGAGGGAAATATCCTGGTATTATTTGTTGAAACATGTTCTCTGTCTCTTGCTCACTTTCTTTCCCTTTTGGTACACTTATGCAAATAATTTTTCATTTTATGTTGTCCCACAGCTCAGCTGTCTTCTTGTTTTTTAATTGTTTTTTTCTTGTTGTTCTCTGTGTGATTTTTTTCTGTCCTGTCTTCTAATTCACTAATCTAATCTTCTGCTTCGCCTAATCTGCTGTGTATTCCTTCCAATGTGTTCTTTATTAGTACTAGGTCATTCTTTATTTCCAACTATTCTTTTTCCATAGTTACTATATCTTTTCTCATGCTGTTGAGCATCTTTACCATCATTATTCTGAATTCTATGTCAGATAAATTTCTTGCCTCCATTTCCTTTATCTCTTTTTCTGGAAAATTCTCTTGTTCTTTTATGTGGTGTTCGTTTCTTGTCTTCTCATTATTGCTACCTGTTTGGGTTTATGACTATGTATTAGGTAGATTTGATATGATTCCCAATCTCTAGTGAAGGACAGTGTCAAATGCTGTTTCTGACTAATTAGATCAGGCAAAGACTCAAAGCCTCCAGAGACCCATCTCTGCCTCAGACTGACTGGATTCAGTCTTGAGTAGTCCTTAGGCAATCATCCACAGGAGTGGTGAGAGATTTACCAACTGGGCAATTGGAGTAATTGCTTCTTCCTATAGATTATTATTCTCTGTCTCTTTTTAAAAAATGTATTTTTGTTGATTTCAGACAGGAAGAGTGAGAGAGAGAGAGAGAGAGAGAGAGAGAGAGAGAGAGAGAACATCAGTGATGAGAGAGAATCATTGATCAGCTGCCTCCTGCATGCCCCCTACTGGGGATTGAGTCCAAAACAGAGGCATGTGCCCTTGACCAGAATTGAACCTGGGACCCTTCAATCCACAGGCCAATGCTCTATCCACTCAGCAAAACTGGCTAAGGCTATTCTCAGTCTCTTAATGGGCCTCAGAAACTCCACAGGTTGGGGCAAAAGATTTTTCAATAGGGTGGGTCAACTGTCTTCCCCCTAGTCATAAATGGCCTGGATAGCAAAGGTCTGCCTGAGAAAGATGACTTCCACAGGGTGAGGGAATGACTCAGCACAGGCAACTGGGGTGTCTGCCTTTTGTGCTAATCCAAAGCCCCCAAATCTAGCTTATGCTCACAGAGCTCCAGTCCACTCTGCTTTCCCTCTGCTAGAGCCCAACATGAGTGGCTGCACATTCAATTTTGTGCATTGGCCCTTTAAGAGGGTGCCTGCATTTCCAGCCATTTCTGGCTGGCAGACAGCAACCCTGCTGCTTTTCACAGCCAGATGTTATGTGGGCACCTTTTTTAGTTCTGGTGCTCCCTGCTGGTGGCCCAGCCTGGAGATTAGACCCCAGGGTTCTTAGTGGGAACCCCCCACAGCTGAGATATATCTCCAGAACTTCATCTGCTGTCTCTTAGAGCCCGTCCAGTCCTTTCACATCTCCACCCTTCCTACCAGTCTCTCTGAGGTCTCTATTTTCTATGCTTTGTTATCAGGGTTCTCTCCAGCTAGTGTTCAGTTGATTACTCGGGATGTTTTTTTTTTTGTATTTTAGTTGCAATTCCAGGTTTTTCCTGGGAATGGGTCTGTGTAGCATCCACTTACTCTGCTACAATTATTAATCTCTTCTATTCCAACTGTCTTAATATTGGGCAGGTCTTGTTCCCATCATTATTTTTCTTCAAAAATTTTTGGGGGTTACTTTGGTCTGGATTTAAACTTTCAAATCTTTATTTATTATTTTTTAAGAGACATAAGTTGACAGAAGTTAAAAACTTGTCCAGGGTCTTTTTGTAGAGTGAGCACAAAACTTTCTGACACCTAACCCATGGTCCTTTATGTTAAGTAACTCTTGAAATTCCTTGTCACATCCCACCCTCTTGTCAGACTGTACCTGGTTGCAGACTGGCTTATATTTGAGTCTTGGTTTGTTCAGTATTAGCTCCAGCTGTCTGCGGTTAAAATCAGATACACCAAGAGATTTCACCAAGCCAGCATTTTTGCAAGCTTCCAAAGCCTGTGTAGAGTAAATGCCATTGAATTTAGAAAGAAGCCTCAAAACAAGCAAGAATGAATGTTTAGAAAGTTAGTATAAATTCTTTAAAAAGGAAAGTCCCTGGGTATTTTAATAGTCATTCTGTGGCCGAAACCGGTTTGGCTCAGTGGATAGAGCGTCGGCCTGCGGACTGAAAGGTCCCATGTTCGATTCCGGTCAAGGGCATGTACCTGTGTTGCGGGCACATCCCCAGTAGGAGATGTGCAGGAGGCAGCTGATCGATGTTTCTCTCTCATCGATGTTTCTAACTCTCTCTCTCTCCCTTCCTCTCTGTAAAAAATCAATAAAACATATTTTTAAAAAAAATAGTCATTCTGTGAAGAAAAAAATGTGGGGTGGACACAAGTAGGAATTGTTTGATTGTGGTATATTGTACACCATATCTTTCCCCTGTAATATATATAATAATATTATTTCTTTTTTGTTTGTTAGTTTATAATGATCTTATTTCTATAAATTTGTTGAGGCTTTCTTTATGGTATGGTACTTAATCAATTTTAATAAGTATGTTAGATGTGTAAGAAATGTATATTCTGCTGTTTTTTGAGGAAAATCTCTATTTCTGTCACTCTCATACATATATGAGCTTTTTATGGCTTCTCAATAATTTATAGGAATATGACAGTATTCTCCCACTATAATAGTGAATTTATCAATGTTTTCATGTATTCTATTTAAAAATTACTATATATATATACATATACATATATGTATATATATATGTATGTGTATATATGTGTGTGTGTATATATATATATATATATACACATATATATATACATATATATATATATATATGTATATATATATATATATATATTGATTTCAGAGGGAGGGAGAGGGAGAAAGAAACACCAAAGATTAGAGAGAATCATTTATCAGCTGACTCCTGAAACCCCCATGCCCCCCACTGGAGTTCTAACTGGCAATATGGGCATGGGCCCTGAGTGGAATCAAACCTTGACCTCTTGGTTCATGCTCATCCACTGAGATTCGCCCGTTGGGCTCTACTTTAAAATGGTTTCATATAATTTTTGTTTCGTATACTTGCAGATATTTTATTTGGTACATATTTGAGCCGGTATGGCTCAGTAGTTGAGCTTTGATCTATGAACCAGGAGATGACAGTTCAATTCCTAGTCAGTTCACATTCCCAGATTGTGGCCTGGTCCCCTTTGGGGGCATGCAGGAGGGAGCTGATAGATGCTTCTGTCTCATCATTGATGTTTCTATCTCCTCCTCTCCTTTCCTCTCTCTGAAATCAATAAAAAAATAAATAAAAATAAACATGTCCTCAGGTGAGGATTAAAGAATAAAATTAAAAACTATGTTGTCTGATCCTATATAATAAAAGGCTAATATGCAAATTGTCCCCTCGGGAGTTTGACCAACCAGGAGTTGGACCACTCCATATGTGTGCTGACCACCAGAGGGCGGCATGGAATGAAGGAAGGCCCAAGCCAGGAGCCAGAAGGCTCTGATTGGCTTTGATCGCTGGCCAGGCATAGGGACCCTACCTGTGCATGAAGTTCATGCACTGGGCCTCTAGTATTAATATAACTATACAACTTTTTCTAAGTATTAGACTGATAGGATCCCCCCCCCCCCCCCCCGTCCTTTAAATTTTAATATAAAATTAGGCCTAGCCTAATTTTTTACATGTCTTTATGTTTACATGTGCCTAATTCTAATCTGTCAATCTTTGCCTTTTAGTAGGTGAATTTAGTTCATATTTACTGTAACTGTAAATATATTTGGGTTGTTTCTACCATGTTAATTTCTTACTTCAGTTTTTCCCACTTTTATGTTTCTTTTTAATACTTCCTTTTAAAAAGTTTATACCTATATCTTTTCTTTAATAAAGATAAGACCTTATATGCTCACACATTCCTTGATTTTCCCTCACCCCCAACATCTATGATATTAATAGTCTATGCAGAATTTCATTTCCTATTATTATAGGTATATTTTTCTCTTTTTATTTAATATTATATAGTTTTATGGATAATAAAAACTATGTAATATTTGATTTGATTGCTTTCAGTTTATACCCTTCTTGAAGCATCTTTTAGAGTTTTGCTCATCTTATTTAGTGATAGTTTTCAGTGCTGGTCTTTGTGTGGCAAAACTTCTGAGCAATGTGTGGGTCAGAAAATAGGTTCATCATGCACCATTTTTGTCTTACAGTTTGGATATAAAGTTCAAGTTCAATGTTCTTTATTCTTTAATACTTTGAAAATACTATTCTATTATCTCTTTTGCTGCTGATAATATAACAGAACTGATCGAAACAAAACTGATACCAACCCTATATAAAAAAGAGGTAATATGTTGCCCTAACAGGTTTGGCTCACTGGATAGAGTGTCGGCCTGTGGACTACACTCTGGATTCCAGTCAGGGGCATGTACCTTGGCTATGGGCACATCACCAGTAGGGGGTGTGCAGGAGGCAGCTGATTGGTGTTTCTCTCTCATCGATGTTACTCTCTATCCCTCTCCCTTCTTCTCTGTAAAAAATCAATAAAATATATATTTTTTTAAAAAGAGGTAATATACAAATTAACCCTCATTCCCTCACAAGATGGCTGCCTACGACCAGGCTGGCAGGGAGGTTAGTGAGGGATGACCAAGCGACTGAACAAGCAGGCTGCATGGGGTGACCAGGCCAGCAGTGGGGGCAGTTGGGGGCGACCAGGCCAGCAGGGCGATTAGTGTGGTATGACCAAATGACTTAACAGCAGGCTGTGTGGGGCGACCAGGCTGGCAGTGGGGTTCAGTTGGGGGCAACCAAGCTGGTGGGGGGGCGGCAGTTAGAGGTGATCAGTCTGGCATGCAGAGGCTGTGAGGGTGATCAGGCCAACAAGGGGTGTGGTCAGTTAGGGGTGACCAGGCAGGCAGGCAGGTGAGTGATTAGGAGCCATTGGTGCATGATTGTGAGAGGGATGTCTACCTGCCATTTAAGCCCGATCCCCTAACCCGGCAGTTGGACTTTCCCTGAGGGGTCCCAGATTGGTGAGGGTACAGTCTGGGCTGAGGGATTCCCTCCATGCAGGAATTTTGTGCACCGGGCCTCTAGTCTCATTATCTACTAGTATGAATGACTCTTTTATTGCCTTTCCCTTTTCAGTTTTGTTAGTTTATGCTTCATGTATTTTTGGAGTTTTGTTATTAGGTGCATAGATATTTAGGATTTAGTACCTTTTTATTATAAGACAAAGTTCTTTATCCCTGGGAATAAAGAGGCTCTAGAATCTTTGTTGATATTAAAATAGCTACTCCAGCTTTCTTTTTATTACTGTTAGCATAGTATATATTTTCCTGTCCTATAATTTCTTAAACCTTTGAATTTAAACATGTTTGTATAAACGTTTTTATTTAAAATGGGTTTCTTGTACATAACATATAGTGGGGCTTTGCTTTTTGTCCATTCTGACCTCTGCCTTTTAACTACATTGTTTTAAATATGTATATGTACTGTGATTATTGATATCACTGAGTTTAAATCTTTCATCTTGGTATTTGTTTTTTTATTTCCTCATCTATTCATATACCTTCTGTTTTTTTCCTGCCATCTCTTGGATTACCTTTTATTATTCCATTTTGTCCCCTTCACTGAATTGTTTGCTATACTCTGGAAGCATTAACATTTTCTTTATATTTGATATTCTTAAATTTCTCTATATTGTGTCTAGGTGTGGCTTTCCTTCTCTTCCCTGTTTGGTAATCTATGCTCATTCAATATCTCTGTTTTTTTCCCTTTAACTATGACCTCTTTACCTTTTTCTTTCTTTCTTTCTTGTTTTTCTATTATGTGAGTACTGAAAATTCTAAGTCCTGCACATCTCTTAGCTTTTCTTTCATATTTAATTTTTTTCTGTCTTTTCCTACTTCATATTGGGAGATTTCCTCATTCTGATCTTTCAATTTGATCCCTTTTTCTTTATATCCATTTCATATTTATCCCATCTATTTCATTGTGTTTTATTTTTCCTAATTATTACTTAATACTTGTTTTTAAAAATGTTTTCTTATTTCATATTCCTAATATCTTTTCTTATCACCTTTAATATATTAATTGGCTAATTCAAAAGTCCTTGGTTCTCTGCTCTGTTTATGTTGGGATCTGTAATTGAGATATGTTGTTTCTTTGTGAAATAAATACCTTATTATTTTGAGCAATGAGCTTATTTTCTCCTGGGGATACTGGCTAACCTGTCAGGCAGACCCTTAGAGAGAAACACCAGACTTCAAATTACTCAGCTCCGATGACATCAGGAGTCAGTATGTTGTCTCTTGGGTAGAGAGCCCCAAGCACCAGAAAACTAGTAGCTGCCTCTTCACCCCTCAAAACAACTCCACCCTTCAGGTCTTCAACTGTTACCTAGAGGGGGACACCCATTAGAAAGCAATGCTGTACTCATTAGAGTACATTCCATGACTCCAAAATTTGGAATGGGAGGGTAAATGCTGCATCTCTTCCTAAATCAAATAGGAATAATCAGATCACAGTTCAAAAATGTAGTCTTTTGTTTTTTGGGGTTTCTGTGTTTTTTAAAAAATATATTTTATTGATTTTTTACAGAGAGGAAGGGAGAGGGATAGAGAGTTAGAAACTTCGATGAGAGAGAAACATCGATTAGCTGCCTCCTGCACACCTCCCACTGGGGATGTGCCCGCAACCCAGGTACACGCCCTCGACCGGAATCTAACCTGAGACCCTTCAGTCCGCAGGCAGACGCTCTATCCACTGAGCCAAACCGGTTTCAGCTAAAAAAAAATGTAGTCTTTTGAAATAAAAGAATACAAGGCCCACTTGAACTTACCTCCCAAGTAGCACACAGATTTGTCTGGTGAAATATCCAATTGCCATTCTCATCTATAGGAAAAATTTCATCTCCAGGCTGAGAAAGTAAAGCAAAAACAAATGTAGTTCATTTTATTTATATCTTAGAATTGAAATGATGGAATTTGAATTGTCTTTAGGCCAATATACCCTAGCTCTGGGAAAGCAATTCAAGTCTAATTTTTTATATCCTATATAATAAAAGCCTAACATGCAAGTTGTCCCCTTGACCGGGAGTTTGTCCACTCGTTATGACTTGTGCTGACAACCAGGGGGTGGCGCAGAAATGGTGGGTGTCGGTGACACAGTGGTAGCAGCTGGCGGCAGTGGAGATGCTACCAGCCCTGATGGGACCCGATGAGAGTGAGACCTCAGTGGGATGGTGGAGCAGGTGAGAGGGCGGTGCCGGCAGCAGGGGACAGGGCTGCCACCTGGCTCCCAGGCACTGAGGAGCAGGGTGAGGGGGGGCCCAGCTATGACTGATTGATTACTCCTCAGACAGTGACCAGTAGCGGTGGCAGAGGGTGGGGCCACTGCCCAGCTCCCAGGCACTGAGGGAGCAGGGCAGGGGGCCCGGCTCCAATCAATTGCCCTGCAGGCGGGATGGTTGAGCAGGTGAAGGGGCAGCGCCAGGACAAGGCGGGGTGCCAGGTGGGGCTGTGGGAGTTGCAAGGATGGGGGTGAGAGCTGGGGCTGTGTGGCTAGGGGCACGAGCTGGGGCCCAATCCCCACAGGCCACACCGAGGGACCCCACCCGTGCACGAATTTGGGCACTGGGCCTCTAGTGTTTATATAATTATATAAGAAATTATATTTATATACATTTATTACTTTTATGGGACTATCCAAAAATTCTTTCATTTTGCCAAAATATGTGACAAATTAATCTCATTATCCTATACTGGCATTCATTTTTCCTTTATTTATCAACAGATTATTGTTCTTAAGCCATGAGTTTTCTCCTAATTACAGAATTACTCATCAAAAACAGTAGAGCCCTAACCGGTTTTGCTCAGTGGATAGAGCGCCAGCCTTTGGACTCAAGAGTCCCAGGTTCGATTCCAGTCAAGGGAATGTACCTTGGTTGTGGACACATACCCACTGGGGAGTGTGCAGGAGGCAGCTGATCGATGTTTCTCTCTCATCGATGTTTCTAAATCTCTATCCTTCTCCCTTCCTCTATGTAAAAAATCAATAAAATATATTTTTTTAAAATAGTAAAGGTTGCGCCGAAACCGGTTTGGCTCAGCGGATAGAGGGTCAGCCTGCGGACTGAAAGGCCCCGGGTTCGATTCCGGTCAAGGGCATGTACCTGGGTTGCGGGCACATCCCCAGTGGGGGATGTGCAGGAGGCGGCTGATCGATGTTCCTCTCTCATCGATGTTTCTAACTCTCTATCTCTCTCCCTTCCTCTCTGTAAAAATCAATAAAATATATATTTTTAAAAAAAATAGTAAAGGTTGAGACTCAGTGTTTGACAGTCTAGCCTTACCAAAGTTTAGAAGAGCACATCATGTTACTTCTCAGTTCTGGCAAACTTGCTCACTGTTTTTTTTTTCCTTTTCAATTTGGGGCCCTCCAGGAGTTCAGCATTCCTTTTTCCTACTTCACACATTAGCTAGTGTCAACTCCCCTTTTTTGGTTTTTGGGTGATCCTTTTCCAACTAAGGCTAACTGGTGTGGAACATTATCTTTCAGATTTCTCTTTTTTGGATGTATGTAAACATGGGACTCATTTCCTATGGGCTTGAAAATGGAATAGAGAGAAATGAAAGATGATTCCTAGGCTCCTGGGGTGGATAGTGGTAATCATTTCCTGAGTTTGGGTTAGCAATCAAGAGTTTTTTATTAATATTTTGAGTTTGAAATGACCAAACATTCGAGTGGCTATTCGAGAAGGCAATTGAACAGAGAAGTATCAGAAAGATGCTTCGAAGGAGGCCATTGCATTAGATAAAATTTGGTAGCCCTTGCATATAAAATAATAATCAATCCTTGCAACTATATGAAGTCATTTATAGACACAGTGTGGCTCAGTAAGATGAGAATATTGAGAATAGACATACTATTCTGGGCATAACAACATTTGGAGGTTGGCAGAGAAGCTGCCAAAGAACCAAGAGAGGGTGGTATTATAGAAATCACAAGAAGAAAAAGTGTACAGGAGATAATGGTCGACTGTGTTGAAAGATATCCTATACAATAAAATCCTAATATGCAAATCAACGGAACAGCTGAAGGACCGGTTGCGATGATGTGCACTGACCAGCAGGGGTCACATGCTCAATGCAGAGCTGCCCCCTGTAGTCAGTGCACTCCCACAGGGGGAGCGCCACTCACACAGAAGCCGGGCTCACGGCTGGCAAGTGCAGTGATGGTGGCACAGGTTCTCCTGCCTTCATGGCAGGCGGACATCCCCCAAGGGGTCCTGAACTGCGAGACAGCACAGGCCGGGCTGAAGAACCCCCCTTAAGTGCATGGATTTCATGCACTGGGCCTCTAGTCAAATAATATGAGGATACAGTGTCTGTTTGGTATGGTTGGAAGCATTGAGTTCTTTTTAGGATAATAGGAATTTTTATTGAAAATTAAGCAATTGGACAAAATTCATTATATTATTATTTTTTTCTTTTGCATCTCACCTGACAAAACTTTCCCCTCGTGATAACTTAGCAAACACAATTTTGACTCAGTTTCCTCCTGTCTCACTTATTCCTTAATACCATATAATCATTCATGTTAATTACCCTTTCTGTCTCTGCTTCCCAAGCTCTTTGTACTTCTCAACACTATGGCCCACATTTCCACTCCAGTCTCTCTCCTTATTTCTTGCCTTTTGCATTTCCCAATTTTATTTCTGCTCAGAATGGTTTTATGCCTCTATCATACACTGTGTTAAATATTTTTTACTTACCCTGATTTTTATTAAGTCCTTATCATTTCTGAGCCCATGTTAGCTATTTCCATGATGTTCCTCTTAAGCTTCCATTGTGCTACCTTACTCATCCCTCATCTGAATCATTCCATGGTCTTTCTCTCTCTACTCCTGCTCCGACTGTAAGACAGTATTAGAAGAATAATTCAACCCTCTAAAAATCCATGCTACTGGTTCCCATTCCTGTTCATCAGTAACTTCATTTATCTTTAAAAAATGTCATTCCTGCCCTAACTGGTTTGGCTCAGTGGATAGAGCGTTGGCCTGTGGACTGAAGGGTCCCAGGTTCTATTCCGGTCAAGGGCATGTACCTTGGTTGTGGGCACATCCCCAGTAGGAGGTGTGCAAGAGGCAGCTGATTGATGTTTCTCTCGCATCGATATTTCTAACTCTCTATCCTTCTTCCTTCCTCTCTGTAAAAAATCAATAAAATATATATATATTTTTAAATGTCATTCCTCATTTAAAAAGCATGAGGGAGAAGGGGCTGTACAGTGTAGAAGCACAAATATGGGATTGGCATCAGGGGATCCAGGAAACCAAGATGGCGGCATAGGTAAACACGGTAGTTTGCTGCCGCAAACAACTACTTCAAAAATACAACTAAAAGACGTAACGGACATCACCCAGAACCACAGGAAGGCTGGCTGAGGAGAGATTCTTCAACTAGAAGGAAAGAGAACAGCATACCGAGGCTCAGAGGAGGCGTAGTGTGGAAAATACAAAGGTACAGAGGTGTGCGTGGAGCAGGCTGGTGGCTGAGGGCGAGGTTGTCGTTTTCAATCAGGAGGGAGTCTCAGACTCTGAGCTTCAGATCCGGGGAGTCTCTAGGGACTCAGACTCAAATGGGAGAAGCGGGATTGTCTGGTATCAGTCAGAACGTGAGGGCAGCTTTCTCTCCGAGGTTTGTAGCGGTTGCTGGGGTTCTGAGAAGCAGAGCCTCTGGGAACGGGACTGAGAGCAGCCATAACTGCTCCCTCCGCCCTCCCTGTTAATCCCGTGTGACCCGCCCCGCCCCGACCAAGCCCTGCACAGAGCCATTTGCCGGGTTGCCTCAGGCAAAGGCTAGATTAGCACCTCTCCAGAGGACAGAAGTTTTCCCACTGCAGACAGCTGATTCTCACAGCCAGTCGGCCTGGTGGCCAAATCCCTCTAGTATTAACTACAACAATCAGGGCTTAACTACAATAAGACTGCGCACAAAGACCACAAGGGGGTGCACCAAGAAAGAATAAAAAATGCGGAGACAAAAAAACATGACAGAAATGGAGGATATAGAGCTAAAAGACACACTTTTGAGGGCTTTCAATAATTTGCTAGAAACTGCCAATGAACTTGATGAGAGCCTCAAGAAATCTAATGAGACCCGCGAAGTTGTGATAAAGAACCAACTAGAAATTAAGCATACACTGACTGAAATAAAGAATATTATACAGACACCCAATAGCAGACCAGAGGAGCGCAAGAATCAAGTCAAAGATTTGAAATGCGAAGAAGCAAAAAAACACCCAACCGGAAAAGCAAAATGAAAAGAGAATCCGAAAATAGGAAGATAGTGTAAGGAGCCTCTGGGACAGTTTCAAACGCACCAACATCAGAATTATAGGGGTACCAGAAGATGAGAGACAGCAAGATATTGAAAACCTATTTGAAGAAATAATGACAGAAAACTTCCCCCACCTGGTGAAAGAAATGGACTTACAGGTCCAAGAAGCGCAGAGAACCCCAAACAAAAGGAATCCAAAGAGGACCACACCAAGACACATCATAATTAAAATGCCAAGAGCAAAAGACAAAGAGAGAATCTTAAAAGCACCAAGAGAAAGAGACTCAATTACCTACAAGGGAATACCCATACGACTGTCAGCTGATTTCTCAACAGAAACTTTGCAGGCCAGAAGGGAATGGCAAGAAATATTCAAAGTACTGAATACCAAGAACCTACAACCAAGATTACTTTATCCAGCAAAGCTATCATTCAGAATTGAAGGTCAGATAAAGAGCTTCACAGATAAGGAAAAGCTAAAGGAGTTCATCACCACTAAACCTGTATTATACGAAATGCTGAAAGGTATCCTTTAAGAAGAGGAAGAAGAAGAAAAAGGTAAAGATATAAATTATGAACAACAAACATGCATCTATCAACAAGTGAATCTAAGAATCAAGTGAATAAATAATCTGATGTACAGAATGAACTGGTGATTATAATGAATCAGGGACATAGAAAGGGAATGGACTGACTATTCTTGGGGGGGAAAGGGGAGTGAGAGATGCGGGAAGAGACTGGACAAAAATCGTGCACCTATGGATGAGGACAGTGGGTGGGGAGTGAGGGCGGAGGGTGGGGCGGGAACTGGGAGGAGGGGAGTTATGGGTGGGGGGGGAAAGAGGAACAAATGTAATCTGAACAATAAAGATTTAATTTAAAAAAATAAATAAATAAATAAAATGTCATTCCTCATTTAAAAAGCATGAGGGAGAAGGGGCTGTACAGTGTGGAAGCACAAATATGGGATTGGCATCAGGGGATCCAGGATCTGGTCTCAGTCTGATGGATTTTAAACCTGAGTTAGCTATTTCATTGCCTGGGGCCTCAACCTTTTCTTTTGTAAACTGAAGATATTCTGTATATTGAAATATATATTTCCATCTGAAGATTTTATAACATTTTATTAGCTATGAAATGTCAGGCACTGTGTCTGTAATTTCACATATATAACACTAATGACTCCTCACAATACTTGGCAAATGAGTTGGTATCATCTCCAAGTTACCAATCATGAAATTGAAGGAAAGTTCAGGAATATCAAAGACAATATGCTAATACGCTATAAAGCTGAATGTCAGTCCCTCTTCTGTGTGACTGCAAAGTTCATAATCTTTCCACTGGATCATAGTTAGGTGATATGTAAAAGGATCAGGTAATAACTTGACCAAGTCATCTGGCTCACATGTGACAGAGCTGAGATTCAAACAAGGTGCCCTGAATCTGTAGCCCAGGCTTCATACCACCATGCTTGCTATGTGACCTCTGATTAATGAGTGCAGTGGAAATCGGTTATTTTGCTTTCTACTATCATTAGCCTTCTTTTATAGAGGAGCTCATTGCACATTGTGTGGGCTGACCCAGCTCCAATTCTTGGCCACAGATGTCAGACACCAATGCCCTTACACAAAGATTAGTCAGCAAAAGTTATGTGACCCAAGCAAGGCTGATCTTTGTTTCTTTAGGAGGTTTAATGTGTAGTTTCTCTTCCTCTGAATTCTTAAGTTGTATTGATAAGGAAGGATTGGCATATCAATGGGCATTTGCCATCATATAAAAAGAGATTTTTGAGAAAGGGCCGGAGTGTAGATACATAGTTTGAACTTCTGAATCCAGTCCTTTGGAATTAGATATGCCTTGGAATTCTTAGTTCCGTTTTTTGCTAATGCCAATTTGAGTTGGTTTTCTGCCATTTATAACAAGAGTTCTGACTAAAACAAAGGTGTTGGGTATGGCAAGTAATGAACAAAGACTGTGGAATTGGCCAGGTCAGTATGGGATTGTGGATAGTGAGGATTCTCCAGCTGAGAATTGGATATTCTTGCTACGCAATAGCATGGCATCTTGTTAAATTGTTGCCTGGTTGTGTCTTGAGACTCTGACAATGGGCATACTAAGATTGGAGCTTTAGGGCACTTAGTAGGAAAACATTGGGTGTTAGAGTTTGTTGGCCATTTTTGCAGTCTTCAGTCAGGTCCTGAAGAAATATAAATGTGTTTATTGCTACTTGGCTTGTAAGACGAATGGTAAGATCATATTTTGCTAAAACAGGTACTTTCTGCTTCTAGATGCCTCCCCAAATGGCAGAAGTTCAGCTCTGGGCCTTCTAGAGTTAGAAAAGTCTGTGTCAGCCAGGACAGGAAGGTAAGAATCCTAGAGGGAAATAAAATTGGACTTTGGGAGAATCCTTGTCCATTTCTCTCTGAAGACAAGATCTCAGGCCAATGATGCCACACCCAACAAAGGAGCACCATCCAATGAGATGGAGACTGGGTGCAAAGAATGCATGGCCTGTGCCTCCCTGTTTTGTATTATTTCAAGTCAGAAGGGGCATTAAGCTAAGGACTTACTAGATGAGGGGGGATAGGATATTTCTTTACTAACATGCAGAAACCACAGGCTAAAGATTAGATAGAAGAAGATTTCTAGTTTTAATTACTCTTTAATGGAGCTGACTGAATGTGAATTTACTGAAAGCCAAGCAAATTTTTAAGGGATATTGACTGTCCATGAAATCCCAAACTGGCCATTGAAAGCCTTTGCTTAACCAAGGCTATTGTGAAGCTTGCAAATTCGTATCAAAGATGCAAAAGGGGAATCTTTCCCAAAGTCCCTTTTGGATGTTACCATAGAGAAGAGTCATCAAGGAAAGAGCTTCCAGAGAACAGAACAAGGGCAGCCAGGTTGCTCTTGTGAAGGAAATCTGGGCACCTCAATGACTAGTTTCATTTTCAGTCTCACCTTTCTCGGAGACATTTGAAAGCAGTAGGGATGTGTTGTTGGTGGTTAAATTAACACAGAGTACATAGATTGAGGAAGTTTAAGGAAGAAGTGCATTTGAACCAGAGGAATAGCTATCACCATGATCTTGTTGCTGACCCCCCAAAAACCTGACCATTCTTTGGGTTATTTCCCTTTTGGGGGGTGGAAGGTGAGTAAGTTTTCAGTTGTATATATTATTTTGCGTTTTGTCGTGCAGGGATATTTTCAAGTCTATAGGAGTGGGAAGAAGGGTGTGTCTGGATGCTGGACAATTAAAATATGGAGTACCCTTTGGTGACTATGTGATGGATTGATGGAGATAATTTAAACTACAGTTGTAAAGACATGTTGTAATAAAAAGTGCATTGGATTAGGAATCAAGAACCATGGTATCCAAGCCTGAGTCTGTTACACATAATCTTTCTGGGCATTTGTTAGGCTAGGTCAGTGCTGTCTGACCTACAGTAACAAAATGACAACATTCTGTGGTGCTAAGTAATGAACTAGCTTTGTGCACATGGCTGCTGGCTCGTGGCTGCCAAAGAGCAGAGGCCAAACTTTTAGGTGTCTGCACTCACCTTAAAAGCCATGGGTGTTTCCATGATGTAAAGATCAACATAATCTAGCTGGAGGTCCTGGAGTGTCTTCTGCAGGCATGGGAGGACTCTCTCTGGCTCAAAATGTGTACCCCACAGCTGAAAGAATAAAAAGGATAATTAATGACATCCACTCTCTTTCAAAGAAAAGGGTACTGCTCTTTATTCTTTACAATACATTCATTCATTTTACTGCATAAAAATGTTTATGCTGAAGTTTCATCTGAGTATAGGATAAGCTGATATAACTCTGGACACCAATAGTATAACTCTATCAGATTATAATATCAGAACTGCCTTAGCTGGTTTGGCTCAGTGGATAGAGTGTCAGCCTGAGGACTGAAAGGTCCCGGGTTTGATTCCAGTCAAGGGCACATGCCCGGGTTGCAGGCTCAATCTCCAGTGGGGTGCGTGCAGGAGGCAGCTGATCAATGATTCTCTCTCATCATTGATGTTTTATCTCTCTCTCCCTCTTCCATCCTCTCTAAAATTAATTCAAATATATATATTTAAAATGAATATAATAACAGAATATGTATCCATATGTTCATTGCAGCATTATTTACAATAGCCAAGATATGGGAGTAACCCAAGTGCCCATCAGTAGGTGAGTGGTTAAGGAAGTAGTGCATATATGCAATGGAATATGACTGAGCCATTAAAAAGAATGAAATCTTGCCGTGTGAAACAGCATGGGTGGACCTACAGCAGTAGTTCCCAAACTTATTTGGCCTACCGCCCCTTTTCCAGAAAAAATATTACTCAGCCCCTGGAAATTAATTTTTTTAAAAATTTTAATAGTAGTTACTCATCGCCCCCAAATGCACCTGTGGCCACCACCGCCCCCCTGGATCGCTGCAGCGCTCACCGGGGGTCGGTAGCGCCCACTTTGGGAATCACTGACCTACAGGATACTGTGCTGAGTGACATAAGACAAAATGAGAAAGGCAAATGTCATATGATTTCACTTATACGTGTAATCTAGAAAACAAAATAAATCAACAAGCAGCAACAGATAGACTCACAGATGCAGAAACCGTTTGGATGGTTGCCAGATGGGAGGAGAGTTGGGGGGATGTGTGAAAAACATGAAGAGATTAAGAAGTACAAATTGGATTTGTAGTAACAGGATAGTCATGGCGATGTAAAGCATAGCATAGGGAATCTATATGAATAAAAGCCTATGTGGTTGTCACACCCTCACGCTGTCACACTGTAACAATCCATCACCAGGAGACTGCGTGTGCAGCAGATGCGGGTGGGTGGGTGGGGACTTGACTCTGTGTGTGTGGCACTGAGGCAGGTCCTGTGGCTCCACGCCGCAATGCCAAGGGCGGGACCCCTGGCTCTGGCCTACCTCTTTGGGGCAATCCATTGAGGAGCTCTGGATGGGTGGGCGGGGCCTACCTCTTTGGGGAGATTGATCGTGGGACTACCACACTGTGTGCGGGCACAGGTCAGGTTGGGGACCACCCCTCCCGAGTGCACGAATTTCATGCACCAGGCCTCTAGTATAGTCAATAATATTGTAATAACTGTGTATGGTCTCAGATGCGTACTAGATTTATCAGGGTGAGCACTTCGTAAATTATATAAATGTCTAATCACTGGGTTGTATACCAGAAGCTGATATAATACTGTACATTAGCTGTAATTGAAAGATAAAAAATTATTTTAAAAATAAGAATAATGGACCAGAGATGTAAAGATCACCTGAACCACAGAGGACCTAATTTGGAGACAAGCCTTCCTCTGTGCAGTGCTAATTTCCTAATTGACTCTCAGTACTGAAACTTTTCCTCACTGTGTAACTAGGGAGCATGTACCTGAATAGTTGTGCTGACCTGGCCCCTTTATTTTCATGTCACTCTGATAAAGGATGTGCTTCATTTGAGCAAGAAATATGATTGTGTGGACATCTTCACTGGATCCTTCACATTGTCACAGGCAATGCAGAAGCTGGTGAAGTTTTAAATTATTGCAAAGATTTAGATTTCCTCCTACTGGTCTTTTGTTCTCATTTGGTTGTACTCAGACTCCAGGGAAATTTTGTCAATTCCTACTAAGAAGTTACTGGATGTCTATTTTAAACGATAATGTCACCAAAACGGCAGGGTATGAGACTTATCCCACAACAAGGCCAACGATTAGACAGCTAACCCTGAGTGAAAATGGGGAGATGTTGGTCAAAGGGTATAAACTTCTAGTTATGAGATGAGTAAATTCTGGGGAGCTAATGTACAGCATGGTATTTGAGGTTAATGATACTGTATTGCATACTTTAAAGTTGCTAAGAGAGTAGGTCTTAAATGTTTTCTCACCATAATAAAGGGAATGGTAATGATGTGAAGAAATGGAGGTGTTAGCTAACATTATGTTGGTAATCATTTTGTAAGCTATAAGTGTTTCAAATGAACATGTACACAAATTCACATAATGTTATATGTCAATTATATCTCAACTAGAGGCCCAGTGCACAAAATTCATGCACTAGTAGGATCCTTAGGCAAGGCCAATGATCAGGGCCGATCAGGGCCTTCTGTCTGCCAGCTAGGGCTTTCCTTCCCCTGGCTGCCAGCTGCTGGCCAGGTCCTTCCTTCATTCTGCACCATCCCCTGGTGGTCAGCTCATGTCATAGTGAGCGATCGAACTCCCAGTCTCCCAGTTGGACTCCCGAGGAGACAATTTCCACATTAGGCTTTTAAATATATACTAGAGGCCCGGTGCACAAAGATTTGTGCACTCGACGGGGAGGGGGGGTCCCTCAGTCCCGCCTGTGCCCTCTCGCAGTCTGGGACCCCTCAGGGGATGACCACCTGCTGGCTTAGGCTTGCTCCCCAGGGGGATTGGGCCTAAGATGGCAATCAGACATCTCTCTGGCAGGCTGGCAGCCCTCGGGGGATGTCCACTTGCCAGCCAGGAGCAGACCTAAGCTGCAGTCGGACATCCTTAACGCTGCTGAGGAGGCAGGAGAGGCTCCCACCATCACTGCTGTACTGGCAGCCATTAGCCTGGCTTGTGGCTGAGCAGAGCTCCTCCCATGTGAGAGTGCCCTGACCACCAGAGGGCAGCTCCTGCATTGAGCGTCTGCCCTCTGGTGGTCAGTGTGTGTCATAGTGACCAGTCATTCCCAGTCCTTCTGCTGTAAGGGTCAGTTGGCATATTACCCTTTTACTATATAGGATAGAGGCCTGGTGCATGGGTGGGGGCCGGCTGGTTTGCCCTGAGGGGTGTCCCAGATCATGGTGGGGGTCCTGCTTCGGTGCCTGGCCAGCCTGGATGAGGGGATGATGGCTGTTTGCAGCTGGTCGCACTCCCTTCAGGGTTGGGGTCCCCACTGGGGTGCCTGGCCAGTCGGTGAGGGGTTGAGGGCCGTTTTCAGGCTGGTGGGTGACTGAAGCTCCCAACTTCTCCTTTTTTTCTTATCTTTTTTTTTAATTCTGGGATTTATTTACCTTCTATGGCTGTCACTGGTGCTGAGAGCCGGCTTTATCTCTGAGGCTCTGCTCCAGCTCTGAGACCTCGGCTGCTGAAAGCAGGTATCTGTTTTTGTTTGGCTTCTATAATTGAAACACTGTTGCAACTCCAGCTCTGACAGCTGAAAGCAGGTTTCTGGGGTTTGTTTTGCTTCTATATTTGCAACATTGTTACTTAGAGTGCAGCTCAGAGCCCAGCAGTGGCAGGCAGGGAATCTTTGCTTCCTCCTTCACTGGAGCAAGCAAGCCTCTTGTTTGCTTCAGCTGCTGGCTGCCAGCCGCCATCTTGGTTGCAAGTTAATTTGCATATCTCGCTGATTAGCCAATGGGAAGGGTAGCGAAGTTACGGTTAATTACCATGTTTCTCCATTATTAGGATAGATTAGAGGCCTGAAACACAAAATTCGTGTGGGTGGGGACCCCTCAGCTTGGCCTGCACCCTCTTGCAACCTGGGACCCCTCGCTTCTAACCACCTGCCTGCTCGCACCTTACCTCCTGCCTGGTCACTTTTTACTGCTTGGTCTTAGCCCTGCTGTGGAGGCAGGAGAGGGTCTCGCCACCACCACTGTGCTCACCAGCCATGAGCCTGGCTTCTGGCTGAGCAGCACTCCTACTGTAGGAGTGCACTGACCACCAAGGGGCAGCTCCTGCATTGAGTGTCTGCCACCTGGTGGTCAGTGTGCGTCATAGCAACTGGTCGTTTCGGTCAGTCCGCCATAACGGTCACTGGGCTTTTATTATGTAGATATCTAATCTAATAATAGAAAAACATGCAAAGTGGCCGAACCTCTGGTACACGCCAAGCCACGCCCACCAGCCAATCATAGCGAATATATGCAAATTAACCCAATGAAGATGGCGGCCGGCAATCACGGAGCTGGAGCAAGCAGGAGGCTTGGTTGCCCCAGCAATGGAGGAAGCCAAGCTTCCTACCTGCCCTGGCTGGCTCTGGCCTCCACTCATGGCAACAAAGTTTCAATTATAGAAGATCTATAAATCCCAGATACCTGCTTCCACCCAGCCTCCACTGGGAGCTTGGGTGGATGGGGGCCATAGCCAGCCTGCAAACAGCCATCAGCCACTCACCCAGGCTGTCCAGGCACCCCAGCAGGACCCACCACCCTAAAGGGGATGTGGCCACCCTGAAAACAGCCCTCAGCACCTCACTCAGGCTGGCCAGGGACCCCAGCAGGAAACCCCACACTAAAGGGACTGTGGCCAACCTGCAAAGAGCCATCATCCACTCACCAAGGCTGGTCAAGCACCCCAGCAGGACGCCCCACCCTAAAGGGGGTGTGGCCAGCCTGAAAAAGGCCCTCAGCCCATCACCCACGGTGGCCAGTCACCCCAGCAGGACCCCCAACCCGAAAGGGCTGTGGCCAGCCTGCAAACAGCCATCAGCCACTCACCCATGCTGGCCAGGCACCCCAGTGCGACCCGCACCCTGATCTGGGACACCCTGTTCCGGACACCCTTCAGGGCAAACCAGCTGAGCCCAACCTGTACACCAGGCCTCTATCCTATATAATTAAAGGGTAATAGGCAAAGTGACCCTAACAGCAGAATACTGGAAATTACTGGTCACTATGACACACACTGACCACCAGGGGGCAGATGCTCAATGCAGGAGCTGCCCACTCATCGTCAGTGCACTCCCACAGGGGGAGTTCTGCTCAGCCACAAGCCAGGCTGACAAGTGCCAGTACAGCAGTGGTGGTGGGAGCCTCTCCTGCCTCCTCAGCAGCACTAAGGATGTCCGACTGCAGCTTAGGCCTGCTCCCCGCTGGCCAGTGGACATCACCTGAGGGCTCCCAGGCTGCCAGAGGGATGTCTGATTGTCAGCTTAGGGCCAGTTCCCTGGGGAGCAGGTCTAAGCCAGCAGGTGGTCATCCCCTGAGGGTTCCCAGACTGCGAGAGGGCACAGGCTGGGCTGAGGGACCCCCCCCCCCCCCCCGCGAGTGCACAAGTTTTTGTGCACTGGGCCTCTAGTATATATATATAAATGGCTGGGGAAAATGTTAATAAGATAAACTTAGATAGCTTAACAAAAAAAAGAAAAATAAATTACTCATTCTTGAAAGAGGTAATGAAAGAATAAGGCTTGGATTGTCAAGTAGGAGCGTGTGTACCTTTAAAGTCTGTAAAACATTAGTTGCTGAGGGGTAGTAAGCATCTCAGGATAAATTAGTACATCTTCTTGAACCATCAAATTTGCTGAGAGATTTCTGTGTGAAAAAAAATTCTACCCTTTTTGTCACAAGTAAGTGCTAGCAAAATTAGTAAAATGTGGTCTTGATCTTTTATTTATTATGTCAGACAATCATTTTAATTTTTATCCTTGAAAGCACAGACAAGAGAAAACTTCAGGTGGAGAGCATAGTGGGAAAATGTTTTATGTTGTTACTGTGGGACCCTTTGGTGGTATTGCTGCCACCCCATGTCAGTGAAAATTCTGTTTTTTTATATTTTAACTAGAGGCCTGTTGCACGAAAAGATTCGTACTATAGGTCTTCCCTTTTCCTGGCTGCAGGCACCGGTTTTCCTCCAGCACCTCCTGGCTGTGGGCACCAGTTTTCCTCCGGCACCCGGGACCCAGGCCTTCACTCTGGCCAGAGCTGCCTTCCGTCCTCTGTCTTCGCAGAGCCTACATATGCAAATTAACCGCCATCTTTGTTGGCTGTTAATTTGCATATTGTGCTGATTAGCCAATGGAAAGTTTAGTGAAGGTACAGTTAATTATCCTGTTTGTCTATTATTAGATAGGATTTAAGAAAACCATATAGTACTAGCTTTATAATAGGTACTGTTTAAGTATTTTATAAATGATAATTCGTGCTAACTTTATGAAATAGTTGATTTAATTCAGTGTGATTTTTCCAACATGATAGATATTGGAACAGGTTTAAATGTTTACCAGAAGGAAATTTTGGTGTTCATTTTTCTTGATGGTTATTAAAAACCTCATTCTTGCATGAAACAAACAAGGATAAATTATTCAGATAATGTAAAAGTTTTAAAAATTTTAAGATAGGTCAAAGTTTTCAAAAGTCTTTCTGGCTTTGGGCAGGTTGCTTTGGCGTAGGTCCTCACAATATGAATTCAAGTTTACTCCTCTGTGGAATCATTTGGAGAGCACTGTTTAAGGATTAAGGTTTTACTCTCATGTGAGACTGTAATAATAAAATCTTTAGGCATCAGAATTGTAAAGCTATAATAAAGTGAAAAGCTTCAGGTTGATATTTTGGGACAGTGGCTCCATGCGGCCCCTCAGAATCATAACCCATACATGGCTGGTGATTTGGGGAACTGAAAATCCCTGGAGAAATTGGAAAGAGACTGAGTAGGGAGCTGGAAGGAGGGGAGGTCTGGGGAGAGGGTGAAATCAGAAACAGTATCTTTTTTTCTTTAGGTTCCTCAGGAGAATTGTATTATAAGTTCTTTAAAGTTCTACAGCTTTATTCCTGCTAAGCTGCCCGTAAATATACATTCTTTATTCCCATTGGCTTTCATTTTAATTGTGATGCTTTATCTTTCTGATTGCTCTTCAATGTATAGTGATATATAACACTGGACGTTTAAATTGCTCACAAGGTAGTGATCTAAACAAAAGGGGGTATATCCATACAATGGGATACTATTTGGCCATGAAAAGAAATGATATTCTGATCCATGTTACAACTTGGATGGACCTAGAAACATTATACTAAATGAAAGAAGCTAGACGAAAAGGCCATATTGTATGATTCCATTTGTATGAAATGTCCAAAATAGGAAAATGATAGAGACAGAAAGTAGATAATGATCACAATTGACTTGGGGAAAGGAATAAATAGAAGTGATTGCTGGTGGGCATGGGATTTTTTTTTTAGAGTGATGAAAATATTCTGAAATTATGTAGTGGCTATGGTCATGCAACTTTTGTGAATATACAAATAATTACTTATTCAAAATGATAAACTTTTGGTACGTGAATTATAGCTCAATAAAGAATTAGTGCTCTATGGTAAAATACATAAATATAAGTAATCTATCCTATATAATTAAAGGCTTATATGCAAATCAACTGAACTGGGGAACAATGTGTCGCTATGACGCACATTGACCACCAAGGGGCAGACACTCAATTCAGGAGCTTCCCCCTGGTCATCTGTGCACTCCCACAGGGGAAGGGCCTCTCAGCCAGAAGCTGGGCTCATGGCTGGCGAAGGCAGCGGTGGTGGTGGGAGCCTCTCCCAACTCTGCAGCAGCGCTAAGGATGTCTGACTGACTGCTTAGGCCCACTCCCCTTGGCTGTTAGTTGAACATCCCCCAAGGACTCCTGGACCATGAGAGGGTGCAGGCCGGGGTGAGGGACCTCTCAAGGTACTCGAAGTTCATGCACAGGGCCTCTAGTATATATATATAAAAGCCTAAGCGACTGTCCAACTGTTCAACTGTCCGACCGGTAGCTATGACATGCAATGACCACCAGGGGAAGACGCTCCAACTGGTAGCTATGATGCGCACTGACCAACAGGGGGCAGACGCTCAGCACAGGAGCTGCCAAGCAACAGCAACTTTGCAGAGGGCCCTCTCATACTACTGGAACCCTCAGGGGATGTCGGACTGTCAGATTCGGCCCGATCCCTGCAGGACAGGCTGAGGGACTGCATCTACTGGAGGAACCCCGCTCACTCAGCAGATGGCCTCTGAGCCTCAGTGCTGCCCCAGGTGCGGCTGGCTGGGGAGAGACCACAGGAGGTTGGCTCCAGGGGGTGTCTGGCCCGTCTCACCCAGTCCCAAGCCACCAGCCATCTTCTAATTACTTTCCTTTCAATTTGCATGAATCCATTCACTGGGCCTCTGGTAAAACCTTAAAAATCCTAGAACAAATTACAGGCAGCAAAATCTCAGAAATCTCTCCTAGTAATATGTTTACTGATACATATCCTAGGGCAATGGTCCACAAACTGCGGCTCGGCACACTGTGGTTTGCTAGCTGCATGCGGCTCTTTGGCCCCTTGAGTGTGGCTCTTCCACAAAATACCAACTTCTGTGCATGGGACACGAAGTTGCAATCGCACTGTACGTGTGTGCCCGCACGTGGTATTTTGTGGAAGAGCCACACTCAAGGGGCCAAAGAGCTGCATGTGGCTCGCGAGCTGCAGTTTGCCGATCACGGTCCTAGGGTAAAGGAAACTAAGGAGAAAATAAACAAATAGGACTGCATCAAAATAAAAAGCTTCTGCACAGCATGAGAAACCATCAATAAAATGAAAAGGGAGCCCACAATATTTGACAATGATACATCTTACAAAGGGTTAATATCCAAAATATATAAGGAGCCCTACCTGATTTGGCTCAGTGTATAAATTGTTGGCCTGCAGACTGAAGGGTCCCAGGTTTGATTCGGGTTAAGGGCACATGCCAAGGTTGCATGCTTGATCCCCAGGAAGGGACATGCAGGAGGCAGCCAATCAATGATTCTCTCTCATCATTGATGTTTCTATCTCTCTCCCCCTCTCCCTTTCTTTCTGAAAATCAATAAAAATATATTTAAAAACAATAAAAAAACCCAAAATATATAAGAACGTCATGCAACTTAACAAAAGGAAGACAAACAATCAAATTAAAAATGGGCAAAGGCCCTAACTGGCTTGGCTCAGTGGATAGAGCGACGGCCTGCAGACTGAAGAGTCCCAGGTTCGATTCCGGTCAAGGGCATGTACCTTGGTTGCAAGCACATCCCCAGTAGGGAGTGTGCAGGAGGCAACTGATCAATGTTTCTCTCTCATCAATGTTTCTAACTCTCTATCCCTCTCTCTTCCTCTGAGTAAAAAATTAATAAAATATATATTTTTTAAAATGGGCAAAGGACCTAAATGGACATTTTCAAAAGTGGATACACACATGGCCAAGAGACATATGGAAAAGTGCTCAAAGTCACTCATCATCAGAGAGATCCAAATTAAAACAACAATGAGGTATCGCCTCACACTTGTTAGAATGGCTACCATCAGTAAATCAACAAATAACAAGTGATGGCGAGGATGTAGAGAAAAGGGAACCCTAGTACACTGCTAGTGGGAATGCAGACGGGTGCAGCCATTATGGAAAACATTATGGAGTTTCCTCAAAAAATTAAATATGGAACTGCCTCTTGACCCAGTGATCCCACTTCTAGGAATATATCCTAAGAAACCTGAAACACTAATCAGAAAGGATATATGCACCCCTATGTTCATAGCACAATTTATAAAAGCTAAAGCCAGGAAAACCCAAGTGTCCATTATTACATGAGTGGATAAAAAAGCTGTGGTACATTTATATCATGGAACTAGAGGCCTGGTGCACAGATTTGTGCACTGATGGGGTCCCTCGGCATGGCCTGTGGGTGCTGGGGTCCAACCCCAGCAGGTCCAGGGGTCCCCAAAGGTGTGGACGGAGTTGGCGAAGAAGGAATGGCATGGGGTCAGCGTTCAGTTGATCAGCATAGCGAGGTTCTCCCTCCAGGATCTCAAGCCAGGAACTCCAGCCAAGTTCTGGTCAGGACCTCCAGGGAAGTTCTGGCTAGGATCTCCAGCCAAGTTCTGGTAGGTTCTCTTGCCAAGTTCTGTAGTCAGGTTCTGTTCAGGTTCTCCAGCCAGGTTCTGTGTCCATGTTCTCTCGCTAGGTTCTCCAGCCAGGTTCTAGCCCGGATCTCCAGTCAGGTTCTGTCGCCAGGTTCTATCCAGGTTCTGTAGCCAGGTTCTCCAGGTTCTCCTGCCATGTTCTGTCTAGGTTCTCCAGCCAAGTTCTGTAGCCAGGTTCTGTCCAGGATCTTTTGCTATGTTCTCTCCCTAGGTTCTGTTTCTAGGTTCTGTTTCTAGGTTCTGTCTCCTGTTGTCTTGTTACATCTGTATTTATACCAGTTGATTTTAATCCTGTCAATTTCTATTCTAATGGTTAGGGTGTTTCTTATCTCCATTCCAGGGAGTAAAGATTATGTAGCTTAAGTGTGATTGTTCATAGTTAAAGTGATTAACTACCCGCCTGGCACTTAGTTAAGGGATTTTATTCTCTCCCTAACTTTAGGGAAAAATCCCTACCTGGGGAAACAACCTTTCTTGGAGAGGTGACCTTGGTTAAAACACATAGTGCTAAGGGGAGCAAACATATTAAGAACAGTATGCTATTCAGATCCTTTGAAACATATGCTGTGCAGATGTTTCTTCCCTGCAGCGACTGTGTCAAGCAGCAAGGATGGACCGGCTCTCGGCAAATTCCCCCTTTTTTATTTTTTAAATGATAGTGCATGTAAATCAGTGGCCACCTCTCGGGTTGTTTAAGACTCGGAAGAAGACTGGCAAGCAATGATAGCGAGCATAGCTATAAACATAGTGGATGGAGTGCACAAGGAGTCTTGTTTCTGTAGAAGGTTGCTGGCCTCTTCAGTCAAGGGATTTCAGCTGTCCTCAAGTCGGTGGTTTGGTTGTCCTTGTTGATCTGGCTAGCAGGCAGAGTCATTGCCAACGGGCTTCCCCGAAGCGTCAGCGAGTTGAAGGGCTGCATCAAAGGGTCCATCAGGGCCATACTTGATGGTGGTGTCGGTGTCCAAGGAGGAGTAAGCTGTGTCTCTGGGTCAGCTGTTATGGAGGATGGAGGGTAGTAGAGAGAAAAAGAAAAGAAAGCAAAAGACAAGGCATGGAAGTGTTTAGAAAAAAGAAGGAGAAGAAAGGGAAGAAGGCAGCATCCTGACACAGCCCTTTCCTTCATCTGCCCCTTTCCCTGTGGTCAAAGGTAGAAATGGGAAACAAGTCCTGTTGCAGTGAGAGGGCAGCTGCTGTCAGCCAGTCTCTCTCTTTACCTGGGTCCTGATCTGAGCTGGGCCAAGTCTCTTTCTGTTATCTGGGTCTCAATCTGAGCTAGGCGTGGGAAGCGGGAAGCAGCCATGAGGGCAGGAGACCTCCCTCAGAAGGGGCGAGTGTTCAAGCCCCTGCATAGTTGGGGGGGGGGGGTGAGGATCTGTGCCCCATCTCTGTTGACCCCCAAGTTCTCTCCTGCCGGCCCCTCTGCGACTGTGCCTGTCTTAGGTCGTTCCTCCCTGAGGAATCTTACCCGTCTTTGACTAACCAGCCATCCTCCGGGGCCAAGCAGGGTGATGTGAGGTTCAGTTCTGTCTCCTTGGTAGCCTATGCCCCCGTGGCCTCCACGCCCAGCAACTGCCTTGGGATCCCCTTGCCTACTGGCGGGACCCAGGCATTGATCACATATCTTGGGGAACCGAGGTTTCTTCTCCAGGGAGCGCTCAGCTCACACCATTGGGCGAGAGACAGATCCATGGTACCAGCCACCATGAGGCTTCAACCTCAGCGTGAACAGAGAGCTCATGCAACAGCTATGGGCAATTGGATTGTAAGAAGAGGGTCCCTCTTGACACGAGGGTAAGAGGGGCCAATACAGGACAAAGGAGAGTCCTGGGACAGGGCTTTCTCAGCCCAGGATGTCAGGCTCTTGGCACAAGACAACTCCATGTATGGGACATATACCAGACACCCCTAGTCACGGCATAAAAGGGAGGTGCCCTTCCTGGAACAGTAGGGTAGGGAGATTCTAGAAAAGGCTGTGTTCAGGAAAGAAGGAGAAAGGCCAAAAAACCAGCAAACAAGTAGTTAGATTTTTTAAGAAAAAGGAAAAAGGAAAGAAGATGTGGGGCAAAGCTGGGACATATGGAGGCACATGTGATCCTCCCAATGGACAGATTGTTCCAGCTCAGGGCTGTACATCTGCTGCAGACGGGCACTGGTCAGGTGTGCTAGGGTGAGGTGGAAACAGAGGGCGGTGAGACATAAGGTCGGACTAGACGGTCTGGAATCCACACAGGTGAATCTGCGTCCTGTGGAAATATACAAGCATCTCCTCTCCCCCAGGTTAAAAGGACATCAGGTCCCTTCCAGGCTCCTGTAAGTAAGTCTTTCCATTTGACGAAATAAGTGAGTTTCTGCTAAATGAAAGTTTCTTTTGCTGATTTACTCAGAGTCCTCGGACTTGGCTGAGAGAGTAGCTTCCACTTCTTGCTTTTCTACCATCTGTTGGGCCTCAGTTGTTAACTTCTTCAGCTGACCCCATGTTGGCACCTCAGTCCCTTGCATAGCCTTTCTTTTCTTCTTTTTTCTGCTTTTCTGTCATCGAAGCAACTCTAAGTCTTTGGAACGATGGGACAAGGAGCTTCTCTGAGTCCATTGTGGGACACACGTAATGCATTTACTCAATCCAAAGCAGGCACTAAAAAGAAAAACCCCAAATGCTCTCTTGTATCCATTTTAAGAGTAGGATTGGCACTTTTCGCTATTACCTGAGTCCTGATCTATCACCCCAGGGAGAGCTTTCCAATCCTGCACTTTCCCGGGGTGGAAAGGCTGCAGTGGGGTTAAGGATAAGGCTCCTTGGGCCTACCTTCTCCCATGCCTCTACATTTACCTTTCTGGCACCTTTCCTTCCTCAGAAAAGCATGGACATACTTCTTGTATAAAACATTCCGTCTGACTGGGAGTAACCTTAACTCCTCTGCTAGCAAGCATGTGTTAAAAGATCAATACAGAGTCTTTTTTCTTTAGACTCAGTATGGCACATCTTCTTAATCTAAAGATCAATACAGAGTCTTCTTTCCTTGGACTCAGTATGGCACATCTTCTCAATCTAAGTTCTGTACTATCCACCTTCTTACCCTACTTATCCTCTATAGGGGGGTCTGTAGCACCCTGGTGGAGTCCTATCCGTTCCAAGTGTGGGGGTTCTCAATGGGGGGGGGGCTTACCTAGGGGAATCCTGTTCGAGGGGTTCCCAAAGGTGTGGACGGAGTCGGCGAAGACTATCCACCCTCTTCCTACGGTGGAGTCCTATCCGTCCCGAGTGTAGGGCACTTACCTAGGGGTCCCTGTTCGGGCGCCAGTTGCTGGGGTCCAATCCCAGCGGGTCCAGGGGTCCCCAAAGGTGTGGACGGAGTCAGCGAAGAAGGAATGACACAAAGACAGCCTTTAGTTGATCAGCAGCCTAGTCAGGACCTCTAGCCAGGATCTCCAGCCAAAGTTCTGGTCGGAGTTCTGGTTAGGAACTGATTAGGAACTGATGAGGATCTGATGAGGATCTGATGTTTATTATCTTGTTACATCCGTATTTATACCAGCCGATTTTAATCCTGTCAATTTCTATTACAAAGGTTAGGGTGTTTCTTATCTCCATTACAGGGAGTAAAGATTATATAGCTTAACTACCCGCCTGGCACTTAATTAAGGGGTTGTATCCCCTCCCTAACCTCAGGGAAAAATCCCTACCTGGGGAAACAACCTTTCTTGGAGAGGTGACCTTGGTTAAAACACATAGTGCTAAGGGGAGCAAACATATTAAGAACAGTATGCTATTCAGATCCCTTGAAACATATGCTGTGCAGATGTTTCTTCCCTGCAGCGACTGTGTCAAGCAGCAAGGATGGACTGGCTCTCGGCATGTGGGGATTAGGCCGAAACTGGCAGTCCAACACCACCTGCTGCTCCTGCCTCCTGGCCCCACTGTGCCTGCCATGGGCTCACTCCCAGTCACTCCCGATCAGGAAAGGCTTGTGCCACCAGGGCAGCGCTTGCCAGCCATGAGCTCGGCATCTGGCACCTGGCGGTCAGCTGAGCAGGACGCCCACTGTGGGAGTACACTGATCACCAGGGGGCAGCTCCCAGGTTGAGCATCTGCCCCCTGGTGGTCAGTGTGCATCATAGTTACTGGTTGATTGGTTGGTTGCTTAGGCTTTTATATAGATAGATAGATACTATGTGCCAGAAAAAGGATCTCTTACTCTTTGAGAAAGCATGGAGGGACCTTTAGCGTATTATGCTAAGCCAGTGATTCTCAACCTTTCTAATGCCATGACCCTTTAGTACAGTTCCTCATGTTGTGGTGACCCCCAATTTCATTGTTACAAATTGAACATAATTAAAGCATAGTGATTAATCACAAAAACAATATGTAATTATATATGTGTTTTCCGATGGTCTTTGGCAACTCCTGTGAATGGGTCGTTCAACCCCCAAAGGGGTCACGACCCACAGGTTGAGAACCGCTGTGATAAGCAACAATAAGCCAGTCAGAGAAAGACAAGTAGCACATGATCTCACTCATAAGCGGAATTTAATGAACAAAATAAACTGATGAACAAAATATATCCAGAGACATAGAAGCATTGAACAGACTTTTGAATAACAGAGGGAAAGCAAGGGAGGGTAGGTGGGTGGGAAGAGAAAAAGGAAAGAACTTGTATGCATGTATGTGCATCTACACTAATAAAAGAGAAACATGGTAATTAGTGTACGACCGCTACCCTTCCCATTGGCTAATCAGCATATCTTTATGCAAATTAACTGTCAGCCAAGATGGCGGCCGGCAGCCAGGCAGCTGGAAGCGAACATGAGGCTTGCTTGCTTCAGTGACTGCAGACTCCAACGTTCCCCGCCTGACTTGCCGGCCTCTGAGTTGCAACTCTAAGAAACTTTGTAACAAATATAGAAGCTAAAAAAAACCCCAGAAACCAGCATTCAGTCAGCCGGGATCTCAGAGCTGAAGTTATACATTGTTTCGATTATAGAACGGCAAACAAACCAGATACGAAGCCTCAGAGCTAGAGTCAGAGCTAAAGCTGGCCCAGAATAAAATTTAAAAAAAAGAGAAAAAAAAGGAGTGGTTGGGAGCTTCAGTCAACAACCGCCAGCCTGAAAGCAACCCTCAGCCCCTCACCCAGACTGGCCAGGCACCCCAGTGGGGACCCCCACCCTGAAGGGTGTGTGACCAGCTGCAAACAGCCATCATCCCCTCATCCAGGCTGGCCAGGCACCCCAGTGGGGACCCCCACCCTGATCCAGGACACCCTTCAGGGCAAACCAGTCGGCTCCCAGGCCTCTATCCTATATAGTAAAAGGGTAATATGCCTCCCAGCACTGGGATCAGCGTGACAGGGGGCAGCGCCCAAACCCCCTGATCGCCCTGCAGCTCTGTGTGTGACAGGGGGCGGGGCCACAACCTCCCTATCTGCCATGCTCTGTTCGTGACAGGGGAAGGCGCCCCAACCCCCTGATGGGCCCTGCTCTGTGTGTGACAGGGTGCGGTGCCCCAACCCTCCCCCCCCCCCGCCCACGGGCCCTGCTCTGTGTGTGACAGGGTAGAGCCATAACCTCCCCATCGGCCCTGCCCTTAGTGTGACAGTGGCAGCGCCCCAACCCCTTGATCAGCCCTGCTCTGTGGGTGATAGAGGGTGGCGCCCCAACCCCCTGATCCGCCCTGCTCTGTGTGTGACAGGGGGGAGCTCCTCAACCCCCTGATTGGCCCTGCTCTGTGCATGACACGGGGGAGCTCCCCAACCCTCTGATGGGCCCTGCTCTGTGCGTGACAGGGGGGAGCTCCTCAACCCCCTGATCGGCCCTGCTCTGTGCATGACAGGGGGGAGCTCCCCAACCCCCTGATGGGCCCTGCTCTGTGCGTGACAGGGGGCAGTGCCCCAACCCCCTGATTGGCCCTGCTCTGTGCGTCACAGGGGGTGGCGCCACAACCTCCCCATCGACCCTGCCTTGAGTGTGACAGGGGCCGGTGCCCCAACCCCCCAATTGGCCCCACCCTGAGCGTGACTGAGGGTGGCATCACAACCTCCCAATCCGCCCTGCTCTGTGCATGACAGGGGGCGACGCCCCAACTCCCCAATCAGCCCTGCTCTGAGCCCGACCTAGGAATTGCACCTAGGAATTGGGTCTGCCCTCTGCCACCCAGGAGCAGGCCTAAGCCAGCAGGTCGTTATCTCCTGAGGGGTCCCAGACTGCAAGAGGGCACAGGCCGGGCTGAGGGACCTCCCTCCCCCACCCCCACGAGTGCACAAATTTTTGTGCACCGGGCCTCTAGTGTATATATATAATCCATGGACACAGACAATAGGGTGATGAAGGCCTGGCGTGGGTGTTGGAGGTGGGCTAGAAGGGCTCAGTGGGGGATATATGTAATACTTTCAACAATAAAGATATAATTAAAAAAAGAATTAGTTATCTATGATCAAATAGGCAGAAAAGGAGGCACAAATGTTTAAAGAAACCTTTAGCAAATACTTTTATAACAATGGTTCTCAACCTTCCTAATGCCACGACCCTTTATTACAGTTTCTCATGTTATGGTGACCCCCAATTTCATTGTTACAAATTGAACATAACTAAAGCATAGTGATTAATCACAAAACAATATTTAATTATACATGTGTTTTCCAATGGTCTTAGGCGACCCCTGTGAAAGGGTCGTTCGACCCCCAAAGGGGTCGCCACTCACAGGTTGAGAACCGCTGTTCTATAATGTGAACCAACTCATCCTTTCCCTCCACTTCCCTAATTTTTGCTCTATAGACTTGGTTCTTTGCATGTTTTAAATCCGTGCCCATGTATGAAGAAAGAGCTTTGCCCGAAGCCCACTTGAAAGGGCTTATTAGTCCCTGACATCTTGGCAAGAGTAAGGAATTTGGCAGTTGAAAATTCACTCCTCTTCGTGAGTCCAACTTTCTTGGGCAGAGAAAAGTGACATTAGGTCCATCATTAATATGAGGGAATGGAGGGGAAGGGAAGCTCTCACCTTTCCGCAGTAGAAAATATCCTCTCTCTTCACCCATCCTTCTGCTATCTTCTCTCTGATGGCCTCCCCCACTTCGTGCTCATTCTGGTTGCAGTAGGCCCCATCAATGTGCCGGTACCCAACATCGATGGCGAGCTTCACTCCTGCCCTACAGCTCCCCTTAGGGGTCTGAAATAAAGGGGTTGAAGTTTGGGAGAAAAGAAATGAGTCTTTCATTTAGTTTAATCGGTATTAATCAGGACACTGCTGTAGAGTGAAAATGACAAATTCCCAATTACATGCTGTTGTGATTGGAAGATGGTATCTAGAGGCTGGAGAAACTGACCTTCTAGGGAGCATTCCATCCTCAGTGGGAGACTCCATCCATCCCAGGTCTGCCCTTAGATTTGTGGTTTCAGAAATGTGACTTGGTCAATGTTACCAGTGACAAGATATTTCATGGTTTCCATGCTATAGGAAGGCACAGTTCATTGACGTAGGTTCAGTTATAAATCAAAACTTTGGGTGAATAAACTGAGATATAGCCACAGAATGGAAAACTAACAGGTAGTAAAAAGGAATGAACTATTGATATACACAGCAACATGGATGAATATCAAATAAGTATACTGAAGAAAAGAAGCAAGACAAAAAAGAATGGGAACAGAAGATGGTGGCTGGCAGGACGTGTGTGTGTGAGTGAGGGGGTGAAAGGAGAGTGTGTGGATGAATGTAGTGTGTGTGAGTGAGTGAGGGACAGGAAAATCTAGCAGGAGTATCAGAGGCTGGCAGACCAGGTTCTCCTGGGCAGGGAGCCCCTACCACTACTGCAGGCACTCTCCAGCCTGCGGGGCTCAGGCACGGAGCCAAGGCCATCTTGAAGGGGAGAGTGGCCTCCTCTAGGAACTCATCAGCACAACCATGTAGACTAGCTTTGGACACTGCCCATGACCCTGCAGCCACACCAGCCAAAGTCCTCCTTCCCCGCCCACAGACCTGCAGACCTGCAGACCTGCAGACCCTAGGATGTCCATTTCCAAGGTTTCACAGATCCTGCAGCAGTAAGTGTGAATTCTACCTCCCCAGCTGCTGACCTCTGGACACCAAAGTTGCATTGCCAGTGCGCAGGCCTCCTGAGCCCATCGCCTGGCTCCCAGGTGCCTCTGTGAGAACCCACTGGGTGCACTAATATCCAAACAAGGGAACACAGCCCTGACAACAGAAACTGGGACTTCCCTCTCCCCACCTGCCTGCCCAGAGACACCACAGTAGCATGGCTTCAGCAAGTGGGTCCCTCTGAGCCTGCCACCCTGGCAGGCGGCTCCCAGGTGCCTCTGTGAGCTGCCATTGTGTGTGCTCATATCCAACCTAGGGAACAAGGCCCCGACAGCAGAAACTTGAACTTCCCCCTCGTCAATTTTTGACCTCCAGTCACCACAGTCACACTGAGCCAGCGCACAGGCCCCCTGAGTTCACTGTCCCAGTAATGTGGCTCTTGGGTTCCTCTCTGAGCTTCTGCAAAGTGTGACCCCTGCTGCCGGCATCCAGTCCCTGCAGTTGCTCTGCTCCAGCACGTGGGCCCCCTGAGCCCATCACCCCAGCAGACAGCATCTGTGTGCCTTCTGTAAGCCACTCATGGGCGTGCATAGCTAACCAAAGGTGCACATCTCCTGAAACAGAAACTGGGACTTTTCCCTCTCCAGAGCTGGCAGCACACACGATCACGCCACTCCCTTGTGTAGAGCCTGCGAGCACATAGCCCCGGCAGACAGTTCCTGGGCCCCTCTGTGAGCTGCCACTGGGTACGTGCATCTCCAACCAAGGGCATACAGCTCCTTCAGCAGGATCCATGACACCCCCCTCCCAGCTACCTTCCTCTGGACACCTTGGTGTGTTACTGAGGACTCACCTCCCCAGACAAGGTCACATTGTTTCAGCCACAGACTCCCCATATTCCTATATTCCCAGCTGCTTGCTCCTGAACTCCCTTATAACTCAGAGAGGGAAATCACTTTTGCCAGAGTCACAAATTCTTAACCACAGACAATGGGATAGCCGCCCCCCACCGTCACGGGGTCTGGGACCCTCATAGTATGTTGCAGAGTGATGCTACCCCAGCAAGTCACACAACACTGGCCAAAGTCAGAGTACCTGACCCTCAGGCCCCGAGACACCTTCCTCCCAGGCCATGGACTGGGAACTCACAGTGAGCACATACTAGTGAGACATCAGGCAACGTTTTCCACAAGAGCTGGAACCATGATCATATCTACAACACCTTGCACAATGAAGCCGGGTGAGTCACATTGCCAATCCGTGAATGAGCTTCATCCACAAATAAGAAACTAACATTCAAGACCCATCTACATCAAGAGAACTCAAATAGCTCAAGTAGAGGGCTCCACTAGATCACCAAGCCCAGGAGACATGAGAGACCACACCACTGGAACCCCAAACCACCAACTACATAGCACCACCTCCAAAAGGGCCTTTGTAGAAAAGCAGTTGGATCTACAACATAGAACAATTAAAACATTACAGCAAAAATTGGGGAGATAAAAAAACAATCCCCAAAGGAAAGAAAAAGAAGATCACCAGAAAGAGTCTTAAATGAAAAGGAGGCAAGTAATAGGTCAGAGAAAGAATTCAGACTAATGGTTATAAGGATGCTCAAATGTCTAGATGACAAATACACACAACTCAATGAGAATTATAAGGAGCTGAGTGAGAATGTCACTAACATGAAAAGGAACTAAGAGGAAATAACAAATGGCCTAGCTGCAATAAAGAACACAATGGAAGGCTTCAACAGTAGACTAGAAGAGGCTGAGGACTGCATCAGTGAATTAGAAGACAAGGTAGGAAAACACACACAAACACAGCAGCAACTGGAAAGAAAACTTAAAAAGCAGGAGGAGAGCCTAAGGGAGCTTTGGAACAACACGAAATGAAACAACATCTGCATAATAGGGATACCAGAAGGAGAGGAAGCAAAGCAAGGAATATTGTTTAAAAATAATGACAGGAAACTTCCCTGATATTGGGAAGAAAAAAAAACATATAAGTCCATGAAGCACATAGAGTCCCCAACAAGTTGAACCCAAAAAAGACCAATGCCAAGACACATCATAATTAAATTGGCAAACATCAACGACAAAGTAAGAATCTTAAAGGCTGCCAGAGAGAGACAGAAAGTTACCTACAAGGGATCTCCCATTAGAATAAAAACTGATTTCTCAACAGAAACACATCAGGTCAGATGGGAAGGGAATGGAATGAAATATACAGTGATGTAAAGCAAGGGACTGAATCCAAGAATACTATACCCAGCAAGGCTATCTATCATTCAAAATTGAAGGTGGAATCAGGAGCTTCTCAGACAAGAAAGGGCTAAGAGAGTTTATTACCAAGCCAGAAATGCAAGAAATGCTCAGCAGTGGTTCTCAACCTGTGGGTCACAAACAATGAAAATACATACTGCATATCAGATATTTATATTATTATTCATAACAATAGCAAAATTACAGTTATGAAGTAGCAATGAAAATAATTTTATGGTTGGGGGTCACCACAACATGAGGAGCTGTATTAAAGGGTTGCGGCATTAGGAAGCTTGAGAGCCACTGTAGGGACTGCAATAAAAAGAAGAAATAGAAAGGCAAGAAGGAACATAAGCATGAAGAATAAAAATGGTGACAAACAAGTGCTTGTCATTAATAACATTAAATGTAAATAATTAAATGCTCCAATCAAAAGACATAGGGTAGCTGAATGGATAAGAAAACATGACCCATATATTTGCTGTCTACAAGAGACCCACCTCAAAATAAAAGGATTTATATAGACTGATAGTGAAGGGATGGAAAAAATATTTTCAGGCCAATGAAAATGAGAAAAAAGCTGAGATAGCAATACTTATATCTGACAAAATAGACCTCAAAGTAAAGGCCACAGCAAGAGATAAGGAGGGCAATGTCCTAACACTAAAAGGAGCAATTCAGCACTAGGAAATAACTCTGGAAAATATATATGCACCCAATACAGGAGCACCCAAGTACATAAAACTTCTGGAAGATATCAAGGGAAAGATTGACAGCAATACAATTATAGTAGGGGACTTTAATACCCCATTGACACCACTGGATAAATCCTCTAAGTAAAAAAATTAGCAAAGAAACAGCAACCCTAAATGGCTAACTAGATCAGATGGACTTAATAGACATCTAAGATAGACCACATATTAGGACACAGGCAAGGTCTCTTCAAATTCAAGAAGATAGAAATCATACCAAGCATCTTCTGAGGTCACAATGGCATAAAATTACAATAAAAACCAAAAAAAATCAAACACTTGGAGGCTAAATAGCATGCTATTAAACAATGATTGGGTTACCAAAGAGCATCCTGGAAACAAATTACAATGAAAACACAACAATCCAAAATCTATAGGACACAGTGAAAGCAGTCCTGAGAGGGAAGTTCATAGCTCTGCAGGCCTACCTAAAAAAAAGAAAGAAAAGAAAAGAAAAGATAAATTGTCTAACCTTGTAATTTAAAGAGAGCAGCAAGAAAATCTCAGGGTAACCAGAAGGAAGGAAATAATGAAGATCACAGCAGAAATAAATGACAGAGACCAAAAAACAATACAAAAGATCAATGAAACCAAGAGCTGGTTCTTTGAAAGGATAAACAAGATTGATGAACCTCTAGCCAGGCTCACCAAGCAACAGAGAGGACCGAAATAAACAAAATCAGAAATGAAAGAAGTAAAGTAACAACTGACTCTACAGACATACAAAGGATTGTAAAACACTAGGAACAACTCTACTCCAACAAACTGGACAACCTTGATGAAAAGGATATATTCCTAGAAAAACACAAGCTTCTAAAACTCAATCAGGAAGAATAAAAAAAAACCTGAATAGGCTGATAATGACTGGTGAAATTGAAACAGTAATCAAAAAGCTTCCACGAAACAAAAACCCTGGACAGGATGGCTTCACAGGGGAGTGTTACCAAATATTCAAAGAAGAACTAAAACCTATCCCTCTCAGACTATTCCAAAAAATTCAAGAGGAAGGCACACTTCCAAACTCTTTCTATAAAACCAGCATTACCCTAATCCCAAAACCAGATAAAGACACTACAAAGAAAGAATTATAGGTCAATGTCTCTGATGAACACAGATGCTAAAATCCTCAACAAAATTTTAACAAACTGGATCCAGCATTACATTAGAAAGATCAGACACCATGATCAAGGGGGATTTATTTCAGGGATGCAAAGCTGGTACAATATCCACAAATCAATAAACATAATATGTCACATAAACAAATTAAAAGACAAAAATCACATAATCAGCCCTAACCAGTTTGGCTCAATGGATAGAGTGTCAGCCTGCAGAATGAAAGGTGCCAGGTTTGATTCCCATCCAAGGCATGTACCTTGGTTGCGGGCACATCCCCAGTAGGGGGTGTGCAAGAGGCAGCTGATCCATGTTTCTCTCTTGTCGGTGTTTCTAACTCTCTATTTCTCTCCCTTCCTCTCTGTAAAAAATCAATAAAATATTTTTTAAAATCACATAATCATATCAATTGATGCAGAAAAGGCATTTGACAAAAATCCTACACACTTTTCTGATAAAAACTCTCAGTAAAGTGGGAATAGAGGGATCATACCTCAACATAATAAAAGCCTTATAGCAAAAACTAAAACCATTTCCCCTAAGAACAGGAACAAGACAGGGATGCCCACTTTCACCACCCATGTTCAACGTAGTACTTGAAGTGCTAGCCATAGTGATCAGACAAGAAGTAGAAATAAAAGGCATCCAAATTGGGAGAGAAGTAAAACTGTCATTATCACAAATAACATGATATTGTACATCGAAAACCCTAAAGACTCCATAAAAAAACTACTAGACTAATAAATGAATGCAGCACTGTAGCAGTATACAACATTAACACCTAGAAATCTATGGCTTTTTTATATACCAATAATGAACTCACAGAAAGAGAAACTAAAAAAAAAAAAATCCCATTTACCATTGCAGCAAAAAAAATAAGATACCTAGGAATCAATTTAACCAAGGATGTAAAGGAACTGTACATAGAAAATTACACGACACTGAAAAAAGAGATAGAAGAACACATAAACAAATGGAAGAATATACCCTGTTCATGGATTGGTAGAATCAACAAAATTAAAATGTCCATACTACCCAAAGCAATCTATAGGTTCAATGCAATCCTCATTAATATACCAACAGCATATTTTACAGACTTAGAACAAACTCTTCAAATATTCATATGGAATAAGAAAGAAGGACCCCAAATAGCCGCAGCAATCCTGAGAAGGAAAAACAATGTTGGAGGGATCACAATACCAGATATCAAGCTATACTACAAAGCCACTGTTCTCAAAACTGCCTGGTACTGTCACAAGAACAGATACATAGACCAATGGAACAGAACAGAGAACCCAGAAGTTGACCGAAGCCATTATGCTCAATTAATATGTGACAGAGGAGACAAGACCATACAATTGAGTCAAGACAGTCTCTTCAATAAATGGTGTGGAGAAAATTGGACAGATATTTGAAAAAAAAATGAAACTAGACCACCAACTTACACCATACACAAAAGGAAACTGAAAATGGATAAAGGACTTAAATGTAAGGCGGGAAACCATAAAAAGTTTAGAAGAAGCCATAGGAAGAAAAATGGCAGACATATGTCATAGCAGTATGTTCACTGATATAGCTCCTAGGGCAATGGAAACTAAGGAGAAAATAAAATAATGAGACTACATCAAAATAAAAAGCTTCTGCACAGCGAAAGAAACCATTAACAAAAGAACAAGAAAGCTCACTGCGTGGGATAACATATTTGCCAATGTTATCTTTGATAAGGGGTTAATCTCTAAAATTTACAGGGAACTCATACAACTTAACAAAAGGAAGATAAACAATCCAGTCAAAAAAATGGGCAAAGGACCTAAATAGAGTACATACAGAAGGCCAAGAGACATGAAAACATGCTCAAAGTCACTAATCATTCGAGAGATGCAAATCAAAACAACAATGAGGTACCATTTCACACCTGTCAGAATAGCTGTCATCAACAAATCTACAAACAACAAGTGCTGGGGAGGATGTGGAGAAAAAGGAGCCCTCTTGCACTACTGGTGGGAATGCAGATTGTGCAGCTACTGTGGAAATCAGTATGGCATTTCCTCAAAAAATTAAAAAAGAAACTTCCCTTTGACCCAGTAATCCCACTTCTAGGAATGTATCCCAAGAAACCAGAAGCACGAATCAGAAAGGATATATGCACCCCTGTGTTTATAGCTGCACAATTTACAATAGCTAAGATTTGGAAACAGCCTAAGTACCCATCAGCAGATGAATGGATTAAAAAACAGTGGTCCATCTACACAATGTAATTCTATGCTGCTGTCAAAAAGAAGGAATTGTTAACCATTTGCAACATCATGGATGGAACTGGAGAGCATTATGCTAAGCGAAATACGCCAGTCAGAGAAAAATAAATGTCTCCTTTGTCACATATTAATTGAGCATAATGGCTTGGGTCGACTTCTGGGTTCTCTGTTCTGTTCCATTGGTCACATGATCTCACTTATTTGTGGAATTGTTATTTCCTTTCTGTGTTAGCATGTTACCTTGGTTGTTCATGGTACTTGATGGGTTGTTCCTCTGGTGGAACATTTAAAACAGTGAATATCTTTCTTATTTAGGTACTGTCTTAATTTTAATTCATCAAGTTGATAATTAGAGGTCTTTGTTTTGTTTTCAAGTAGATGGTGCTCTAGTATAAGCTTCTGTTTTCTCTTACCAATTCTACTTGCCCCTGGGGTGAGGGGGTCACCACTGTGGTCATGGGAGTTGCCGCCTGGGTGATAGGGTGGTGAGTGCTCGGCTGTATTTTGTTCCTCTGGGTCTGGAGGCCTCACTACTATGGTGTAAGGATGTGGTGGGTGAGGGGAGAGTTTGCTTTGTGAACCCAGTGCTGGGTTACCTGGTTCCCTTCCTGGCTGGTGCCACTGCACTATATAGAGCTGGGAGACCAGAGACATGTCCTTGCTTTTGCTACCAGGCTCCACTGTTGTAAGGGAGGAGGAAGCAGGTTCTCAGGTGCCAATGCTGTTTCTATCCCTCTTACTGTCCACTGGGCCATAGTGTGAGGGCCACACCCTGACTCCTCCACCATGACCCCATTAGCTGGGGCCACAGGCTAGGCATGATGGCTGTGGAACCACATCTGCAGACACCACCCCTGTTTTCTCCCTCATCTTGTGTCCCCTAAGTGTTCCAATACACCCTCCTTCAGATGTACCAATGTGTGTCTCTCTCAAGCTTGCTAGTGTGTTGAACAGAGTAACTTTTATTGCATTAAAGATGTCTGATTAGTTGTAGATTTAAGGGCAGATAGACATAGGTCTATGTATTCCACTATGATGCTCTGTGATGATATTTTAAATATATAAAAATGTGTCTCTACAAACAGTTGGCCAATAGGTAGATATATGAAAGGATGCTCAGTGTTACCAATCATTAGGGAACTGCAAATTAAACCCACAATAAGATATCACCTCACACCTGTCAGAATGGCTATCATCAATCTTATATAATAAAGAGCTAATATGGTAATTAGGCCGAACAGCATAACAGCCATCCAGATGACCTTCCAGATGAAGCCAGGGCTGTGAGGGCCGAGCCCCTTGTACAAATTTTGTGCATCGGGCCTCTAGTAAATTAATAAACAAGTGTGCGTGATGATGTGGAGTAAGGAAACCCTTGGGTGCTATTGGTGGGATTGCCTATTGGTGTAGCTGCTGTGGAACGCAGTATGGAGTTTCCTCAAAAAATGAAAAGTGGAGCTCTGGCCAGGTTGCTCAGTAGGTTGGAGCTTTGTCCCATACACCAAAAGGTTTCGGGTTCGATTCTCAGTCAGGGCACATACCTAGGTTGTGGGTTTGTGCCTCGGTCAGGGTGCGTGCAGGAGGCAACCAATCAATATTTCTCTCACACATCAATGTCTCTCTCTCTTTCTCTCTCTCTCTCTCTCTCTCTCTCTCTCTCTCACACACACACACGCTCTTACTCTCTCTCTTCCTTCCTCTATTTTTCTCTAAAATCAATAAATATATCCTTAGGTGAGGAAACAAAATTAAAAATCGAACTGCCTTATGAATCAGTGATTCCATTTCTGGGGATATAGCCAAAGAATCCTGAAACATTAATTGGAAAGAAGATATGTACCCCTATGTTCATTTCAGCATTATTTATAATATCCAAGATTTGGAAGTAGCCCAAGTGCCCATCAGTAAATGAGTGGAAAAAAAGCTGTGATACATTTACACAGTGGACTATTACTCTGCTGTTAAAAAGAAGGACATCTTACCCTTTGCAACAACCTGGATGGACCTGGAAAGTACTATGCTATGTGAAATAATCCAGTCAGAGAAAGAGAAGTATCACATGATCTCACTTATATGTGGAATCTAATGAACAAAATTAACAAAAATAAAAATAAAAACAGACATAGATACAAAGACAAGACTGACAGCTGTCAGAGGGCACAGGAGTTAAGGGCTGAATGAAAAAGATGAAGGGATTAAACAAAACAAAACAAAACATCCTCATGGACAAAGTATGGTGATTACTAGAGGGAAAGAGAGGTGGAGGGAAGTAGAAAAGGGTAAAGGGATGATAAATGGTGATGAAAAGAGATGACTTTGGTTGATGAACATACAATACTGATGCTGTATTATGGAATTGTACACCTGAAATCTATATAATTTTGTTAACTAATGTTATCCCAATAAATTCAATAAAAAGGGAAGTGAAAAAGACAAGGGCTAAGGTAGAAGCGTGGTATTGACTATTAGCCTGAAGTAATATTTGGATGGTGCTTTGTTTAGTAAAGATTATGTCACAGAAACAAGTTATAGTAGTGAAAGTCTTTAATTATTCAGCCATCATTAAAGAGACTTTTCTAAAAACTGAATATATGGTACACTCTTTCTTTGTTAAAAATATTCTCCTTAGGAAGATAAACAATCCAATCAAAAAATGGTCAAAGGATCTAAAGGGACACTTTTCGAAAGAGGACATACAAAAGGCCCAGAGACATATGAAAACATGCTCAAAGTCACTAATCATCTGAGAGATGCAAATCAATACAACAATGAGATACCATCTCACACCTGTCAGAATGGCTATCATCAACAAATCAACAAACGACAAGTGCTGGTGAGGATGTGGAGAAAAAGGAACCCTCTTGCACTGCTGGTGGGCATGCAGACTGGTGCAGCTACTGTGGGAGACAGTATGGAGTTTCCTCAAAAATTAAAAATGGAACTCCCATTTGACCCTGTGATCCCACTTCTAGGAATATATCCCAAGAAACCAGAAACACCAATCAGAAAGGATATATGCACCCCTGTGTTTATAGCTGCACAATTTACAATAGCTAAGATTTGGAAACAGCCTAAGTACCCATCAGCAGATGAATGGATTAAAAAACTGTGGTCGTAGCCGAACTGGTTTGGCTCAGTGGATAGAGCGTTGGCCTGCGGACTCAAGGGTCCCAGGTTCAATTCCGGTCAAGGGCATGTACCTTGGTTGCGGGCACATCCCCACTGGGGGGGCGTGCAGGAGGCAGATGGTCAATCTCTCTCATCAATGTTCCTAACTCTCTATCCCTCTTCCTTCTTCTCTGTAAAAAATCAATAAAATATATTTTAAAAAACAACAACAACAACAACAAAACTGTGGTCCATCTTCACAATGGAATTCTATGCTGCTGTCATAAAGAAGGAATTGTTACCATTTGCAACAATATTGGATGGAACTGGAGAGCATTATGCTAAGTGAAATACACCAGTCAGAGAAAGCTAAATATCACATGATCTCACTCAATATGGAATATAATGATCAACATAATTTGATGAAGAAAAACAGATCCATCTAGAGACAAATGGTAAGGGAGGGGGGTTAGAGAGCAACTAAAGGACTTGTATGCCTGCATATTAGCAAAACCAATGGACACAGACATTGGGGTGGTGGAGGTTTGCTCGGGATGGGAATGGCTGGGGGAGTGGGAGGGTTAATTGGGGGAAAAGGAGACACATGTACAACTTTAAACAATAAAAAATAAAATAAAATATTCTCTCTGCATTGGCTGGAGTGGCTCAGTTCCTTGAGCATCATCTCATGCACGAAAAGGTAACTGGTTCAATTCCCACTTAGGGCACACACCCAGGACACAGGTGCATACTGGAGGCAACTGATCCATGTTCCTCTCTCTCTCTCTCCCTCTCGCTTCCTCTCTCTCTAAAATCAATAAATACATATTTGAAAAAATATTCACCCTTACATGACAGAAGCAGCAATTGGGTGAACTATTACTAAATTAGTAATGAATTACTAATTAATTCTAACCAATCTGGATAAACCAATTGGATATGTGGACTTAAACAACAAACTTTATAATTTTTAAATGTAGCATTAGAGAATCTACTCTAATAAAAGACAAATAGGGTAATTAACCATACCTCCGACACGCTTCCAATTGGCTAATCAGGGCGATATGCAAATTGACTGCCAACCAAGATGGTGGCCGGCAGCCAGGCAGCTGAACCGAACAGGAGGCTTGCTTGCTCTAGTGATGGAGGAAGCCAAGGTTCCTGCCTGCTGCTGCTGGGCTCTGAGCTGCACTCTAAGAAACAATGTTGCAATTATAGAAGCTAAACAAACCCCAGATACCTGCTTTCAGCCAGCAGAGGTCTCAGGGCTGGAGCTGGACCTCAGAGCTAAAGCCAGCTCTCAGCTCCAGTGACAGCCATAGAAGGTAAATAAATCCCAGAATGAAAAAAAGTTAAAAAGAAAAAAAGGAGAGGTTGAGAGCTTCAGTCGCCCACCAGCCTGAAAACGGCCCTCAGCCCCTCACCCAGACTGGCCAGGGACCCCCACCCTGAAGGGGGTGTGACCAGCTGCAAACAGCCATCATCCAATCATCCAGGCTGGCCAGGCACCCAAGCGGGACCCCCACCCTGATCCAGATCACTCTTCAGGGCAAACCAGCTGGCCACCACCCATGCACCAGGCCTCTATCCTATATAGTAAAAGGGTAATATGCAAACTGACCCTAACAGCAGAAAGACTGGGAATGACTGGTCACTATGACACACACTGACCACCAGGGGGCAGATGCTCAATGCAGGAGCTGCCCCCTGGTGGTCAGGGCACTCTCACATGGGGAGCTCTGCTCAGCCACAAGCCTGGCTGATGGCTGCCAGTACAGCAGTGGTGGGAGCCTCTCCTGCCTCCTCAGCAGAGCTAAGGATGTCTGACTGCAGTTTATGCCTGCTCCCCGCTGGGAAGTAGACATCCCCCGAGGGCTGCCGGGCTGCCAGAGGAATGTCTGATTGCCATCTTAGGCCCAATCCCCTGGGGAGCAGGCCTAAGCCAGCAAGTGGTCATCCCCTGAGAGGTCCCAGACTGTGAGAGGGCACAGGCCGGGCTGAGAGCCCCCCGCCCCCCACCGAGTGCACAGATTTTTGTGCACCGGGCCTCTAGTTCTATATAAATTCTAACAGCTTTGTTAGGAAAATAAATGTTAGAGAAAAAAATCAGATCAAATAGAATACCATATATGGAGACTGAAATAAGTGATATGATAGGAGAATCTAAAGTGCAAAGATTTTTTTTTCACAATTAAAGACAATCTCAGTAAAATAAAGAGTTCTATTTCCTAAAATGGCCAATAGCACACTTCCTCCACTTGAGAAATGAGCAAGTCCTTAAGGATGAACTTCCTTTTTTTCTTTGATTAAGGTATTACATATGTAATTCCATATTATCCCCCGACCCCACTCATACCCTCACCCTCCTGTTGTCTGTGTGCATTGGTTAGGCTTATATGCATGCATACAAGACCTTTGGTTGATATCTGCCCCTTACCCCTCCCCTCCCCTACCTTCCCTCTGAGGTTTGACAGTCTGAAAAATGCTTCTCTGTCTTTGGAACTACAGAATATAACATATGTCCTAGGGCAACATATTTGTATGATATTGTGCAATAAATACAATACATGAGTCTGAAAACCCACTTGGAGTGATTCATTTTAGCATCACTCCCTTTGACCTAGTTGGAAAATGTGTGCTTCCCATCCCTGAATTTTAGGCTCTTTGACTCCAAAGGTCCTAATTCACAGGGGAAATCAGCCTCCTTATTGTAAGACTTCAGCATTCAAGGAAAGAATTTCCATATTGGCAGGGGTACGATACCTTATCACCAGGGGATGGGTGAACCAATGATATACTTATTACCAATTGTGATTGTTAATGGACAAGGCAGCAGCCATGACTTGAGAGGGTAGTTGATTAGGGATTCGGACAACTCAGGGATGAGGATTTGGGACATAATACTAGGTAAGTCACCCAGAATAGCAGAGATATTGGCTAAGGATACAGGGAACTTAGAATGGGTATTCTGGGAAGAAGAGAATAAGTAGAAGTTATAATTGAAGACAGCTTTAGTGGCAAGGGCCGTATTCATCCTGCTAACCTACCTCTTTAAAAATTTTCCCAGGAAACACAACAAACAGAATTCTGGAAGAGCTGTTCCCAGAGGTGAACTTAGCATATAAAAGCAATTGACAGCAGGGGTAGAACATGTTATAATGAACCACATTTCCTCAGTCCTCAGAAGTTTTGGCTGCTCATTACTCACATCTGGTTCCCTCTATGGATGACCCAGGGTATAAAGGCCTGATGCTCTTACCTAAACTAAACACATCTCTGTGGCACCATTCCCATTCCAGAACTCCCTGTGGCATTGATGAGCAACTGCATCGCAGTTCATCTGTCCCCACTTCACACACCCTTACAGGTCTGGTCTCTGAGAATATTCTTCAATAAGCCTCCTACGTGCAAATCTCCTTCTCAGAGGCTGTTCCCAGATTTCCCAATTTAACACTTGGGTAGAGAAGGATTTCTTAAACAAGCCACAGAAAGTACTAATGATAAATTAAAGAGTGCTAAAGGTGAGCACATTAAAATTGGGAATCTCTGTTCATCAGAAGACACCATTCATTAAAAGAGTAAAAAGGTAAGTGGGAAGAAATATTTTCACATAGATATAACTGATGAAGAACTCATATGCAGATATTTTAAAAATCCACTATAGCAATAAGAGAAGAGGAATCCAATAAAGAAACATTTGTGGAAGACACAGCCACTTTGCAAAAGATCTCCAAATGGCTAATAAAAAAATGAACAATTAATCTCATGTAGAGTTGAAAAGAAGTGCAAATGAAAACCACACTTAAATACATTTAAAAAATCAGCAAGTGTTGGTGAGAATGTTCTCTCATACTGTGGGCTCCCTTTTCATTTTGTTGATGGTTACTTTTGCTGTGCAGAAGCTTATTTTGATATAGTGCTATTTGTTTATTTTCTCCGTAGTTTCCTTTGCTCTAGGAGATGTATTTGTAAACGTATTGCTACAGAGATGCATTTTAGACTGAACTAAAAGTGCTCAAATATGAACTTAAAAAAAATCATAGGCCATAAACTCATTAATTTCATGTGCTTGAGATCAATAAAATAAGAAGCACCCCGCTGAATTTTAGTCAAGAAAGCAGAAAGGTCCCATTCTCTAATCCAAGATCATTTTAAATCACAAATTGATTTAGTTTAATGTTTGGCTCAATACTCATTCAGCCAAACAATAGTCCTTGGATGTTGCTTTCATTATTACAAAAAGTGAAGCAATTAGATCCATTTAAAATGAATTACAGATTATACTTTAGAAAAGTTTCTTATTTAAAAAAAAAAAACAATACAGAAAGAGAGATAAATTTACCGTTGTATGGGGTGGGCAGGTACCATACCCAATGATAGGAATGCTGTTTCCATCACTTAGAGGTATGCGGTGATCTACTGCAGTGAGTTCCATCTTGGAGAGCCTAGGACTTCAGATTTCTAGGAGTAATTTGGAACACTTTTGGACAGGTGTCCTAGGGCCTATTTAATGAAAGAAAGGAGGGCAAGAGGGAGGAACAGTGGGAGGGAAGAGAGATTGACAGATCTATTTCTCAACCTGTTTTCTTCTAGGTTGTTATGGAAATACCGAGATTGTCCTTTGAACTTTATTCAAGACATAAGAATAACTCAATTGAGAGTTTATGCTTATACCTCTGCAAAGAAAAGATTGAACAACAACAAAAAAAGGAAAGGAATTGAGTGGGGTTCTGTTAGGATGCATTTGTTGCCAACTAACAGGTCTATCTCAAATTCTCTTAGAATATAAAGGAAATTTATTGGTTCATATTCCTGAAAATGTCAACATTAGGACTAGCTTAAGGTGAGTATTGAGTAGTTCCTTTCCCAGAACTTCCCTGGAGATTCTGAGGCAATAGGATTAGGCAGGGGTCTGAATTGCTACCACCTAGACTCTAGGTGCTAGAGGTAAACTTGGAAACTTTGGGCCAGAGGAATAAAGGAAACGGCAGGACACAATATCACACCCTCTGTCTCCTGGCTTTCTCAGCTGACTCTACCCTTATCATTGAAAGACAGTAATCAGCCCTTGAAGTGACTCAGCTCCAGCTTCAGGTCCACTAACACAGAGCTTACCTCCTCCATAGCTCAACCATAACTCAGGAATGGAGTCTTTTTTGCCTCAATAGTCTTTTTTGGTTGAACCATCCATCGCTAAATCAATCAGAGTGGTCAAAGGAAATAAAAGACTGATTTGATTGCCTTAAGAGAATACTAGTAGAAGCCATTTCTACATGTGGAGTTGGTGTTAATCCAGTGGTTCTCAACTTTCCTAATGTCGCGACCCTTTAATACAGTTCCTCATGTTGTGGTGACCCACAATGTCATTGTTACAAATTGAACATAATTAAAGCATAATGATTAATCACAAAAACAATATGTAATTATATATGTGTTTTCTGATGGTCCTAGGCGACCCCTTTGAAAGGGTCTTTCGACCCCCAAAGGGGTCGCGACCCACAGGTTGAGAACCGCTGGGTTAATCCCTCCTGGGAAGATTCTGGATGTTGTTAATGAAAGGGAAAGAAGTAGTAATTAGGGAAACAATGGTTATTTATTTTAATCTTCCTCTAAAGGACTGTGCAACAGTCCATGATGATGGAAGTGTCCTGAAGTTTGTCTGAAATTGACTTACCCTCTTTCTAGGAAATTCATTCTTGCTAATATACACACAGGCAGTGGACACAATAATTTCCACCAACGTGGGGCAGTGTGCAATGTGGGCAGTAATGGTCCTCAATATCAATTGTCAAATCAGTCCATCACTCATTGCCACCTTTATGTGCTAAGATGTTAGCTAGAATATCTCTTTATTATTGACTTTCTAGCTCTATGAATTTTAGCACATGTACAGATTTATATAACAACCATCACATGTAGGATACTGAAACATTCTATAACCCAGAGAATGCCTTCTTGTTATTTCTTTATAATCACCCCCTCCACCACCTGAACCCCCTGGAGAAGTCACTTCCTGTTGTTCATTCCTATTGTTTTATCTTTTGAGAATATCATATGAATGGAATCATACAGTATATATAGTCTTTTGAAATTGCCTTCTTTCAGTGAGTATAATCTGTTTGAGATCCAACCAGGTTGTGGCTTGTATCAATAGCTTCTTTAGTTTTTATTGTTGCATAGTCTCCTATATAATAAAAGCACAGTATGCAAATTGTCCCCTCAACTGGGATTTCATCTGGGAGTTCGACCAGGGGGCTGGGCCAGCCGGGGGAAGGGAGGGAGGCCCCAGCTGGCAGCAGTGGTGGCAGCAGGCAACTTGGGGAAGGGAGGGAGACTCTGGTTGGCAGCAGTGGCAGCAGCTATAGGCGGCTGGGGAAAGAGAGGGAGTACCGGCCAGCAGCCGGCAGCCACTAGGGACCCTACCAGTGCACGAATTTCTGCACTGGGCCTCTTGTTCCATTATATATTTGTACCACAGTTTGTCTATTTGAAGGACCTTTAGTTGGTTTTCAATTTTTGGTGATTGTGGATAGAACTGCTATAAACATTTGCATACAGGTGTTTGTATGAACATTAGTTTTCATTTCTCCAGCAGTGAGATGGTTGAATCATGTGGTGTGTTTGACTATGTAGGAAGCTGCCAAACTGCTTTTCTCAATGGTTGGAACATTTTGCATCCCCACCAACAATGCATATGAGTTACAGTTGTTCTTCATCCTTGACACAATTTGCTGTTGTTTGTATTTTTTCACTCTTGTCCTTCGATAGATTTGTCATGGTATCCCATGCTTATTTTAATTTTCAATTCCCATGTGGATAATGATGTTGAACATTTTTCCATGTACTTACTTGACAACTTCATTTCTTCTTGCTAAGTGCCTTTTCTAGTCTTTTGCCTATTTTTTAATTTTTTGTTTGTCTTAGTGTTGCGTTTGGAGATTTCTTGGTACATTTTTCATACATGGTATTTACTGTACATGTGGTTTGCAATTTTTCCCCCAGTCTGTAGTTTGCTTTTTTCAATCTCTTAATTATGTCTTTTATGGAGCAGAAATTTTTAAATTTTGTAACGTTCATTTTTTTGTATTGTGTTTTGAATCTGACCTCCAGATTCTCAGGTCATTCAGACTGTGTATGTGGTTAAGTTGAAAGCACACTTGTACCTTACCTGTACAATGATGAGATTAGTAGTATTTAGTCACATCAACATGCAGTTTCACAAAGACTATGACTAGAGAGGACATTCCTAAATGCACAGGGTAATCTGACATTGACTCATAATGGGAGTGCTGACGTCATTAAAGCTAATGGGAATACCTTGAGATGTGGAAATTTAAGTCTTTGAGAACTTCAATAGTTTTTAGTTTTAGAATTTGTTTTCTACATTTTTCAGAAGAGCAAGGATGACGATAGTAGTATTGGGGTAAAAGGCAATAGTTTTCAAAGTTTTTAAAAGACAGTCATTCAAGAAACCAAGATGGTGGCATAGGTAAACACCGGAGATAGCTGCCTCGCACAACCACTTCAAAACTACAACTAAAAGATGGAACAGACATCATCCAGAACCACAGGAAGGCTGGCTGAGTGGAAATTCTACAACTAGAAGGAAAGAGAGAAGCATACCGAGACTCAGAGGAGGTGTGGTGCAGAAGTAAAATACAGAGGTACAGAGGTGCATGCGGAGAGGGTTGGCAGCTGAGGGCACGGTTGTCTTTTTCAATCGGAGGGAGTCTCAAGCTCTGAGCTCCAGTTCCGGGCGAGTCTCTGGGGACCCAGACTCATACGGGAGAAACTGAGCTGTCTGGCATAGATCAGAATTCGAGGGCAGCTTTCTCTTGGGGGTGCTTGCAGCGATTTCCAGAACACTGAGAAGCAGGGCATCTGAGGGCAGGACTGAGAGCAGCCCTAACTGCTCGCACCACCCTGTTGATCCCCTGGGACCCCGCCCCGCCCATAAACTTAATGAGACCCTCAAGAAATCTAATGAGACCCTCGAGGTTGTGATAAAGGACCAACTAGAAATTAAGCATACACTGACTGAAATAAAGAATATTATAAGAACCCCAACAGCAGACTAGAGTATCGCAAGAATCAAGTCAAAGATTTGGAATATGAAGAAACAAAAAACACCCAACCGGAAAAGCAAAATGAAAAAAGAATCCAAAAATACGAAGATACTGTAAGGAGCCTCTGGGACAGCTTCAAGTGTACCAACATCTGAATTATAGGGATGCCAGAAGAAGAGAGAGAGCAAGATACTGAAAACCTATTTGAAGAAATAATGACAGAAAACTTCCCCTACCTGGTGAAAGAAATAGACTTACAAGTCCAGGAAGTGCAGAGGACCCCAAACAAAAGGAATCCAAAGAGGACCACACCAAGACACATCATAATTAAAATGCCAAGAGCAAAAGACAAAGAGAGAATCTTAAAAGCAGCAAGAGAAAGAAAGTCAGTTACCTACAAGGGAGTACTCATACAACTGTCAGCTGATTCTCAATAGAAACTTTGCAGGCCAGAAGGGAGTGGCGAGAAATATTCAAAGTGATGAATACCAAGAACCTACAACCAAGATTACTTTATCCAGCAAAGCTATCATTCAGAATTGAAGGTCAGATAAAGAGCTTCACAGATAAGAAAAAGCTAAAGGAGTTCATCACCACCAAACCAGTATCATATGAAATGCTGAAAGGTATCCTTTAAGAAGAGGAAGAAGAAGAAAATGGTAAAAATACAAACTATGAACAACACATACACATTTATCAACAAGTAAATCTAAAAATCAAGTGAATAAATAATCTGATGAATAGAATGAACTGGTGATTATAATAGAATCAGAGACATAGAAAGGGAGTGGATTGACTATTCTTGGGGGGGAAAGGGGTGTGGGGGATGCAGGAAGAGACTGAACAAAAATTGTGCACCTATGGATGAGGACGGTGGGGGGGATGAGGGTGAAGGGTGAGGGGGGACACAGGTGGAGGGGAGCTATGGGGGAAAAAAGAGGAACTGTAATAATCTGAATAATAAAGATTTAATTAAAACATAAAAAGATGGTCATTCAAGAAAAAGTATTATTTACCCTACAAATAGGCAAAGAATGATCAAAGTTTACCAGAAATCACTGATTGAATCAACATTTGCTGTTTTATTTCATGCTATTTGCAGGCTAGCCCAGATTTAAGGTGAATTTACTTTTGGAAAAGATTCATATGCCAAGAGTGAATTTGAATCTGTGGTAGCATAACTTGCTTGACAAGCTTTAGTTTTTGTGTTTAAGTGTGAACTATTAATGAAGAAAATTAAATTAAGCTTATTAAAAGGTGCGTTACTAAGTTTGAGACAGTGTTTGATTATTGAAAGCCTAAACTCTCAACCCTCCCCAAACCAGGTGCAAGTTATGAATCCAATGACTAATACTAAACATTGCTGGTACATCTGCCCCCAAACAACTCACTGCCCTATGGTTACAGAACTTAATATGTTCTGTAGTAATGTCAAAGTTCAGTTATGCTGTGTGCTGTTTTGGAAATAAGTATTTTGTCATTTCAAACATGCTGAGATTAACCCATGCTCTACAAAGGAAATATTCAAAGATGTGGACAGACATAGACAATTTTTTCACAGAGGTTAAATAATCAAGGTAGGGAAGGAGAGTTGGTAGGTTCAAAATGTCACAATTATGGATAGTGATATGTGAAGGAGAAGCAATGATGGCAATAACCTGTCTCATGGCATTTAATTTATCTCATAAAATGTATTATAATTGTTTCCAATCCTGGGAGGAAAAAATTCTTTTAATACACAATTATTTCACCAGTCCTTTATTTAAACATGGGTATGCTTCTTTTTCCTTTTTAATTTATCTTTATTGTTCAAAGTATTACTGGTGTCCCTGTTTTTCCCTCCATTAACCCCTTCATCTTTCACCTGCCCCTCCCCAGGCCTTCACAACACTATTGTCTGTGTCCTTGGGTTATGCATATATGCATATAAATTCTTTGGCTAATCTCTCCCCATCCATCCTGCCACCCCAGCCTTCGCTCTGAGAGTTGTCTGTTAAACATGGGTATGTTTCTTTTAACCTGAAAAGTACATCATTGTTTATATGTATTCATATTAATATATTTTGCCTTGGAAGATACACTTCAATTTTCATTTATCAGGCTTCTCCCACCCCTTTCCTCCTAAGCTTGGTGAACAAAAATAGTTTGTATAATCATTTCAAATTAATACAAATCTGGAGAATCCAAGCAAACCTGTTTATTTTTATTTACTTTAAAAATAAATCTTAGTAGTACCTAGTGGTCTTTCCAGTAATTCAATGATAGTTCAGTCATTAAGAGACATCTTAAGTAAATAGGTTTCCCAAGTTGGGGCATTTGAAAGCCTCATGAGACTCTATATCAGGTAATGCTTTGATTTAGAGGTAAAGGGTAGAGTGCAGCAAGGCATGCAGGCAAACATGACAGGTTGGAGGGATGACCTCCCAGGCTCAGGCAACTCAGGACCCATATTTACGCACACAACATGCCATGTCTCCTGATTGAACCACCAAGATTGGTGTGCGGTATCTTAGCTCGGGCTAGAACACAAACCTGAAGTTCCCAGCATAGACTTTGATGACTCTGGCCACATAGTCAAGTCCAGCTAACTTAACTGCTTTGGCCAATTGTACTCCATCAGTTAAAAAACTGAGCCGAACAACATAAACTGATGATCAAAAATAAATCCAGAGACATAGAAGCATCAAACACACCATCAAACTTCAGAGGGAAGGCAAGGGAGGGTCAGGGGGAGAGATCAACCAAAGGACTTGCATGCATACATATAAGCATAACCAATGGACACAGATAGTAGGAGGGTGAGGGCATGTGCTGGGGGGTGGGAGTAGCCAGGGAGAGATGAATAGAGGAAAAAGGAGACCTATGTAATACTTCAAACAATAAAGAATTTAAATAAAAAAGGAAGGGAGGAAAGGAGGGAAGGAGGGAGGGAGGGAGGGAGGGAGGGAGGGAGGGAGGGAGGAAAAAAAGGAGGAAGGAAGGAAGAGAAAATAAGTATAAACCACAAAAAACAAAAACAAAAAAACCTGATCTGGGATCAAAGGGATTGGCAGGGGGGGTTTACCTTTTAACCAATTGATCATAAAACTGTTCTCTTCTTGCTCAAGAGTCAATAATGTCATCCTGGAGGCCCAGAGATAAAGATAGAGTTATTCTATCCCATCTGTAAATCAACTGTATTGTCCATATTGTTTCATTTTTCTGAATTTGGGGCCTAAATTTGGGAAAGACAAAGTCAAGTCTTTTAGGGAGAAAAGTTATAAATGTAAGATGAAAGAATCAGAGACAAGAGCTAGTTACAGGAATTTTTTTTCAGGCAGTATTTTAAAAGCACATCACAAACACAAACAATAATTGTTAAAATGAGTTAAATGACCCTGGCCGTTGTTTCTAAGTGGTTAAAGCATTGGCCCATGGACCATAGGGTCGTGAGTTTGAATGTTGGTCAAGAGCACTTAACCTTGGTTGCAGGTTCCATACCTGGCCCTGGTGGTCAGGGTGCCTGAGGGGGCACAACCAATGGATGTGTCTCTCTCACACTGATGTTCCTCTCTCTGTCTCTCTGTTTCTCTCCCGTCCACTCTCTCTAAAAATCATGGAAGAAAATATCCTCAGGTGAGGATTAACAACAAAAAGATTTAAATGTATGCCAGAAATAATGAGGGCTAATGGAATATTGGGACAATAAAATAAAATGTCTATGGTACAGAATAACTGACTTATTTTACAGAAAAAAATCTAAATTGTAATTTTCTTATTTGGTTCACTAGAGATGTAATAATTTGTGATAAAGAATTTGTCAATACTCCTTTACATGTAAGCATTTAGCAGAGATATATAAATATACAACTAGTTCATAAACATAAGGATTTTCATTTTAGTCTTAATATATAATAAATTTATAAGTATCTATACTAATAAAAGTGTAATGTGCTAATTAGACCAGACATCTTCTGGACATCCTTCCGGACGTCCTTCCAGACAAAACCACGGTGGTGGGGACCGAGGCAGAGGCAGTTAGGGGTGACCAGGCTGGCAGGGGAGAGTAGTTAGGGGTGGCCAGGCAGCAGGGGAGGGCAGTTAGGGGCGACCAGGCAGGCAGGTTGGTGAGCAGTTAGGAGCCAGCTGTCCCGTATTGCGAGGGGGGCATGGGGTCCCGGAATGGAGAGGGTACAGGCCAGGCTGAGGGACCCCCTCCTCCCCTCAATGCACGAATTTTGTGCACTGGGCCTCTAGTTTTAAATAAAACTATGTTTATTATATTGAATTTATAATCATAACTTGCAACAATTTCTTTGATAAATAAACAAGTCATATTTATTATCTTATCCCTATATTTGTATTTTTCTGTACCTATTAACATAGGATAGTCAACAATTTACATTAATTTCTGTATTTAATCAAAGTAGCCAATGATTTCAAAGAAATTAAAAATTTTCTTATGTCAGAGGAAACTAAAGGCTATAAACCCAAGAACTGTCACACTACTATTTTTTAGTGAGCATATCTTATATCATTTATATAAAAAATAAACATTATATAAATAAACATTATATAATATGATTCTAAGACATTTATACATACTCTTAATATTATAGAAAGAATGAAGTAACAATGTTTCAATTGCAAGCATTTTTCAACTGGGAAAACGTAAAATATTTATTTTCCTGGAAACCATGTGCTGTACATAACTTTTTAAAACTTTTTTTTTTTTTTTTTTACTTTTGGAAACATCTGCTGTTTGTAAGTATATTCCGTATAGTCCTTTCTTTCTCTGTCAATTCTTATTATTTTCAGTTTTGCACTAGAGAAAAAATACAATGTGCTCTGTCACCCACTTAGCACCAGTTAGAGGTGTTCTATTCTTCTTTACTGATGCTGAAGGTTTCCATCTACGCTCTGCCAAATATGTGTCCCCATAGTTCTGTAACATTTAAAAACATGTGTGTTTGATGGTTATGTCAGGCCCATCTTATATCATGATTTAGTGAAGAGAATTATACCTCAGGGGCTGAGGAGTCCCAGGGGAAGATGTGGTACATTTTGATCACCAAAAAGTAAAACTAATGAATTATTTATTGCAGGTGCAATGTGGATAAGTTTGAGAATTAAAAACTCCAGATGGGATAGCAGTCCCAGGCAAGTTCCCACACATCTGTGAGTTTCACATCCAGAAATGCAACCAAATTCTCACAGTAAAAGTCAAAGGCAATTCCTCTCGTGCTTCTGGCTGGGAGAAGGGAGGAGTACCCTGTTCTTAATAAGGCATCATCTCAAAAGAAACTTACTTCATTAGAGCCTAACATTTCACCAGGGTTAACAGACCTGGGGGAAGGAAAGTACCCAGCTCTAGTCCCCTCTAGCCTTCATATCCCACCTAAGGGGGAGAATAGATGGAGAGCATTTGTGAATGTCATAGCTCAGGGCACAGCCTCACTAAAAGTCTGAGACCAAATTACAGGACTATAGATAGTTTCCCTTCCCCCACATCAATGGGGCTCCTGTGTGATAACAGGATTACAGCAGAAAGAACTGGAAGTCTCAGACTTTACTTAAAAAGAAATATTTAGGGAACCAAAAGACAACAGGTGAAGCACAATCAAGGACACAAAGAAATGTTAGCATCATGTGTTTCGCAAGGAACACAGTTTATCTTTACTTGGTGAGAGATAACTCTTCTTTCCTGGAGAATGCAGGTAATTAATGTAAGAATTTCAATATCACCACCTTACAACTCCCATTAAGTAATTTAGGTAAACATCACAGTGGTTGGAAAAGCTTCTACATCCAAGTACAGTAGGCAACAAGATATTTTGCACCATGTCAAACTATCCATCAAGGAGAGAAACATGCCCTTACATCAGTGTTATCAGGCAATTACCACCTTAGTGGAGCAATCGATCTTAGTATGTCCTAATAACACCACCACCTGCCATTTGTTGCCTACTGATAAGATGACATGAATAAGTCATCCCTCATTAAAAAATATGTTTTTATTGATTTCAGAGAGAAGAAAGGAAAGGGAGAGAGGGATAGAAACATCAATAATGAGAATCATTGTTTGGCTGCCTCTTGCACGCCCCTTACTGGGGATCGAGCCTGCAACCCGGGCATGTACACTGACCAGGAATAGAACCATGACCTCCTAGTTCATGGACAGCACTCAACCACTGAGCAGTACCGGTCGGTCAGTCATCACTTTTTCGGGCACTCTTGTCCAATACGTTTAACTTGAATCTAACCAAATCTTTCAACCCACCTTCCAGTTTACAGGTTGTTAAATTACTATGACTATATATTATGGGTGATTCTGATACTGTTGTAATGAACAAGTTATTTCTAACAGAAAAGGGCCCTGGTCAGTGTTTCTCAGTGGATAGAGTGTCACTAAAGGTTAGAGTGAACCTAAAGGGTTGTGTTTCAATTCTGGTCAAGGGCACATACTTGAGTTGCAGGTTCTCTGCCCTGGTTGGGGCGCGTGCAGGAGGCAACCAATTGATGTGGCTCTTTCACATCAGTGTTTCTCTCTCTCCTCTCTCCCCTTTCCCCTTCCCTTCCTCTCTCTCTAAAGTCAATAGGAAAAATATCCTCCAATGAGGATCAACAATAACAACAAAATAACAGGAAAAGAACTAAGGGAGGGTCAGATATTATAGGCATGTCATTTGGGCAGCTTTGCCAGGAAGCTACAACTTTACACTCCCTAGGGATCCAACCCAAGGGAGATAGATACATGCCCAGTAAAGCTGGGGGTGACATGGGGAGGGTGCTTACTGTCAGACACACTTGAGAACAAAGGTCATTGTCCAGAATAGGCTTGGCCACTACAACGGTGTGAAATTTGGGATATTTAATCCCCTGAACAAAGAAGTTCACTCTCTTGTGCTTTTACTGCTCTTGGGAACTGTGTGACTCTGGGTTTGTGGGGCTCCCCTGTGTTTGCCCCCATGGCACATGGCCATGTGGACCCCACACACAGTGGATTAATGGACTGCAACTAGCCTGATACTGAACTGGACCAGGCTCCAACATGGAAAGGAAACACTGAACACTGGTTTTGTTTCTGGCTCTACTGAAACCCCAGCTACACTTCTTTTATGACTGGACTAAGAAATGGGACTTTTGGAAACCCAGTTCCATGCAAATAAAAATCACTCATTCTCTCATGTGAGTCTCAGAAAATTCTTTTTCTTAAGATATTGTAAGGACTGTACCCCCAGCACCCAGTGGGGAAAAAGACCCTCTACTTCATCAGATAACAATTCTATAGGCTGGCCTTGTCTCTTCATAAAGTGAATGCTATGAAATAAAAAAAAAAAAAGATAGGAGAAATGAGACTAAAAACGCATGACTAATAAATACAATATGTGAATGTTGATTGCATCCCGACTTAAAAAAGAAACTATGAAAGATAGTTTGGAACACTGCAAACATTTGAATATTAATTAGATGTTTGGAAATTATTGATAACTTTTTTAGATGGCATTGTAGTTCCACTGGTTTGTGGCAGTGAAAAAAGAAACCTCTGTGTAAAAAATAACTTTTAAATTCAGGTTAGCAAGTAACAAAATTTATATAATTCTAATGTATAAAGTAATTATTATTTTTTAAAATATATTTTATTGCTTTTTTACAGAGAGGAAGGGAGAGGGATAGAGAGTCAGAAACATCCATGAGAGAGAAACATCGATCAGCTGCCTCCCGCACCCCCCCCCCCCCCGCCCCCAAGGCTCCCTCAACCAAGGTACATGACCTTGACCGGATTAGAACCTGGGACCTTTCAGTCTGCAGGCGGATGCTCTATCCACTGAGCTGAATGGTTAGGGCCACCATCATTCTTTTAATATTGTTTCTGTAAAGGATGACTTGTAAATTCCCATGTAGTTACTGATAAATAGCCCTTATGCTGAAAGGATTCTAGGAGCTAACCTCAAAGGATGTGGGCTCCACCCTGCAGGCATAGTGGCTCTAGGAGATTTGCTAAACCGTCCAGGAAAAAACAGATTATGAGGAAAAACATACCATCACGTGAGCAGCTTTGAGATGGTTATCAGAGCAGACTGTGCTGACTCCAAGGTAGCACCTTCAATGAGAGCCCACAAGCCCTTCAGGTTTCCTTCCTTCTGCCTTCCCCTCCCCTGGTCCTAAAAGCCCTGTGTGTACTGAGATGTTAGGATGGTCTTTGTGGTGAGAGTTCCCCATCTTCTCAAGCTTCCAGCTCCTGAAGTAAGCTGGTTTCCTTCCATCAGAACCTATTTCTTTCAAGAGGCAGGCAGCGAACCTGGGCACAGTATTAGTTTCAAATTGTACCTTCCATCCTCCTTTAGGTAATCTCTGGCCTCCACCACCCTCTCTGTGATGCAGTGCTGACTGCATCCTAAGGGGAGGGCCCTACACTGGTCTGAGGCAAATGGTGGCTTGGGATATTGATTTTGAGCTGTTTACTAGGAAACAAGACTCAGAAAGAACCTTGGACGCTTCCTTCTTTTCTGTTGAAGAGATTCAGAGAAACTGACCTCATAGCTTTAATTATGGTAAACTAGAGGCTTCCAGGAGGTGCCTGCTGGCTAAGTACCCACTGTTTCTGAGTCACTCAGCGAGGATTTCCCTGCCATGTGTGTCCCGCTCTTCTCACTTGTGGAATCCAATACTCATTTCCCCTTTTTTCCTCCTTTGTCCAAAATGTCATACCTACTGGTGCCTCGCTGTCTTGGGGATATTGCGGATTTATCATGTCTATGTGATTTCCCATGCACATGTATTAAACTTTGATTTTCTCCTACTAATTTATTTCTGTTAATTTGGTTATTAGCCCAGCTAGAAGAACTTAGAAGGTGGGAGAAAACTATTATTATTTTTTACGCTGCACAATTGGAAGTCTTGAGGAATTTTCAAGATCTATTATTAAGTGAGAAAAACAAAATTTAGGAAAGTAAACACACACACACACACACACACACACACGGTGACCAATTTTCCTTAGATGCATGCGTATCTGTATAAAGTTAAATGAGCATAAAGAAAAGTGTGGAAAGATACATCCCAAGCTATTAATTATTATTGTTAACTTATGTTGGAGGCAAAAACGGCACCGTTGTTACCTGTGATTGGACCTCGGTTCAGCAATCTCAGATCTTGAGTTCTGGCTACGAGAAGGATTCAGAGCCCAGACTCAAATCATAGAGAAAGTTTATTTAGAAAATCACAGAGGTAGGGAAAATGAGACAGCTAGGAGTAAGTGCAGGAAACAAGTTACAGAGACAAAAGATGGGCCCTTGAAGCTTAGGAGAAAGAAAGCGAAGTACACTTTAAGATTTGAGCAGGAGTGCTCTAGAGAGGGAGAACGCACTGGGTGCTTGGTGGGAGGGGTTTTATCTGAGGTCTCTGGGAAGGATCTTAATAGAATATTCATCAGCTTTCGGGTGTGTCCTTGCAGTCTCCACTGATTGGTCAGTGCCAGGTCAGGGGGCCATTTGTCAATGCAGCTGTCCTGATGTCAGTCATGACATCACTTGTCAGGTTTTATTGCTTTTTGGAGCCTGCAGCTTTGAATCACAACTGAGGTCTAGATGTACTGGATGAATGTCATTGTCATGAGGGTTTAACGCTTAAGGGCTGATCTCTGACTTCCTTGTTTTGGTCCCTCTCAGGGGGTGGAGGGTCTAACTCACATAACTAGCAAAATGCCAAAGGAGAAAAAGGCCGAGAAAGGTCTGAACCACATAACCAGAGATATGAAAGGTCAGGGCTCTAAACTACATGAGCAGTGATATGCTAGGGGAGGAGAGTTCACCCTGGGGCCCAAGGCTTTCCACCCTGGTGACCTTCTGTACCTGGCCTGCTGTCCTTGCTCTGCTCTTGTTTGTCTAACTGCCTACTGTACTTTGTATGAAATGAGAGCATGGGGGAAAAGCAATGAAAAAAAACTTCACAAAAAAAATGATTCAGGTTAGCCATAGCATGTGTAATATTTTAATTCTCTGGGGGCTAAGAAAAACTAATGGTTTCCTCAGACCTTCTAAGTTCTTTTACCTGGGATAATCAAATTTCAGAGACAGAGTAACAGGAGAAAATAAAAATTGTAATATATGTGCATAGGGAATTCACATCAACATGAATATCCATCCTAAAGACAGTGAAGCAACATTGGGTATATGAGACATTATGGTCAAAGGAGAAAAAGCGGGGGACGAAGGGGAGAGTGTGGGGAGACTGTGAGAATGGGCAGTTTACAGAAGTTGATGAAGAGCAGAATGAATTTAGCAGGAAAGTTCTTTCTAGGCAAATGAGAAGCAAGGGACACAGGGTTATCTAGGGGCCTGCATAATGCTGGGGTGAAGATTCTTAAGGTGATTAAGCCAAGGCTCCTTTCCTGAAGCGGGTTTTTCTGTCTAAATCTCTTGGGCAGGACAAGCAGGGAGGGTTAAAGGTTCTTTCTGAGTCTTTTCTTTCTTAATAAGCAGCTTGAAATCAATATCCCAAAATGCAGCTTTCAGGTAGAAAATCTTGGTTGCCTTCTGTCCCACTTGTATGAATTATATATTCTGTGTGGCTGCATGTCTCTGTGAGTATATATGTACTTAGTGGATAAAAAGGGGCCACATACTCAACCTGAGAAGCTAGGGCAGGCCAGCATGATGGCCCTACCAACTCAGAGACCAAAACCATGCAGGATGCTCTGAACATAGAAATTCCTAACTAAGAGCAAATCTTGATGGGTAGTCACAACCTAGGCCTGTAACTTCCTGGACAAAGACCAATCTTTATGAGACCACAGAAACCCTCATTGTTATCTTGTTTCCTACACACCATCCCTATGTGTTATAAATGTTAATTGTTAGCTATCCAGTATCCACCAATGTAAAAGAAGTTATATCTCTCCATTTCACTCCTTATTCAGTCCTACAGACTTCCCAGCTTTGCTTTCTCCCACCCCTTAATCTACCACTAATGGATTTCATGAAACCCTCTTTACATCTCCTCCTTTGATTCTAATGTATAAAATAACCCGTAAAACTGCCATTCTCCAGAACATTTTCTCAATCTGTTGAGATTTTGCTTCTGGCAATTGTCAGTTTGGTTCAAATAAACTCATATATATGTTCTCCAGGTTTGGACATTTCTTACATCAACACATATGTACACATACTAGTATATCTGTGTATATATAAATCTAGGTTTTCCCATATGTTTTCTGCCTTTTATATTATGGTTAGACATCGCTCACACTAAAGTGATAAAATTATTTTATCCTTATTTTCTCGGGGGGGGGTGTGTTTTATTTCATTTTACACTTATATTTTTAGTCCATCTGGAGTTTATTTCCATATAAGTTGTAAGGTGTGTTTTTTGGGGGGGGCGGGGGGTGTAATAAAATATCATTTTTGAACAACTAGCCAGCCAGTAGACTGTGAAAATAAAATGTCCTCTAATGTGTTTAAAGAAACGGTAGTGTGTTAGCAGGCTCGGTTAGTGGCACATTAGTGTGAGCATGGACTTAGAATGTGACTGTGGCACCCAAAGGGGGTAGTTCAAGCTCTTCTGCAGGCAGCAGTGGTAGAACAGGCCAGTGGCCTGTCTGTGCCTGCAGCTGCTCCAAACCATGCCAATAACTGCTGTTCACAGTGGCTCTGCAATTTCTGAATTTGCCAAGATGGGAAGAAGTTTACAGATTTTTATTAGGTTTTCAAAGAATAGCCCTCTCCCTTGGCTTGCACAATCCCTCTCAGAAATCTGGAGACACAGAGACACGCTTCCTTAACTGCAGAGTGGCACCACCCAGGACCTATCTCAGGGGCCAGTCTCCATGAACAAGCAGCGCATCTGAAGTGAAGGCGCTTGTGCCTCCCAACACCTCTAGCTCACTGTCTTCCCAGGTGGACTTCTCGGAAGTGGGCAGCAGCTGCCCTCACCCTACCCTTTGCTTGGTTCTTTTTTTTTCTTTTATAGATTTTATTTCCCTCCTATAAGTATGTGCATTTCTTGAGCTTATCCCAGGGAGAGGAACATTGAAAGTGACTCTCTAATGGGAGCATTTCAGACATTGTGGTACCAGCTTTTGGTAGGATCTTCTGACTCCTCAGATCCAGTGAAAGAATGGGTTCTTCATGGAGAATCAGAAAGGCAGATGAGGAGACACGGCCATCTCTCTTCATAATCAGCAGAGTGGTGGTGAGGAGCCTGTACCCTGAATTTAAGAATTTGACTTTGGTGATTATGGGGCTCACAAATCCAAACTCTGTAGGGCAGTTCTACAGGCTAGAAATTCAGGAAGAGTTGATGTTGCAGTCTTGAGTCTGAATTTTGCCAGGCATTGGGTTGACATGCAGGTAGGGTTTTGCCTAAAACTGGGTGCCAGGGCCCTTAGGGCCCCACATGAGTGACCACAGACCACATCTTCCCAACAGAAGTCAGAGCCATCTTCCAGCTCTCTGAAGTCCTTGACATCAAAGCCTCCTCCATGACCATCCTATCTGGTTTGGCTCAGAGGATAGAGCGCCAGCCTGTGGCCTGAAGGGAACCAGGTTTGATTCCTCAAGGGCACTTACCTCTGTTGCAGCATCCTTCCCATCTGGGCCCTGATCAGGGCACGTGCAAGAGTCAGCCAATTGATGTGTTTCTCTCACAAATTTATTTCTGTCTTATTTTCCTGGTACAAGTACTCTTTCTAATAGAAATTTACTTTATAAATATAGATTTCTCCTACAAATGGAGAAATTTGTACTTTTTATACAATTAAGGGGAAGTTAAGAGCATTTCTCGAGTCTGATGGTTTTGATTGCCTTCAGCTCAAACTAACCCACATACCAAAGTGGCATATTTTGGGGGTGGCATGTTTTTAACTCATTTAATAGTAATAATAAGCTTTTTCTTATTGCAAAATTATCTCTACTTCTCAGCATATAAAGAAATACATTCTACATATATTAAAGAAGTAGCTATAACACTTTAAAAATCTTAGAAGAAACTGATAATATTTTAATAATCCTGGGGGGGGGGCAGAGAAGCCTTCTGAAGTATGACACAAAACCCAGAATAAAAAAAAAAAAAGAAAAAAGATTGAAAGATTTAATTAGGTAAAAGCAAAACACTGCAGTATGACAAAAGGTATCAGAAAAATGTTATTAAAAAGCAACAATCAAGCAGAAAATATTGACAACGAAAGAAAATCAGAAAATAATTGCTTCCCATTGCACTAATTAAATTATAACAGAGACAATGCTTCTTAATCACTTAGAGGGTATATCTATTTGTCATCTATCTTAATATCTTCATTTTCCCTCATTTAGTAACATAATTTGTATCCATTTCCATATTCTTAAGTATGTTTCTGGAATGTAATTGTTAGCACCCCACAGAGTTGTACTGTGCAGAGTGGGGTATGCGAGTTGCAGTTGCTGCAGTGGCATTGCTTTGGAAGAAGTAAGCTGTACAGTTTCTCAGTGACCCTTCCCCATCCTTCCCCACTCTGTGACACTAGCTCCTTGACATTGGACAAATATTTATGAAGTGGTGAAGCCAAATTATTAGCCTACGTGGTATACTGGTGTCTCTTGATCTAGTACTGCTTACTTCTCTTAGTTCAGTTTTAACAAAACCTTTCTTCTTTTTCTTCTTTTTAAAGCAGATGGAAAAACATGCCATAATATGAAACGAGTAAATGTGTGAAAACTCCATGACTGATTTTCTCAAATAATCAGCTTTCACAATAAATAAATATGTCATCCCTCTTGTCAATAGATATTTTCATAAAAGAACAGGAAACTAAGTTTGACATGTAATCAAATGCACTAACTCCCCTCTTCTGATACCTTTACATAATACTTCAATTTACAGAGATTACCTGAAAAAAATAATTTTAAGAGTAGTTTCTCATTTGTAGATTTTGTAAAAGTCTTTTTTATTATAGCAAACATTAAAATTTATTAAACAAATAAAATGAATTAAAATTATTTTATTTGAGTTTATTTCAAATAATTTTTTCAAATAAAATGTTAAAATTTTTACATTTGTAACATGTTAATTGAAAAACAATGAGGTTGATTTAATGAAATTAAAATGCATTATAAAACAATATTTTAACATTTTCATAAGTTTATGACATAGTAATAAATTGTTGTGATTAAGAAGTAATTTTCTCTGCAGAGGTTCCTCTTGTCTATCCTTCATGATTTTTACATTGCATATACAATGTGAACTCTTTACTTTTCATGTGAAATAAAATAATGCATTTTAACAGAGTTTTAATTCTGTGTTAAGGATCGTTCATCTAAAGAATGCACATTTAGATGTGGCCCCTCTAACAAATAGTCAGAAATAACATGTGCTAAAATAGATGTGTTTATAAATGAGTCCTTGTTCAGAACAGAACCTTTTTCGAATTTAGCGAAGACGTTTGGATAACATTACTCATTTCAGCTCTCTTCCCAATGGCAAAGAGAATGGCTTTGGGCAGCTCCGTTTGTCATATACTGCCAATCACCAGAGGCAATGCCTGACAGTTAGGAAATCTCATTGCTTTTGACTCAGAAAAGGAAAGGCATACTTTCCAGTTTATAAATATTTGGCTTATTATTATATGGGAAACAGAAAACAGATTTTGTGAGGAGATATTATGTCAAATACATTCTTAGGTTGGTGAACAGACATCTTCTGTCTACAGATCAGTGATAGTTATAGCAGACCTCTCTTAGGTACAGGCAGCTGTTAAGGTCATTGCATCTACAACTAATTCAAGCATTGATTTGGGCATTTGCATTTGTTCTTAACCTTAGTCCAGAGAGGAATCACTCACTCCATCATGAATTTCCCTCCAATGAAGTCTAGCCTCCCTGGAGAAAGCCTGCTGTGGAAGGGGTGGCCTTCTCAAACATCACTGCATAGAGACTGCTTTGTGCAAACATGATCATTGATGCGCAACAAATAAAATTAATGCAACTAACCCAAATTATTATTTATTTCTTGCACTGGAATTCCCTTCCCAGAAGTAGAAACCCTAATTCTATGAAGAATGAGAAGTACACCATTTCAAAGCAAAACTCACAATGTACACAAAGCACTGCTTTAGATAAAAGATGGCAGCTGCAGAGGGGGAATGATAGCTAGTTGCCATGGTTACCAAGGCTCTGATTCAGGCACCATATGCCCCCTGGTGCTCTCAGCCTGAAAAAGCAGGTCTGTGGTGTCCTAGTGTGGAGATGGAGGGTTTTTTGTTTGTGTTTTATTTTTTGGCTTTTTTTTTCTTTATTGATTAAGGTATTAAATATGTGTCCTTATCAGCCCATTGCCCCCTTACCCCCCCCCCCCCCACTCATGTTGTCACCCCCCTGGTGTCTGTGTCCATTGGTTAGGCTTATATGCATGCATACAAGTCCTTTGGTTGATCTCTCCCCCTTACCCCTGCCCTCCCCTACCTTCCCTCTGAGGTTAGACGGTCTGATTGATGCTTCGTAGTTCCCCAGGGGAACAGTACTGGCCTTAGGTGTGAGGCAGTATTTGTACTATTTTACCTGGTGATAGAAAGAAAATTATGGAGCTATAGCCTTATTAGTTGGGGAAAGGAAACAGACACCTTTCTCCCCTTTTAAAAATTATTATTTTTCTCCATAGAAACACTGCTGTATGGGCATTCATTCTCAAAGATCATTCTTTATCGTGCTTCTAGTCAAATTTGCTACCCAAATATGTTAGGTCATGCAATATTACAATAGCAACAAACTCAAAATGTTGGGTACAGTGATTCAGAATTTTATATTATACCAATGCTCAGGCATCCAGAATCTTCAGTACCCTTATCTCCCTCTAAAAGTACTATATGGCAAGTAACAGCAGTATGACTTTATTTTAATATTGAATTGTGTCCAAATTTAAATAGATATTACAAATCTATACTAATTTTTATACTGTTCCACAATGGAAGATAGAGATTCTGGGCACTTGCCTTGGGATCCTTGAGAATGTTCATAGTCATTTGGTTGTTGTCATTATGCAGAGGTAAGTAAATATACAGCATATTGTATATGATAATATCATAAAAATTTTAGCCCTTACTGTATTTTAGGGGACTCCATGTTTGATTTTTATATTTATGGTAAAGATACCAATGAGGTTTACATATTGCCAGTGATTCAACTTTGAAATAAACACTTTATGTTAACTTTCTCTCCAGTTTTGAGAAATATTAAAAAATGATGACTGATTTCATACTAATGATTTTGCTATTCAAAATTATAGTATATGTTATTTTGCTGTCATTTTTAACAGTGCTGAGAAAAATAATTATCCACATTAAATAAATAAGCTGGTTAAAATATATGAAAATAATTGTTACCCTTGACAACTATTCTAGTATTGTGTCACAAGTTTTAATATTGTGCAGTTAAAAATAAATCTGATCTAGAGATTTCTATAATACAGGATGGGGCAAAATAGGTTTATAGTTGTGAGTACACAAAACAGAGTTTATTCTTGTATTATCCTATATAATAAAAGAGTACTATGCAAATTGTCCCCTTGACTGGGAGTTCACCCAGGAGTTCGACCAGGGGGCAGGGCCGGCTGGGGGAAGGGAGGGAATACCTGGCTGGCAGCCGGCAACCGCTAGGGACCCTACCAGTTCACGAATTTCGTGCACTGGGCCTCTAGTTATTTAATAATTGGTTTTTTAAATATATTTTACTGATTTTTTACAGAGAGGAAAAGAGAGAGATAGAGAGTTAGAAACATCAATGAGAGAAACGTCGATCAGCTGCCCCCTGCACATCTCCCACTGGGGATGTGCCCGCAACCCAGGTACATGCCCTTGACCGGAATCGAACCTAGGACCCTTCAGTCCACAGGCCGACGCTCTATCCACTGAGCCAAACCGGTTTCAGCTGTTTTATTATTTTTCATACAAGCAACTGTAAACCTACTTTTAGCCCACTCTGTATTTAGTATTTTTAATTTTGGTGTTCATCAAGACAGTTTCATTGTCCTAATAATTGACTTTGTGATTAGTAAATGTTACAAATTTGAATCTGTAAACTGCATTATGTCCATTGATATTTCTCTTATGTATTTGGGGTCCCAAATGCAATTTTTTTTGCCAAATGGGTTCTGGTGCTAAAAACAAGTCTGAGAATCACAGACTTGATAACGTCAGGCCCCCAGTCAAATACCTTTTTGAAGAGAATTGACACGGTCTCAGTAGACAGATCAATTGAAGGAATTTCAAGGTAATTTAGCCTCCCTTCTGATCCAGGTAGAAGTACCAGTAGTTTTAATCACCCCCAAAAGAAAATCCATTAGGATTCACTTCCCATTTCCCCCAATCTCCCAACCACCAACGTACTTTCTGTCTTTGTGAATTTGCCAATTCTGGCTATTTCCTATACTAGTAAATGGAATCACATAATATATGGTCTTTTGGGAGTAGCTTCTAAGCATAATGTTTTTGTTTTTAAATACATTTTTAATGATTTCAGAGAGGAAGGGAAGGGGAGAAAGAGATAGAAACATCAATGATGAGAGAGAATCATTGATTGACTGCCTCCTCAAGCCCACAATCCAGGCGTGTGCCCTGACTGGGAACAGAAACGTGACCTCCTGGTTCATAGGTTGATGCTCAACCACTGAGCCACTCCAGCTGGGCACTTGAAGTCTTCTAAAAAGGAGCCTAAATGGGTTAGTTTTCCATTAAATGCAACAAGTTAAGATTATGACATTAGGAATAAGCACATTTTAATTTATTCAAGAAAGACTTGCCCTGCCTGGTGTGGCTTGATTGGAGTGTTGTTCCATGTACCGAAGGGTCTTGGTTGTACTCCTGGTCAGGGCACATATCCAGGTTGCAGATTCCATCCCTGGTCAGGACGCATGTGGGAAGCAACTGATAGATGTTTCTTTCTCACATCCATGTTTCTCTCTCACATCCATCTCTCTCTCTCTCTCTCTCTCTCTCTCTCTCTCTCTCTCTCTCAAAAAAAAAAGGCTTGTGTTAGCAGGGTTTGTTGACACTTTGGCCCAGAAGATAGCTCTTTGTTGTGGGAACTGTCCTATGTAGGATGTTTCGCAGCATTCCTGCGTTCCTGGCCTCTACCTAAGTGTCAGTATGACCTCCCCCACCTCCCACTAGTTATGACAACCAAAAACATCTCCAGACATTGCCAAATGTACCCCAGGGGAGGGTGGGACAAAATGGCCCCAGTTAAGAACCACTGTTTAAAGATTGAACCACTCACCAAAAAGGCTGTTCTGATATTAGATGATAAAAGTTTATAACATAGAATTGTAAGTCCATCATATCCAACTCAGTACTTTAAAGTAGAATGTGTCTTGTCACAATCCCAGGAAATACTAAATACTATCTGAGTTTTGCATGGTTAAAAGTAGAATATAAAAGCTAGGAGGGGGGAAAGCTCTAACACTAGAAATTAAAATAAGACAGCAACTCTTGTAAATAAGTATTAATCAAAGAAGAAAGCAAAACCAAAATTGAGAATGTCTAGAAAATAACAAAATTTGTTTGTAAAACGGTGCTCAGAAGAAAATTTATTATTATCAAGGTATAATATTCTTAAGAAAAAACAAAGCAAACAAACAAAAATCAGTGGGATAGACATTCAAACTAAAGTTAGAAGTCTATAGAAAAACTAAGAAAATAGACAAGAAATAAGTAAAATAAAACAAGATATTAATGAATTAGGAAGCAGAAAAACAGTAGAATTAATCAATGATTCCCCCCCCCTTGGGAAATTTGTTGTAAGTGAAATTCAGAAACAAGCAAAAATGACTTACTAAACCACTAATTAATTAACAGGAAAAACAACAAATAGACATACAAAATAGGAATGAAAGGGGGGAAATAACCACAGGTTAAGGAAAATTAAAGTAATCACAAAAGTACAAACATTGAGGACAGCTTAGAGACTTTTGTTTACTGATATAGCCCAACTGCCTAGGATAGAGCCTAGCAGAGTGGCACACAAAAAAAACTTGTTGACTAAATGAACAAATATATTTACATTTCCTAAACTATATGATATTGATACATTTCAATAAGATAAATTTGAAAAATTGATCCTAGATGAGACAGAATGTGTACAGGCTCCCCATGGACAGAAGTGGAATTCTCAGGTAAATTCCATCAACACTTTAAAGAACAAATCATTTAAATTTAATTTGTTCTAGAGTGGAGAGAGCGAAAGAGAATCTTGCTCTCTCTTTTTAAAAATGGAATGAGCACAATTTGATCATGAAGAAAACTACAGAATAGTTTTATATATAAATATTAATACAAAAATGCTCAGCAGAGCATTATCAAATAGCAGCACAGTTAAAAAATATGTGCAATTATTTCTGTGTGCTCCTGGTAAGGCTGTTCCTCCCTGACCTCTATGTGGCCCTCAGCAGGTCTTAAAGGGAGGTCTGCCCAGCCCCCAGTCTTCTGGCAACTTTCTCTCTTCCTGACCACGCTCACATGCTCCTAAAGATCCCACGTAGCGTTGAATGAAGACTTGCCAATAGCTAGATTGTCCCTACATAGTCCATGTATTTGCTATTCCCTGCCACCATACTCTGCATCTCAGCTCTCAAACTGGTTAAAACCCCAGTGCCAAGGAGGAGATTATGATAAAAGTGATTATTCCTCCCAACCCCATGCCTCAACCAAGAGAAGTGAGAACTTGGGGATTTGGTACATGGAGGTAGAAATGTGAAGTCCACAGTTCAGATCCAGGGAGAGTTCACATTCAAGGACCAGGGCTCCACAAGGCATCCAGATTTAGTTACTAGTCTACAACTATCAGAAATTGAAGCCCCAGCAGGAGCCTGAAATTGCTAGGGACTTCCAGAGAAATACCAAGCCTGAGAAATGATTTTGCTCATCCTTCATTCATTCCCAGAACTGTGGTCATGAAGTGTGCTCATCTCAAAGTGTTGAAGGCTGCAGGCATGGGATCATTGTCTATGTCCCTCTCATGGCCTCTTCCACTGCCCTCAGTGTCATTGCCTATGGAAGATAGTGCCCAAGCGAGGTCCCCTAGGAGAAGAGCCAGGACTAGGCAAATCAAGAAACATTCTGTGGACTGGAGCTGGAAGTCCTTGCTGCTCATGTCCCTGTGTTTTTGTGGATCAATGAGCACCATATGCTTTTGGCCTCTTCTCCTTTTCCAGGCAGCTAATGTCACTATTGACAGACCTTACTCCACAGCACATCAGAGGCCTCTTATTAGACTGGAGTTTGCTTTGGGTTAATAAACATCTCTGGGATTACAAAAGTCCCCAGGAGGGTCAAAAGTATTGGTCAGCAATGCCTGAGCTCAGCAAAGCTTTGACTAAATCAGGTGATTTTTATCGTTGACTTCAGTTGGAGAGGCTGGAAATCATGACAGAGGGATGGGGTATTAGTTTGCTAGGGCTGCTGTAATATAGTGCCACAAACCGGGAGACATACACAACAGAAATTTATTTATTTTAAAATATGTTTTGATTTTTTTAGAGATAAAAGGGGGGGGGGGGCGCAGAGAGAGGCAAACCTGGCCATGTGTCCTGTCCAGGAATCAAACCAGCAATCTTTTGGTGCACTGGTTGATGCTCAACCAACTGAGCCACATCAGCCAGGAATTGAACCAGCAACCTTTTGGTGCACAGGATGATGCTCAACTGAGCCATACATAACAAAAATTTATTATCTCACAGTTCTGGAGGCCAGACGTCCAGCAGAGTTGGTTCTTTCTAAGGGCTCTGAGGGAGAATCTGGTCCATGCCTCTTACTGAGTTTCTTGTAGGTTGCTGTAAATCTCTGAGGTTCCTTTATTGTAAAAGCATCACCCAGATCTCTGCCTTTATCTGCACATGGCATTCTTCCTGTTTGAGTATCTGTGTCCAGATTTCCCCTTTTTATAAGGATACCAGTCCCATATTGGATTAAGGTCCACCCTAACAACCTCATCATAACTATTTACATCTGCAGTGACCTTATTTTGAAATAAGGTCACATTCTGAGGTGCTGGGAGCTAGGACTTCAACATATAACTTTTGGGGGTGCAATTCACCCCAAAATAAATGGGGAGCTTGAGAAGAGTGAGAGTGGAGGGAGAAGTGACACGCAGAAGCTCATATCAGACCTTCAGTCTTTCCTAACTTTCCTGTTTTCTGTCCCCAGGGTCTGTTATGACAGGATCCCCCACTTCCAATCTTTAGGAATTTATATTTTTTCCCTGAGTAATAGTGGGGATCTTTTTCTAATGCCTGTTTTTAAAAAATGGTTTGAGCCCTGGCTAGTGTGGCTCAGTTGGTTGAGCTTCGTCCCTTGAACAAGAGGTCGTCAGTTTGATTCTCTGTTGGGGCACATGCTTGGGTTGCGGGCTCTATCCCAAATTAGGGTGCATGTAGGAGGCAGCTGATTGATGTTTCATTCTCACATTGATCTCTCTCTCTCTCTCTCTCTCTCTCTCCCTCCCTCCCTCTCCCTTCCTCTCTAGAAATCAATGTTAAAAAATGATATGATATGTGTAGTCCCTTCCCCACCCCAGACCCCTCAAAATACTTTGAAGTGATTTGACAATAGAGATCAGGATTCAAATTTCTGTTCTTTTATTTTCATTTCTATTCTCCTTTTTCTTCCCTCTCTTCCCAGTGCTAAATGTGCAATAGGAACTTGATCACGGTTTTTTCAATTGAATTGAATTCATATGATTAGCTCCCTACCCCCATAACAAAATGGAGATCCATGTGGTGGAGCAAATCATCATAGTTTATTAATTTTTGTGAACAAAATATTTTCTAATGCACAGCATTATAAGTATTAATATTGGAAACAGTGGCAATAATGAGTAAAGATCAATTTTTTTAAAAGGATAATTTCTCAGAAATGTATATTTTCAGGTCATTGATGATCATATATAAGCAATTGGTTTGGACAAATACTTTTTAAAGACCTCTCTTGCTCTGTGAAAGTGACCTAATGTGAATGAATAAAATACATTGCTTTAGTTGAATTGAAAATAGATATATTTTTATTGCAGAATTCTAATAATCTTCTTATTCAATTACAAAAACTTAGAGTAAAATTACCAGTGATCTTTGGAACTTGCTATGTTGAAATTTACATAATTATCCCAATAACATTGTAAAAGTCTTATGTATAATAATTTTAGAAAGCCTTTTTCAATATTCTGAAAGCCTGCTTTTCAAATGCCTTCTTTTAAAATTGTTATCTTTGGACCATCTAATAATACAGGGTTTTATTTGTGTATGTTGATAGTCTGAAGCCATTTTGCATAATGCTGGTTGTATGATACATGGGAGCAGGAGTGATAGGCAGTAAGTGTGATCACCAGTTATGTTGAAGCTCGTTCCCTTTAAAGCGTGCAAGAGAAAACTAGCAGTTATCCATCCCTAAAGCTGGGTAAAATGAATAAAAAATGATGGAAATACACAACCACCAAATCATTATGGCTTTGCTGACAATTTAATTATTTAATTCCAAACTATTATTTCAACAGATTTAAACATTCTTTTCTTCAATATAGCTAAGTCAAAGTCACTTCTCTTATACAGAAGTTAAGCCCATCGCCACTTCATCTGAGGATAGTAAAACCCTTTTCACTTCCACATGTGGGGGAATCACCCAGCCAAAGGTCATGGTACACACGCAGAGAAAAATAAGTGCAGGCGCTCTCTGAAGTCAGTATTCTTCATGGAATGGATATTCAGGATGATCAGACCACCTGCCAAAACAAGGGAAAAACTTTCATTCCAAAGTCGCACAGCTGTATGTGTTACTAGCATCTTCTGAGGATTTCAGCGACCACTCCCTCTCTCTGTTAATCATTCCTTAGGTTTCTTACCCACCTCCTCCCAGTTTTCATCAAGCCAGCACTTTTACTAAAGCCCTGGAGGTTTCAGTGTGTGTGTTTGGGCATGGAGGGGGCTGGCTGCCTCTACACCAACATTTTGCTCAGAACAAAAACACAGGAGGTGAGTGAAGCCTGCCTCTTTCCAACTCCTCCCTCCCTTCTGCTGTCCTGATAGAGGAACCACATAGGCACTTCTCTTCACAGCTCTGTCACCAAGCAAGGTCACCCTCTTCTCCGCACAGTGCTTCCTCCCCCTTCTCACTAGGCCTCCTGGGAGTTGATAGTTTGAGATCTAGAAGGTGATGACCAGCAAAGGAAGTTTCTGCTATAATGATGACAGTAATGATGATGAACCTGTCTCTTAAATAGCAATGGTGAAACAGTCTTTAAAAGGATTGGAGTGTGTGTGTGTGTGTGTGTGTGTGGCACCTGTCATGGAGCACATCTAAGACTCAGTTCTCTACAAGTACTATGAGCTTTCAATTAAAATATACAGCCCTAGCCAGCTTGGATAGAGCGTCAGCCTGCGGACTGAAGGGTCCCAGGTTTGATTACGGCCAAGGGCACATGCCTGGGCTGCGGGCTCGTTCCCCAGTAGGGGGTGTGCAGAAGGCAGCCAATCAATGATTCTCTCTCATCATTGATGTTTCTACCTCTCTCTCCTTCTCCCTTCCTCTCTGAAATCAATAAAGAAATATATTTTTTAAAAAAACAAATATATATATATATATATATATATATGGACATGGGCACAGACAATAGAGTAGTGATAGCCTGGGATGGGGCCTGGGGGCAGGCTGGAAGGAGTTAATGGGGACAAAAGGGGACATATGTAATACTTTCAACAATAAAGATTTAATTTAAAAAATTAAAATATAAATTAAAATAAAATATAAATTAAAACAGAAAAAGGCTGTGAAATCTAGTCAAGGATTAACTGGATAAAAAACAAAAAGGAATCATGGCCCAAAGTGCCTAAATAATCTTTTTTTTTTTTTTTTTTTTTTTTTTTTTTTTACTCATGAGGCCTAATTTTTGTTTCTCAATAATTTTTCTATTCCTGGTGTGATGAATTACTTTTTCATTGTTTCTAGAATTCGGTATTAAGTATGTCAAATGTCAAACAAAATAATATTACGAACTAACTGTCTGAAAAAAAAATCAGTACATTGGTGAATTGACTACATCATACTATCTCTTAATTTAATGATATTTATTCAATAGAAATCATTTATCTTCATATCTATATGTTTTTTACTTCTAAGTTGTTTTTACTCTTTCATTCTTGAGATTAGGTGGTACTTTTTGATGTTGATAATATTTTCTCCTGGAAAATGCACATTAGGAAGTTGTTTTATTCATTCAGAAATGGATTCAGAAATTTGACATTCACGCAGTCACAACAGTTTCTGACTCTTGAAATAAAGTGGGGCCCAAAGTGTCCAAACTATAGGAACTATTTTAATGAGCATTTATCAATGCTCACTCAAAGAGAGGATTGAAAAAAGATGACTATCCAGGTGATCTGAAGAACTGGAAATACTAATAAAGAATGATTAAGAAGAAAAATTTGCATGTATGTATATATACAACATGTGTGTGTATTCTCTTTTTATTTTCAAGGACCTGTAATATCTGGAGAATAAAGGGCTACCTCACGAATTAGCTGAATTTGGCAACACTTGTAGGAGTGAAGGAATTTTATTTGTGGATGGATGGAGCTAGAATGGTGGAGCTAGAAGCTTCAACTCTTATAGGCAAGCATTCATCTAAAACTAATTTCTTGATTAGTCAAAGGACATATATACATAGCCCATGGATATAGACAACAGTGTGGTGATGGCCAGAGGGGGCAGGGAGTCTGGGGCTGGGTGGAAGTGGGTAAAGGGGGGATAGGGATATCTGTAATAGTGTCAACAATAAATAAAATAAAATAAAATAAAATAAATAAAACTAGTTTCTTGGCTCTCAACTTGATGCCCTTTCTACTACATTCCCATGTCTCTGTCCCAGGAATTGTTTTTTGTTGATAACTTTGCTCTAATTCCTGCATTACTTTGATTTTTGTAAAGAAATACAAATGGTATTTGAATAATTGTGGTGCAATTGGATTAATTGGAATCATATTATTTGTACACTATGACTAAATATTCTTAAGGTCTTTAGCCTGCCATGCCTTAACCTGTCATGAGATGTGATATAAATGCCAGAAATCCTCTTTTAAATAAAAATGTAGATTTACAGGGAGTTCTTAGAATGAATGTAATTTACCCAGATTGGTTTAATGTTCAGAATATACTGCCCAGTGGCCTTTAGCCTCGAGCTTTCTGTGGACATAGGTCCAGGTTCATAAGAGCCCTCTTGGTGACACTTGACAATCTAACACCACTGGGTGGTACCTGATTAAGGATCCCCCTGTACTCACAAGAGCAGATCCACTAAGCGGACATCTTTATTCAAGGCTTCGATGCTCTTCATTTCTTCTTCAGTGAGAGAGAAGTCAAAGATCTGAAATAACAGAAATAAAAGACAGACATTTATAATGATAGAAAATGGGTCAAGCTTGGGATCAGGGAGTGTGGACAGCAGTTGGAATCCTTCAAAGATTTATGAACATCTCTGCAAATGTCTTTAAAAAGTTGGATTAGCGTTGGGGGTCCACCTAATGGAAGTGGAGCAGGAATTCTCTTTTACGCTTTGTCTTAAAACAATTCTGCTGGGGATATCTTGCAAGAAATTCCAAATGCTTCAAAACAATGCATGTTCAGGACATTTGAAATTCCAAGATTGAAGAATTCTTATTATTTCTGGATAAGATGCTGAACTTTCGATTCTGGACTAGAGCCTGTGTACACTTAAAAAATAAGCCCTTGTCTCTAAATTTGCTTTTGTACTTTTAAAAAACTTTTAATTTGCTTTGTTTTGTCCTCAATCATTTCTCTTATCATTAAAGATATATATTTTTATTGATTTCAGAGAGGAATGGTGACAGAGACAGAAAGATCAATGATGAGAGAGAATCATTGATTGGCTGCCTCCTGCACACCCCCTACTGGGGATCAAGCCCACAACCCCAGGCATGTGCCCTGACCAGGAACTGAGCCATGACCTCCTGGTTCATAGGTCAATGCTCAACCACTGAGCAATACTGGCCAGCCTGAACAGTAAAATTTTGAATACATGCACACATTTGTTTTAGGTACTTCAAAATTTGCTGTTGTTTTAAAAAAATTTTTTTTGATGAGTCTACACATTAGTCATTTAGTGACTCTCTTTTTCTCATTAGATGGCTGAAACAGTGTCAAAGACTTTTTACTATGAGGTATTTTTGTTAAGTGTTAAAATACTGTTAACAATTGATATAACTAACTGTCTAGCATTCTTTCCTCTCTTGAGCCCACTGTTGACATCTGTTCAGAAAAACAATAAATTTATTTCAAAATATGACAATGTACCCAGTCACTCAAGAACTCTGATGGAGATTTACAGTGATATTAATGTTTTCAGGCCTGCTAACACAACATCCATTCTGCAGCTTATGGGTCCAGGAGTAATTTTGACTTTCAAATCTTATTATTTAAGAAATATATTTCAGCCCTAGCTGGTTTTGCTCAGTGGGTAGAGCGTCAGCTTGCAGACTGAAGGGTCCCAGGTTTGATTTCGGTTAGGGCACATGTCAAGATTGCTGGCTTGATCCCCAGTGTGGAGCATGCAGGAGACAGCTTATCAATGATTCCCTCTCATCATTGACGTTTCTCTCTCTCCCTCTCCTTTCCTCTCTGAAACCAATAAAAATACATTTAAAAAAATAAATATATCTTATAAGGCAATAGCTGCCATCAGTAGGGATTCTTCTGATGGATCTGGGCAAAGTAAATAGAAAACCTTCTGGAAGGATTCACCATTCTAGATGCCATTAAGAACAGTCCTGATTCATGAGAAGAGGTTGAAATTTCAACATTAACAGGAGTTTGGAAGAAGTTGATTCCAACCTTCACTGATAACTTTGAGGGGTTCAAGACTTCAATGGAGGAAGCAATCACAAATGTGGTGGAAATAGCAAGAGAACTAGATTCAGAAGTGGAGCCTGAAGATGTGACTGAATTGCTGGAATCTTATGATAAAACTTGAATGAACAAGGAGTTGCTTTTTATGGGTGAGCAAAGAAAGTGGTTTCTTGAGAGGAAACTTACTCCTGGTGAATATGCTGTCGATATTGTTGAAATGGCAATAAAGGATTTAGACTATTACATAAAGTTAGTTCATAAAGCAGGGCCTGAGAGGATTAACTCCAATTTGAAAGAAGGTCTATGGTGAAAGGCTATCAAACAACATCACACGTGACAGAGAAATTGTTTTTGAAAGGAAGAGTTAACCATTATGGCAAATATCATTGTTTTCTTATGTTACGAAATTGCCACAGCCACCCGACCCTTCAGCAACCACCAGTAGCCCATCAACATTGAGGCAAGGTCCTCCACCAACAAAAAGATTGCGACTCGCTGAAAGCCCAATGATAGTTAGCACTTTTTAGCAATAAAGTATTTTTAAATTAAAGTATGTACATTTGTTAGACATAATGCTACTGCACACTTAATAGACTGCAGTATAGTGTAAACAAAACTTTTATATGTTCTGGGAAAGCAAAGCATTTGTGTGACTTTATTGCAATTCATGCTTTATTGTGGTGGTCTGGAATAGTACCTACAATACTGTATTTCTGAAGTACGTGTATAATACAATCAGCAAAGCAACCCCCAAAGTGCTAGCAATAGTCTCAAATTCAGCTAAAATTAAACGCCGATATGGGCAGAGTGGGTCAGGGAGCTGGTATAAAATAAAATATGAAGGTATTACAAGTTTCTTACTAATCTGAACAGAAAATTCTTTAAATAAAAAATATCCTACTTTTTACATTTTTCAGAAGCAGTTCTCTTACCTGAAAGTTTTCTTTGATCCTTTTAGGGTTAAAGCTTTTAGGAATGACAACTATCCTTCGCTGGATATTGAAACGCAAAGCAACCTGAGCTGCAGTCTTATTGTACTTTTTCCCCAAAGAGTTTAGAAGTTCATCCTTTAACAAAGGTGGGATAGATACATTCACCCTTAAAAAAATAAAAACATGCATGATATTTAGCTACATCAGTGAGAACCAGTGGTTAATCAATCCTCCTCCTCTGTCTTCCCATTCACCTGGTAACCTACCAGGACATTTCAGGTCACCTGTAAGCAATTTCTGTGATTGCCGAGTCCTCAATGAAGAGTTGTTCTTAGTGTGGGAAGATCAAGAGAGGCAAATTTATATTGCTGCCTTTTTGAGAAAGTAAATTTGTTTTGATGTGGCTTACAGAGAGGGCTGGGCTGAAAGAAGGCATATGTGAGAAGGCAGGTAGCCTGAAGTGGAATAAGTAGAGGTATGACTCGTGGAATCATAGTAGAGTAGAAAAATTTCTACTTTGGTCTGTGGGTAAAGGGGGGATAGGGATATCTGTAATAGTGCACTGGGCCTCTAGTATAGAATAATCAATTCTTATAACATCTAAGTGAGGAAGGTTTTGTTAGCTCAATTTGGATATATGGAGAATGACCTGAAGAGTTTAAGTAAGTTTCTTAAGATTACACAGCACAATAGAGTCATTTCAATCAAATAATTCACATTAGCTTTATACTCTATATCAAAGGCAACACTTTCTGAAGGGATGTACAACATACTTACCACAATGGATTCCTAGAGGTCCCCAAAGGGCTATATGCAACAATGACAATGTCATGCTGTTGGCAAAATTCCAGGAGTTTTCTCTGGGTGAAATATGGATGGCATTCCACCTATGTGGTTGAATTGGAGAGCAGAGCACAAAATTAAGGCCTTATAGATGAATGCAATTTTACATAGTTTTAAAAAAAATCCTGAAATAAAATTCATTTAAAAGCATTATGGATAGTGAGACAAATTCTAAATATTTTTCCTAACAAAGAAACTTAACACTGTTTAAATACTAGTGAGGTTAATTACAATAAGATTAGTGAGGGCATGCCGAAACCAGTTTGGCTCAGTGGATAGAGCATCAGCCTGTGGACTGAGAGGTCCCGGGTTCGATTCCGGACAAGGGCATGTACCTGGGTTGCGGGCACATCCCTGGTGGGGGAAGTGCAGGAGGCAGCTGATCGTTGTTTCTCTCTCATCGATGTTTCTAACTCTCTCTATCTCTCTCCCTTCCTCTCTGTGAAAAATCAATAAAATATATTTAAAAAAAAAAAAAGATTAGTGAGGGCACCATCTGTGGGTTAATTCTAAAATAATTGAGAAACAAATTCTATTTTGTGTACCTATCATAGTTTCAAACTTGAAGTGAACAGAATCAGTTATTTATAATAAACATCCTAGAAAATACAATTTCCATAATAAACAGTCTCAATGTTCAGATTACAGTCTTAGTAAGTAGAAGTGACATGTCACAGAAGCCCTCTGTCTCTCGCAATCAAACATCCTATCTAATAAAAGAGTAATATGCAAATTGACCATCACTCCAACACACAAGATGGCCACCCCCATGTGGACACAAGATGACCATCACAAGATGGCCAGCAGGGGAGGGCAGTTGTGGGTGATCAGGCCAGCAGGGGAGGACAGTTGGGAGGGACCAGTCCTGAAAGGGAGGGCAGTTGTGGGCGACCGGGGAAGGCAGTTGGGGGTGACCAGGCCGGCAGGGGAAGGGAATTGGGGGCAATCGGGCCGGCAGGGAGCAGTTAGGTGTCGATCAGGCTGGCAGGGGAGTGGTTAGGGGGCAATCAGGCAGGCAGGCAGGTGAGTGGTTGGGAGTTGTCAATGAGACAAATTAGAGAAAAGGGGGCTTTGGAAACAGTTTCAGGGAGTTAGCCTAGGTTGAGCTGCCTCTGGCCATTGCTCCCCTGATTGCAAGTCTCATGGGGTGCCTTAGAGTTTAGGAGATGCATGCCTGAGAGGGAAGAAGAGGGGGAAGGGAAATGTGCTGGTATGCTCTTTAAGATGTTTTGGCTCTTTAAGATGTTGCCTGCATTTCCAGCCATCTCTGGCAGGCAGATAGGAGCCCTGCTGCTTTTCATAGCCAGATGTTTTGTGGGCACCTTTCTCAGTTCTGATTCTCTGGACTGGGGATCCCAGCTTAGTGTTTAGATCCCAGAGTTCTCAGTGGGAATTCCCCACAGCTGAGATAGCTCTTCAGACCTTCAGCTATTATCTGTGGGAACCCAGCTAGCCCTTTTGCACCTCTGCACTTCCTACCAGTCTCTATGAGGTCTCCACTTTTGGTCCTTGGTTATCAGGGTTTTCTCCCGCTTGTCTTCAGTTGATTTTTCAGGGTGGTTTTTCTGTATTTTAGTTGTATTTCCAGTTTTGTCCTGGGAGAGTGTCAGTGCACCTTTTACTTACTCTGCCACCATTTTTTTTAAGTCAATACAAAAGTTTATTTAATAAAAGTTCAATGTGAAAATGGACAGGACTCTATTTTTATATTGTAGTAAAACAGGTGCTGTGGAGAGGGGACATGTGGAAGCAGTTGATTTCTCTGGTAACTACATCCATTCTTTATACTCGTTCCAAGGCTTCTAACATGATGATACTATTTCCTTGTATTAACCACCATTCCAATAGTGTTCTGTTGCCCACAAGTTGCCATCTCCACACATTCATCTATCACAAGATTCATAAAGGGACCAAATCCCCACAACATTCCTTGGACATGTCTGCCACCATTTAATTTCAATGATAACTTCTTGTCTTGATAACTAATTTTTTTAACTTGGGAGGGTGAGCTTTGCTTATAGTATTCAAGCGAGCTCAAAGATATTTCCCTCTGCTGCCATTTTTAATCTCTCATTTTTATTAGACTTTTAATTTACAAGCATATAAACTTTTTCTATTATATTTAAAAATATAATTATGTATATTTTCTTGCTCTTTGCTTCTGATATTTTTAAATTTAACCTTTTTATACTACTAAATTTAACATTTTCTGTATAAATTGTCCATGGCTTCCATTTCTGTCCATAGCTTCAGAAAACTGAAATTATTGTGTAGTCTTACAATGACTTCCTTTTTCTCTTTAACTCAAGACCATAGGGACATTCCTTTTGGAGCATGACATGAGGCAAAGAGCTATATTGTTTCCACATAACTAGTCATTTCCCCCACACCATTTACTAAAAAATCCATCCTTTGGCCATTAGTTTGTGCTACTTTATTTTACATCAAGTTTTTATTATACTTGGGCCTGATTGTTATTTTCTAATTATCTGTATTATTGGTTCTTGCACTAATCTTACATTATTGTAAATACTCTATATGTCTTAATATCTGGCAAGTCTTGTTCCTCTCATTATTTTTCTTCGAAATTTTTGGGGGGTTATTTTTGTTCTGATTTAATCTTTCAAAACTTTTTTTAGCCCGGCCAGAGTGGTTGAGCATCGACCTATGAATCAGGAGGTCACAGTTTGATTCCCGGTCAGGGCACATGCCCAGGTTGCAGGCTTAATCCCCAGTGTGGGGCTTGCAGGAGGCAGCTGATCAATGATTCTCTCTCATCATTGATGCCTCTCTCTCTCTCTCTCTCTCTCTCTCTCTCTCTCTCTCCCCCTTCCTCTCTGAAATCAATAAAAATATATTTTAAAAGAGACATAAGTTGAAAGAAGTTAAAATACCCAAGGTCTTACATAGAGTGACCACAAAACTTTCTGACACCTAACCCAGGGTTCTTCATGTTAAGTAACTATTGGAATCCTTTGCCACGTCCCACCCTCTTGTTAGACTGTACCTGGTTGGAGACTGGCTTATATTTGAGTCCTGGTTTGTTTAGTATTAGTTCCAGCTGCCTGCGGTTAAAATTGGATACACCAAGAGATTTCACCAAGCCAGCATCTTTGCAAGCTTCCAAAGCCTGTAGAGTAAATGCCATTGAATCAAGACAGAAGCCTCAAAACAAGCAAGAATGAATGCTTAGAGGGTTAATATAAATTCTTTAAAAAGGAAAGTCCATGTGTATGTTAATAGTCATTCTGTGAAGAAAAAAAAAGTGGGAGAGACAAGCAGGAATCATGAGTTTGAGGAGCATTTTATAACATATCTCCCCCCTGTATTGTATATAACAATCTTATTTCTTGAAATTTGTTGAGGCTTTCTTTATGTTATGGTACCTAATCAAGTTTCGTAAGTGTCTGATATGTGTACAAATGTGTATTCTCCTATTTTGGGAGGCAAATCTCTCTCCTCTCTCTGTCTCTGTCTCTGACTCTCTCTCATATATATATGGATGTCTACACACACATTATATATAACATTAGGTCTAGCTTTTCCTGGCATCGCAATAATTTAAAGGAATATGTCAGAAATCTCCCACTATAATAGCGGATTTATAATGTCTTCATGTATTCCTTTTTAAATGTTTTCCAAATTTCTGCTTTATATATTTTGCAGATATTTTATTGGGTACATATTTGTTTAAAATTTATATATCTCCCCCAGCTGGCATGGCTCAGTGGTTGAGCCTGGACCTATAGACCAGGAGATCACAGTTTGATTCCTGAACAGGGCATATGCTGGGGTTGTGGACTTGATCCCCATTAGGGGGCTGCAGGAGGCAGCTGATCAATGATTCTCTCTTATCATTGATGTTTCTCTCTCTCTTTCCCTCTCCCTCTCCCTCTCCGTTCCTTTCTGAAATCATTAAAAATATATTAAAAAGTAACATTCTAGAAAAAAGGAATTGTAAATTAGTATATCTTCTTGGTAAATTTAATCTTTTATCATGATGTGGGATCTTTCCATTCCTAATAATGCCTTTGATTCTTAAGACTATGCTGTCTGCCAGCCTGTGTCGCTCAGTGGTTGAGCACTGACCCATGAACCATGGTTTGATTCCCAGTCAGATCACATGACCAGATTGTGGGCTCAGTCCCACATAGGGGACAAGCAGGAGGCAGCCAATCAATGAATCTCTCTCATTATTGATTTTTCTCTCTTTCTCTCTCCCTCTCCCTTCCTCTCTCTGAAATCAACTTAAAAATAAATATGTTCTCAGGTAAGGATTAAAAAAATAAAATTAAAAGACTATGTTGTCAGATATCAATATAACCATACAACTTTTTCTGGTAAGTATTAGACTGTTAAGATTTCCCCCATCCTTTAAATTTTAACTTTCACATGTCTTTATGCTTAGATGTGTCTAATTCTAATATGTAAATCTTGGTATTTAGTAGGTGTATTTAGTTCATATGTATTGCACTATAAATATATTTGTACTGTTTCTACCATCTTAATTTCTTATTTCAGTTTTTCTCACTTTTATGTTTCTTTTTAATACTTTCTTACTTTTAAAAAGTTTATATCTATATCTTTCCTTTAATAAAGACAAGAACTTACATGCTCCCATATTCCATGTTCCCTAACATCTATAATGTTAATAGTCTATGCAGAATTTAACTTCCTGTTATTATAGGTATGTTTTTCTCTTTTTATTTAATACTAGAGGCCCACTTGTGCCCTCTCACAGTCTGGGACCTCTCGGGAGATAACGACCTTCTGGCTTAGGCCTGCTCTCGGGTGGCAGAGGGCAGGCCCAATCCCTAGGTGCAGCCCCTGGTTGGGCACAGAGCAGGGCCGATTGGGGAGTTGGGGCGCCGCCCTCTGTCATGCATAGAGCAGGGCGGATCGGGAGCTTGCGATGCCACCCCCAGTCATGCTCAGGGTAGGGCCGATTGGGGGGTTTGGGCGCTGCCCCCTGTCACGCTGCTCCAGGGGCCAGGAGGCCTTGTGGCTCCGCTGATTCCGGTGCCAGGAGGCCTCGTGGCTCCGCTGATCCCGGGTTCGGGAGGCCTCGCGGCTCTGCTGATCCCAGTGCTGGGAGGCATATTACCCTTTTACTATATAGGATAGAGGCCTGGTGCACGGGTGGGGGCCGGCTGGTTTGCCCTGAAGGGTGTCCTGGATCAGGGTGGGGGTCCTGCTTGGGTGCCTGGCCAGCCTGGATGAGGGGATGATGGCTGTTTGCAGCTGGTCACACCCCCTTCAGGATGGGGGTCCCCACTGGGGTGCCTGGCCAGTCTGGGTGAGGGGCTGAGGGCCGTTTTCACGCTGGCAGGCGACTGAAGCTCCCAACCTCTCCTTTTTTCTTTTTCTTTTTTTATTCTGAGATTTATTTACCTTCTATAGCTGTCACTGGAGCTGAGAGCCGGCTTTAGCTCTGATGCCGGCTCCAGCTTGAGGCCTCGGCTGCTGAAAGCAGGGAGCTGGGTTTGTTTGGGTTCTATAATTGTAACACTGTTTCAGTCCTGCTCGCTCCAGCTCTGACGGCTGAAAGCAGGTTTCTGGAGTTTTGTTTAGCTTCTATATTTGCAACAATGTTTCTTACAGAGCAAGCTCAGGGGCCGGGAAGGCAGGCGGGAAACCTTGGCTTCCTCCGTCACTGGAGCAAGCAAGCCTCCCTGTTCACTTCAGCTGCCTGGCTGCCGGCCGCCATCTTAGTTGGCAATTAATTTGCATATCGCCCTGATTAGCCAATGGGAAGGGTAGCGAAGTTACAGTTAATTACCATGTTTCTCTTTTATTAGATAGGATTAGGTAGTTTTATAAATAATAAAAACTATATCGATTTTGATTTAATCACTTTCACTTTGTACACTTCTTAGAGCATCTTTTAAATTTTTGCTCCTCTTATTTAGTAACTAGAGGCCCAGCGCATGAAATTCATATGCGGGTACAGTCCCTAGGCCTGGCCTGTGATCAGAGCCATCTTCCCAGGCTGCCTGCAGCCGGCCCCACCCCCTGCTGCCACCCACCCTCAGTTCCCCGTTCACCATCAGGTGATCAGAGCATGACAGCTGGGGGAAGGGACCGAGAGGTCGGCCGTTCCCGCTCACTTGCCGGCCACACCCCTGCTGTGGGTTGCTCTCTGTGTGTGGAGCGACTGGTGGGGTGGGGGCCTTGGCCTGGCACCACCTGTGTCCCGCACCACCCACCCCCAGTTCCCTGTTCACCACCGGGCGATCGGAGCCTGCCAGCCAGGGAAAGGGACCAAGAAGTGGTCAGTGCACCTCATAGTGAGTGGTCGAGCGGTTGTTCTGGTCATTCTGCCGTTAGAGTCAATTTGCATATTACCCTTTTATTATATAGAAGAGAGGCCTGGTGCATGGGTGGGGGCTGGCCAGCCTGCCCTGATGGGGGCCCTGGATCAGGCTGAGGGGTGGGGCCGGCTGGAGCGAGGGGCCACGGTTGTTCTGGTCTCTGGTCATTCGCTGTTTTGGTCACTAGGCTTTTTTTATATAGGATAGTTTTCAATGTTTGTCTTTATGTGACAAAATTTCTGAGCAGTGTGTGGATTAGAAAATATTTTTATTATACATCATTTTTATCTTACAGTTTGACTGGATATAAAGTTCCAGTTCAATGTTCTTTAGTCTTCAATACTTCGAAAATACTATTCTTTTATCTCTTTTACACCCTGTGCTACTGATTATAAAACAGAACAAATCAATACAAAACTGATACCAATCTCATTATATATTACTGATTCTTTTACTGTCTTTCCCTTTTCAAATTTCTTAGTTTATGCTTTATGTATTTTTGGAGTTCTGTTATTAGGTACATAGATGTTTAGGATTTATTACTTTTTTATTATAAAACTAAAGGCCCGTTGCAGGAAGATTCCTGCAAGAATAGGGCTTCACTCCCATCTCTGCTGTTCCTACCCTGCCCATCTCTACCCCTCCCACCCCGCCCTTCTCTGCTCCTCCTACCCCGCCCTTCTCTGCCGCTCCTACCTCGCCAGTCTCTGCGGCTTCTCTCCAGCCCTTCTCTGCTGCTTCTCTCCCACCTGTCTCCGCTACCTCGGCTCCGTTGCTTGGCTTCCTTCTATGGTGTCTTCAGTCTTCGTTCCCAGCTGGTATATGCAAATTAGCCACCATCTTTGTTGGCAGTTAATTTGCATATCGCTCTGATTAGCCAATGGTGGATGTAGCAAAGGTACAGTCAATTTGCATCTTTGTCTATTATTAGATAGGACTAGAGGCCTGGTGCACAAAAATTTGTGCACTTGGGGGGGTCCCTCAGCTCAGCCTGTACCCTCTCGCAGTCTGGGACCCCTCAGGGGATGACCACCTGCTGGCTTGGCCCACTTCCCAGGGGATTGGGACAAAGCTGGCAGTCAGACATCCCTCTGGCAGCCTGGGAGCCCTCAGGGGATGTTCACTTGCCAGTGGGGAGCAAGCCTAAGTGCAGTCGGACATACTTAGAGCTGCTGGGGAGGCAGGAGAGGCTCCTACCATCACCGCTGTACTGGCAGCCGTCAGCCTGGCTTGTGGCTGAGCAGAGCTCCCAATGTGGGAGCGCACTGACCACCAGCGGGCAGCTCCTGCATTGAGCGTCTGCCCCCTGGTGGTCAGTGTGTGTCATAGTGACCAGTTATTCCCAGTTGTTCTGCTATTAGGGTCAATTTGCATATTACCCTTTTATTATATAGGATAGCGGCCTGGTGCATGGGTGGGGGCCGGTTGGTTTGCCCTGAAGGGTGTCCCAGATCAGGGTGGGGTCCCGCTGGGGTGCCTGGCCAGCCTGGGTGAGGGGCTGAGGGCCATTTTCAGACTGGCCACATCCCCTTCAGGGTGAGGCGGTCCTGCTGGGGTGCCTGGCCAGCCTGGGTGAGTGGCTGATGGCTGTTTGCAGGCTGGCCAAGCCCCCCAGGGGGGACCCTCACCTCATGAGGGTGTGGCCAGCCTGGGTGAGGGGCTGATGGCTATTTGCAGGCTGTCCACACCCCCTTCACCATGGGGGGTCCTGCTGGGGTGCCTGGCCAGTCTGGGTGAGGGGCTGATGGCTGTTTGCAGGCTGGCCACAGCCCCAGCCACCCAAGCTCTCAGTGGAGACTGGCTGGAAGCAGGTATCTGGGATTTATTTATCTTCTATAATTGAAACTTTGTTGCCTTGAACGAAGGCCACAGCCAGCCAGGGCAGGTGGGAAGCTTGGCTTCCTCCATCGCCGGGGCAACCAAGCCTCCTGCTTGCTCCAGCTCAGTGTATCTAGGTATGGGTTTCCTTCTCTTTCCTCTTTGGTAGTCTATGCCTGTTCAATATCTCTGTTTTTTTTCTCCTTCAAATATTTCCTCTTTTTCTTTTTTTTTTCTTTCTTGTTTTTCTATTATGTGAGTAGTGAAATTCTAATTGTATCCTATACATCTCTTAGCTTTTCTTTCATATTTAATTTTTTCTTGTCTATTCCTACTTCATATTGGGAGATTTCCTCATTCTGATCTTTCAATTTGATCCCATTTTCCTTATTTATATCCATTTCACTTTTATCCCATCTATTGCATTGTGTTTTATTTTTCCCAATTATTACTTGCTTACTGCTTGTTTTTAAAAAATGTTTTCTTGTTCTTGTTTCACATTGCTAGTATCTTTTCTTATCTCCTTTAATATATTATTTGGCTAATTTAAAAGTTCTTGGTCCTCTGTTCAGTTTATGTTGGGATCTGTAATTGAGATATGTTGTTTCCTTGTGAAATAAATACCTTGTTATTTTGAGCTATGAGCTATTTTCTCCTGGGGATACTGGCTACCCTGTCAGGCAGACTCTTAGACAGAAACACCAAATCTACTCAGCTCCAATGACAACACGAGTGAGTATATGTTCTCTCAGGTAGAGAGCCCCAGGGACCAGAAAACTAGTAGCTGCCTCCTCACCCCTCAAAACAACTCTAGCCTTCAGGTCTTCAACTGTTACCTAGAGGGGAACACCCATTAGAAAGAGATACTGTACTCATTAGAGTATATTCTCTGGGAGAATAAAGGCTGCATCTCTTCCTACTAAATGAAACAGGAATAATCAGATCACAATTCAAAAATGTAGTCTTTTAAAATAAAAGAATAAAAGGACCATTTGAACTTACCTCCCAAGTGGCACACAGATTTGAATTGTGATATAACCAATTGCCATACTCATCTTTAGGATAAAATTCATCTCCAGGCTAAAAAAGAAAAAAACAAAAAACAAAAAAGGATAATTCCTTTTATTTATATCTGGGAATTAAAATGATGGAATTTGAATTGTCTTTATGCCAATATACCCTAGCCATGGGAAAGCAATAAAAGTTTAGTTATTTGTTAGTATGATTATATAATTATATAATACATTATATTTTTATATATTTCTCACCTTTGTGGGACTGTCCAGAAATTCTTTCATTTTTCTAAAATATGTGACACATTAATCCCATTATCCTACACTGGCATTCATTTTCTCTTTATTTATCAACAGATTATCCTTATTCTTAATCCATGAACTTTCTCCTAATGACAGAATTACTCATCAAAAAAGAGTAGAGGTTGAGAATTAGGACTCTGAGACTCAGTGTTTTGACAGTTGAGGACAGCACAGCGTGTTACTTCTCAGTTCTGGCAAACTTGCTCACTGGTTTTTTTCCTTTCATTTTGGGGCCCTGCAGGAGTTCAGCAATTTTTTTTCCTACTTCACACGTTAGTGTCAACTTTCCTTCTCTTGTTTTTGGGTGATCCTTTCCCAACTAAGGCTAACTGGTGTGGAACATTATCTTTCAGATTTCTCTTTTTTGGCTGTATCTAAACATGGGATCCATTTCTTATGGGCTTGAAAATGGAATACAGTGGGGCCTTGACTTACAAGTTTAATTTGTTTCGTGACAAAGCTCGTAACTCAAATTACTCGTATGTCAAATCATTAAAGTGAATGAGTGAGACACGTGATGCTGGGCTGATGTTGTGGCGTTCACTGTGACGTTCGTTGCGCCAACTAGCGGTGGGGTATCTGAAGCTGGTTCATAACCTGAATTTTAGCTCGCAACTCAAAGCAAAAAATCAGCTGAGAGACGGCTCATATCTCGAAAAATTCGTTAGTCGGGACATTCGTAAGTCAAGGCCCCACTGTAGAGAGAAATGAAAGATGATTCCTAGGCTCCTGGGGTGGATGGTGGTAATCATTTCCTGAGTTTGGGTTAGCAATCAAGAGTTTTTTATGAATATTTTGAGTTTGAAATGACCAAACGTTCAAGTGGCCATTTGAGAAGGCAGTTGAACAGAGAAATCTCAGAAAGAGGCTCAGAAAGAGGTCATGGCTATAGACAAAATTTGGTAGCCCTTACATATAAAATAATAATCAATCCTTGCAACTATATTAGGTCTCTTATAGACACAGTGTGGCTCAGTAAGACAAGAATATTGAGAATAGAGGTACTATTCTGGGCATAACAACATTTGGAGGTTGGCAGAGAAGCTACCAAAGAATCAAGAGAGGGTGGTATTATAGAAGTCACAAGAAGAAAATGTATACTGGAGATAGTAGACAACTGTGTTGAAAGGTATCAAATAATATGAGGATACAGTGTCTATTGGGTATGGTTGTCAGCATACAAGTCTTTGTAGACCTTGATAATAGGAATTTTTATTGAAAATCAAGCAATTGGACAAAATTTATTATTATTATTATTATTATTATATATATGAGAGAAGGGAGAGGAAGAGAGAGATAGAAACATTAATGATGAGAGAGAATGATTGATAGGCTGCCTCCTGCACGCTCCAACAAGGCATCGAGCCCATAACCAGGCCATGTGCCCTTGCCTGGAACTGTATGTTCAGTCCGCAGGCTGACGTTCTATCCACTGAGCCAAACCAGCTAAGGCAAAATTCATTATATTAAAAAAACCTTTTTTTTTTTCTTCCACTATCTCACCTGAATAAAACTTTCCCCTGGTGATATCACTTTCTTTAGCAAACACAATTTTGACTCAATTTCTTCCTGTCTCACTTAGAGCAGGAAAAAGGGTCCTTATTCCTCAATGCCACATAATCATTCATGTTAATTACCCTTTCTGTTTCTGCTTCCCAAGCTCTTTGAAATTCTCAACACTATGGCCCACATTTCCACTTCAGTCTCCCTCCATATTTCTTGCCTTTTGCATTTTCCAATTTTACTTCTGTTTGGAATGGTTTTATGCCTCTATCATACACTGTGTTAAATACTTTTTACTTTCCAAGACTTTAATTAAGTCCTATCACCCCTGAACCCATGTTAGCTATTCCTCTTAAGCATGTTCCTCTTAAGCTTCCATTGTGCCTCCTTTACTCATCCCTCATCTGAATCATTCCATGGTCTTTCTCCCTCCACTCCTGCTCATACTGAAGACAGTATTAGAAGAATAATTCAACCCTCTAAAAATCTATGCTATTGATTCTCGTTCCTATTCATCAGTATCTTCATTTATTTTTTGAAAATGCCATTCCTCATTTTAAAAAAAATAAAGCAGAAGGGACTGTATATTGTCAGAAAACAAATATGGGAATGGCATCAGGGGTTTTAGAATCTGATCCCAGTTCTGATGGATTTTAAACCTGAGTTAGCTGTTTCATTGCCTGGGGCCTTAACTTTCTCTTTTGTGAAATGAAGATATTCTATATATTGGAATATATATTTCCACCGGATCATTTCATAATATTATTTTTTATTATCTATGAAATGTCAGGCATTGTGTCAGTAATTTCATATTATAATTTTAATGACTCCTCACAACACTAGGCAAGTGAGTTATTATTGTCTCAATTTACCAATAATGAAATTGAAAGAAAGTTCAGGAATATCAAAGATACTATGCTAATACTAGTAGGTAATAAAGCTGGAAGTCCCTCTTCTGCGTGACTCCGAAGTCCATTGGACCATGTTTAGGTGATGTGTAAAGGAATCAGGTAATAACTTGACCAAGTCATCTGGCTTACATGTGACAGAGCTGGGATTCAAACAAGGCACCCTGGTTCTGGAGCTCATGCTTCGTATCACCATGCGTGCTAAGTGACCTCTGATTAATGAGTACAGTGGCAATCTGTTATTTTGCTTTCTACCATTCTTATGCCTTCTTCTATAGAAGAGCTCATTCTACAGTTCCAACTCGTGGCCAGAGATGTCAGTCAGCCATGTCCTTACACAAAGATTAGTCAGCAAAAGTTACATGACCCAAGCAAGGCTGATCCATGTTTCTCTGTGAGGTTTAATGTGTAGTCTCTCTTCCTCTGAATTCTTAAGTTGTATTGTGAAGTGGTCTTGGCATGTCAATGGGCATTTTGCCATCATATAGAAAGAAATTTTTGAGAATTAAGCCACCAGAACACAGGAATAGAGAAAGGGCCAGAGTGTAGATACATAGTTTGAACTTCTGGATCCAGTCCTTCGGAATTAGATATGCCTTGGAATTTTTAGTTCCATTTTTTGCTAATGCCAATTTGAGTTGGGTTTCTGCCATTTATAACAAGAGTTCTGACTAAAACAAAGGTGTTGGGTATGGCAAGTAATGAACAAAGAGTGTGGAATTGGCTAGGTCAGTATGGGATTGTGGATAGTGAGGATTCTCCAGCTGAGAATTGGATATTCTTGCTATGCAATAGCATGGCATCTTGTTAAATTGTTGCCTTGTTGTGTCTTGAGACTCTGACAATGGGCATACTACGATTGGAGCTTTAGGAGACTTAGTAGGAAAACATTGGGTGTTAGTTTGTTGGCCATTTTTGCAGTCTTCAGTCAGGTCCTGAAGAAATATAAATGTGTTTATTGCTACTTGGCTTGTAAGATGAGTGGTAAGATCATATTTTGCTAAAACAGGTACTTTCTGCTTCTAGATGCCTCCCCAAATGGGAGAAATTAAGCTCTGGGCCTTCTAGAGGTAGAAAAGTCTGTGTCAGCCAGGACAGGAAGGTAAGAATCCTAGAGGGAAATAAAATTGGACTTTGGGAGAATCCTTGTCCATTTCTGTCTGAAGACAAGATCTCAGGCCAATGATGCCACACCCAACAAAGGAGCACCATCCAATCATATGGAGACTGGGTGCAAAGAATGCATGACCTGTGCCTTCCTGTTTTGTATTATTTCAAGCCAGATGGGGGCAGTAAACTGAGGACTGGGCAGATGAGCAGAACAAGGAGGTTCTTTACTCAGATGCAGAAACCACAGGCTAAAGATTCGATACAAGAAGATTTCTAGTTTTAATTACTCTTTAATGCAGCTGACTGAATGTGAATTTACTGAAAGCCAAGCAAATTTTTAAGGGATGTGGACTGTCCACGAAATCCCAAACTGGCCATTGAAAGCCTTTGCTTAACCAAGGCCATTGTGAAGCTTGTGAATTCATATCAAGGATGTGCAAGAGGAATCTTTCCCAAAGTCTCTCTTGGATGTTACCATAGAGAAGAGTCATCAAGGAAAGAGCTTCCAGAGAACAGAACAGGGGCAGCCAGGTTGCTTGTGTGAAGGAAATCTGGGCACCTCAATGACCAGTTTCATTTTCAGTCTCTCCTTTCTTGGAGACATTTGAAAGCAGTTACTTCTTCTCTTCAGCAGTGTATATGGGATGTGTTGTTGGTGGTTAAATTAACACAGAGTCCATAAATTGAGAAAGTTTAAAGAAGAAGTGCATTTGAATTAGAGGAATAGCTATCACCCTGATCTTGTTGCTGACCCCCTCTCCCCCAAAACCTGACCATTCTTTGGGTTATGTCCCTTTGGAGCGGTGGAAGGTGAGTAAGTTTTCAGTTGTATACATTATTTTGCATTATGTCATGCAGAAACATTTTCATGACTATGTGAATGGGAAGAAGGGTGTGTCTGGATGCTGGACAGGTAAAATTGGACTACTGTTTGGGGACTACTTGATGGTTTGATGGACAGCTTAAACTACAGTTGTAAAGACATGCTATAACAAAAAGTGCATTAGATTAGGAATCAAGAAACATGGGATCCAAGCCTAAGTCTGTTACACATAATCTTTCTGGGCATTTGTTAGGCTAGCCAATGTTGTCTAACCTATGGTAATAAAATGATAACATTCTATGATGCTAAGTAATTAACTAGTTTCGTGCACATGGCTGCTGGCTTGTGGCTGCCAAAGAGCAGAGACCAAACCTTTAGGTGTCTGAACTCACCTTAAAAGCCATGGGCATTTCAATGATATAAAGATCAACATAATCTAGCTGGAGGGTCTTGAGTGTCTTCTCCAGGTATGGGCGGACCCTCTCTGGTTCAAAATGGGTAGCCCACAGCTGAAAGAATAAAAAGGGGATAGTGAACTAACATTCACGCTATTAAAAAAAATAATAATAATGTAGCTCTTTATTCTTTTTCCCACATATTTTTTATTGATTTCAGAGAGAAAGTGAGAGGGGGAGAGGGATAGAAACATCAACGATGAGAGAGCATCATTATTTGGCTGAGTCTTGCACGCCCTCTACTGGGGATTGAGCTTGCAATCCAGGCATGTGCCCTTGACGGAATCAAACCATGAAAATATTCTGAAATTAGGCAGAGAAAAGTGACATCAGGTCTATCATTAATATGCGGGATGGAGGGTGAAGGGAAGCGCTCACCTTTCCGCAGTAGAAAATATCCTCTCTCTTCACCCTTCCTTCTGCTATCTTCTCTCTGATGGCCTCCCCCACTTCGTCCTCATTCCGGTAGATGTAGGCCCCATCAATGTGCCGGTACCCAACATCGATGGCCATCTTAACTGATGTCTTACAGCTCCCCTTAGAGGTCTGAAATAACAAAGGGTTGAGGTTTTGGAGAAAAGGAATCAGTCCTTGGTTCAATCATTATTAATGAAGACGCTTTGCTGTACATTGTTTTAGAGTGAAAATGACAAATTCCCAATTCCATGCTGTTGTGATTGGAAGATAGTATCGGCTGGAGAAACTGACCTTCTAGGCAGCATTCCATCCTCAGTGGGAGACTCCATCCATCCCAGGTCTGCCCTTAGCTTTGTGGTTTCATAAATGTGACTTGATCAATGTTACCAATGAAAAGAGTTTTTATGATATCCATGCTATAGGACGGCACAGTTCATTGACAAAGGTTCAGTTATAAATCAAAGGTTTGGGTGAATAAACTGAGATATAGCCACAGAATGGAACACTAACAGGTAGTAAAAAGGAATGAACTATTGATAGACACAGCATCATGGATGAATATCAAATAAGTATACCGAAGAAAAGAAGCAAGACAAAAAAGAATACTCTATGATTTCATTCATATAAAATGCTAGAAAATGAAAAGTAATCTATAGTGAGATTCAGATCAGTGATTGCCTGGGGTGGGGGTTGTGGACATGGGATTACATGGGATCACAAAGAAACACAAGGAAACTTGGCGGTAATGAATACATTCACCATCTTGATTGTGATAATGGCTTCATGGGTGCATACATGTGCCAGATGAATCTGATTGTATACTTTAAATATGTGCAGTTTTTTTGTACGTCGATTATGCCTCAATAAAGATGGGGGGAAAAGGTTGTTGAGTAGCATCCTAGATTTTTCAATATATATACTTATCAAATTTGGTAGCCAAAATTTTGTTCATTTTATTAATCTGCATGAAGCAAAGAATGAGAATATCCTCTCCCCTGTACATTGACAGTAATGAAAACAAAATAAACAAACAAAAAACACCTGAAAAATTCTTGACACTTGAGTTGTGAGTTATCCATCTTTCAGATTACACATAAATTACTGTTCTTTAGTTATGAAGACATTTTATTTATTTTTATTGAAGTGCCATTGGTTAATAACATTATATAAATTTCATGTGAATAACCTTGTAATTTGGTACCTGTATACTCTATTGTGTATTTACCACCAAAAGTCTCGTTTCCTTTTGTTATGATATATTTGACCCCCTTTCTTCATCTTCCTCTCCCCCAACCACCTTCCCTTCTGGTAACCAACCATTCTGTTGTCTGTATGAATGAGTTTGTTTTTGTTTTGTTAGCTCATTACTTTTTTTGTTTTATATTCTACATATGAGTGGTTTGGGGCCTTTTCTGTCTGACTTATTTCACTTAGCATAATACCCTCAAGATTCATTCATTTGTGACAAATGGCAATATTTCATCTTTTTTATGGCTGAGGAATATTCCTTCATGTTTATCTACTATGTCTTCTTTAGCTATTTATTTACTAGTAGACACTTAGGTTGTTTCCAGTCTTGGCTATTGTAAATAATGATGCAGTTAACATAGGGGTCTATCTATCTAACTATCTATCTATCATACATAGATAGATAGATAGTTAGATAAATAGATAGATAGATAGATTTTAATATTCTTTGGATGAATACCCAAAAGAGGAATTGCTGAGTCATATGGTATTTCTATTCTTAATTTTTTGAGGAAACTCCATACTGCTTTCATAATGGCTGCACCAATTTACAATCCCTCCAACAGTGTACAAGGGTTACGTTTTCTTCACATCCTCCTCAACACTTGTTATTTCTTGTCTTTTTGAAAACAGCCATTGAATAGGTGTGCGATGATATCTCATTGTGGTTTTGATGAGCATTTCTCTAATTAGTGTTGTTGAACATTTTTGTTATTGGCTCCTTTTTTTATAAATTAGCTGCCCATACATATGTGGATTTATTTCTCAGATCTCAGTTCTGATCCCTTGGTCAGTTCTTTCATTTTTAAAAAATCTGAGTTTTCTCTCCTCTTCCACCTGAATCATTTCTAGATTTCTATTTTCAACCTCATTAATCCTCTCTTCCACATGGTTTGTCCTTTTTCTTTTCTTTTTTTTTTTAATATATTTTATTGATTTTTTTTTTTACAGAGAGGAAGGGAGAGAGATAGAGAGCTAGAAACATCGATGGGAGAGAAACATCGATCAGCCGCCTCCTGCACATCTCCTACTGGGGATGTGCCCGCAACCCAGGTACATGCCCTTGACCGGAATCGAACCCGGGACCTTTCAGTCCACAGGCCGATGCTCTATCCACTGAGCCAAACCGGTTTCGGCGGTTTGTCCTTTTTCTAATGCTTTCTTCACTTCATTTACTGAGTTCTTCAGCTCCAGACTTTCTGTTTGGTTATTTTTTATAGTTTAAATTTCTTTGGTAAATTACTCCTTTGGTTTGTTCATTTTATTCCTGAGCTCATTGACCTGACTTTCTGAGTTTTCTTGTATATCACTGAGTTTCTTCATGACTGCTATTTTGAATTCTGTATTATTTAGATAATTCTATCTTCCATGACTGAGTTTGGTTTCCAGAGAATTGTGATTTTCTTTCTGTGTTCCCATGTTACCTTAACTGTTCATGGTACTCAATGGGTTGTTCCTCTGCTGAAACATTTAAAGTAGTGAATATCTTTCTTATTTAGGTACTGTTTTGATTTTAACAATTCAGCGGGTTGATAATTAGAGGTCTTTGTTTTCTCCACCAGTAGATGGTGCTCTAGTACAAGCTTCTGTTTTCTCTTACCAATTCTACTTGCCCCTGGGGTGGGGGTGGGGGGGTCACCACTGTGGTCATGGGAGTTGCCACCTGGGTGATAGGGTGGTGAGTGCTCTGCTGTATTTTGGTCCTCTGGGTCTGGAGGCCTCACTACTATGGTGTGAGGATGTGGTGGCTGAGGGGAGAGTTTGCTTTGTGAACCCATTGCTGGGTTACCTGGTTCCCTTCCTGGCTGGTGCCACTGCGCTATATAGAGCTGGGAGACCAGAGACATGTCTTTGCTTTTGCTACCAGGCTCCACTGCAGTAAGGGAGGAGGAAGCAGGTTCTCAGGTGCCAATGCTGTTTCTATCCCTCTTACTGTCCACTGGGCCATAGTGTGAGGGCCACACCCTGACTCCTCCACCATGACCCCATTAGCTGGGGCCACAGGCTAGCCATGATGGCTGTGGAACCACATCTGCAGACACCACCCCTGTTTTCTCCCTCATCTTGTGTCCCCCAAGTGTTCCAATACACCCTCCTTCAGATGTACCAATGTGTGTCTCTCAAGCTTGCTAGTGTGTTGAACAGAGTAACTTTTATTGCATTAAAGATGTCTGATTAGTTATAGATTTAAGGGAAGATATACATGGGTCTATTTGTTCCACCATGATGCTCTGTGATGACATTTTAAAAATAAAAGGGTGTGTCTCAATAAACAGATGGCCAATAGATATATGAAAGGATGCTCAGTGTTACTAATCATTAGGGAACTGCAAATTAAAATCACAATTAGATATCACCTTACACCTGTCAGATTGGCTATCATCAAGAAATCAACAAATAACAAGTGTTGGCAAAGATGTGGAGTAAAGGGAACCCTCATGCATTATTGGTGGGATTGCAAATTGGTGCATCCGCTATGGAAAACTGTGGAAGTTCCTCAAGATAATAAAATAGAACTACCATATGACCCAGTAATTCCATTTCTGGGTATGTGTCTGAAGAAACCCAAAATATTAATTCAAAAAGATAAATGTTCATTGCAGCACTATGATTCCATAGCCAAGATATGGAATCAACCTAAATATCCATCAGTAGATGACTGGAAAAGAAGATGAGGTACATATATACAATGAAATATTACTCAGCCATAAAAAAAGAATTAAAGTATACCATCTGTGACAGCATGAATGAATCTAAAGGGTATTATCCTAAGTGAAATAAGTCAGCCAGAGAAAGCCAAATACCATATGATTTCACTTATATGTGGAATCTAAAGAACAAAATTAATGAACAAATAAAATGGAAATAGACTTAGAGCTACAGAGAACAAATTGATGGTTGCCAGATGGGAGGGGTTGTTGTGGGGACTGGGTGAAAAAAGTGAAGGGATTAAGAAGTACAGAAGGCAGTTACAAAATAGTCACAGGGATGTAAAATACAACAAAGGGACTGTAGTCAATAATATTGTACTAACTATGTAGGGTGCCAAGTGGGTACTAGACTTATTGGAGTCATCACTTCAAAAATTACATAAATGTCTAATCACTATACTATACTCTTGAAACTAGTATAATATTTAATGTCAACTGTAATTGAAAAAAGTCTCTACATTTAGTTCCATTTTTTCTTAATGAGAAACATAATTCTTGATGGAGAGTTCTTTGAAGATAAACACATATCCTCATCAAATAAAATTTTCAAATCATATTTTAGGTTTTGTGTGTGGGAGAGGTTTAATCCTTCTTGTTGATTTTTACTGATCTCAAATTAAGATGATCATTCTGATCTCTTTCACAAATGTTGAGAAGTACTTGTGCTTGCTTCTAGAATTTCAGTGTTCTCACCAAATGCTCGACAAATCATACCAGACCTGTGAAATCTGACTCACAGCTATTGATTTGTTGTAAAATTAGTGAGGCAAGAAATTTCATGTATTTCTAGTGGCTTTTTAGTCTGGGGCTGAAATACAAGGTCTTAGGAGCATTAATTGTATTCCCCCCCCACCACCACCTCTATTTTAGCAGAAAGTTAGCATTATTGAGAAAATAAGTGATATGAAAAATGAACAAAGTGGCTGCACAGATGGTTAGATAAAGGATTCATAGTAACAAATATCAAGTTGTTGGAGAAAGAAACACACCTTCTAGAACCTCTTTGATTGACTATGTAATTAATAGGGCTTGAACAGAAATCGAAGCCAAAAAGAACCCCAAACTGTAAAATGAGATATTATGAAAGACAGCACAGAAATAAACTCATGCCTTTATGAGTCAATTAGTATTTCACAAAGGAGGCAAGAACATACAATAGTCTATACAATAAATGGTGTTGGGGAAACTGGACAAATACGTGCAAAAAAAAAATGAAACTAGACCACTAACTTACACTACACATGAGAATAAACTCCAAATAGATTAAACCATAAACTCAAAACCATAAAAATCCTAGAAGAAAACATAGGGAGGAAAATCTAAGATATTCCTCATAGCAATTTTTTTTTCTGATATATCTCCTTGGGCAAGGGAAACAAAAGGAAAAATTAATAGGATTACATCAAACTAAAAGTTTTTGCACAGCAAAAGAAACCTTCAACAGAATGAAAAGATAACACTCTGCATGGGAGAACATATTCACCAGTGATACATCTGATCATCTGATACATCTGATAAGGGGTTATATCTAAAATTTATTTTTAAAAAAAAACAGAAAACTCAACACCAAAAAGCAATCCAATTAAAAAATTGGCAGAAGACCTGAATAGACACTTCTCCAAAGAGGATGTACAGATAGCCAAGAGCTATATGAAAAGACAGATGCTCAACACCACTAATCATCAAAGAAATGCAAATTAAAACCACAATGAGATATCACCTCACATCTGTCAGAATGGCTATCATCAATAAGAATCAACTTTCATCCTCCAGGATATAACATATATTCTAGGACAACATCTTTTGTATGGTGTTGTGCCCCCAATAAGTACAATATGTGAGTCTGAAAACCCTGTAGGGGTGATTCATCTTAGCATCACTCCCCTTTACCCACTTGGAAAATGTGTGCTTCCCATTCCTAAATTTTAGGCTCTAAGGATCTAAAGGTCCTAATTCCCAGGTGAAACCAGCCTCCTTATTGTAAGGGAAAGAGTTGCCATATTGGAGGGGTAAGATGCCTTATCATCACAAAGGGATAGGTGAACCAATGATATACTCATTACCAGTTGTGATTGTTAATGGACAAGGCAGCAGCCATGACTTGAGAGGGTAGTTGACTAGGGATTCAGACAATTCAGAGATGAAGATTTGGGACATAACACTAGGTAAGTCTCCCAGATTAGCAGAGATATTGGCTAAGGATACAGGGAACTTAGAATGGATATTCTGGGAGGAAGTAAAATGCTTCAGCTTTGTCTTATATTTTGGTTATATGTGTATATATTTTTGCTGCCTTGGTCATCCATGTACAGATTTTAAATTCCTTATTCCTTTTTGTTATGTACAAAAATGTCTCACATGTGGTAGGCACACAATAAATATTTATTGAATTGAATTATTGTCCATTGTCCAAAATATTTACCATTGGTTCTGGATTTGTATTATTTGCACACCTGGTAATATTCTTGAGCTTTACTTGGAGTTTTTTCTTAATATTAGCTATTAACTCCATGAGCTGATATTGATAAGAAGTGAATTAATTTCTGCCCCACCATAATTGCTCAGTGGTTGAATATCAACCTATGAACCAGAAGGTCACAGTTGGATTCCCAGGCAGGGCATATGCCTGGCTTGCAGGCTCAATCCCCAGTGCGGGGCATGCAGAAGGCAGCTGATCAATGATTCTCTCTCATCATTGATGTTTCTATCTCTCTTTCCTTCTCTGTTCCTCTCAGAAATCAATAAAAACATATATATTTTTTAAAGTGAATTAATTTCTATCAAAGCAAAAAAAAAAAAAAAAGGAACAAGACTCAAGACTCTTGCCTATCAGACTTACCCAAATGGAGCTATGGGGAGAGAGACAGAAATAAGAAATTTGTTGGAGGCTATTACAGATGATTTTACCCCTACATAAAAGCATTCATCCCTGCATGAAAGCATTTTGGGAAGCTTTCACAGAGAAAAGTTACATAGATAATTTTTACACTTTAGTTTTTTTCATTAGTGATCATCAGATGAGGTAATGCACAGAGTGCCTAGTGCCACTACACACTGGTTCATCTTAAATTCTCTAATCCACAGGCATGAAACACCCTTATAAGAAAGTTGGTCATATGAAGAGAGAGAAAAAATATTTGTAAGTCAGGAGAAGCTGGGCTGGTAAGCCTCACACAGCTCCATAAAACTGTCTTCCCACAGTTCCTATCTCTATATGTTCCAGTGAAATATAAACCAGGCAAAAGCTGGAGGAGTCAGCGTAGATCTTCCTTATGTTAGCCTCCCATCTCTGCTCCAACCCCATCCATCCCTGAAGACAAGCCCACAACTTTGCTGGGTTCCCTGCTGCCCTCTAACTTCTGTATCACAACGGAACAGGCTCCCAGGACAAATATTGACTGGCTTGGCTTTGTACACAAAACATGAATGAGTTCCAGTTAAAGAGTTACCTCAACCCAGCCTTCATTTTGTATCTCTTGTGGAATCAAAGGTTTAGAAAAGGCTCTCAGGCATGTTTAATGGAGAAGACTAAATTTTGTCATCACCTCCAGGAATAAGACTGATTTTGAAGTTAAATCTAATTTAGTACTTTCATGTCAGGGTGACTGACTTGGGGACAAGTGGTTCTAAGCCTCCACCTCATCAGCCCTGGGTAGATGATAAAGGAGTTTTCATTTGTTTGGCTTGGAACAGAAAGCCATGAGCCTGCTCCGTCTGAGATACTCCATTCTCCCCACTCCCATCTTGCCCATTAATCCCAGCACTACCATTTCCCCTTCCCCAAATCTTTTGGATACATCTTGTGTATTTTTCTTCACATTAGAGTTTTTGTGAGACATACCATTAACTCTCTATATTATTTTAAAACTGATAATATTTCTGATCACAAATGTGGTTTGTGCACACATGATCTTCATTTCTAGTAGTATCCCTCTTATGTCATATTCTTTAATTAATATATATGTCAAAGTAACTTACAGCTCTTTTTGGGAACTGGCACATGACTGCTTTTGAATGTCTTTAACTCATACCATTTATATATCCTAGGATAGATATTTCAGGGCATATATTTCTAAATACTTTCATATTTAGAAATATACACAGAAAGTCATAGTTAGAAATATGCAGCTCCATTGATAAAAGAAATATTCATAACAGGCAATATTGTATAGGAATTAGACAGAGCATAGAATCTGACCCCAGACTTCATTGGTTCAAATCCCTATTCTGTTCCTTTGCATTATAAATTTGGGGCAATTTACTTAATCTTTCAGTTTTCTCATCTATAAAATTGGGTAATCTGGTATTTCTTTCATAATGTTGTGAGAATTAAATTAGAAAATGCATCTAATGTGAAGCACTTCCTGGCACATGCTTAAGTGTTCATAAAGTTTTAGCTATTACTATTGCATCCATTTGCATCTTCATGTTCTCTGCTCACATACATATGCATCCCCTTTCACAAACACTCCCTAATTTGACAAGCATTAGTTGAACACCCATCATCTACTAGACCAGCCGTGGCCAAACTATGGCCCGTGGGCTGGATCCGGCCCGTTTGAAATGAACAAAACTAAAAAAAAAAAAAAAAAAAGACCGTGCCCTTTTATGTAATGATGTTTACTTTGAATTTATATTAGTTCACACAAACACTCCATCCATGCTTTTGTTCCGGCCCTCCGGTCCAGTTTAAGAACCCATTGTGGCCCTCGAGTCAAAAAGTTTGCCCACCCCTGTACTAGACACTATGCTGGGAAGACAGACCTAAACAAGACATAGCCTCTTTCCTAATGAATTTCAGTTTTGTAGGAAATATTGCAAAGAAACAATGATTAAAATATAGTATGATTAGTGCTACAATGGAGTTGAGCATAAGGGACTATGTGAACATGCAGGAGGGGCAAGCAGCAGTGGCTGGGACATGGGGGGTGGGCCTGCTAGGTGAGAAAAGTAAAGGGATTAAGAAGTGCTAATCAGGAGTTATAAAACAGTCACAGGGTTATAGAGTACAGCATAGGGAATATAGTCAATAATCCTATCTAATAAAAGAGAAACATGGTAATTAGCATACTACCGCTACCCTTCCCATTGGCTAATCAGGGCGATATGCAAATTAATTGCCAGCCAAGATGGCGGTAACCGCCAACAAAGATGACAGTTAATTTGCAATGATGGGAGGCGAAAGGGGAAGGACTGAAGAATGGTGATCAGCAACCTAGGCAGCAGGCAAGAGCTAGGGGGTGGGCAAAGGCCGCCTTTCCCCACCCCTCAGCCAGTGATCGCCATGGCGATAGGAGGGCAGGAGGGCCGGGGCGCAGGCCAGGTGGCAACCTCTGACCCCCAGGGCGGGGTTGCCAGCTGGCCTGGCACCGCAATTGCCATGGAGATAGGAAGGCCAGAGGGCTGGGGTGCGGGCCAGGAGGCAACCGAGGACCCCCACCATGGCAATTGGAGGGCGGGAGGGCTGGGGCGCAGGCCAGGAGGCAACCCGGGTCCCCACCATGGTGATCCATGGCAATAGGAGAGCGAGAGGGCCGGGTTGCAGGCTAGGCGGCAACCCTGGACTCCCGGAACCTCTCTTTAAGGTTCTCTTTAAGAGGTTGGCGAGGGACCTCAGAGAGCCCCAGGGGGCCCTGGTGCCAGCAAAACTGAGACCTGGGGCGGCTCTCCCCAGGAAGGTCCAGGGAACGGCCACTGCAGCCCGCCCCCACCCCAGTGCAAGGCAGGGCACGCTGGGCCCGAGGACCCACCTCCTCCTAGAGGCCCCTCGCTTGTCCATGCAGCCCTGGTCACCGGAGCAGCTATAAGGCACAGAAAGCACCAGGGACGGCCGCTTGCCCCCACCCGCATTTGCAAAGACAAGGCCGGAGGGTGTGAGGGCCAGCTCACATCTCCTTCTCCCTCCTTTTGCTCCTCCTCTGGCTGCTTAGCTCGCCCAGCTTCTTATCCAGGCTCCTCTGCAGCTGGGCCCTCTTGGTGGGGTCCAGGGACCGGTCCTTGGCCCCACTGCCAGCGTACAGCACTGCCTCCCGGCTGATTCTCTGCCGGGCGTGGGTGCGGGCCCTCTCCCCACAGCCATGGATCTCGGGCGGGCAGTGGCTGAGGCAGTAGCGGTGGCTGCAGTGTGGGCAGAGCTGACCCAGAGTCACGACGCTGGCCCGGCACTTGAGGAGGCCACAGGTGTTATCAGCCCTCATGGCGGCTGAGACCAGGGCGTCGAAGTCCTCCGTGGAGGGCAGATCCAGGGCCGGGGTCCTTTTTCATCTTTCTTCTTTTTCTTTTCTGGCAACTTCCGCAGTCCCGGGCCTGCGGCCCGTGGGCCCTCCTTGGCTTGCTGCTCCTGCCTGCCCCTCTCCCTCTGCAGTCGCTCCAGGTGCACAGCCCTCAGGTCCACGCTGCTCGGCTCTCACCCAGGGAGCTCCGTCTGCACGAGTCTGGAGGGCTCGGGATGGAGAGGGGCTTTGCTGTCAGTCCCTGCCCAGACGGGTGGGACAGGTGGGACTGGTGGAGCCCATTTTTTTTTTTGGCCGTGTGCACATAGCTTTAATTCTTAAATAATTTATACTCCTCTGAAACAAATAAAACTGTGGCCCCGTGATCGCCAAGGCAATCGGAGGGCGGGAGAGCCTGGGCGCAGGCCAGGCGGCACCCGGGCACCCCAGAACCGGACATGCAAATGACTTATCGCAACCACATCTGCAAATATCCTGGGGAAGGCATCACTGAAGAGTTCACAACAACTCTCTTACTTGGCAAGGAAGAAAACAGTTGGCAATGGAAACAATCCCTGACATCAAAGTTAAGGTCCCTCTGGGTAAAAAAGAATATTTACAATGTAAAGGAGGGAGCAGGCAAAAATGATAGGTTCTCATGACTTCCACTGAAGATTGAGCATATGACAGAGTCAAAACGAACATACAAATTAAAACAGACAGTGGACATTCAAATGACCTGAATCAACTGTCACTGTTTGTCCCAATAGCAGCAATGCTTATGTGATAAGATAGTTTAAAGACATACAAAACAAGTCACATGATAAGGTAAGTTCGGCTTCTAAAGTAAATTGAATATGTTCTTTTAAAATTCTAATGTCCTTTCCTCTGACTGTAATTCTTAATTTTCCAATCAGAAAATGACCCCAGGTGATCCAGTAACATGTAGAACTCCAGTAACCTAACTTATTTAAAAAAGACAAACATCCCAACCATTTTTAATATTTTAAATAGATATTTTAGGGTTAAAATTATAGAAGATATTTAGATCCAAATATATTTTCTGAATTTTTTTTAAAAAATATATATATATATAAGTGATACATTTTCTCAAGGAACTCTGAATTAGTACCTTTCCCTCTAACTTTCTTCAAATTGAGAGAATCTATGGAGTTCCCTATACTGCACAAGTTTTAATGAAAGAAAATAAGACTTTCTAAGAGCATCAAATACATGTTTTCTTATTTACAAACATATACACTCTTCTCTCTCTCTCTCTCTCTCTCTCTCTTTAAAATATATTCTTACTGATTCAGAGAGGAAGGGAGAGGGAGAGAGATAGAAACATCAATGATGAGAGAGAATCATTGATCGGCTGCCTCCTACATGCCCCGTACTGGGGATCAGGCCAAAACCTGGGCATGTGGCCTGACCTGGAATCAAACTGTGACTTCCTGGTTCATAGGTCGATGCTAAACCACTGAGTCACATCCGCCGGCCTCAATTCTTATTTTAAATTCATTTCAAGGACATATACAGCTTGAAAAGCTCTGGAAGCAGTTTCAAAAAAAAACTAGCTTTTAAGTAACAAGAAACCAGTTATAGAAGAAAGTTTAAATTAAAAGAAAAAAATTGTTTTAATTTATTCAAGAGTGGGAACATCCTCCATGAAAATGTGTGCCTTGACTGTGGATGGCTGGGTGGCCTTATCACACCTTAGGAATTCAAATGCTTTTTTACAATGACAGGAAAGAGAGTTTCATCTCATTTCTCTTCCAGGGTAGATGTCTGTCAACAGAAGGTGGACATCAATAAAAGGAGGGGCTTGCACAATCAATCCAGAAAGTCAGCAATCTATGAATAACCCAGAACCCAGTATTTATCTCCTCTGCCACACACCCTCCCTCCCAGCCAGGGAGCAAGATAATTACCCTCAAGTCAAGCTAAGTGCCCCCCAGTCACAGTGGCCCAATGCTGACATACAAAGCATACAAATAATTCTCACTCTGGCATAAAAGTGACAACTTTCTTGGAAGAAAAGCAGATACTGTAAATTTCTCAAAGTCTTCCTGAAACACTTTTTAAAGTAATTTTTACTTCTTTAGAAAAAATGCATACATGGCACACCATCTGTAATAAAAGGCCCATTCTAAATATATATTTTATTTATTTTTTTACAGAGAGGAAGGGAGAAGGATAGAGAGTTAGAAACATTGATGAGAGAGAAACATCGATCAGCTGCCTCCTGCACACCCCCTAACTGGGGATGTACCCGCAACCAAGGTACATGCCCTTGACTGGAATCGAACCTGGGACCCTTCAGTCCACAGGCCGATGCTCTATCCACTGAGCCAAATCAGTCAGGGCAAAAGGCCCATTCTATAAAATTTTACCTGGTCCTACTCATATCTGCAATCATAACCATATTTACAGACAAATATATCTATACTAAGAAAAGAGTAATATGCTAATTAGACTGGGAGACCTTCCAGGAGACCTTCCAGATGTTCTTCTGGACAAAGCCATGGTGGTGGGGCCGAGGTAGAGGCGGTTAGAGGCCAAGAGGGGAGGGCTGTTGTGGGTGATCAGGCTGGTGGGGGATGTGGCCATTGGGGGTAAGCAGACCAGCAAGGGGGGCAGATGGGGGCAAGCAGGCCATCAGTGGGGGTCAGTTGGAGGTGATCAGGACAGCGGGGGGGTGGGGGGGCAGTTTGGAGTGAGCAGGCCAGCAGGGGGGGCAGTTTGGAGTGAGCAGGCCAGCAGGGGGGGCAGTTTGGGGTGATCAGGCTGGCGGGGGGGGGGGGCGCATTTGGGGGCAAGCAGGCCAGCATCAAGGGGGAGGGCAGTTGGGGACGAACAGGCCAGCAGGCAGAGTAGTTAGAGGCAATCAGGCAGTCAGGCAGGCAGGTGAGCCGTTAGGAGCCAGCAGTCCCGGATTGCGAGAGGGATGTCTGACTACTGGTTTAGGCCCAATCCCTGTAAACTGGCAGGACATTTTTTGAGGGGTCCCAAATTGGAGAGGGTGCAGGCCAGGCTGAGGAACACACCCTCCCCCATGCACGAATTTTGTGCACCGGGCCACTAGTCCTATCTAATAAAAGAGAAACATGGTAATTAGCGTACTAGCGCTACCCTTCCGATTGGCTAATCGGGGCGATATGCAAATTAATTGCCAGCCAAGATGGCGGTAACCGCCAACAAAGATGGCAGTTAATTTGCATACTCGCAATGATGGGAGGCGAAAGGGGAAGGACTGAAGAATGGTGATCGGCAACCTAGGCGGCAGGCAAGAGCTGGGGGGTGGGCAAAGGCCGCCTTTCCCACCCCCCAGCCAGTGATTGCCATGGCGATAGGAGGGCGGGAGGGCTGGGGCGCAGGCCAGGTGGCAACCTCTGACCCCCAGGGGCGGGATTGCCGGCTGGCCTGGCCCCGCAATTGCCATGGAGATAGGAAGGCCGGAGGGCTGGGGTGCAGGCCAGGAGGCAACCCGGGTCCCCGCCATGGTGATCCATGGCGATAGGAGAGCGAGAGGGCCGGGTTGCAGGCTAGGCGGCAACCCTGGACTCCCGGAACCTCTCTTTAAGGTTCTCTTAAAGCAGTTGGCGAGGGACCTCGGAGAGCCCCAGGGGGCCCTGGTGCCAGCAAAACTGAGACCTGGGGCGGCTCTCCCCAGGAAGGTCCAGGGAACAGCCACTGCAGCCCCCCACCCCCCCCACCCCAGCGCAAGGCAGGGCACGCTGGGCCCGAGGACCCACCTCCTCCTAGAGGCCCCTCGCTTGTCCATGCAGCCCTGGTCACCGGAGCAGCTATAAGGCACAGAAAGCACCAGGGACGGCCGCTTGCCCCCACCCGCATTTGCAAAGACAAGGCCGGAGGGTGTGAGGGCCAGCTCACATCTCCTTCTCCCTCCTTTTGCTCCTCCTCTGGCTGCTTAGCTCGCCCAGCTTCTTATCCAGGCTCCTCTGCAGCTGGGCCCTCTTGGTGGGGTCCAGGAACCGGTCCTTGGCCCCACTGCCAGCGTACAGCACTGCCTCCCGGCTGATTCTCTGCCGGGCGTGGGTGCGGGCCCTCTCCCCACAGCCATGGATCTCGGGCGGGCAGTGGCTGAGGCAGTAGCGGTGGCTGCAGTGTGGGCAGAGCTGACCCAGAGTCACGACGCTGGCCCGGCACTTGAGGAGGCCACAGGTGTTATCAGCCCTCATGGCGGCTGAGACCAGGGCGTCGAAGTCCTCCGTGGAGGGCAGATCCAGGGCCGGGGTCCTTTTTCATCTTTCTTCTTTTTCTTTTCTGGCAACTTCCGCAGTCCCGGGCCTGCGGCCCGTGGGCCCTCCTTGGCTTGCTGCTCCTGCCTGCCCCTCTCCCTCTGCAGTCGCTCCAGGTGCACAGCCCTCAGGTCCACGCTGCTCGGCTCTCACCCAGGGAGCTCCGTCTGCACGAGTCTGGAGGGCTCGGGATGGAGAGGGGCTTTGCTGTCAGTCCCTGCCCAGACGGGTGGGACAGGTGGGACTGGTGGAGCCCATTTTTTTTTTTTGGCCGTGTGCACATAGCTTTAATTCTTAAATAATTTATACTCCTCTGAAACAAATAAAACTGTGGCCCCGTGATCGCCATGGCGATCAGAGGGCGGGAGAGCCTGGGCGCAGGCCAGGCGGCACCCGGGCACCCCAGAACCGGACATGCAAATGACTTATCGCAACCACATCTGCAAATATCCTGGGGAAGGCATCACTGAAGAGTTCACAACAACTCTCTTACTTGGCAAGGAAGAAAACAGTTGGCAATGGAAACAATCCCTGACATCAAAGTTAAGGTCCCTCTGGGTAAAAAAGAATATTTACAATGTAAAGGAGGGAGCAGGCAAAAATGATAGGTTCTCATGACTTCCACTGAAGATTGAGCATATGACAGAGTCAAAACGAACATACAAATTAAAACAGACAGTGGACATTCAAATGACCTGAATCAACTGTCACTGTTTGTCCCAATAGCAGCAATGCTTATGTGATAAGATAGTTTAAAGACATACAAAACAAGTCACATGATAAGGTAAGTTCGGCTTCTAAAGTAAATTGAATATGTTCTTTTAAAATTCTAATGTCCTTTCCTCTGACTGTAATTCTTAATTTTCCAATCAGAAAATGACCCCAGGTGATCCAGTAACATGTAGAACTCCAGTAACCTAACTTATTTAAAAAAGACAAACATCCCAACCATTTTTAATATTTTAAATAGATATTTTAGGGTTAAAATTATAGAAGATATTTAGATCCAAATATATTTTCTGAATTTTTTTTAAAAAATATATATATATATAAGTGATACATTTTCTCAAGGAACTCTGAATTAGTACCTTTCCCTCTAACTTTCTTCAAATTGAGAGAATCTATGGAGTTCCCTATACTGCACAAGTTTTAATGAAAGAAAATAAGACTTTCTAAGAGCATCAAATACATGTTTTCTTATTTACAAACATATACACTCTTCTCTCTCTCTCTCTCTCTCTCTCTCTTTAAAATATATTCTTACTGATTCAGAGAGGAAGGGAGAGGGAGAGAGATAGAAACATCAATGATGAGAGAGAATCATTGATCGGCTGCCTCCTACATGCCCCGTACTGGGGATCAGGCCAAAACCTGGGCATGTGGCCTGACCTGGAATCAAACTGTGACTTCCTGGTTCATAGGTCGATGCTAAACCACTGAGTCACATCCGCCGGCCTCAATTCTTATTTTAAATTCATTTCAAGGACATATACAGCTTGAAAAGCTCTGGAAGCAGTTTCAAAAAAAACTAGCTTTTAAGTAACAAGAAACCAGTTATAGAAGAAAGTTTAAATTAAAAGAAAAAAATTGTTTTAATTTATTCAAGAGTGGGAACATCCTCCATGAAAATGTGTGCCTTGACTGTGGATGGCTGGGTGGCCTTATCACTCCTTAGGAATTCAAATGCTTTTTTACAATGACAGGAAAGAGAGTTTCATCTCATTTCTCTCCCAGGGTAGATGTCTGTCAACAGAAGGTGGACATCAATAAAAGGAGGGGCTTGCACAATCAATCCAGAAAGTCAGCAATCTATGAATAACCCAGAACCCAGTATTTATCTCCTCTGCCACACACCCTCCCTCCCAGCCAGGGAGCAAGATAATTACCCTCAAGTCAAGCTAAGTGCCCCCCAGTCACAGTGGCCCAATGCTGACATACAAAGCATACAAATAATTCTCACTCTGGCATAAAAGTGACAACTTTCTTGGAAGAAAAGCAGATACTGTAAATTTCTCAAAGTCTTCCTGAAACACTTTTTATTTATTTTTTTTTTAAATATATTTTATTGATTTTTTACAGAGAGGAAGGGAGAGAGATAGAGAGCTAGAAACATCGATGAGAGAGAAACATCGATCAGCTGCCTCCTGCACATCTCCCACTAGGGATGTGCCTGCAACCCAGGTACATGCCCTTGACCGGAATCGAACCTGGTACCTTTCAGTCCGCAGGCCGATGCTCTATCCACTGAGCCAAACCGGTTTCGGCCTGAAACACTTTTTAAAGTAATTTTTACTTCTTTAGAAAAAATGCATACATGGCACACCATCTGTAATAAAAGGCCCATTCTATAAAATTTTACCTGGTCCTACTCATATCTGCAATCATAACCATATTTACAGACAAATATATCTATACTAAGAAAAGAGTAATATGCTAATTAGACTGGGAGACCTTCCAGGAGACCTTCCAGATGTTCTTCTGGACAAAGCCATGGTGGTGGGGCCGAGGTAGAGGCGGTTAGAGGCCAAGAGGGGAGGGCTGTTGTGGGTGATCAGGCTGGTGGGGGATGTGGCCATTGGGGGTAAGCAGACCAGCAAGGGGGGCAGATGGGGGCAAGCAGGCCATCAGTGGGGGTCAGTTGGAGGTGATCAGGACAGCGGGGGGTGGGGGGGCAGTTTGGAGTGAGCAGGCCAGCAGGGGGGGCAGTTTGGGGTGATCAGGCTGGCGGGGGGGGGGGGGGCATTTGGGGGCAAGCAGGCCAGCAGCAGGGGGGAGGGCAGTTGGGGATGAACAGGCCAGCAGGCAGAGTAGTTAGAGGCAATCAGGCAGGCAGGCAGGCAGGTGAGCCGTTAGGAGCCAGCAGTCCTGGATTGCGAGAGGGATGTCTGACTACTGGTTTAGGCACAATCCCTGTAAACTGGCAGGACATTTTTCGAGGGGTCCCAAATTGGAGAGGGTGCAGGCCAGGCTGAGGAACACACCCTCCCCCGTGCACGAATTTTGTGCACAGGGCCACTAGTCCAATATAATAAAAAGCTAATATGCAAATTGACTGAGCCACGGAACGACTGGTGCTATGACATGCACTGATCACCAGGGGGCAGACACTCAATGCAGGAGCTGCCCCCTGGTGGTCAGTGTGCTCCCATAGGATGAGTGCCGCTCAGGCAGAAGCTGGGTTCATGGTTGGTGAACGCAGCGCAAATGCATTGGCAGTGGCAGTAGCCTCTCCCACCTCCACAGCAGCACTAAGGATGTCGGACTGCCTAAGCTATCAGCTGGACATCCCCCAGGGCTCCTGGACTGCAAGAGGGTGCAGGCTGGGCTGAGGGATTCCTCCCCCCTTCCCCTCGAGTACATGAATTTTAGGCACCAGGCCTCTAGTATTGTAATAACTATATATGGTGCCAGATGGGTACTTGAAATATCAGGGAATCACTTTGCAAAGTGTATGATTATCGAACCACTATGCTGTATACCTGAAAGTAATACAAAATAATATTGCATGTAAACTGTAATTGAAAAAGAAAATTAAAACAAACAAAATTTAACCATTCCCTTTCTTGTGTTTTCAGAGAGATCCTTTTTGTATTTTTAGGATACCATTTACTCTCATCTTCCTTGTCCAATAGTTAATTATTAAAAAGTGTACTTCTTACCCTGGCCAATGTGGTTGGGTGTCATCCCATGTGCCAGAGGTCACAGGTTCAATTACCAGTCAGGGCACATGCCAGTAGGGACATACAAGAGGCAACTGATTGATGTTTCTCTCTTGTCATTGATGTTTTTATCTCTCCTTCTCCCTTCCTCTTTCTCTAAAATCAATAAAAACATATTTAAAAAATAAAAAGTGTATCTCTCCTGTTAGATTTTTAATCCTCAGGCAGCAAGACTATTCTCTTCATATTTGAAGATTCTGGAGCTTAGTGCTTCATACATGGTAGGTTTTCACTGGATGTTCTTTAGACTGAACTAAATGTGCTCAAATACAAACTTAAAAAAATCACAGGCCATAAACTCAGTAATTTCACGTGCCTGAGATCAATAAAATAATAAACATCAGCTGAATTTTAGTAAAGAAAGCAGAAAGGTCCCATTCTCTAATCCAAGACCATTTTAAATCACAAAATGATTTAGTTTAATATTTGACTCAATACTCATTCAGCCAAACAATAGCCCTTGGAGGTTGCTTTCATTATTACAAAAAGTGAATCAATGAGATCTATTCAAAATGAATTGCAGATTATACTTTATAAAAGTTTCTTTTTTTTTAAATATATTTTATTGATTTTTTACAGAGAGGAAGGGAGAGAGATAGAGAGTCAGAAACATCGATGAGAGAGAAACATCGATCAGCTGCCTCCTGCACATCCCCCACTGGGGATGTGCTCGCAATCCAGGTACATGCCCTTGACCAGAATTGAACCCGGGACCCTTCAGTCCGCAGGCCGACGCTCTATCCACTGAGCCAAACCGGTTTCGGCTTTAGAAAAGTTTCTTACTTGAAAACAAAACAACACAAAAAGAGAGATAAACTTACCTGTTTAGGCTCTGAGTAAGTACCAAGCCCAATGACAGGAATGCTGTTTCCATCACTTAGAGGTATGCGGTGATTTGCTGCTGTGAGGTCCATCTTGGAGAGCCTAGGATGGCAATATTCTAGGAGTGATTCAGAACACTTTTGGACAGGTGTCCTAGCACCTATTTAATCAAAGAAAGGAGGGCCAGAGGGAGGAGCAGTGGGAGGGAAGAGAGATTGACAGATCTATTTCTCAACCTGTTTTCTTCTAGGTTGTTATGGAAATACTGAGATTGTCCTTTGAACTTTACCAGACACATAAGAATAACTCATTGAGAGTTTATGCTTACTCCACTGCAAAGATTGAACAACAACAACAACAAAGGAAAGGAATCGAGTGGGGTTCTGTTAGGATGCTTTTGTTGCCAACTAACAGGTCTATCTCAAATTCTCTTAGAATATAAAAGAAACTTATTGGTTCATATTTCTGAAAACATCAACATTAAGACTAGCTTAAGGTGAGACTAGAGTAGTTCCTTTCCCAGAACCTCCCTGGAGATTCTGATGCAGCAGGACTGGGCAGGGGTCTGGATTGCTACCACCTAGGTCAGTGGTTCTCAACCTTCCTACTGCCGCGACCCTTTAATACAGTTCCTCACGTTGTGGTGACCCCCAATGTCATTGTTACAGATTGAACATAATTAAAGCATAGTGATCAATCACAAAAACAATATGTAATTATATATGTGTTTTCTGATGGTCTTAGGCGACCCCTGTGAAAGGGTCGTTCGACCCCCAGGTTGAGAACCGCTGACCTAGGTAAACTTGGAAACACTGGGCCAGAGGAACAAAGGAAAAGGCAGGAAACACTTTCACACCCTCTGCCTCCTGGCTGTCTCAGCTGACTCTCCCCTTATCATTGAAAGACAGTAATCAGCCCTTGAAGTGACTCAACTCCAGCTTCAGGTCCACTAACACAGAGCTTACCTCCTCCATTTGTACTGATGGACATTTGTACTGCTGCTAAATCTTGGCTATTATAAATAGCACTGCAATTAACACAACCTGTCTTCTAACCATGAAGGGATTGAGCAAAAAAAAAAAAAGAGAGAGAGAGAAAGAACTCATGGACACAGACAATAGTGTGGTGATTGCAGGGGAAGGGGGTGGAAAAGGGGATGGGACGGTTGTGGGAGTGGGGGGAGGAGAATAAACAGTGATGGGGGAAAAAAAGAATGCAAACTGGAAACAGCACGAAAGTCCATCAATGAGTGGATCGATAAACAAGTTGTAGTACATTCATATGAAAGGAATATGTTTTGTTGCTCCTCAGCAGCACAAAGGAACCAATTCCTTATGCAACAGCATGAATGCATCTCAAAATCATCATGCTTAAGAAAAAGAAAGACACAAAAGAGCACACAAATTGTAATTCCATGAAAAGACAAATCTCATTTACAGTGATAGGACACTGGTCAGTGATTGTCTGAGGGCTGGGATGGAAGGTTGGAATTCACTGGGAAGGGACACAAGGAATCTTTTGAGATGATGGAAATGTCTCCTGTATCTAATTGTGCTGGTGGGATATATTTTGCCAAATATTATCTAACTATACTCTTATATGTGTACATTTTATTGTATGTAAATTATACCCCTATAGAGTTTATTTAAAATGTATTACTTTTAATCTCTTCTCAAAGGTTTAACTTGAACTCCATTTACCACTCTCCTGAGTTTTATATCATTGCTATCATGTATTTTGTACATATTTTAGTAGCTCCCACATTTTTAAAATTTATTTTCAGTCAATGATTATTGAGATTTACCCAAATGGTTGATTTGGGGAAGCTCATTTCTTCCCTCCCTTTCTTCCTTCCTTCCCACCCTTTTTTCCCTTTCCTGACTTTACTAGCATTGATTGAGTTATTTCAGTTTATTTCTTTTTCCTTGCAGTGGTTGCTGACCTCTAAGTCCAACCTCATGAAAGGCTGGGTGTTTAGCTTTGTTTTGGCTTTATATTATGTTTAGCAAGTAAACATGAGATTGATCTGTGATGAATCTGAACCAATTCCAGAACTCTGGGGCCAAGGTGAATCAATGTACTTTTGAAGGTTTTTTCCATAAAACCTGCTGAAAATTGCAATATTGTAGGAGAAGAAAATGCATTATTGCATAAGATCCAGGGCAATCTGATTATTCATTGATGTACTAGTATCTGTCTCTCCTAGACAATGAGCTCTTGGAGGTGAGGTACTAGCACAGCATAATGTAATAGAGGCTGAAAAAGTATTGAAATTCAATTTGTATGGATGGTGTAGCCTCTCGATAATGAAGCCAAGAACTTTAGAGTTGGAATAAACTTTGTAAAGATACTGCAGTATTAACAGAGTAACACAGTATTAATGTCCTAACTACACTATTTGTTTAATGGTTTGACACCTTTGAGGAGGAAATTGGTCTTGCAAGGCGGTCAGGCCATGAAAACTGTGAACAATGCACTGCCCTGGGGCGGGGGTTGGGGGGGGTGGGGAGGGAAGGTCGTTATCGCTGGCCCCAGGACAGATCATGGGATATGACCTGGGAACCCTCAACACCTGGGGGCCTTCCTGTAAGCCCATGAAAGGGGGTGGAACCATATCTGCAAGACAAAGACCCCAGCGGGAGATATATAGACAGCCTCTCTGCATGTTTCTTCACTCTGATTTGGAAATTATTCCCGGAGTCCACTAGTGTTAATAAATGGGGTCCCTCCCTTTCTCTAGGAAGCGTGCTTGGTATTTCTTTGCTCCTCTGTAACACCCTTATTACAGTTGAGCATCGACACATGAATTGATTTATTTAAGTTTGTTGGAGTCTTTCATTTATTTTTTGGTTATTGAATATTATTTAGATGAAAGGGAGAGGACTACGCCCTCCATCTTATCCTGTGTCCTCCATTTTGGGGCAGCCACATGCTTGGCAAGGAGCTTCTTCCCAGAAGTCTAAGACTCTGCTAGCCACACCCAGGAACAAGACACCTACTTGAGCCTGGCCAATCGGCAGAGCACAGTCCTTTCTCCTCCCCTTACTCCAACCCCCTATAAAACCTGTCTCCACACAGAGTTTTCTCTCTCTGCCACTTGGCTTGCCGTTGAGTCGGTAAGGAGGGTAGGGGAGCCAAACCCGGGTTTGAAATAAAGATTCTTATGCTTTTGCATTGGACTGGCAGGCTCCCTGGTGGGCTCTTGGGAATCTTGAAATCTGGGCATAACATTAGATAGGTGCAAGTGTGACTGTAGATTTCAGGCACCAATTAATACTTTGGTACTGTTTTTGTTTGTTTTTTGCATATGGCTAGATTGGCAAATATCAAGATGACATATACCTTTGACAATAAAATGCAATTAATTTACACTGAGAAAATTTAAATTCTTTCCCTGATGATTCTGTTATTTAATACTAAAGTAATTTGTAAAGCCATTATGTGGCTTTCTATCATCATGTCTTCCACAAGTCAGTTTTTCACAAAGAAACAAAGTTTTAATAACCACTTTATATGGATTGCTGTGTGAAATAAAACTCCAGATTACTATATCTTAGAACTTTGGAGTCTCTTACAAATGTATTAGGAAAGTCTTTTTTTTAAATTCTTTATTGTTTTAAGGTATTACATATGTCTCCTCCCCTCCCCCCCATGGAGGTTTAAGGTATTACATATGTCTCCTTCTCTCCCCAGCCACTCCCCCCACCCTCAAGCACATGCCCTCACCCCCATAGTGTCTGTGTCCATTGGTTATGCTTACATGCATGCATACAAGTCCTTTGGTTGATCTCTTACCCCGCTACCCCTGCCCTCCCTTCCCTCTGAGGTTTGATGGTCTGCTCAATGCTCCTCTGTCTCTGGATCTATTTTTGTTCACCAGTTTATGTTGTTCATTATATTTCACAAATGAGTGAGATCATGAGATATTTATCTTTCTCTGACTGGCTTATTTCCGCTTAGCATAATGCGCTCCACTGCTGTAGACCAATTCCAGCATGTCATAATTTCAAGAGTTTCATCAAAAGTTTGATGAGAGTTGGAGACTCAACAGGGTTGAGTCACACATGTAATCACCTGTTGGGAATGGCTAAAGGCATTTCCCCAAACCTGAATAGGAAACTGATTGTGGCTGCCAGACAGTTAAAGGGCATCTTAATCTACATGTTATTGCCTCCTACTGGCCAAACACCTGAACAGCCATAGGCTATTCCCCAAAATGACAATGCCTCTGTACCCTTTGAAACCTTACCCTTTGAAGTGTATTATCTCGACCTTGCCTTAGGACAAATTGTGTTAATAAAAGCAAGGGTCCTTTAGCTGAAGGTCCTCTGACCCCCAATGCCTTTCAAAATTATATCTCGTCTCCAGACTCTTTATTAGTCTCTGGATTTCTATGTCATCTACGCACAGCCTTTTCCAGATTCCTGAACCCATCTTGATGCTGGGACATGAACACCAGCATAAATGGAAGCCCGAAGTGGGACTTTCTGAACCCTGGCAGTGCCAACAATACTCCACATCCATCCATGCTGTTGTGAATGGTAAGCTTTCTTTTTTTTTTTACAGCAGCATAGTATTTCATTGTGTATATGTACCACCATTTTTTTAATCCACTCATCTGCTGATGGGCACTTAGGCTGTTTCCAAATCTTAGCTATTGTAAATTGTGCTGATATGAACATAGGGGTGCATATGTCCTTTCGGATTGGTATTTCTGATTTCTTGGGATATATTCCTAGAAAGTGGGATTACTGAGTCAAACAGGAGTTCCATTTTTTTTTCAAATTCTCAAATTGATGGCACTATTATTTAATTCCAAGAAATGAATACATTAAGAGAGAGGGGTAATCTGGTGAAATAATTGCTTGGCCATTAGGGGAAAACTCTAGATTCCACTGAAAGAACCCTATTAAGTAACCCACTTGTGAAGATCAAGTATTTATCAATACCGTCTTTCTGCGTTAGTTTTTGGGGGTGTCCTTGGATGGCCAAAGAGATCTTTCACACGACTGTGTCCCCAGCCCTCGTAGAGGGAGCCCCGGAGCCTGCACCCACCCCGCAGACCTTCCTCGATCCTGGGACGTCCTGAGTGCTTGGATCCCGGAGAAAAGGGCAGAGGGCACAGGGCTGCGGACCCGCAGCTGAATGGAGGCGACACCCACACTGAGCGGGCAGAGTGGGAACCTGCGGAGGTGAGTGAGGACTGTCCTTGTCTGCGGTTTTAGTCTGGACTCTGCAAGTTGTGAAATCAGGGCATCAGAGCCATGTTTGTCTAAGTTTCAAAAGGCCAAGTTGGCCTAAGGTGACATGAGTTGGTCACAGTGTTTATATCGCTGGAGTGGCCCTGGAAGTCGGGGTGCTGCCCACCAGGCTGTGATGTGGTGACTGTCCCAGGAGCAGCAGCGCAGGGCCTGCTCAAACCTGGACTCAGAGCTCCTGGGATTTCACACAGCTTCTCCCCAGACAGAACCTTTCTGCTCACCAGCTCAGGAACCCCAGGACTTGAACAAGTCCTAGGCTCTGGCCATTAGAAAGAGGCGGGTAGCGCAGCATTTTTTTCATTTTTCTCTTACTTTGTCTCAGGTGCATTTTCTGGGTTTTTTTTGTTTTTTTTAAAAAAAATTTTTAATTATTTATTGCTTAAAGTATTACAAAGAGTATTACATATGTCTCCTTTTTCCCCCTGCCCTTGACAATCCCCTGGCCTCCCCTGGCCTCCCCTACCCCCCAGTGTCTTATGTCCGTTGGTTATGCTTATATGCATGCATACAAGTCCTTCGGTTGATCTCTTACCCCCCTCCCTCTCCTGCCCCCCAACCCTCCCGGCCTTCCCGCCGTAGTTTGACAGTCTGTTCGAGGCAGCTCTGCCTCTGTATCTATTTTTGTTCATAAGTTTATAATGGTCTTTATTATCCATAAATGAGTGAGATCATGTGATATTTTTCCTTCATTGACTGGCTTATTTCACTCAGCATAATGCTCTCCAGTTCCATCCATGCTGCTGCAAATGGTAAGAATTCCTTCTTTTTTACAGCAGCGTAGTATTCCATCATGTAGATGTACCACAGTTTTCTAATCCATTCATCTTCTGATGGGCACTTAGGCTGTTTCCAGATCTTAGCTATGGTGAATTGTGCTGCTATGAACATAGGGGTGCATATATCCTTTCTGATTGGTGTTTCTGGTTTCTTTGGATATATTCCTAGAAGTGGGATTACTGAGTCAAATAGAAGTTCCATTTTTAATTTTTTGAGGAAACTCCATACTGTTCTCCACAGTGGCTGCACCAGTCTACATTCCCACCAGCAGTGCATGAGTGTTCCTTTTTCTCCACATCCTCCCCAGCATTTGTCATTTGTTAATTTGTTGATGATAGCCATTCTGACAGGTGTGAGATGGTACCTCATTGTCATTTTGATTTGCATCTCTCAGATGATTAGTGACTTTGAGCATGTTTTCATATGTCTCTTGGCCTTCTGTATGTCCTCTTTTGAAAAGTGTCTATTACTGTGCTTTACCGATTTTTTATTGGATTAACTTCCTTTTTTAAAGACGTATGAGTTCTTATAAATTATGGAGATTAGACCCTTATCAGAGATAATATGGGTAAGCATGTTCTCGCATGCAGTGGGCTTTCTTGTTGTTTTGTTGATGGTTTCTTTTGCTGTGCAGAAGCTTTTTATTTGATGTAGTCCCATTTGTTTATTTTCTCTTTAGTTTCCATTGCCCTAGGAGCTATATCAGTGAAGATATTGCTATGACATATGTCTGAGATTTTGCTGCCTATGGATTCTTCTAAGATTTTTATGGTTTACCATCTTACATTTAAGTCCTTTATCCATTTTGAGTTTCTTTGTTGTAAGTTGGCAGTCTAGTTTTATTTTTTTGCATGTATCTGTCCAATTTTCCCAACACTATTTATTGAAGAGACTGTCTTGACTCCATTATATGCTCTTATCTTCTTTGTCAAATATTAATTGAGCGTAATGGCTTGGGTCGATTTCTGGGTTCTCTGTTCTATTCCATGGTCTATGTATATGTCTGTTCTTGTGCCAGTACCAGACAGTTTAGAGAATAGTGGCTTTGTAATATAGCTTGATATCTGGTATTGTGATCCCTCCAACATTGTTCTTCATTGTCAGGATTGCTGCAGCTATCCAGGATTTTTTTTTATTCCAGATGGTTTTTTGGAGAGTTTGTTCTAGGTCTTTGAAGCATGCCATTGGTATTTTAGTGGGGATTGCATTGAATCTATAGATTGCTTTGGATAGTATGGACATTTTAATGATGTTGGTTCTACCAATCCATGAACACGGTATATTCTCCCATTTGTTTATGTCTTCCTGTATCTCTTTTTCAGTGTCCTGTAGTTTTCTGAGTATAAGTCTTTTACCTCCTTAATTAAGTTTATTCCTAACTTAATTTTTTTGTTGCAATGGTAAATGCAATTTTTTTTTAGTTTCTCTTTCTGTGAATTCATTATTGTTGTATAAAAAAGCCATATATTTCTGGGTGTTAATTTTGTATCCTGCTACATTGCTGCATTTATCTATTAGTTCTAGTAGTTTTTTGATGTAGTCTTTAGGGTTTTCTTTTTTTTTAAATTAAATCTTTATTGTTCAGATTATTACAGTTGTTCCTCTTTTTTTTCCCCCATAGCTCCCCTGCACCCGGTTCCCACCCCACCCTCTGACCTTACACCCCTCCCCCTCCCGCCACTGTCCTCATCCATAGGTGTACGATTTTTGTCCAGTCTCTTCCTGCACCCCTCATATCCTCCCCCCCCCCCGAGAATTGTCAGTCCACTCCCTTTCTATGCCCCTGATTCTATTATATTCACCAGTTTATTCTGTTCATCAGATTATTTATTCACTTGATTTTTAGATTCACTTGTTGATAGATGTGTATTTGTTGTTCATAATTTGAATCTTTACCTTTTTCTTCTTCTTCCTCTTCTTAAAGGATACCTTTCAGCATTTCATATAATACTGGTTTGGTGGTGATGAATTCCTTTAGCTTTTTCTTATCTGTGAAGCTCGTTATCTGACCTGCAATTCTGAATGATAGCTTTGCTGGGTAAAGTAATCTTGGTTGTAGGTTCTTGGTATTCATCACTTTGAATATTTCTTGCCACTCCCTTCTGGCCTGCATAGTTTCTGTTGAGAAATCAGCTGACAATCTTATGAATACTCCCTTGTAGGTAATTAACTGTTTTTCTCTTGCTGATTTTAAGATTCTCTCTTTGTCTTTTGCTCTTGGCATTTTAATTATGATGTGTCTTGGTGTGGTCCTCTTTGGATTCCTTTTGTTTGGGGTTCTATGCACTTCCTGGACTTGTAAGTCTATTTCTTTCACCAGGTAGGAGAAGTTTTCTGTCATTATTTCTTCAAATAGGTTCTCAATATCTTGCTTTCTCTCTTCTTCTGGCACCCCTATAATTTGGATGTTTGTTTGCTTGAAGTTGTCCCAAAGGCTCCTTACACCATCTTCATATTTTTGGATTCTTTTTTCTTTTTGCTTTTCCGGTTGGGTGTTTTTTGCTTCTTCGTATTTCAAATCTTTGACTTGATTCTTGCGATTCTTTGGTCTGCTATTGGGAGTCTATATAGTATTCTTTATTTCAGTCAGTGTATGCTTAATTTCTAGTTGGTCTTTTATCACAACATCCAGAGTCTCACTAGATTTCTTGAGGGTCTCATTAAGTTTATCGGTGGTTTCTAGAAAATTCTTGAAAAACCTTAAAAGTGTGGTTTTGAACTCTATATCCAGTAGTTTGCTTTCCTCCATTTCTGTCATTTGTGTCCTGTTTCTTTGTCTCAGCATTTTTTATGCTTTGCTGTGTTGATAGAGTGGCTTTCTGTGCTAAGTGTCCTATAAGGCCCAGTGGCTCAGCCTCCCCAATTACCTGAGGTAGACACTTGTGGTGCACCCCCTTATGGGCTTTGTGCACAGTCTTGTTGTAGTTAAGCCTTGATTGTTGTAGGTAACACTGGGAAGATTTGATCTCCAGGCCAATTGGCTGTGAGAATCAGCTGTGTCTACGGTGGGAGAACTTCTGTGCTGAAGACACCCTTCTGGGGCAAGACTTGCTTCAGTGGGGCTTTGGTGCTCACTGAGTCTGCCCCCTGAGTGTGTCCCTTATGGATCTGAGGAGTTGGAATTGGATGGTCCCACTCTGACCACTGGGTACACTGGCTCTGGGATCTTAGGAGGTGCTAATCTAGCCTCTGCCTGAGGCAACCCAGCAGAAGCCAGCTGTAAAGCAATGCAAGTTGCCCTGGGGCCTTGGGGCAGCTGCAGTTTGTTAAGTAATTTTCAGATTACAAAGGGCCGGGCCTTTCATATGCAAAAGCTTCTGTGCACGGCTTGGGCGATCAACAGGGTGGGCGGAGCGAGCAGTATGGCTGCTCTTGGTCCTGCCTTCAGAGGTCCTGGCAATCGCTGTGAGTGCCTCTGAGAGAAAGCTGCCCTCGAGTTCCTACCGATGCCAGAGTATGAGTCTGGGTCCCCAGAGACTCACCCGGAACTGGAGCTCAGAGCCTGAGACTCCCTCCCGATTGAAAAAGACAATCGTGTCCTCAGCCGCCAGCCCTCTCTGCATGCACCTCCGCACCTTTGTATTTTACTACTGCACCGCACCTCCTCTGAGTCTCAGTGTGCTTTTCTCTTTCCTTCTAGTTGTAGAATTTCCACTCAGCCAGCCTTTCTGTGTTTCTGGATGATGTCCGTTCTGTCTTTTAGTTGTATTTTTGAAGTGGTTGTGCGAGGCAGCAATCTCCGGTGTTTACATATGCCGCCATCTTGGTTTCTCTCCAGAGGTTCATCAATCTTGTTTATCTTATTAAAGAACCAGCTCTTGGTTTTATTGATCTTTTGTATTGTTTTCTTTTGGTCTCTATGTCATTTATTTCCGCCCTGATCTTTATTATTTCCTTCCTTCTGCTCACTCTGGGCTTTTCTTGTTGCTCTCGGTGCATATATTGAACCATGACTTTCTGGTTCATAGATCGACTCTAAACCACTGAGCCACACCAGCCAGGTTGGATACCAGTTCTTTTTTTAAAAATATATTTTATTTATTTTTTACAGAGAGGAAGGGAGAGGGATAGAGAGTTAGAAACATTGGTGAGAGAGAAACATCGATCAGCTGCCTCCCTGCACACCCCCTACTGGGGATGTGCCCTCAACCAAGGTACATGCCCTTGACCGGAATCTAACCTGGACCCTTAAGTCCGCAGGCCGACACTCTATCCACTGAGCCAAACCGGTTAGGGCAGATACCAGTTCTTTACAGTATCTTTCTTGCAGCAAACGTTTTAAATTTTAATGAACTCTCACATATCAATTTTTTCTTTCATGGATCTTGCTGTTGGTATTGTATGAAAAAACTCGTCGCCAAACCCAAGGTCACCTAGATTTTCTCCTATGTTGTAATCTAGAGATTTCATAGTTTTGCATTTTATATTTAGGTCTATGATTTGTTTTGAGTTAATTTTTATGAAAGTTCTAGGGTCTGTGGTAGATTCCTTTTTTAAAATTGATTTTGATAGAGAGAGAGTGAGAGAGAAACAGATATGTGTTGCCCACAGGCAACATGCCCAGACCAGGGACTGAATCCACAGCCTGGGTATGTGCCCTGATTGGCAATCGAACCTGTGACCTTTTGGTGTACAGGAGGATGCTCTAATCAACTGAGCCCCACTGGCCAGAGCAAGGTTCTTCTTTTTTCTTTTTCTTTTTGCATGTAGCTGCTCAGCTGTTACAGCATTATTTGTTGAAAAAACTATTCTTTTTCTATTGAATTGTCGTTGCTCCTTTATAAAAAATTATTTGAATATGTTTGTGCAGGTATATTTCTGGACTGTCTATTCTGCTCCATTGATCTGTTTGTCTAATCTTTTGCCAATACCATACTGTAATCATTATTGTAGCTTTACAGTAAGTCCAGTAGTATCAGTCTTCTGACTTGATTATTCTATTTTAATATGGTGTTAACTATTCTGGTGCTTTTGTCTTTCCATATAAACTTTAGAATCAATGTTTGTCATTCACAAAATAACTTGCTGAGGTTTTGATTGGGATTGTGTTGAATCTATAGATCAAGTTGCAAAGAATTCACATTTTTGAAATATTGAGTTTATGTACATGGAATATCTTTCCATTTATTCAGATCTTTTTTTATTTTATTATCAGAGTTTTATAGTTTTCTTGGTCATATTTTGTTACTTATATACTTGAGTATTTCATATTTTTGCATGCTAATGTTAATGTTCTTGTGTTTTTTTAAATCAAATTTCAATTGTTCAGCCCTGGCTAGGTTGCTCAGTTGGTTAGAACATGTCCAGATATAACAAGTTTGTGGGTTCGATCCCCAGTCAGGGCACATACAAAAAGCAACAATTGTCTGAATGAAATAAGTGGAACAACAAAATTGATATTTCACTGTCTCTCTCTCTCAAAAATCAATTTAAAAATTTCAGTTGTTCATTGTTGGTGTATTAGAAAGCAGTTAACTACTGTGTATTCACAGCCTATCCTGCAGCCTTAATTGCCATAATTACTTGTTAAGTCCAGACTTCTTTTTTTTCCGTGTGGGGAGATTTTCTACACAGTGAGTCATGGAATTTGAAAACAAAGAAAGTGTTATTTCTTCCCTCATAATCTGTATCTTTTATTTCCTTCCCTTGTGTTATTGATTTATCTAGGGCTTTCACTAAAATGTTGAATCAGAGTGGTGAGAGGGAACAGCTTTGCTTGTTCCCACTGAGCTAAGCAGGGAAGCATCTAGATTCTCACTATTAAATATTTGTTAGCTGTAGGTTTTTGTAGAAGTTCATTATTATGTTAGGAATTGCCTCTATTTCTAGTTTGCTGGTAGTTTGTTGTTGTTTTGTTTTTTGTTTTTTTACCATAAAGAGCTGGAGAGTCCCAGGCTACTCTCCTCTCTCTTCTACATTCAAGAAAGAATAACGACTACAAAATATAGAGACACTATTTCTGGTTAAGCAATGGTAATTGAAAGAAATTCCTCAAAGTTAGAAAATTTCTTTGTTATATTGAAGTCAGTTAGAGCAGAATGGATGAAAAGAAAGAACGTTAAAGGTAGTACAAGTTTGCTCCCATTCCAAACTAGAATTAAGGGGTAGAACATGTTAAAATAGAAAAGAAAAAAAACTCTCAAAGGGTGGTAGAGAGCCGCATGTTATAGAACAAAATAGATACTCATGTCTTCAGAATCCAGAACAATAATGTTCAGAGATGAGATGGGTGAGATTGCATGGTTTGATATAATAAAAGGCAAAGCTTCTGAAAAGAAGCCAGAAGTTTTTAAGAATACAAACCTGATTACCTAATCACAAATGTCTTCAACACAGAAGGTAAGGTGGCTCTATTTGGAGAACTCAGTGTTTGTTGGAAAGTACTAGATTGAGCTCTTGAATGGACATGTACAAAAGGAAGACAGAAGCGCATAAGGCATGGGATACACCTTGAAAAGTAATAACAGGGATGCTAAATCCAAAGTGTAATGAGGCCTGCCTTTTTTTTTAAGCCTATGGTGGCTGTCTGATGGGGTGGCTGTGTGCAGGAGGATGTCTGTGGGGTTGAGGACATGGTGGCATAGGTGACAGCTGCAAGTCACAATGGACAGCAAAAGCTTAAAAGCCGCCTGTGGCAGGGGTGGGAGGGAGGTGCTTGTGGTTCGGACCCAGGCAGAGGCTTGGTTGAGGATGTGCAGGTCTTAATATAAGACAGACATGGGCAGCAACATGACGCTATGGTAGTGCGGTGCCCAGAGCAGCCATGTGCTACATGTTTGACAGCTCCACGGGGAAGCTGCTGCAGTGGCTGTGCAAGGGCAACTTTGCCATGTTCAAGTGCATTCCCACATTTGAGAGCAACTTCATCCAGGTCAGCAAAAGAGGAGAAGTGAGCGATGTGCACAACAGTGTGCAAATGGTCACCGTGGGCATTGCATACCCACTGTGGGCTTGCATACCCAGCCCCGACCTCACGATGCCTATTGTTATGCTGCTGGCACGACCAGGGAAGGGGACTCAAGTCAGCGAAGAGCTTGGAGCTGACCAGACTGCCTCCTTTGAAGTCTGTAAAGCTCGGTCTACAGTCATGAGAAAAAACAGCTCACTTGAAGCTCGCCACTGGCTGCTCTTTTTACCTACATTTATGCCCCCTTCAGATGCAAAGGAAGATCTGTTTGCACCAAGGGAAGACCTGAGACCGCCAGTGGAGGCTTATAGTGGCAACAGCGTGGGACATGCTGGACATGCCCGTGTAGGAGGCAGAGGCAGAGGCAGGAAGAGCCCAGCAGTAAGCTTTGGCAGTGACTCTCAAAGGGGAGCCCAAGTGCTTCAGGGGAACAACGAAGGCTCTCGGGATGCTCTCCTGGGCTGCCTGGGAAACACTGCCCGTGGAAGGGCTCAGGCCAGATGAGCCACTGTGTGGAGGCCTTGCCACACTGGGGAGGCTCTGATTGTGTCTGAATATGCGAGGTCCCTTAGATGTGTGCTCCCCTGACCCCACACCTCATGTTGTAATGCTGTCAGCAGCATCCTGACTGTCCAGTCGGTTCTGGAACACGTAGGTATGGCTGTGGACTCAGGCAGTCTGATCTGCCATGGGACGCTTTTAATTACGAGAAAGCCTTTTATTTGTGCCATGAACTGACTTTTGCATAAATCTGTGGCAATGCAGCACACTTTGCACACAGATGCACAATTTGTTAGTAGCTACCAGGATGTAAAATGGGCATAGCTTTTGACCAGCAGTCTCCCATGAGGAATCTGTTTTGCAGACAAGTGTATAAAATAAAAGTGTAAAGATGCTTAAAAAAAAAAAAAAGACTATGGTGGTGTTATCAAAGAATCAAAGATCTGTTTAGGTGCAGTAAAATAAGAAAGGGATGTGCTTACACTAGGAATTCATGGGGTAATGTTGACAGTGACTTAATAGGCGTTATGGGTTGAGTTATGTTCCACAAAAAGATACATTGAGGTCCTAAACTCCAGTACTTGAGGGAGGACTAGAAATGGGCATTTCTGTATGCTTTCTCTGCACTAAGCGCTGGTATGAAGACCAATTAATAACTGACTTTGTTTGCTACTGTCCCATTGAACTTTTGGCTATTAAACTAAGGATGTTATCAAGGGATGTGTCCTCTAGGTGGCAGCCACGGAAGCCACTGAGCCAGCCATGCCTAAGCCACATAAGCTCCTTACATAGAGGCACCGTGACCTGTGATGGAGCAGAGGAAAAGCACGCAGATGATGCCCACTGGTCTCCTCAGTCTCTGGAGAGGATTGTAGTCAGTCCCTAGATATGTGTTTCATTAGAAGCCTGCGACTCAGGACACAGTTATGAAGGTAAGTAGTAAGCCTCTTTCACAGAAAGATGGGGTATGCGTTTTAGTCTGTTGTCTGCACTGTGCTGGAGGCAGAAGAGGGGAGTGTGGCTGGTTAGGGACTCTTTCTCCATTTAGTACCATCCTGTGGTACCCGCGAACATAAGCCCCATGGGCCACCAGAGCCAGGTGCTCATGAGGTATCTCTGGGTGGCAGCCACAAAAATTTGAGTTAAATTCACAACCTCCTTTCTAGAAGATACTGGAGTGAGGCAGAGGGAGAGTGTGAAGATAGTACCTGCTGGTGTCTGTCTTTGGAGTGAATTTCAGTAGGATCCTAGATGTGTGTTAAATTAGTGGCCTGCCTCTCACTTCAAAACTTTAAGAGAAGCAAACAGACCTATTTCACAGAATGACTGAATTCATTTCATGGACTGGCTCTTCACTGGGCTGGTGCGGGGTGGGAAGAAGCCAGATGAGTCCATATGAGTCCTTTAAGATGTTTTTTAGTTCAATATAGCCTTGTGGGTGTTGTGAACACAAGTCTCATTGGCTTTCAAAGCTAGATGTTTTGGGGTTTCATTTCTCAGGTTCAGCTCTTAAGAACTGGGGTTCAGGTATGGGATTCAATCCCTTTGTTCCTCAGGGAGAAGCAAGGTATTGTGAGTTCCCTCCTGACGGTGGGTCACTATGCCAGGTGTGGTGAGATTGTGTGTAGGGCTCTCCTACGCGTTTTGATGTGGATTTTTTGTCGTTCACCCAACGCACAGTCACTCAGCTAGTTTATGGGTTTCCTTCAGAGGAGGTTGTTCTGTATGTAGCTGTAGATTTGGTCTGTTGATAGAAGGAGGTTAGTTCAGGGTTCTCTTATGTTGCCATCTTAAGCCAGAACCTCCCCTGCCTGCTCTTCATTAAAAAAATGGCATATGCATGATTGCAAGTCATATTTTCTCATGAAACCACAAGATATTCGCCTGGCTTGTGTGGCTCAGTGGTTGAAGGTTGACTCATGAACCAAGAGGTCAACAGTTCCAATCCTGGTCAGGGCACATGCCCAGGTTGTGTGCTTGATCCCCAGTAGGGGGCGTGCAGGAGGCAGCTGATCCCTGTTCTCTCTATCCTTCACCCTTCCTCTCTCTCTAAAAAAATCAATAGAAACACATTTAAAAATTTTTTAAAAGATATTTTTCGGATTTTCTTGGTAATATTATTTTCTATCTTTCCATGTGCCATTCTATTTACAAATCTGCTCTAATGTTTTCTAAACCTTTATTATAATGATTGAGACAAATTATATCCAGAATTTAGATATAATTGATAGATTCCCGCCTCATAAAAACATAATCCACCTTTCAAAATGGCATGACACATGTGTCTTCATGCTTTCAATTTGACTGTAAATATTCAATAAATATTAACCTATTGAATTTTCCCTTTTTATGTCCTATAATTTATCTGTAAGGATGTGTTAAGTACCTGGTGAATTCCAGACATACTGTATCCACATTTTTCAGGTCTGAAACTCTCTGAAAGAAAGAAGTAGTCTTGCCACTCACCTTTTTCCTAGGAGGAAAAGGCCACCTTCAGTTCAAGTATGAAGATGTGGAACCCAACAGTGGAAAGTCAGATGCATTCCGGTCAGGTTCTTTGTCAGACTTTCCTGGAGTTGGAGATTAACTTTAACCTCAAAGCCTAGCCAGTAAATATCAAGCAGCCAAGGCAATTGAAGTTGGTGGTAGAAAGATATGATCATCTTGGTTCTCCTCCCTCAACTGGAATCTTTCTTGGGGAGTCAGTCCAATGAACTGAAGAAAGTAGCAAGCTTATCGCCTTTGTTGCTGAAAGGAAAAATCTGCCTAAGCCACTGTGAAAAAGCTGTGCAAAATAATAAGCAAAAGCATGCTTAGAGTTGTATCCTGACACCAATATACGACACAAGCCTCAAAGACTTGGTCTTCCCAAGTGAAATTGTGGGTAAGAGAATATGTGTGACACTGGGCAGCAGTCAGTTTACTGAATGGTGAGAATTATGTGAAGAGGAGGGGCAGGCAAGAGAGGATGCCATCACATAACAGATGCCTAACTCTTAGTTTCCTAGGGCTGACGGAACAGAGGACCACCACTGGGTGGCTTCAAACAGCAGAAATTGTCTCACAGTTCTGGTGGCCAGAGGTCTGAAATCAAGGTGTCAGCAAGGTCATGCTTTTCCTGAGGCCACAGGTAGCCTCCTTCCTTGTCTGTTCTTAGCTCCCGGCAGTGACTGTCCATACTGAATTTCCTTGGATTACAGCTACATCTGTCTTATCTCCGCCTCCATCATCACATGGCTTCCTCCTCTCAGTAGCTTTTATGTCTTCATATGGCATTCTCCTCTCTTTTTATGGACACCAATCACAGGTCAGGCTTACAAGAAGTACTAAAGGGACTTCTTTAAGCTGAAATGGGAGAGTAAAAATTAGTAACAGAAAAATCTGAACTATAAACCTCATTGGTAAAGGTAAATATATAATAAAATTCAGAGTAATCTACTGTTTTATAAACATAGTATGAGTGTAAAAGTAAAAGTAGTAAGACAAACTACCACTAATTTGTTAGTGGATACCCTAGGGCTTTAACATCCTACTTCTATTAATGGATAGACCATCCAGACAGAAAACTGATATGGAAATGCTGGCCTTAGACTGCACATTGGATCAGAGAGATTTAACAGACATATACAAAGCATTCCACCCAAAAGCACACATGAAACATTCTCCAGGACAGACCATATGTTAGACCACACAGTCTTAATATCCTTAAGAAGTTTGAAATCATCATCAAGCATCTTTTATGACCACGATGTTAGGAAACTAGAAATTAACTATAAATGGAAAACTGGAAAATTCAGATATATGTGGAGATTAAACAACATGCTACTGAACAACTAACAGTCAAAGAATAAGTCAAAAGAGAAATAAAAAATACCTTGAGTCAAATGAAAATGGAACTAAAACATACCAAAATTTACGGAATGCAGCAAAAGCAGGTATAAAAGGGAAGTTCATAGTGATAAATGCCTATCAACAAAAAAAGATTTCTACTAAATAAACTAACTTTGCACCTTAAGGGAAAGGAAAAACAATAACAAACAAAACCCAAAGTTAGTAGGAAGAAGGAAATAAAAAAGATCAGAACAGAAATAAATAAAATAAAGATTAAAAGACAATAGAAAAAAAAATCAATGAAACTAAGAACTGGGTTTTTTTGTTTGTTTGTTTTTTGTTTTTAAATAAGCAAAATTGTTAGGCCTCTATCTAGACTCACCAAGAAAGTGAGGGCTAACTAGATAGAATCAGAAATGAAAGCAGAGATGTTACAACTGATACCACAGAAATACAAAAGATCCTAAGAGACTACTATAAACAATTATATGCCAATAAACTGGACAACCTAGAAGAAATAAATAAGTATCTAGAAACACACAACCTACCAAGATTGAATCATGACAAAGAAAATCTGAAAGGACTGATCACTAATGAGGAGATTGAATCAGTAATTAAAAATCTCCTAATAAAAGTCAAGGACTAGATGGCTTCACAGATGAATTCTACCAAACATTTAAGTAAGAATTAGTACCAAATTCTTCTCAAACTACGGAAAAGGAGGGAACTCTTCCAAAATCATTTTATCAGGCCAGCATTACCCTGATACTAAATCCAAACAAGGAAACCACAAGAAAAGAAAGTAAGCCCTGGCCAGGTAGCTCAGTTGGTTAGCACATCATCCTCATACATCACAGTTGTGGGGTTTGATGCCCCGTCAGGGCACATAGGAGAATCAACCAATGAATGCATAATTATATAAGTGGAACAACAAATCTCTCTCTCTCTCTCTCTCTCTCTCTCTCTCTCTCTCCCTCCCTCCCTCCCTCTAAAAAGAGAGAAAATAAAATAAGAAGAAAAGGACAGGCCAATATCCCTTATGTATAGATGCAAAAATCCTCAACAAAATTTTAGCAAACTAAATTCATCAATAGATTAAAAGGCTCATACACCATGATCAAATGGGATTTATTCCAGGGATGCAACATTGGTTCCACATCCACAAATCAATCAGTGTGATGCATCACATTAACAAAATGAAGCATAGCAATCATATGCTCATTGTAGATGATTTGATGAACAAAAATCATTTGATAAAATTAAACATACATTTGTAATAAAAACTGTCAGCAAAATGAGCACAGAGGAAACGTACCTCAATATAATAAAGGCCATATATGACAAGCCCATGGCTAACATTATACTCAGTGAAATGTTGAAAGCTTTTCCTTTAAGATCAGGAATAAGACAAGGATGCCCATTCTCACCACTTTTATTCAACACAGTCTTGAAAGCCCTAGCCAGAGCAAAAGGTACATGGAAAAGAAATAAAAGACATCCAGATAAGCAAGGAAGATATACAACATTTGCTATTTGCAGATGAGATAACATTATACATAGAAGACCCTAAAAACTCCATAAAAGATTGTTAGAAATTGTAATGAACTCAGTAGAGATGCAGAATTCAAAATCAATATACAAAAATCTGTTGCTTTTCTGTACACTAATAAAATATTTTCAAATAGAGAAATTAAGGTCCTGGCAGGTATGACTCAGTTGGTTGGATGACTTCTGGTGCAGTGAAAGGTTGCCAGTTCAATTCCAGGTTAGGGCATGTGCCTGGGTTGCAGGCTTGATCCCAGTAGGGGGTACACAGGAGACAGCCAATCCATGTTTCGCTCTCACATTGATGTTTCTCTTTCTCCCTCTCCCTTTCTCTCTCTAAAAAACTCCTTTTCCAGCTTCTCTAACATCCTTTTGCTAAGTCCCAAAAATTAGAGGGAAAGGGGCAAACTCTTAACTCAAGATGTAGAATAGGATGTGAGCTAGTGAGATAAGTCTTGTATACAGTGAATGGGAGAAGGCTATATGAAACAAAGGAGGTTGAAAAAAACTCACCGTTAGGGTATGTGACATTATTATTAGAGTACAGATAAATTTAATTAAACATTTAGGATACCAATTATTACAGTATTTATTTTATGAAGGAAAGATTTAGTGGCTTAAATCAACATACATTTATTATCTTTGGTTTTTATAGGTCAGAAATCTGGGTGAGACTTAGCTGAGTCCTCTGGTTCAGGTTCACTTAGAAGGTTGCAGTGATCTGGGGCTGGTCTGCTTCCATATGCGGTTATTAGTAGGAATCGGGTGCTCCTGGGTTGTTGGACTGAGGGCCTCAGTTCCTTGCTGGCTATTGGCTGGACACCTTCCTTAGTTCCTTGCTATGTAGGCCGCTCTGTGGGGTCACTCACAGCAGGCAGCCTGCTTCCCTCTGAGCAAGCAAGGAAGAGAGGAAGACAACAAGCAAGTCAGGAGTGTAACTGCACAGAAACCTTATTTTCTTTAATGTGACCTTTTATTTTGATTTTTTGTTCCCTTTGACTCAAACTGGCCTCACCTAGTTCCCTGACTCATCAATTCCCTCTCTTGCTTAGTCATTAAGCCCTCAGGACAATGAGGTTCTGGTCAGCATCTAATAGTTGACCACAGAGAAAGAGATTCAGTCAAATCAGAGATAACACCTAAGCCAGTTGATTTCAGCTCCAGATTGACCGCACCGACCACATCCTTTTTTGTTTATTTTTTATTGTCTGAAGTTTTACATATGGGCACAAACACCAGGGGGCAGGATCATCGGTGCCATCTTAGAAGCTGCCTACCACGTGGAGCATAACCAGGGACCAACTTTCAAAATCAGAAATGTTTGGCAGATAAATGTTTATATCCAGTATTAAGGAGGGTGTACATTTTCTTACCTTACCAGCACATATTGAGTGTTTTTTTAAATTAAATTTATTGGGGTGACATTCGTCAACATGAACATATAGGTTTCAGGTGTGTGTTTCTTTGTTATAAGATCTGTATATTGCCCTGTGTGCCCACCACCCAATGTTTGTATTGTGCTATGCTAGCTACAAAAAGTGGAAAAGGTCTTTAAAAATTGAAAAGATGATCTATGAAAAGAATATGGTGAAGGAGGGAGATTATAAAATAAAAACCGAGGACAAAGAAAAGAATGAGAAAATATCATACAAGGAAGGTGCATGACCATAGAGTAGAATTTCCACTTAAGCATTAAAATATTCTCAAAAGACCCAGGAGATAGGACGAGACAAATGAAATAGTTGCCATGATAAATGCCTTCTTAAAAACAACAGTTCTTTCTTTCTTTCTTTTTTTTTAACAACAGTTCTAATACATTTGACTGACCCATCTACCAAACAATACTTGCTAAGGGGACAAAGTAGTATCTAATACCTGAATGTGCCATTATAAGGAACTTCTAGAGACAATTGGCCAAAGCTCCTTTATATTTCAAATGAGCAAACTGTATATTTAAGGACTTTATTTTCTTAAAAGAAGGAGTCTAAATGGGGGAAGAAAAATCAGAACCTTGGGGTAAATACTTTAGAAAAGGCTCTTTCCTAATCTAGGCAGGACTTGTGGTCTGGCTTCAACCTGTCTCTCAGGTCTCCTCTCTCATCACTCACTGCTGGGCACATACTGCTGCAGCCACACTGGCCTCCAGGTCAGCAGAACAGCAGTTCCTCCCCAAACCTCATTTCATTCAGTTCCCTGTTCCAATGTGTTAGGTGGCTCAGGAGGCGGCGTAGGAAATAAAGAGAATCGAGTCTATCAGAAAGAAAGAAAGGAAAGAGAATGAAGGAAGGAAGGAAGGAAGGAAGAAAGGAAAGGAAAGGAAAGGAAAGGGAAGGAAAGGAAAGGAAAGGAAAGGAAAGGAAAGGAAAGGGAAGGGAAGGGAAGGGAAGGAAAGGAAGGAAGGAAAGGAAGGAAGGAAGGAAAGGAAGAAAGGAAGGAAAGGAAGAAAGGAAGGAAAGGAAGAAAGGAAGGAAAGGAAGGAAAGGAAAGAAAGAAAGGAAAGAAAGAAAGAAGGAAAGAAAGGAAAGAAAGAAAGAAAGAAAGAAAGAAAGAAAGAAAGAAAGAAAGGAAGAAAGAAAGAAAGAAAAAGAGAAAAGGTTTTAATCTGCGTCCCCGGGCAACTCACGAACCCCAAGGCAGGGCCAGTGGATTTGCGCCAACAGGGAGGGGGGCTCTTTGTTTTATACTGCGGTTGGGTGAGGGGCTAGGGCATGAACTGAGGAAGTTCCCGCCGCAGGGGGTTGGCAGGGTATTCAGGAAGGAGTCAGTATCTGTGTGGGGGTCCTTGTGGATGCCAGAGAGGAGCCGGTATCTGTGTCTGGCACGCTGATCTGTTAGAAATTCCAGGGAGGGTCCATTATCTCGTCACACATCTGCATACATCTGATCCTGGGCTCCCTTCGACCTAACACAATGGACTTGACTGCTATCTATAATAGCATAGACCTGCCCCTTCCTCTTACCTTGCTTTTATTTTTCTTCATGGTACTTACCACTTTCTGAAATTATAGTATGCCTTTTTGTTTTTTAATCCTCACCCGAGGATATTTTTTCACTTTGATAATTATTTAATTATTTTTAAATATATTTTTACTGATGAGAGAGAATCATTGAGTCCCCTAATGGGGACAGAGCCTGCAACCCAGGCATGTACCCTGACCGGATAGGGAATCAAACCGTGACCTCCTGGTTCACAGGTAGATGCTCAACCATTAGAGAGAGTGGAAGGGAGGGAATAGGAAAGGAAGAGAGAGAGAAATAGAGAGATACATCGAGGTGAGAGAGACCCATTGATTGGTTGCCTCCCACAAAGGGCAGGGGAGGTAAGTGCCCTTGACCAGGAATGGGACCTGCGATGCTCTAACCACTGAGAAACCGGCCGGCTATTTTAAAAATCTGTTTATTGCCTGACTCCTCCACTGAGACAAAAGCTCTGTGAATTAAAGGCCGTTAGCTCACTGCTCTAGGACCTGGAAAAGCAATCCATTGCCTCTGGTCAATAGTATCCTTGAGTGAATGAAAGAGAAAATATAGTAAGTGAAGCCCATAAAAACATGTCAGCAGCAATGCATAACAAAAAGGGCGAAATGTGAAGAATAAGCAATGACAATTTGGTTGAACTGTGCTAATGCGAATTCATGTGTAAGTGGAGAATTTTTATACTTATGTATAATACGTAATTCATTTTTTAAAAATCCTGAAACACTCAAATGAGCGAATTTACTTGGAAATAGGACAATATACAAATCTTCCCCCAGAGCACTCCCTTTTCCTCTAGATGCGGTGTGCTAACTTCTTGTGGAGTATCCACCGGGAGCCTGAGCTCATCCTCCTCCTTTTAGAAAAAGGTATTCTTGTCGCTATTCGATTGGCTGGCCCTCCGAGAAGCCCTATTTTCATTGGCCTCAACACCAGGCCATCACCAACTCGAGCACTCCATTGGTTCGGTCCGCAGACAGCTGCTGCCGCCTGCTTTCCGGCGGGAGGGGTTTCCCCGATGACGTCCATGGCACCGCCCGCCCACATTCCAAAGCCGGGGCCTAGACTGTCTGCGGCCCCAGCCTTTGGGGGCGGGACGGGCGGAGAAGAAGACTTCTGATTGGGTAGGGAAGGCGAGATGCGTATCCTATTGGTCACTGCCCTGGACGGAGGTGGAGTCGTGGGTGGGTCCCAGAGTCGGGCTGAAGAGCTCTGGGGAGACGCAAAGTTTGCGTCTGGAGCGGTAGTGGGAAGTGGGCTCACCGAGGAGGGGTTTTTCTCGCGGCGAGAGCCGTTCTCCCACCTTCACTGTGGATGTACACGCAGCTTTAACCCCTGCAGCCTTCGGCCCGATCCCTCGACTGCCTGTCTCCCCCGGGGGTTCTCAGGTCTCCGAGCACCCGGGACGGGAGCCCTGGGCCGTTCTCTCCCGCGGGGGAGCGAACGTTTCCTTCCTCAGTGCACAAGCTACACGCACACGCGCGCGCACACGCACTCACGCGCGGAGCCGGATCGCCCTCCGCGGCGCCGCAGCCAGCGCCCGCCTGCGCTCAGCATCCCCGGCCCCGCGCGCCTCGGACCACCATGGAGGTGCTGGAGAGCGGGGAGCAGAGCGCCCTGCAGTGGGACCGCAAGCTGAGCGAGCTGTCAGAGCCGGGGGACCCCGAGGCTCTCACGTACCCCACGGTGAGGACGCGGCGGGGCCGGGCGGGCGGCCGAGGAGGGGGAGTGTTGGCATCAGAGGACAGCTGCGGACAGGGCGCTGGGATGGACATATTTGGGAAGAGGCTTGCCCAGAACGGAGAGACCTGGGGAGAGGCGTGTTTTTTGTTTGTTTGTTTTTATCTGAACAGATAAAGGTGGGCAGCCGGCCCTTTTAAACTTTCAATAGTCGCGATGACCCTGTTGCGTTAGCAATTTGTACCACTCCCCCGGGCCTTTTCGCATCTGCAGGATCATTTCCTATTACCGTCAGTATTGTAAAGCGGGAGAAGGGTAAGGCGTTCTGAGGATAATGCGCCTCTGTTTCAGTTAGATTTTTGTGGGAAGGCTTTTACAATCTAGACAAAATAAAGTAGTCTTTTCTTTCCTTGAGTGTCATATTCTCTCTTTTCCTTTACTGATTAATATTTCAACAAGTGCACGTGTGTGTGTGTGTGTGTGTGTGTGTGTGTTTGTGTGTTGGAAAGGCCCCTGGCATTGGAGGAAGATTGCTTTATTTGGCTCCTTTCACGGGACAGCCAAGAACTCTGCTTCCTCCCTCTTCAGAGGAAGGATCGGCGGAGGAGTGTGGAAAGTCTGAGGCAGTGGCATATTTCAGAAGGGCTTTGGAGGAGCTGGGACAGCTCACCAGTTCCTGCCTCAGAGACAGACCCCTTTGGGGAGTAAGCTGTCACAGAACAAAGACATTTCTTTGAAAGTTTTCAATCTCAATTTCTTGGTATTAAATTTGAAAAATGAAATTTTGTTTTTAGCAGCCAACACTGGGATTTTTTGTGAGATCTTTGGTTTTTTGGTTTTTTTTTTACAAACACAGAAGTTTGTAATAGAGGGGGGAGAGGTAAAAAGAGGGAAAGAGAGGGAGAAAGGGAGAGAAAACAACACCAATGAGAACAGGAGAGGCTTGGTTATTTCCCCTTCATGATTCTTTTAATGGGGTCAGTGCCAGGATATTTGAAACTTTTGCAAAATGGCCTGCAGGCTCCACCTCTTTGGCCTTTCCCTCTGCCTGACATTATTTTGGGAAAAGGGACGAGGACTCCCTATGATTCCCACCAAAGCATCAGTGGTGGCTGAGGATGACTGGTTTAAAAAATGCAGAGTGCAGGGCTGAGAAGGAATGGCCGCTCACAAGCCAGATGTGTGGTGTGGTCTGCCGAGCCTGTCCCTAGGAGACAGCGTGGGCGCATTTGGATTGGGGGCCCAGATGTGCTTCCTGTTATCAGTACAGAACTTCGAGCACGTTAGCCCTCAAAAATCTGATGATTGGGTGCTCCAGATGTTTTTCCTGACATGGGCTGCATTTTAACCATTTGCGAAGGGCAGCTCTTCTCTTTTGTTCTTACGCTGAAAAATGTCTCATCCAGCAGCTATAATGTCACAGCTTCGAGGCTGCCTCGAGCTGGTGGGATGAATTATGCACAGGCCTCCATGTTTCCTTTCTTGGACCCTGTGGCTTGCAAGTGTGAGATCACAGGCCAGGTTTGGAGATGCTCTCTGTGACGGTAACATTCACTCCTGGCAGCTTAGACTGGCGCTAACATCTTCATGCACCGTTCCAGGGACAGAGGCCCTTATATTCCTTTTGGTATTAAGGGCTCAGTTTTTCTATTCATTGTTATGAAGCAGTGATGTGTGATTATTTTTCTTCTGATTTTATTTTTTAAATGACTTGATGTTCACCACTTGAGGACACATCTCTCTTCTGGGGAGCTCACGCATATAAAATGCCTCTCACGATTGCCTCAAGTTGTTGGCAACAAACCATGTATATGAATTAGTGTTGAAAGAGGTGTTGGGTTTACTAGCACAGAGGACTGGATTATATTCCTTCTAAACTAAGGGAACTTTGGCAGAGATTTGAAAATAGATAACTCCCCATCTGTTTCTTGAACTCTGTTGGGTATCCAGTTGCAGAGCTGGTTATTACGGCCATTTGTCTGTAATGTGGAATGGACTGACCTACAGGTAGAAAAAGGATGGCCTGAATATGCATTCATTCAAAGGTTTACTTTTTTTTTTAATGAACAGTTATTGAATGTCTTCTGCATGCCAACACTGTTCTAAACAGTTTGCGATACATCAGTGAATAAAAGGAGGCAAAAAATTCCTGATCTTGAAAAGCTCACATTCCAGTGTGTGTGTGTGTGTGTGTGTGTGTGTGTGTGTGTGTGTGTGTGTGTTTAGGGGAAGATAAACAAGTGGAGGCCAGTGAAATAGCGTAATAGACAATATACGTGCTATGGAAAAAGTAAAAGTAGAACAAGGTGTGGGAGATGGAGGAAGGGCAAAATATGATATTGAATTGAGCAATCAGAATAAGCTTCAGATACAAGGGGATCTGAACAAAGGCTTGAAGGGGGAGAAAGTTATTTCAGTTGGATGAAAAGCAGAGCAAAGGCCCTAAGGTGGGAGTGCACCTGGCATGCGCTTATGGTAACATCATTTTCTATTTTAGATTCCCCCCATTTTGGTCAATTATTTTCCCTGTTAAGTGCAGGCTACTTATGAGGCACAGTGCCTATGTTTGGAATGACCCAGTAAAACTCTTCAAGTTGAGTGGATTGGGCATTCTATAGGAATAGGAGAGCCTGCAGGGAGGGTAAGACACAGATATAAATTAGGGAAGTGGCAAGATATGATAAAGGCTACCACCTATTGAGTATTTATTACCTGAAAGGGAGGGCTGGCTTCGTGAGCCTGCTGCCTGTGCAGCCCCACAGGCCACTGTATTTGGTTTATGCTCTGCTGTCCCTATCTTGCAATCCTTAACAGTTTCTGAATAACTTTCCATTTTGCATTGGGTCCCACAGATCATGAAGCTGGTTCTACTGAAAGGCATTGTATGCAATGCTTTTCAAACATTATACCATTGAACCCTCTTCATGACCCAATGAAAGAGTCATTTTTGTTATTTTCATTTTACAATAAAGAAAACTGAGGCTTAGTGAGCTTAAGCGACTTGGTGAAAGGTCCCACAGCTAATTATTGACAGAACCGGAATTTCAATTCAAGTCTGCCTGCTTTCAAAGCCCAAGTTCTTGCTTACCATTTCATCTGAATGCAGGGTCCAGAGTTAAACAGGAAGAACAGAGTCGGGGGCTGGGAGAAGATGCTGAGCCCGAACGCTGCTAATGTTTAACTGAGGTGATGGTGTCAGTCACCAAGACTTCCTAGCGTGATCACTCTATTTGCTCTAAATGGAGATTTAGTTACCACATGCATGATTGCTAATGCCCTGTTGTAGCAAACCCGTGACCAATCTGATTTTAAAAACATAGAAGGTTTAAGTTGCCTGAGGCTGGGATTTTAAGGTCTCTCCGGCCTTCTGTGAGCCACCAGAAACAATGCTTTTCTCAATCATTTAGTCATGAAGAAGACTCCTGGTCCAGGAAGGACAAAGGCCCAAAGTCTACAAAATAATGAAGCATGAATAGAGTGAAAATGGGCTTGCTTGTTAGATCCTGAATTACTAGGGATTTGGCCTTCCTCTTGAAGCTTAAAAAATAGTTCCTATACAGATGATGAAATATAGTACTTTTATGAACGTGACTTGGGGGACCAGAGGTCAAGAGAAGGCGGGAGGGAGAAGGAGTTATTTACACTCTACCCCTTTGTACTGTTCAGATTTTTAACCCCTGAATATATTTAGAAAATGACAAATGATAATTTAAAGGCACTACATAAAACTGGACTAGAGGTTATTTTAGCCTGAATTTCCTTGAAGGCAGAGGGAGATCTGGTGTGGTATTAACACTCAACACCACTCCAGCTGAGGGAGGCCTTGGGTGAAGAATAGAGAAGCAGGAGTGCTTGGTGGGCAGGTGGAGGATTAACAGTGGGTTTGTATGATAAACTTCCTGATCTTGATAACTTTCTTATATCTAAGTTTAATGATCTGGAAACAGGAATTTTTGTCAATTATTTTATTTTATTTTTTAAAGTATACAACAGGAACTACCAAGTCTTTCTAAAGATAATGACAAGTTCTGCTTGTTTTAAGTGCAAAATTCCTATAAATCCAGTTCTTTGTAAAATGATTTGGTTGTTATACTACTTAAATGTTGCGTCCAGTTGGATCTTAAAGGGAAATGACTGATCCCAGACAGTGCTAGGTGGGGAGTTAAGGGGGATGGTCAGCCTCCCTGGTGTCCGGATGTGAAGGTCATCTGGTTTCCACATCTGTCACTGATTGCCAGGATGGAGGTGGCTCACCTCACAGGCTGATGGTTTCCCCTTCCTCTCCGCTGGTCCAGAGACAGATAGGGCTCCAGTGGGACACTGAAACTTGCCATTTGTTGTTTGTCTCCTGTTGTTGGCCCCTGGCTAGGTTCTGGGGGAAACCTGGGTCCTTGTGGCTTGAGAATATCATCACTTCTGGTCACCTGACCTCCACAAACTGAATAGAGGTGACGATTTCCAGAAGGAGACAAAACTCTGAAGTATAATTTGTCTTCAAGGCCCTCCTTTCACCTTTTTTCACCTTCATCTCTTTTGTGTTTCCTTTGTTTCTTGGACCCCAAGTGCTCACTATAATAATGTTCTCTTTCCAACATTTCCTCTTAATTTTGCTCTCAGGAAAGATTTGATAAGCTTACACTATTTAACAATAATTACTTCAAATCGAAAAGTTGAATCTCTAAATGGAGAGTTTAAGGCACTAGTTAGGTAACAGGGGAGAAATATTTGGGGAGTTGGTGATGAACCCTCACTACCCCTCTTCTATTCCATACATGTGGCTGTTATCCATAAAGTAGCCTTGCACATGTGTTGCTTATTTATCGATGTTCTAAAGGATTTTTATTGGCTTGGTGAGAAACCTTTGACCTATTATATTATTGTCTCTGAAATTGTTCTTATGCTGTTAACACGAGTTGGGGAAAGGTGGGCTTGGGCATAGTCCTGAAAGATGAGAGTATGGTACTTGCCTTCTTTCTTGAAATATCCTGAGTGATAATATTCTATGCAGCTCTGATATGAAGTTGTTCTTGCAAGAGAAAAAAGACATTGCATGTTGATTAATAATTGAATTAAATTACAATGCTTGTAGCTGCAAGTAACTGAAAACTGATTGAGATTGCTTATATAATAAGTAAATTATTATGTCATATTGCAAGAGGCCTAGAAGTATATCTACTTGTTTGGCCCATTCAGCAACTCCTTAGTGTCATCATGGACCCAGATTCCATCCATCTATATGCAAATGCCATTTTGGGGGCAACCTGAAGGCATCTCATATCCATGTGAGTTACAGGTGTTCAATTCAAAATGACAATATCCAGAGGAAAAGAGGTTGTATCTTCCTTGTGTTCCTTCTTATGATGGACGAAACTTTTTTCAGAAGCCCACCAGCTGATTTCTCTTTGAGCTTTATTGTCAAGGATTGGATCATATGACCATTCCTTCATCAATGACTGGAAAGGGATTTACATGATTGGCTTAGTCACATGGGGATGGAGGAGATATTGGAGGCTCAATTACTGTGACCATTTATAATGACTGTTAGTAAAATAAGTCTGAGTTGGCAGTTTTTTTTTTATTAAACTAAAAGATAGTTTTTGTTTAACCAATGGCTTTTTTATCATAAAGATGGACTAGCAAATAGAACATATTTTAAAATCCACAGTTAGCCTTAGGAGCAAATACTGTGCCACTGGCAAAGCTTTAAGAACATTATTTAGCTTGACCAGTTTGGCTCAGTGGATAGAGCGTCAGCCTGCGGACTGAAGAGTCCCGGGTTCGATTCCGGTCAAGGGCATGTACCTTGATTGTGGGCACATCCCCAGTGGGGAGTGTGCAGGAGGCAGCTGATCGATGTTTCTCTCTCATCGATGTTTCTAACTCTCTATCCCTCTCCCTTCCTCTCTGTAAAAAATCAATAATATATATATATTTTTAAAAAGAACATTATTTAGCTGTACTAATAGTATCCAATGAAGGAAGACTAGAGAGGTGGCAGTAGTCTCTGAAATGCATGCAGAGGTTATCATGGAGGGAGTACTGCTGCGTCCCAATTCACTCACTAGGAAATCTAGAATTAACAATATTATCTGAGCTCTCTGCATCAGAGTTAAATATCAGGGCTGGAGTTAACTAGCCGAGCCTGTCAACGTGCTCACCATGCAAGACAAGAGTGACTTGTACTGTTCCAGGTTTACACAAGCTCACATCAGCAGGTGGGAAGCTGAATGTCATTTTTCAAAGAAGCTGTTTTTCCAGTTGCTTATGGCTATTCAAATATTGATAAGGGTGTGCCTGTTTGCAGGATGGCTCTGAGCTGTCTGCTGATTGTCTTGGGAAGAAGGCCTGAGGCCTTCCTGGGCAGTTGGTAGGCGAAAGGGTATGTGTGAATGATTTTATGAATGATGGAGTAGTGTCCACATTCCCTGCCTCTGTAGAGTTACATTTGAAAAGAAATGATGAGACCCACCATGTTTGTGTCAACCTTGAACCTATTGCTCCATCTCCCCGCTCACCACATGCTCACAGGCTCTTTCAAGTGAAATTCCAAGTGACCTCAAGTTTTCCCTCAATGGAATTGTCTAGGTTATCCATGAGGTACATAGGAGGTAATGAACCGTTTTATCTATGGAAAATCTGAAGCCCAGAGCAATAAAGAGGTTTGCTCGGCTGAAACACAAGCTCTTCTAGGACAGGAGACTTGACCTTGTCTTTTCTGTGTTCCCACAACGCTTAACCAAGCACAGGATGCTCAGAGATACATCATAACTGCTCGATGCACTTTAAGTCGAGTGAGGCAGTCTTGGAGAATGGATAAGCTCGGGGGCCTTTGTTATTAATATAGTTTTTAAACTGCATTCTTGTAACTGCTTCTGCAAATCTGAAATTTTAGTGACTTGGGTAATTCCATGTCAGAATCTTCCCTTGTTTAGTTGAGAGAACAAGTCCTCTGATGACCTTGGGCATATTGCCTCACCACTGTCTGGCCCATAGTAGACACCCTTTTCTACCCTCTCCCCGAAGTCAAGTGTCTTCTCTCTGGGACCTCAGGAGTCTGACATCATTCAGAAAGCACAGGGACCTATGATTATTCTCTCTCATGTATCTTCATTTCCTCTCCGCCCCATCTTCTACCTTCTGCTATAAACACAGGTCTCTGCCTTAAACACATGTTTGCCAGATGCCATTACTCCTTCTTGCTCATTTTTCCCCTCTTGTTTACTGCTAGCTTTCCTCAAACAAGTGGTCAATAGCTACAGCCTTCATTTCCTTACTTTCTACTTCACTCCTGCATCCTGTTTTCTGGTTTCTACTGCTCCCAGAGGTGCTCCAACTTCTCCCTAACTGCTAAATCCAGTCTTTTCTCTGTCCTTGCCTGCTAGGCCTCATGGAAATATTTGGCGATGTTGACCACCAGGTCACCTTGTAACTCATTCTTTGGCTTCCATGACAATCCGGTGGGTTTAATTTTTCCTCCTTCACTGGCTTCCTTACCACCTGTTCAAATGTGAGCACTTGGTACTTGGCCTTCTGTAATCTCTGTACAGTCCCCTGGGCTCCTCTATCAACTTTAATACAGGTGGTTCTCAGATCTTCATATCTATTATTTTCAATTGATGGACAGTGGGAGATCTTTGGATCCAAACTTGTATGACCCAAGATTCTTCTGAGCCCTCATCAGCTGCAGAAAAGCTCTGGTTGGGTAACCCTTGAAACTTCATGATGCGTTACTCAGACTAAGAAGGGCTGTGGTACACTTTGATCCTCCTTATCACTGCACCCCGTTTATCTCAGGGAATGTTTAATGACTCAGCTTCCCTGCAGTGTGAACCTGTGAGAAGCTCACGGGTCATTACTGGGACACAGCTGTTTCTAGAGTCAGTGTCACCCATCAGATGCAGACTGTGTTTTGTCTGGCCTTGTGCTTATTCTTCGGCAGGGGAAACCCATTGTGCTGTGCCCCAGTGGTATGTCTCATTTTTTTCCAGGACTATGAAGGTCAATGCAAAAGTCAGACTTAACTTCTTAGATCATGTACCATATATTCCTCTGGCGCGTTAACTGCTGGAGAGCTCAGTTACAATTGCCTCACTCTGAATTGCATGCATTTGAATTGCTCTATTCTGGAGTAATGTATTAATCCAAACTTTGCTGACATTACTTTCAATTTTTTTTTTTTTTTTTTTAAGAATTGAGATGGGTTCCTCTAGCTACCCAAGTTTCTGTGCCTACTTCTTGTTAGTGGCTCTTGGAAGAGAGTTTTTCTTTGGAGAATAAAGCATTTTGATGTGTGAGCTCATTATAGCACAAGTTACTTCATGTCCCTGATCTCAGTGTCTCCATCTGTAAAATGCAGCATTTGTATTACACAGTCCCAAAGGTTCCTCTCACTCCCAGTTCCTGGTTGAGTTGTCATGCTCCTCTCCTGGAAAGTCTCTCATCTTAAAAAAAAAAGAGGGTGATTTAAGACAACAGGATTCTGTTGATTGCCTAGTAACTAGGCCCTAGTTCATTGGACAACTAATTGGCAGCTGTAGTTTTGCATGTTGCAGCTTCTGTTTTCTGACTTAAAACCTTGCCTCAGTAAAACCCAGACAAAATAAAGAATGGAAAAACAGAGAGGCACAGAGGTAAGAAACATATTTTTAACATCAGAAAAAAAAAATCCCTCCTCAGACTTCTTGGCAAATAAGAGGAGTCTGGGGGGGAGGGGGGAGGGGAAGTCCACAAACAGTTTCCTAGTTGTCTGAGTGGAAAACCCTGGTTTTGGACATTTCATATCTTGGAAATGTCTGAATAGTTTTTGTTTAAAGGGAAATTCCTTTTGGCTGAGAAAGAGCCTGCAGGATTCAAACTGATAGGGCGATGTTTTTAGAAAGCGTGGAGGAAATAAAGCTTTGTGGTAAAGGCTTCTCACTGGCCAATTGTATTAAACAGAAATGTAAGTCCATGTTTACCAATCACAGTGTTTTAATGGTTCAGCCTTTAACTCCGTCGTTCTCGCTTCCTGTCTGTGCATCCTGGGGAAGCATCTCCCACGGCTGGTCTTTCCTCCAATTTGACAAACTTAATGAACTGCTTTTTCAAGCCTATACATGGTCAAGGCAGGCAGATATACATTCTTGACCTTGTTGCTCTCCCAGTGGAGTGGGAAGGAAGATATGTAAACAAGCCATTAAATTATAATCATTAAATACCTGGTATACATTTTGCATTAGAGTGGTATTCAGAGTATTTCTGGAGCACAGAGAATGGAATAACAATTCTGAAGGAGATGGAGAATTGGGGAATACTTCACAAAAAAGGTGATATTTGCAGTGGGTCCTGAAGTTTAAATTGGAGTTCTCTAGGAAGTGGGAACAGCAGGTACTGAGTAGGAATGTGTAAAACATCTTGGTTGAGTCTGGAAAAATCCAAGTAGTTTTATGCAGGTAGAGAGTAGTGTGCTCTGTGGGGGAGTTTTGGGAGATAGGACAAGATCATAAAAAGTGTGCATGCTTTGTTAACCATTTGGACAATCTTTTGTGAGAAGTAGGGTGGAAGGCTTTTAAGGAGAGAGGGCTGGGAGAAGAAATATGTTTTAGAAAGGAAACCCTAGTGGTTATGAAGGATGGGTTGGAGGGCAGAATTAATGGCAGCAAGATTATCTGCTGGTTGTTTCGTATGTGAAGTAGATACCAAGAAGGCCTGAACAGGGAGGAGCACAGGAGCCTTGTGACCCCAGGGGATGATCCAGAGATATGGGAGACTGCCTGTTTTCTGACTTGGTAACTGAGCTGATGGTGCTGCCATAGACCTAGAGGGGGAACATTTAGAGGAGGAATGGGTTTGATGGGGAAGATAATGAGTTCAGGTTTGGACATGGGGATTCTGATGTGCTCATCGAACATTCTGGTACCTAAAAGGCATTTGGAAATTTGGGTCTGGAGTTCTGGAGAAAGATCTGAACTGGAGATGTAGATTTGGCTGTTGCGAAGCTAATATCTCATACTAGAGGCCCAGAGCACAAAATTTGTGCACGAGGAGGTGGGGGGTCCCCTCAGCCCAGCCTGCACCCTTTCCAGTGCGGGACCCCTTGGGGGATGTTCGACTGCCGGGATTGGGCCTAAACCGGCAGTCAGACATCTCTCTCACAATCCGAGACCACTGGCTCTTAACTGCTGACCTGCCTGCCTGCCTGGTCACCCCTAACTGCCCCCCCTGCCAGCCTGGTCTCCCTCAACAGCCCCCCCCCCCCCCAGCCTGGTCATTCCTCACTGCCCCCCTCTGCTGGCCTGGTTGCCCCTCACTGCCCCCCCTGCCAGCCTGGTTGCCCCAAACTGCCCCCCCTGTGGGCCTGATTGCCCCATGCAGCCTGTTCGGTCGTCCATTCAGTTGCGATGGTCACTTAGGCTTTTATATATATAGATAAGATGGTCCTGGGAGCTCAGGCTGAGAGTGAGGAGTGTGACAGAAAGGCTGAGGATGGAGCCCTGGGGGACACTGGAGGGGTTAGCTGGGGAATTGGAATCTGCAGATGGAACTCAGAAAGAAAAGGCAGGGAAGTGTGGAGAAAGTCCAAGCCAGTCCCATCACAGGCCCCAGAGCAGGAAGAGTCGCTGCAGGGTGGTCAAGATCAGGGCTGAGTGTGCTCTCCAGCTGCCCTCTAAGCACTCCAAGCCCAGTGTGCGAGGTTGCGCAGGCCAGTGCCTGCGTCTTGGCCACAGACGCCTCCCTGTGCTCTGGACCCGCGGGCATGCTGTGTGACATTGTGCCTAGGCAGTGGAGACCTTGCTTCCAGGCGAGATTAGAAGCTGCAGAAGGGCAGGGACTGAGGAACATGCCTGGTGGATAAAGTGCAACACTGCCTCTTTCCTTCATTTTTCTCTTGTGCAAGATTAAAAGCAATCCTCCAAATTGCCCCTGGAAGCCGTCACTGGTACCCGTGCAGTTTTATGGGGGTCCTTCCTTCATTCTTCTCTCCAGGCCGAGTCCATCTATCTCTGATGTCCTTGTCACCGGTGAGGAGAACTTTGTGCCTTGTGCATGTCATTTATGGTTCACAGGCTCGGAGGTATGCAAAAGAGTGGTCTCTGGACTCAAACCTGTGAAAGAGTGGTCGGATTTATAAATGACTGTAAGGTTCGAACCTTTTCCTCTATTTCTTCTGATTCTCCCACTGAGATAGTATCAGGTGGACCCACTGGCTGCCAAAGATGAGTTTGATCACAGAGCCATCAGCAATATTCAAATGACAGAAAAACAGGAAAAAACTCATTGGCTCTGTTTTTGCAGGACATACTAATGGGGGCAGGAAAGGACAAATGGTTGTGTAATAAGAATATGAGTCTGAGGACGTTCCAATGGAAGGAGCATTCAAATAAATAGTGCAGCTTCAAAGAAAATGTGTAGCTACCAACAGGACTTACAGAGGGGCCTCTGGTCAAGCCCCCTGCAGCCCTCCCCATGCCCCCTGCGTGCTGGGGCTGGCTTCCACCTCTGCTCTCTGCTGCCCGGTGTCTGGGATGTTGCTTTTATCTCCAGTTTGCTCTGGCCCTGGGAGGTCAGGGGCAGGCATAAGAGGAGGAGCTCTGCAGCCAGGGCTGAAGTGAGGGCCTAGGAAAGGGAGCTGGAGTGTAAGGAGAATGCTGCTTCCCGCCTGCCCAGGGAGGAGGCAGCTTCACCCTGCAGTTCAGCTGTCATGTTGGTTTTGTGATCTCTTGGCTGCCTGGAAATCAGGTTAGTTCTTATTACATTATCCTATAGAATAAAAGCCTAATATGCAAACTGCCCCCTAGGGTGCTCGTTCCACCGGGAGTTCAACAGCTCGCTATGATGTGTGCTGACCACCAGGGGGTGGCCCAGAACATGGCGGGTGTCGGCGACACACTGTGACTCCCCGGCTACCTGGGGGTGGGGGTGATGGGGACAGAAGTGTGGTGAGAATGCGGGGTGTCCGCCCGAGCTTGCTCTAACCCCCCCTGCTACACTCTCCCGGGATGCCAGGGCTCATGTGCTGGGGAAGCCCCTGTGCTCAGGTGCCAGGTGTCCACAAGGAGCCCGCCCCGCACCTGCGCGGCCTCTTTTGGGTGAGCCGGGCTGGAGCCACAGGGACCGCATTGGCCGGTCAGGCTCCTGGTGGGTTTGTGCAGGAGCAGGTCTGCAAAGGCGGCTGGGAGCGAGCGCACTGCCCGCCTGGCTTCCATGCGGTGCCACTGGGCGGCCAGAGGCCCACGCTGCACCCTGGCCCGTGGTGTCTGTCCGTGCTCACTGCATCTCCGTGTGGGGACTCAGGTGCTGTGACTCACACAGAGGGGGGCACGTGGGGGTATGGGGTCCCAGGTGCTGCCTGCGGCCCAGAGGTCAGCTGGGACCTGCCCTTCCACGCCAGATGCTAGCGCTTCGATTGCTGACCAGGCCTAGGGACTGCACACGTGCACCAATTTCGTGCACTGGGCCTCTAGTTTCAGTAATAAAATGTCTTGGGAGGTTGAAGCACCTATGTTACAAGCTATAAAGAAATAGACTTAATTTTTTAGAACAGTGTTGGGTTTACACCATTAGGTTAGAGCAGAATGGATAGAAAGTGTTCCCGTGCACTCCTTATTCTCTCCCCGCCATGCACAACCTCCTCCACCAGCAAACATGCCACTGTTATAAACTTTTGGGTTGTGGATTCATCAACTGGGGTTACCTGTGGCAGCTTTTGCTTTTAACTTTGCTTTTAAAAATTAGTCACAGACAAGCTTCCTTTTGTAGTCCAAGAAGACAAATTGGCCCACAAGAGTCTTAAACATGTTTGTGTGTGTGTGTGTGTGTGTGTGTGTGTAGGATTTTTTTTTGTCTTGTTTTAATAAAAACTTATTAAAACAATTTAGGATCAGACCTATAGATTTCAGTAGAATACCATTAAAATGTTGAAATTTGGTGTAACTGCCCCTCTCCCTTACTTTCCATTTACAAATGGCTTAGGCCAGGGGTGGGCAAACTTTTTGACTCGAGGGCCACAATGGGTTCTTAAATTGGACCGGAGGGCCGGAACAAAGGCATGGATGGAGTGTTTGTGTGAACTAATATAAATTCAAAGTAAACATCATTACATAAAAGGGTACGGTCTTTTTTTTTTTTTTTTTTTTTTTTTTTTAGTTTTATTCATTTCAAACGGCCCAGATGGAGTTTGTCCTTGGAAAGGAATGGATCAAGTGAGGGAAACGCTATATTTTTTGTAACCAAAGAACCCAAAGCCCGTCTCTGTAGCGAGGACTTTTAACTTCCTAGCCTGAGCTGGTATTCATTTCTGAGGCACTGCCAGGAGTTGTTTTTTTGGTTCTGCTCTGGATTTGCAAGTTTTCTTTCCAGGGCTCTCCTGCAGCCGTGACCTACATTTGGGAGCAGATGGAAAGCCTGGAGCTACTTTGGGGCTGAGGGGGTCCCCCTGAGGAAACCACAACCATACCCAGAGGGAGGCAAACCCACAGGGCTTGGGCTCCAGGACATGGTGTCTTATCCTGAGGCACCCAGCAATCCCCCCGAGAATCTGCATTTTCATGTGTGATGAGAAAGAGAGGCAGAAAAAAAGCAGTAAACCATTTGGTCTTTCAGTGTTTACACAATAGAAACTTGAGGTGGGTTGAGACCAGTGTTTGCTTTTGATTTAAATGCAGACTTATAGGAGGAAACTGAAATTAAGCCCGGCCCAGCTGAGAGGTGGGTTGGTTGCGTGGATTGAGCATGATGAGTGTTTAGCTTTCTGATTCCGACCCTTCCTGTTTCTGGTGTGGGAATCTGCACGTCCTGTGGTCTGCTGATGGCTCACTCACTGGGGGAGAGGGCTGGTAGTGAAAAGGAATTTTAGAGACAAAATAGGCAGCTTTAGGGAGTCTTAGAAATAAAGAAGGTCCATGGGAAAGAATAGGTTTTTCCTATTTGGAGGCCCCTTTCCAGGGGTCCTCTTTGGGGACACCCCTGCCCAGATGGAGTTTGTATATGCTTCCAATAAATGTCTACATTTTTATTAAAGAAATCTGTTAGTCCACGAATTTATTCTTCATCTTCATTGGATAAGGACCCACGAGAAGAAGTCTGCACCCCCAAGCCCTACGTTTCAGTAGGAAAGGCAGGAATTTTGGTATCAGCACAAACTTTATAGGCCTTATTACTACTGGCAGATTATTTGTTCAGTGCTTTCCCAGCTCTGTCAGCATGGCAGTCTTAGCAAATAATGATGTCTGCCTGGTGCATTGAAGTAACGGATGAGGCTGATCACAGTTCAAGGGCCCCGTCAGCTCCAGTTTCCACAAGGAGAACTCCATAGGCACATTCAGAAAGCTACCAGAAAAGTGCCACGCACATCATAAGTATCCAATAAAATATTTGATGTATGGCCCAGCCTGTGTGGCTCAGTGGTTGAGCACCTACCTATGAACCAGGAGGTCACAGTTCGATTCCGTGATCAAGGCACATGCCTGGGTTACGGGCTCGATCTCCAATGTGGGGCCTGCAGGAGGCAGCTGATCAATGATTCTCATCATTGATATTTCTACCTCTCTCTCCTTCTCCCTTCTTCTCTGAAATCAATAAAAAATGTATATATATTTTTAAAATTTAATGGATGAATGGACTCTGGGTTTACAATATGGTTGGGGCACTCCCTACTCTGGGTACCTTTCTGAGACTATTTTATAAGGCTGTGATAGAGGATGAGTGACATGATGTAAATAGAGTGTCTCCATGCCTTGTCTATGGTCACTACCTAGGAGATATTAGGTCACTGCCCTTCGTTTTCCTACATTAATAATTTCAGGGAAGCATATGAAGAAAATCCTTGCTGGATTGTAAACTTCAAGAAAAAAATTAGTGTTAGAATAAAACCTCTTCAATGTGACCTAATTGTTTGTATTTATTTATTTATTTATTTATTTTCTCCTGTTTTATTGAGATATAATTGACATATAACACAAATGGACAACATAATGATTCGATATATATATATATATATGTATATTGTAAAATGATCACCACAGTAAGTTTAGTTAATATCCACCACCTCACGTAGTTATAATTTTTTCCTTATGATGAGAATTTTTAAGATCTACTGTCTTAGAAGCTTCCAAGTATGCAACACAGTGTTGTTAACCATAGTCATCATGTTATACATTCCATCCCCAGGACTGATTTATCTCATCACTGGAAGTTTGTACCTTTTGACCACCCTAATTGTGAACAGTCATCTAGGAGGGAAAATACCCCAAAAGCTCCCTTAGTTCCTCCCTGAATCTTTTTAGGTTTAAGGCCCAGTATTGATTTGCATGACCTGATTCACACTTCCATGTTTCAGGCACCTGCTTCGGCAGAATTGACATTCTCTGTAGGTTTTGACGGGGTGGGTGGGTGGCAGGTGTCACCAAGTCACAAGAGGGAAGGCAAAAAGAGGCAGCCCTTTCCCTGACCCTGTCATTCCCTGAAATACCCATGTGTGACTGGACATGGAGATCATTTATAGTGTTGTTCTAATACAAATAGCGTTTCTGGGGATGACTGTGATAGGACTCCATTAACACAGGGGAGTGGGGAAGGAACTGTAAGTGAGGCCTGGACCAGCCCCAGTGGTCCAGGAGAAGCGTGGAGGGCTCACTCTTGTCTGCTGTGACACTCCCATGCTCTGGGCCTTCCCAGCAGAGTAGCTTTGAGTGCTTTTGATAGGCTGAAGCAAAAGACACTTAACCCCAACACCCTCTCCTTCTGACCCATTCCCTGAACTACATTCAGCTTTTGACTTTCCAGAGTAGTCAATGTAAGTAGAGTTCAGTGAGACAACTACCCTGAGTCTGCTTTCTTGGGAAGCAGGGTTCTAAGTTGGTCTTCTCTGCCTTCCTTTTATCTGGACCAACCAGCATTCTATCTGCGGAAATTCCACGGAGTTCTGGCATGAAAATGGACCCCCTCCCATAATGCCTTCTGATTATTTTGGCAATTTCAATTGGGGTTTGGGAGAGCACTGTTAGAAGCCTGTGCCCAAATCTCCATCCTCTCTGGAAGTTGTGCATTTTATTTCAAACAGCAACAAAAAATCATTGCTGATAATAGGACTGATTGTGAAGGAGACCTCCTTTGTGATAGAGGCTAACATATTTGAATGTGTTACCCGGTCCCTCTCTATTAGCTACATTACTGCAAAACAGCTGGCACCTCGGAGGACTGGTTAGCCCTTCATTGGTTTTTCATGAAATGCAGACGACTTCCCATGAAGTTTGTTCTATGATATTTGCCAACCAAAATAGAAATATCCTGGTGAGTAGATTGTCCCCCCCCCCCTCCCCATTGCCCCTTTGAGAAACTGTTACCTGAACCAAATATGCTATTAGAGGAAAAAAAAAAAATCAAAACGAAACCAAGAACGAGAGTTTCAAGGTTGCCAGTGTCTATGTCACTTAACTCGAAGTACAGTAATGGAAACCTTAAGGACCTCCATATCTTCTGAACCAAGAAGCCCTGAGCTGGGCCTCCCAAGACTCGTGTAGTGGTTGAACAGTGCCAGTGGGGCCCAGGGTTGTCCCACCTTTTCATTCTGCCATCTTTAGCAGGGAGACCTTTGTCCTCATGAGCATTGCCTCATGACTGCAAAATCACTGCTTCACCTCCAGCATAACATCCAACTCCCCGGTCCAAAGAAAGTGTGAGGGCAAAGCAGAGGGACGTGGTACCTGTATTAGAAAAGCCAAGGCTTGCTCTGGGGTCCCCAGCAGAATTCACCATGGGTTTCACTGCTCAGCCCTTGCTCTAAGAGAGGCCAGGAAGGCAGGTGTTTTAGCTGGATACTTTGCCACCCTGAACAAGATTGGCATATCTGAGAGTGAGCGGGAGGGCAAGGTGAGTATGGAGATGGAGTGGTCAAGCAGCAGTGTCTGCCACATTACAGAAACCCAAGCAGGGAGAGTCATAGGTCAGGTAGGGACCTCAGAGATGGCCAAGCACAACCCATTCATATCACAGATAAGGGAACTATTTATTTCTTTTTACTTCTGCGCAGTGTGCCAAAAATCCAGTTGTACTTTTCACGACTCGGGGGCTGGGCTGCTCATCCCCTGTGCCTGGAATGTGAGTGGGTTATAAGGAAGTCCCTTTCATTGGAGAGGAGAGTGGCAGGGACACAGGTGCTGTGTGTATGGGAATCAAAAGGTCTGATTATGCTTTCTCAGGAAAAGCAGCTGGCCAACAATAATTACTGGGCCGCCTCTGAGTTCAGAGCCTGGAATCCAGCCTCCTGGAATGATCACAAAAGCCCTAGAAGGAAAACAGCCCTGCCCTTGAGGAGCCAAGCCTGGCAGGGCTGCCAGGACAATCGCATGCGCGAGACAACGCCGAGCCGCACACAAATGGTAAAGAACGTCCAGGGCAGGCCCTGGAGCCAGGCTTGGAGGAACTGGCTTTGAGCGGGGATTTGCGAAGGTCTGTTATTTGGTGGAGAGCGATGGTGTTTAAAAGTTTGAGAGTAAGCAGCTTTGCCTGGTTGGAGCCATTTAATAATACTGCCCTGAGACCTGGTGTGTTTTCTTTAGAAGAGCAGCCTGGAGCCGACTGTGTTTATGGACTCCGTGCTGGGTGCAGTGGAGGTATTACGTGAGCTGGCGTTACTGGAACGTGCCTGGAAGACCACCAGCTCTGCCCCAGCTTTCCCTTTGACCTTTTGATTTCAATCCTCTTATCCCCTTCCCACATTCTAGGGCTGCCTGGAGTCTCCTCAGTGCTGGACCAGTGTGCCCAATAGCACTCTGGAGGGCATTCTCCATCCTTGCCTCCGGGCCATGTGGTAGAAGGGGCAAAATTTGAGGGGACCCTTGTCTCAGAGGCTCTTATACCTCACAGTGGACCAGGTGGAGGTGTTTGATGGGGACAGTATCTAAGTGTCTTAGTTGGCTTGGGATGCTTTCACAAAATATCATAAATTGGGTGGCCTAACAACAGACTTCTATTCCTCAGAGTCTGGAGACTGGGAAGGACAAGATCAAAGTGCGGCAAATTCTGTTCCTGGTGAGAGCGCTCTTCCTGGCTCCTTGCTGTGTCCTCACATTGTGGGAAGAGAGAGAACGAGAGCGAGAGAGGAAAAGCAAGCTCTGGTCTCTCTTCCTCTTCCATTAAGGGCACTAATCCTATCATGAGGGCCCCACCCTTGTGACCTCATCTAATCCTAATTACCTCCCAAAGGTCCCATCTTTAAATACCATCCCATTGGGGATTAGGGTATTAACATATAAATTTTGGGGTGACACAGTTCAGTCCATATCACCCTCTAGAATGGTTGCTCTTAAGCTGGGTCCATGGATTCACGGGGGTCTGGGAATCTCCTGAAATGCTCTCCAGGAGACTGACATGCAGAGCATGTGTGCATTTTCATTACATTTTCAAAAGGGATTCATGGCCTTGAAGTGTCCTGGATATTGTACTTGTAACATGGAGGCTGAACAGGATCAGGTCTAGGCTGAGAGGGATCAGGTCTGTGCACAGCCATGTCCACTATGTGCATGAACAAGTACCCCCACCGGGGTGCTGTCCAACCCCCAGAGCATTCCAGAGAAGGCCTGCTCCCTCCTGCCACTGGGCACTAACTACACCCTGACCACCGACAGGTGAGCTTACCACCTCCAACTAAAGGGAGCGCTTCATTGGGATGCTGCACCGTGTGTCACATAAAACTAACCGTTTGTCTGTGTATGTGTGTGTGTGTGTGTGTGTGTGTGTGTGTGTGTTTAAACAAACTGCTATTTTTGGAGAATGCATAAAAAATGAGTGGCTTACATCATAAGTCAAGAAACCATCTTGCTTATTAAAGACATTTCACAGTATTCTCAAGATTCTTATTCAAAGTAGGAAAAAGTTAAAGTTGTCTTTTCTTATCATTAATGGAGGGCTTTGGTCCTCATGTTCATTCATAATAAAAACCAGGACCAAAGGGAAGCTCTCGCCCTGATTTTTCTACTACCTGGTCTTCCTACTTCAAGCATTTTGCTCTCTATCCATTTTGAATTTTATTTGACCTTTAAATCATTTTTGAAACATAGACAATATAAATTTTAAAAACATTGCCCCTCCTAGAATCTGGTCTTAGCCTAGAGCTGGCCCACTCCTGACCCAGGCCCAGTCCCTAAGGGACCCCAGAGCCATTTGCCAGGGTTCCGTTCCACTTTCCCACCGGGCCTTCCTTCTTGTCTTTTTCCTTTCCCTCCTTTTCCCTTCTGTCTTTTCACTCTGCTTCATCCTTCTTCTCACCTGGGCCTTTCCCTTCCTCTCTGGCTGTGCTCTAACTCTGCCACTGTTTCTAGAGCTTTGCTCAGCCCTCAGTCTGAAGACCCAAACTCAGGGTTTGGAATCTGTTCTTAGATTCTCCTGCCTCTTTGCAAGGATTTGAGGTCCCCAGCCAATGATGGCATCCTGGAGGATGTCATATTAGTAGTGTGTGTTGCTAAGAGTCTTGGGTTGTGGGGAGGGAGTGTTGGAAACTGCAGCATTTACTTTCCAAATGTAGGGAGTAGCTGGGGACTGAAGAGCATTCACATTGGGCCAGCATGAAACACTGAGGACTTCTAGCCTCTTGTTTTACCAGTTCTGGAGTCTACGTGAGCCTGGTCCACTGGTTGGGGAAATCTCGATCTACGTTTGTATTTACAGTTGTCTGTAATGCTTGGGGTAAGCCCTGGGCTCCAGCAGCCCTTCCTACCCGCTTTCTGCAGTCATGTTTCTCCAGGACTAGGGGTGTGGCCCACCAGCCTGAGACCTTAACAGGGCCTCTGGCCACCTTCTTGGCTGACTTCACCCCCGAGTTGCTTTCGGCCAGATGAAACCCCTGGTACTCTGAAGGCACCTCCTGTGATCATCCCCAATGCCAAGAGCAATGGCTCTTAATCTTGGCTGCACCTTATAATTACCTGGGGGCATAAGAAATATTGCTGCCTGGGTCCCAGCCCAAGAGGTTCTGATCTAATTGGTTCTGGGATGCGGGGTGGGCAGTAGGAATTTTTAAAAGCTCCCCTAGTAACTCTAAAATGAAAAAAAGCTTGAAAACTACTGGCTTGGAGCTTTGCTACTCAAAGTGTGGTCCGTGGACCAGCAACATCAGCATGCCTGGGAGTTGGTCACCGATGCAGAATCTCAGGCCTTACTCTCTCCAGACTATCTGAATAACAATCTGAAGATTAATAGCTCCCCCGCTGATTCCCAGGCACATTAAAGTTTGAGAAGCACTGGTTGGGTGTCCTAGTGCCCATCCCATGAGGCTGATTGGACCCAATCCTGTCACACCTCACCAAGCACTGATGCCAGGTCAAGCTAGATGGAGCCCAAGAATCTGACTTAGCCCATGAATCCTTTTTGGAGGTCAGTTCTACATCTGATTAGGCTCCCTGCTCCCTCCCATTTTGAACTAATACCTGTCTACTTGGAAGTCCCAGCATGTTTCGATGCCAGGGATGCAAGGATCTGGGCAACCATCCTATTCTGTAAGCAGTGGCACTGGCTACAACCTGTGCTTTGGGATATCTTGGCCTGATGGCCTGACCTTGTAGTGCTTTGCCTAATCTTGACCCTGAAGTGTGGAAGTAGGAAAATCAGCTTAAATACATCAGTGTCATGAAAGACAATTAATAAAACATGCTAGAGCTGGAATACCTGGACCAGAGATGACAGGTGCAGAGCATGGTGGTGTTCCTCCCTGCAGCAGACACCTCGCTTTGAACCCAGCTCTCTCACCTTCTGAGCTCACACTGGACTCTACTTCCTCTCCCAATAGGGCACTCCAGGCAGACATTGTCAATTTGCTCAGCCTTTGTGCTTAAAATACAACTTTTTTGAATTTTTTTTTCCAGAGTAGCTTTAGTTACTACTCATATTGTGATTCTAGAGTTTTGTCGCAGAATTTCTGAGTTATCAGATAACCTCTGAGATGCCATCAGTGACGTTGACCTCATTTTCCACTCTTGTCTCTTCAGGCCCTCACAGGCAACTGGTGAAATGAGCACACATGTCGCTGAGATTGCTATGCATTCTCCATTCCACAGGGAGTTCTCCAGCAACTTTAGGGGTCACCAACTGAGTGGGTCCAGCCCCCTGCCCCCACTGATTCACCCCTGCTGTCCATCACTCAATAGAAATTATACTGGAATAATTCAGCTTCCTGTTCCCCAGTGTCACTGCCTGGCCAGTGTCCCACACTCTTTTCTACTCTCCATTATTTGAAAACAATGTGACCTGATTTACTATCTTAATGTAGCATCATGGCTGACCACTACCACCTTCCTACACCACCTGCCTTCATGGTGACTTGAGCTCAGGAGTCAGGCAGGTAAACCATAGGGAGGAGGAGGGACTGGAGAGACTGGGAGAGGTCAGGACCTGATTAGAGGAAGCAGCAGCCACTTGCTCAGCTGCAACAGACTCACCAGACAGGGATCTGACCCAGTGTTGGCAGATGATCTGGCTTTGAAAGAAGCAAGAAATACAGATTTTGGTGTAAATTCTTGCTTTTAAAAGTTGCCTCTTCATGCCCCACCAATAAATTAAAGAATTGAAACATAAAGTTAGGTATCTTTATTTATAGATAAATTGTGCTGTCCCCAGATTCACAGAAATCCAACAAATGCTCCAACCCACATAAGCTGTGCTGAGATTGTCCAGACTGAGGCATGGCTCTTCCGGGTTGTAGTTTATCAGTTTCATAAAAACAGTGCTGCTTCTCCACCTGTCTGAAATGCTTCTGGAATGAGAACCAGAAATGGCACCAGGACATTTTTTTTTTTGCTTTGTCCTGACTGCTTTACAAGCTCATCTTTCCCATTGTTTAGTCAGTGTGAAGAGGGATTCTTCTCCCCAGCTTTGGTTCCAGCTGTGCAGTGCTGCCCGATTATAAAAATGTGGCCAGAACATAGGTCATTTACATTCTTGGGGTTCCTTGAGCACAGTGGTCTCTGATTTAATTTTACATTTAAGCAAATGTATCCTGGCCTCATTTGCTTCATTTGTAAAGTGGAATGATAATACTCGTTGATTTCGCGGAGTTAGTATGAGGATCAAATGAGGTTATTTATGTGGAATCACTTTAGAGAAAGTCAAGGGTCCTCCCTAATTGTAAAGTGTTAACGTTCATCAACCGAAGGACTTGTATGCATTCATATAAGCATAAGCGATGGATGCAGACAACGGGCTGAGGGTGAGGGCAGGACTGGGAGGATGAGGGGACTATGGGGGGATAAAGACACATTTGTAATACCTTAATCAATAAAAAAAAGGCACTGCTGGCCACTGCTTCTACATTTCTTAAAGAAAACAAAACAAAGTTTATTAGTGTTGTTTCATATTATCTATCATTTATCTATCTATCATCTATCATCTTCAGCAAGAAATTAATACGCAGGCTTTTCTAATACTTACCCTAATTATTTGATTAGGCGCCCAGTGAGTCATTCCAAGGTTCTTCTTATAGTCACTATTTGCCATTCTTTTTCTGAACTGTAGGTGTTATCTGTCCCCACAGGTTTATCTGGAAATTGTTGTGTTGTTGCATAACCACGTCATGTGTGTGCTCTGGGTCTCTGTGGGAACAGAAATGGGCATGCTGCTGCCACTGACACATTCTGCTTGCAAAACCTAGGCCGGGTTTTTTGCTAGAGTTTGAGAAGACCTGCAAGGCCATTTCGGTGCAACGTTCCACAGGAGATTGGAGGCAGTGTCATGGGGAGAAGGGAACTGACGAGGATGGAGGGAGGCAGCGGGCAGGGCGATGGACCAGTATGCAAGCTCAGGGAGTGTCTAGATCTGAATCTCCCCTGCTGCAGCCTCAGTTCTGAAGGAATGAAGATAAATCTTTCCAAGACCCGCCCCTCATCCTTTGCCCTTTGTGTTTGTGGGTGGTTGGTTGTATGTTGGTATGCCTGCTGCATAGCTGTGGCATTCTCCACTCCACCCTCTGACCTCTCTTACTCTCATTGGTCAGGGCTCTGGGGAGGAGGTGTATTCTCACCTATCCCTTTGCCTACACATTTGAATTACCTGCAGAGGCTTTTTTAAAAGTACTGATGCCTGAGTCCCAGTCAAGACATTAAATCAAGATTTCTGGAGGTGGGGGCAGAAGAATTTTTAAAATAGTCACCAGATCAGATTTGTACTTATAAACTAGGTCTGGAATTTACTATGTAACACCTAAAAATTAACGCAGAGTAATGGATGGTTCGACAGATGGATGGCTTTGTGACAAGAACAGTAGAATGTTAATGGTCGAATCGAGGTGGTTGGCATATAGTATCCATTATACAGTTCATCTTTGCTTTGATTTACATTTTTCAAATTAGAATGTTGGCCAGAAAACCCACCCACACTTCTCCAGATGATTAATTTGGGGCTGACGCCATCTAAGGCTTGATGGTAGAGATGAATGGAGAGAGATGGCATCTGTACGGGAAAAGAGTGTCAGGTCAGCAGATTTTAGCACATGCCTGGTGGCTGGGTGGCCATTGTATATTTAGGAAAAGGGGCCCCAAGAAGGCCCCAGAGAGAATGTGGGTGAGAGCAAACTCCTGGCTGATGAAATACCCATGTTGAACCCCAACTGTGATTAATTGGAATTCGGAGTGCCATTGCTTTACATATTAGCACAGAAAAAAACATGTTTTTGAAAGACTGATTCTTTTAGAGAACCATCTGGTTATTACACACGGGAGCAGAATCTTGGGGCTGGAGAAACCCCCGAGGCTCATCTAGTCCAGCCTCCCACTCATTGTCTTTCCCAATGGCCTGCGCTGAGCTGTGTTTGATTTGTGCAGCTGGGCGGAGTGAGTCTAAGGTCACTGTTTTGAGGGTGACATCACTTCTCATTCCAGCACATGAAGGGGTTTCCTAAGAGCAAAATAAAAGCTTGTTTGTGCAAGGCTCGATTGCCTTTCTTTTTCCTGCTATTTTAGAACTGGGTGTTGAGGCGATGGGAGATGAGGAGCGAGGGCCTCAAGAAATGTGTTGTGTAGTCCTTATGCTTTCACTTCTCACTGAGCCACGGGTGTTGGTCCTGCCCGAAATGTGCAGAATGAAGTCTCTTTCTAACTTTCCTGCTCCCCAAAGTCTGTCTTGCTTTTAAGGAGTACAGAAGCAAAGAGCCTTCTGTCCTGCTTGCAGCTCTGGGGAACAAGCGACAAAGGCCCTTTAAGGGAGGAAGAAGGGTCAAGAGTCCTGCAGATGTGAGGTTCCAGTGTGTCCGCCAGGCCCCTGGGAGCTGCAGCCAGCTTGTTGCAGAGGCCTCGGCACAGGACTCATTTGTGGGTTTTCAAAAAGAAATACCCTGATTATGAGTAACTCTAAGCCCACTTCCCAGAGCCTCTTGGGCTCACAGAGAACTTAGACAGTCTGTTCTCCTGAGTTTTTGGAGCTTTGATGTAGATTACACTTCTGCCCATTCTCTTCTCTTACAACTAATGCCCTTGTTGACCTTGATCTGCAACTTTTCTTTCAGTTTCTACATCTATAAAATGTGGAGAACTATCTCTAAGCCGTTTCAGCTCTTATAATAACTGATTTATATAGTACTTTGCAGTTAGCAAATTCCTCTCATATTCATTATCTCCTTTGAGTTATACAATCTGAAAGGGTTTGAGAATCTCAGGGCTGGATGCTGAACTGTCATCTCTTCTCATTCTGTACCCTTTCCTTGGGCAACTTCCTATAACTTCAATTACCATCTGTATTATGATAGGCCTATAATTTATATCTTTAGCCTGCATCCCTCTCAAAAACCTGATTATCCAGTTGCCATCTTGCTATCTCAATGAAATATATCAATGACTGAGCTGTGATGGTTCTCTCCCCCAGGATCCACCCCAAACCTGTTCCCTCTCTCAGCGAATAGTGTAGTCATCCATCTACCCGGGCAGGTCAGGCACCTAGGAGCCATCCTTGACATCATCTTCTCCGTAAACTGTCATGTCTAATAAGTCACTCAGTCTTATGGACCTTTCTGCCTAAATATCTTGATTCTACCTACTTCTTTCCATCTTCTTGGCTGCCTCATTAGGACAAAGCTACCTCCATCTTTTGCAAGGACTACTGCAGTAACCTCCATCTCTTTTGTCCTCTTTCTCCTTACCATCATTCTCAAATTTGGGAGAAATCTTTTCAAAGTGCAAATCTGATTAGGTTACTGTCCTTTAAATATCTCAATGGCTTTATATTGTTGTTAGGAGAAAAATAGTCTCTGACGAGACCTACAGCTTCCCCTCTAGTTTGACCTCTGTATCTGCTTCATCCATAAGAACTCCTTTCCCTTTTTATAAGGTCTTTAAATATATTCCTTCCTGTCACAGGGCCTTTGCATATGCTATTCCCTCTGTCTAGAACTCATTTCCTCCCCGTCTCTCCTTTGTTGCTTACCCTTTAGATTGACTCAAGCCTTAAGGAAACTCTTCTTGCTCTTAGAGATCTGGGTACCTTTATTTCAGAGGGGTTATAACATTTTATATTTATTATTTTGTTTGATGGACATTTTCTTTCCCTGTTAGTGTAAGTTCCAACTGAGCAAGGATCCGTTTGCTTTTCACTACCGTTGTACCCCACTACCCAGCACTCAGAAAAATTTGTTCCATGAATTAACCCAATGGGGTTTGGCAGGACTAGTCTTTTTATTCACATTATTTTTACACAAGGATGTTTTTATTTTACGAAGGCAGATACTTGGCATGATTTATTCATAATTTTGTACTGCATATATTTCCCCCTTTAATTAGTTCCTTCTTCCACCATTTCTCATTCCCAGTTGACTCCAACTTTGCAGCCAGAGTTAATAGCAGATGTTCTATAGTCAAGAAAGTAGTAGCATAGGCCCATCTGGCACCAGATATGTTACTATGTCCGGAGGCTCAATATGATATACCTGAGACACCAGAATGGACAGGTTATTTTTCCTAATGCCATGCAGACAAAAAGTGAGAATGGCAAGACCCACTTTCATTGTTAATCAATTATTCATACAGAGCTTCCAATTAATGACTCTTCTATCCATATACACAGTTAAACTCTCCAGTAGTTAGCTGTGCAAGTTTTCACAAGATTTCTAGCAATATAAAAACATTTGATGAGTTGGCACTGTATGTTTGAAGGAGCACATCCAAACCATTGACTGTGCTGTCTAAAACTATTTATACAGGAGATACACACACACACACACACACACACACACACACACACCAACAGAAAACTGAAGAAACAGGCTGGTATGAAAGACTAAGATGGTTTGAAATCCCTCACCTAATGAGGGACTTAGTCATAGAGATCCCTATTCTCATTCATTTGTGTGTATAAGACTTGGGTTTTAAGGGGTGGAGACCCTGCTATTTGAATCCACAAGCCCCCAGTGGGTATGTGCTCAAAGTTGATAAGCTTTGACTAATCAGTTAGTACTACCGCCAGGGACAGACAACAGTTTCCTAGACAGTGACCCACAGGTGCCTGTTCTCTTTCACACAATGGATCACACAATGGATATCCATGCGTCCCTTGGCAGCTAGAAGGAAGCACAGCTAGACTAAGTTAGTTGACTGCATTCCCCAGAGCAAGTAAGCAGCCAGAGGTCCTGGAGCCAACCTCTATCCTTGTGTGGGTATTTGGGGTCCTCCCCCAAATCAAACAGGAGGACTCTGTTGCCAGAGTATCCATATGGGAACCAGGTGGTGTAAAAACACTCCTTGTGTTGGCTGAGCCACAATGTATTTATTGATGAATGTTACGATACCTGGTTTTTGGTTCCCTTAGATGACTATGGAATTCAAAACCAGAAATCTGCTCTTATCCCAGATTCATTGTTTGTTTTCTTATTAAGAAAAAGCTGTTATTTATTTCAGTATTGTTCATTACAAGAAGAATATTACTCCATTGCAGAAACTGGGAAACTCACTATCACTGTTGTTAATTCCTGTTGCATTAGCATACACTTTTCTATGAACATTTCTTTTATTAGCCATAATTCATAGTTTTTATATAACTTTTATGATAGACATTTTTCTTACTTTAATACTTATCTATTACTCTTTAATGCCTCTATATTATTCATTTTGTGTATGTTTTATATGTCTTAACTAATATCCAAGTGTTAGAATTTTAGGTTATATTCCTTTTCTCTTTTAAATTTGTTGGCTTAATTTTTAATTAATAATTTCAGAAAAGTAAAAAGAACCAGAATATGCATAATAAGCATTCTGTGGCTCTTTGTGACTATCCAGAGAAGTCACGATGAAGAGCAGAGGAACATATGCTAAGCTGGTCTGCAGTGGGAAGGAAGGAGACCCCAAGCAAGGTATTCTTATCAGAGAGGCAGGACTTGAACATCCACTTGTGACAGCATTGCCACAGAGAGCGAGCTCCACGTGTCCACCGTCCCCTTACGTTCCCTCTAACAACTTACATGTCTCTCTTTAATTTTTTTTATCTGTAAGTCAAATTCTGGGACTAAGTGGGCAACTTTAGGCTGTGTGGACTTGATTATTTCCTTTTAAATTTGTGTGCATCACAGTGTTCCTGTTAATGTAATTCAGGAGCCACGATCATCCTGATATGAGAAGCATGCCATCCACGAGGCTTTTGAAAGAGTATAAAGTAAGGGCAGTATAGGTAGGTGCATAACAGGTCTCCTAGAAGCTGGAGAAATAGCCAGAGGAGAAATCCGTTCTTAGAACAAGGCACATGCTGCTGCTTCCAGACATTCTTTCTTGCTGGAGGACACAAAAGTGGTGTTTAACGGCCGCTGGCCCCACGCCTGCTCTCCAGCCTGTGGAATGTGCTCTGTCTGGGCCACACTCCCAGTCATCAAGGCACTTACTGTGGGGAGGGGAGAAGCCAGCCCTCCAGGTCCTTGGCCGGAGCTTTTCCTGCCAGAAGAAGGAGCCTGTTTTGACTTTGGACTTCTCGCTGAGCCCTCCCCAGCTCCATGACTGTCCGGCTTACAGAAGGAGGCTCATTTTTCTTTCTTAACAGTTGCTGTGTCTTCTTTGCATGTGCTTCAGCCTGAGTGTGAAGTTAAGAAAACAGCGTTTATAAGAAACTTTGTTTGATAGAGAGGCATCACCCTGTTCTCCTGTTAAAGATGTGATGTGTATGGATTGGTTCCAATTTCTGTGGTTTCTGGCACACGCCAGCTGAGGTTGCTTCTCTGTGTTTTACATAAGAAGAAGAGAGAGAAAAAATTTCGGAACAAAATATCTTATACTTTGGGATTCTATTTGGGCAATTTAAGTGGGAATGTGTTATTCTGTCCTCATATCAATAATAATAATAATCTATACTAATAAAAGAGTAATATGCTAATTAGACCAGGAGACTTTCGGACAAAGCCATGGTGGCAGGGCCAAGGCAGAGGCAGTTAGGGGCAATCAAGCCAGGAGGGGAGGGCGGTTGGGGGCAAGCAGGTCGGCAGTGGGGGGCAATTGGGGGCGATCAGGCTGTTGGGGGCAAGAAGGCTGCAGTCAGAGTGGTTAGGGACAATCAGGCAGGCAGGCAAGTGAGCAGTTAGGAGCCAGCAGTCCCTGCTTGTGAGAGGGATGTCCGACTGCCGGTTTAGGCCCGATCCGACTGCCAGGATTGGGCCTAAACCGGCAGTCGAACATCTCCCAAGGGATCCCAGGTTGGAGAGGGTGCAGGCTGGGCTGAAGGGACCCCCCACCCCTCTGTGCACGAATTTTGTGCACCAGGCCACTAGTAATAATAATAATAATAATAAACAACTTGTGAATTGTTCCCCTTAACTCTCTGAGTTAGGTACCGTGCTATCTTTGGCCCATTTTGCAGGTAAGGAAACTGAGCTTGAAGGTGTTAAGTAACTGGTTCTGTTCATCAGTGATGGTGTCCCAGCGCAGGTAGCCTGAATCCAGAGCCGGATGATAGTGTCACATAACAGTGCCTTCAGGGGCAGGTGGAGGAACGTATTAGGTAAATGGGGATGTCCAAAGGTTTATGGACATTTTACTTCTTAGGTTGTGGCTAGTTTGTAATTTTTCCCCCTAACCTTTTTCTTTTGAAAAATTTCAGACCCGAAGTTGTAAAAATAGTGTAATGAAGACATATCCTTCATCTAAATTCACCAATTGTTAATATTTTACCATATTAGCTTATTTCTCTCTTTCTCTGTGTGTTTTGTTTTGCTGACCCTTTAAAAGTTAGTCGATATATGACATTTAAACTCTAAATACTTTAGCTAGTGTCCTTGAAGAATAAAGACATAATCCTGAACGACCTCAATAAAAATTATATTGCTCAAAAATGTTTAACATTGATGCACTGCTATTTTCAAATATGTCCTTGTTCAAATTGCCCCAGTTGTTCCTAAAATATCCTTTGTAGCCGTATTTTTAAAAATCCAGTATCCGGTGAAAGAGCAAACATTGTTTTTATGATTTGGGATCATGATATCATGCACATTCTCTCTCAGACTAAAAACAGTTTGCTTTGGCTTAACGAGGAAGACCAGGGACTTGCTATGGTTCCAGATTTTCCTTTCCCTCCTCACTAAGCAGCCCCACAAATGTCCTTATTTGACACATTGTTTTACCGGGCACCATATATTCTTTCTTCCTTTTCACTCTTACACTCTACTTTTTTTTGGTTTCTTTTTCTTTCCTCATTCTCTTTTTACCTTTCTTCTCCTTTCTCCCTACACCCCCCGCCCCCCTCCCCACCAGCCTGGTCCCTGTAATATACACAGGCATGTTCTCACAGACTGTAATTATTTTATGCTTTAACTTGGAAACCGATGGTGTGGCAGGTGGGAGCTGCCAGGTTGGATTCCTTTACAGAGACCATGTGATGGGGTTGAGGGGGAGGTATGGGGGGGAGGGGGCTGACCTAATGTAAACCCTGTTGGAGGAGGCTCAGAGAAACCAGTAAAGTTCTGTTGTTTATAAGCTCCTCTGTGTTATTTTTTTTATCGCTGCCCAAGTGGACTGAGACCATGCTAAAGGTTAAGAATTCCTGCTCTAGGCTAGGAGGCTAGATTCAGTGTCTTGATCTCCCAATTGCCAATTTTGGCATAAATATCAGCACTTTCCAGGAATATATTTCTGCTGAAAATAGATTGTGATAGCCCTAACCGGTTTGGCTCAGTGGATGGAGCGTCGGCCTGCGGATTCAAGGGTCCCAGGTTTGATTCCGGTCGGGGGCATGTGCCTTGGTTGTGGGCACATCCCCAGTCGGGGGTGTGCAGGAGGCAGCTGATTGATGTTTCTCTCTCATCGATGTTTCTAACTCTCTATTCCTTTCCCTTCCTCTCTGTAAAAAATCAATAAAATATATATTTAAAAAAAATAGATTGTGATAAATTCTTATTTTGCGCTTCCTCAGATGCAGAATCAGACCATGGTAAGTCGAGTGAGATTTACGGTCAGTGCACTTGACCTTAGAAGAGAGCAGACTTTTGCCCAGGCTTGGCATCTTTCAGATGGGAACCCCTGGCTTCCTCTTCTGCTCTTTGCTCCTGGTATGGGCCGTGCTCCATCTCTGAGACTGTTTCATCTGTGCTTTCTGGGGCCAGGGTTCTTTGTAAGGTGGCCTAAGGAAGTATCCCAGAAGAACCACTAACCTTGGCCTCATGGATGTTTAGTCTCTAACCACCTGTGGGTTTGTTACAGGTACAATGTTCTTGTGCCTGATGCTTCAGAAGAAAGGTCAGTATTCAGTATGTCAGAGTTTGGCACAAGGAAAGGTTTATTGATCAAGAAGGCCCAGTTTGAGAAGACAGGAGACCTAATCCTCCAATGTATCTTCAGAGAGTCTGGAATTCAGGTGTCTTCTATTGTCAAGGGAAGGGAGAGGGAACAAGGCAAGGCATGGGTGTGAGCCTAAGACAGGTAGATGTTAGAAAGATTCAAGCTGGAATTTCTAAATCCCTTTGTTCTTGGCTGGTCCTTGACCCCTGGTAATCTGAGTTCAGTTCTGGAGACTCCTGTAATTCTTTGAAAAACAATCATTACTTTGCGCATAATTCTCCACCTCTTTGCTGACAAGGGCTGCTCAAGCTCAAGCAGAATTTCTTTAGTTAATTAGCATATCTACAGCAGGAGCTATCCTTTGCAGGGTATCAGAAAGAGCATTTCTATTACATGTTCTCTTAATAGTTTAATAATAATGTTCTAATAGTTCAGAAGTAGATCCCAAAGCCTCAAAGTTAAGTGGCTTTGATCATTGATTTCATATAATTATTCTAGAGGGGGGAAAATCAAATGCTTAAATTGGCAGAATTCCACATTTTTTCCCCCTGTCTTTTTTGTCTTTTGTAATGAGTGTAAGTGGGTTTGTGAGCTTATGTGTGTATGATGTGTGTTTGAGAGAGAGGGGGAGGAGAATGGAATTTCTACTTACAGGAAAACGTAGTTACCTGAAGGAGGGGTGATTACTGCAGTTGGCAGCTGTTTGAACAGTTGTGGGTACTGCCCACCACTGTGCCCCTTGACCTAACTGGTTTTGGAGAGCTCTGGATTTTGAGCGTCTTTACATTGGCAGTTGCCTCATCTATCTTGTTTCCCCTATTGGACAGTCTCTGTAGTAGACATAGACCTGCAGTGGAACTAAAATCACTAGTGGTTTGTGATTTTCTATGATCTGAAGAAAAGGGTAGGATTTGAAGAATTTGGAAGCGGTTTGTCCAGAGAATTCAGTGTCTGGTTACCTTGCACATCACAGCTGTCAACCTCTTTCCCTCCCTGCAGGCAGGAAGCTCAGAGAAAACCTTTATTCAGTGATCTGGTTTTTCTTGGTGGCTTAAAATTCTTGTATTCGATGGATCCATAGCCTCAGGTGCTTCAGTACCTGTGCTGAGTGTGGGAAAGTAAACATCTGAGGAAAACAGTCCCCTGTCAAAATGCATGATTGGTTTGTTGTGACAAGTGTTTGGGAAGCCAGGGTGTAGATATGTTGGTAGATTAAGTGAAGGTTGGTGTGTTTTTTTTTTAATGTTGTAATTTTAAAGGAGATAGGGGGACTATGTAGACTTTCCAGGAATATGTTTCTGCTGAAGATGGATTGTGATCAATTCTTATTTTGGTGGTGTTATCACCTTTTGTTCCTTCAGCAGACATGCCAAACACTGAGTAAAATAGACTTAAAAAATCAAACCAAACAAAATAACCCAAAAACACTAAGCGAGGGTTATAAACACAAATCAAGTAATACTTAGACATAATTATTCCTGTATTATCAGAAATTGAGGTAGAAGGATTTTAAATGATCCAGGGGAAAAGCTAGGTAAGCTCCATGGTCAAAGACTCTAATATAAATACAGGGGTGGGCAAAAGTAGGTTTCCAGTTGTAAGTATGTGAAACATTGAATTTATCCTTGTATTATTATTTATTAATTATTGTATTATTTTCCATATGAACAACTGGAAACCTACTTTCGCCCACCTCTGTGTAGTTCATGAAGCAGGAAGTTAGGAAAAAAAATAAATTCAATCTATAAAGAACAGGAAAAATAACACAAAGATAGGGAAAGCGACACCAGAGAGTGACTGGAAAATTCTCTGGTATGCTCAGATTTCAAAAGAATGTATCCGATGATAGAAGGATTGATACTTATTGTAAGACAAGTACGAAAAGTCTCATGAGTTGCTAAAGTATAAGGAATATCAAAGTGAAGTATGGGTTACCAGAAAAGCAGAGTGAGGTGAGTACAGTATAGATATTTGAAAAGTGAAAGATTTTACATGAATACCTGGTAAATATCTAGAGGTGATTATTAAACACACCCTTTGTGGGGAGGAAGCAAGCAGTGCTGGCTAGGTGGTAGCATGGATTTGCCAAGATGAGACCATGTGAATCTGGCTTAGAGCCAAAGGAGAGGGCAAGCTTTCGGAGGGCTGTATCTGTCATCTTTCTTATCAGCAAATTGGAAGGTGACATGGGCCATGTACTTACCAAGGCTTTTGTTGGGGTAGAAAGTTCTGGATTAAAAAGGCGAGTAAAGTAGGTGGTGGTGTGAAGGGAGCAGGAAGGAAAGAGAAATGGAGGAATTGAAGATTCAAGGCTGAGGGGGGCCACTCATATGTCAGAATTAGTCTTCAAATCCCCTTGTGAGCCAGGAACGTTAGGTGAGAGCATATATGTAATGTATGTGAGTGCTGGTGGATGTTGAGGGCGGAAGGGGGTGAGAATTCACTTATTGAATAGATATTTATGGAGTACCTGCTCTGTGCCAGGTACTATATTCTGGGTGCTGGAGCTGATGTGCTGGTGAGGGAGATGGAAAACAAACACACATGGATGAAATTTCTCAGGAGGTGACAGTGTTATGGAGAGCAGTAAAACCGGTGGATGGCCCAAGGACTTAGGATGGTCAGGAAGTCCTCTGCTGTTGTGGCACTACCTGAAGGCAGCGTAGGTGAAGGAGCACTCACCAAGATGTGTGGGTGGAGGCGAGGGAGTGGCTCCAGAAGGTGTGTGCTGGTGCATGGGGAGCAGTAGGAGGCCAGGTGTGCCTCATGCCTAGAGCAGAGTGAGCGAGGGGAAGTGGGGACACATGAAGGTGGAGGGTGGAGGGCAGAGCAAGGAGGGTCTGGGAGCCAGCTGCTCACTGGATGAAATTCGGGATGTTAAGCAGAGGAGCAACACGATCTGAGAATACTCAGGGTCCTTTGCGGCAGTCTTCAGAGAAGTTCCAGAGACAGTGCTGCAGTCATCCAGCGAAAGTGGTAAGGGGACAGCTTGTAGTTCGCCTTGTGGTGGCTTAACAGTTAAAGATGCTCAGTGGTCTGAGCTACTTTGTGAGTCTTCATCCTCAGAAGTGCTATGTATGCGTCGTGTCCCTGTGTTGAGCCTGGTTTTGAATTTTAAAACCTGCAAGTTCCCTTTCAATGTGGGTATGCTCTGATTCTTCCTCCTCCGAGGACAAGAGTTTCCTGACTTTGGCCCTGACTCTCGGTGGGATGGCAGATGGGGAAACAGAGCAGGGTGTGGATGTGAGTGGGGACGACAGGAAGGACAAATGCAGGGCTGGAGGCAGGTTCACAGAGACTCGGGAGCCGTTTGAGTTCCCAGGAAAGGGATTTTGTGGTTCAGAAAAGTTAGGAAGTCAGGCATAGAGGGAGGGCCAGCTGAGCAGTGGGAGCAGGAGGAGGGTAGCATCCTAAGATCAGGTGACAGAGTCCTGGACAGTGTACTGGGGAAGTGGGAGTTGGGAGGGGGTCCTTTAGCAAAGGTTGAGCCTGAGACTTTCCAGGGACAGAGTAGAGACAGTGGTCAAGGTGATCATTGACAGGCCTGTGAAGTGTGCCCCTGGGCAAGATAAGAAAGAGCTTCATTTCTCCAAGGGACCAGCATACCCAGGGGCCTGGCGCAGCGAGGGGGAGATGTGATGGGACTGGGGAGTGACTTAGGAACACCATAGCAAGAGTGGGGGCCTGCTCCCCAGAAGGGGTGCCCTGAGTGTCCTGTTAGTGTGGAGGGGGGAAGAAAGGAACTCCCCCAGAGCGGGCAAAGAGGGGAAAGGCTGAGATTCCTCCAGCTTTGGGCCCCTGGGTGAGGGAATGACAGTTGACTCAACCAGAAAGAATCAGACTCAGCTTTGCTTTGGCTGTAAGGGAGGGTCCCCATGGGGTGCCTCCCCCGGTTGTAATTCACAGAACACGCACTTTCCCCCAGATTGCTGCTTCCTGATACCCTGGCCTGATCTCGGGGACACTGCACTCATTCATTTAAACTGTGAACATTGGAGTCCAAAATTTTAAAAATGTCTTATCTCTCCTCTCCAGTTTATAAATAATTTGGAGAAAGGAAGTGAATTTAATACAGAACATAAAGATTTAATGTAAAAATTGAAGTTTCTTACTAAAACAGATTTTAAGCCACATTTTTTTTGAGTAAAAGAAAAAATTCAAGTTTAGGTCTCAAATAATTAATAAGATTAAGATTATATTTATTTGTTAATTTGAATAGAACGTATTTGACTTTAGTAGAGGTTGTGTTATGATAAAACTCTTTGCAAGTATACACAATTAGCCCGTGGCACCTTTGTGAATTTTCGATGGTTCCCCTCCTAATGTCTTCAGGTGTGCTTCAGGGTTAGAGATAATTGGTCCAATTATGACTTTTATTGGATAATGCCAGGCTAATGTACCACTAATCCTAACCATCTTATATTTCTGTTTCTCTCTTCTTCCTCTACGTCATGGAAAAGCTTTGGCCAAAATCAATAAAATTCCAGTTTTGGGGGGCAGAATTGCAAGTTTGCATAGCTCTCTTTTATTCTTTATCACACACTGCCCCCCCCATACATATCTATATTTATTTATTTTTGCACTTATTTATAGCCACTGTATTTTAAGCTTGCATTCTCATGAGAAGTCTATGTTATGAGCTCAGCACTTATTATTGTATTCCATAGAGACAGTGCTACGTAATGGGAAATTGATAAACTTATGTGATCACACCGATGGTGGTTTAAATTCTAGCTCCAGCACCTTCAAACCATGTGACCATGGCAAGTTACTTAACCTCTCTGAGCCTCAGTTTACTGCTGTATAAAATGGGTCTGATCATACTCACTAATGTGGTTGTAAGAATTCACAATACCAGTATAATGTGTATAAAGTACCTGGTAAAGTGACTTTACAAGTGGAGGTTCATCTTCATGTTGTTTTTGTCAGAGAACTACAATGGGGATAGGAAATAATGGGAATTTTAAAAACGAGGGAAGGGGAACATGGAAGAGAAATAAAGAGAAGGGAGTTAAAGTGAAAAAATTATTGAGCTAATTGAGTATTTTATCATTCAATTTTCTGTTGTATGATAAAATACTGGCAAGCTCGGTAATAAAATTTCTTTAAATTTTCTAAATATCATACTCTCTTTCCTCATTGGATGGTAAAGGATGTAATTTACCTAGAATAATTTAAGTTGATCTTTATGACTTTGATTTTCATCATGATTTCATTTATCGTAATTTGTAGAAAATTTGAGAAACCTTGGTCTAATTCCCTGTCTTCAAGGAATTAAATGCCATTCAGACATATGATCACCAAAAAGTTTTTGAAAATAGTGTATGAGTTTTTGCTGCATGACAAATTAGTGACTTAAATTAAAACATACAACCATTTACTTATTTATTTAGCCCACAATCCTATGGACCAGCAATGTGAAAGCAGTTCAGATGGATCCTACGTCTCATGGGCTCACTCATGAGTCTGTGGCCAGTTGTTGGTTAGCTAGAAAGCTCTTCTTCTGGAGGATGGCTGGCGATCAGCTGGAGTGAAAGGGGAAGGGAGTGGTTGGGGTGCTGGACCTCGGGTCTCTCATCATCCAACGGGCCAGCCCTGGCTTGTTCACAGAGTAAGTAGCTCAAATTTCTCAGAGGAAGATTGGAAGTGCCAGACTCTTGAGTCAAGTCCATGTTCAGAACTTGGACAGTGTCACCTCCACCACATTCTCTTGGCCAAAGCAACTCAAAAGGCCATTCCAGAATCAGAGAGCAGAGAAGTGGAGACCATCTCTTCATGGAAGGAGCTGCATAGTACTTAGGACATTTTTTCCAACCCTCCCAGATGAGGACTATACAATCTTCATTGATAAGTCAATTCTAGTTCCTTGGAGTCTAGTTCCTTTCTCAAGTCTGCCATGGTGTCTTCTGCTTTAATTTTGTCCCCATCACCCACCCATGAATTGCTGTTCTGAAGACTGAAAAGATGTGCTCAAGTTATTACTTCTATTATATTGCAGCCAGAGCTCAAGTTTGTAAAGTGCAGGCACTAAAAGTTAACCCTGACCTGCTGGACCTTCCTTGGATTTCACCCCTGACCAGATCCACTCATCCGTATCTAAGCAGTGGCCAGGCAGCGTGGGGAAGTGTCAGCTGGATGACCTTGCTGGAGGCTGCTCAGGTGGCCTCGGCTCAAGGGCAGCTATTTTATTGTTGTCTGATGCAGAAGGCGTGTGGGAAAAAGAGCCCAATTAACTGGATCACTTGGAACATTGCATTGTAGCACATGCTAAGCAGAAGAGTCAGTTCCTTAAATACAATTATTTTGGACTCTTTTTAGTCCATCAGATGATCTCAGGCTGCTGGGTTTGTTTAAGTAGCTAAGGATTTTTCCTGATCATTTTGAGGGAGTGGACATTCCAATCATTTTCCCCAGATACCAGATTTGAGATCTCAGTGGTTTGTCTCTAAGTCCCAAACTCAATGGGATCATTTTTTAACCCCTTGAGTGCCGGGGGAGCGCAGTCACGCTCCTCCTGTCTTTCGCCAAAAATGCCAGGAGAGCTATTAAAGCTTCGAAATGGCGTCCAGTTCTAAGTCTGCTTTTATTAGTGATGATGATATTGCTAAATATGTCAATGTAGTAAAGGTTTCCTTAAGTTTTTGAAATATGTAACTTCATTTACTTGCGATTCATAATTTTTTTTCCTAAACTGCTGTAAAATCAGCAAAAATGCCTTGGCAATTTTAGCATAGTTCCTAGGATATTGGTTGGCACTCAAAGGGTTAAAAAAAATGCATGCTCTTCTAACTGTTAGTCTGTTAGCCATACCCTTGGCCTTGTATGCCTGGGGTAACAGGAACTCCCTGAATTGTCTTTTGGCCTGTAAATTCTAAACTCAACTATATTCCCACTAACCCCAGGGAACTACATGAGCAAGGAAGGAAGAGGAGGGGTCAGGGAGCTGCCTACTTCCCTCAGTGACCATGGAGGGTAGGTACGGTGATGGCCTGGATTTAGGAGGAAACTAGAAAGTGATTGTTCAATTTAACAGACCTCAAAACTTCAGTGAGTCAGGTCTAGTATGCAAGATGCTAGACACGATGCCTTCACCTTCGGGGAGGAGATGCTGTACTATGATGATTATTCTACCCCATGAGACAGCAGACATCAATAAGGGCTTATCTGAAGTATTTTTGCTTATTGATAAATTATTACCTTGGCAGAGTCAAGAGATACAGGCCCCTGCATTTACCACTCTTCTTTTACACCTGATCATCTTTCTACAGGTGCGTTCTTGGAGAGAACTTGAGGAACAGGTAAATTGAACGGAGGGAGTAGAATTATTTGGATTAGAAAAATATTCTTCACTTTACAAAAATGAAGAAAAAATATCCATCTTCTCTTGAGTTTAAGGATTCTTTATTAGTTGAAGGAATGGCTTGGCTGTTTCGGTTGCAGGTGCTATATTTTTTTCTGGTGGGAGGTAGCCCGGGCTGAATTGAGATTTCAGTGTGAAGGGTGACCTGCAGTCCTGTAACTAGGCAGCCCTGTGGATGGACAGGATACTGTGCAGAGGGCAGAGAAAGCGATGGGGCGTGCCTTTCACCTATGTATACAGCATGTATTCGGCTTCGGCGGTGTCCAGGCCAGGGGTGGGCAAACTTTTTGACTCGAGGGCCACAATGAGTTCTTAAACTGGACCGGAGGGCCGGAACAAAAGCATGGATGGAGTGTTTGTGTGAACTAATATAAATTCAAAGTAAACATCATTACATAAAAGGGTACGGTTTTTTTTTGTTTTTTTTTTTAGTTTTATTCATTTCAAATGGGCCGGATCCGGCCCGCGAGCCGTAGTTTGCCCACGGCTGGTCTAGGCACTGTGTTAAATCCTGTGTCACATCCCTGAAGAGCAGGAAATAGATAAAAATGCACCAAGTAAGAGATAAAGGCAGTCATAGAAGTAATAATCAGGGGCTCCGGGGGCATTTTGGTTACATAGCAAGCAAGATGACTTACTAGGTGAGTGGGAAAAGGCTCGGTATGAAGTTTTCCAGGTGGAGAAGGCAGAAAAATGGAATTCTGGGCTGCAAGCCTCTTGTATCTAAAGAGAGGGGGGTGTGATGAGCACTGTCTGCTTGGGGAAGTCCACATGGCTATGTCTGGCTAGACAGCGGTTGGAGCTGTGTGAGTGCAGAGGCAGGAAGAAAGGAAGAAGGACATTTTGAGAATTTTAATGTACATCAGGGGGCACTGGATTAAATTCACATACTGTGTTTGGGGAACGGCCTCTGTTTTACAAATGAAGCGTTGTTCATAAAACAGCTTTTCACAGCTGGGTTAATTGAAATTTGCCATTTTCCTGCAAACCACAGATTACTTTTCCTAGAAAAAGGCGAACAGATTCACTGAGCCCTGGGGAATGTTGTTCCACCTGTTTGAATGGTCTGGCTTTTCAGGTCAAACACTGTGCTGTGTGTACGGATCATAACATTCAGAATCTGGATTGTGAGATGCCGGTTAAAATAAAATAACTAGCATGGTTATTTGGGGCTGTCTCAATATGGCATTTCTGGGCTTTGGCTTCTCAAAAAATATTCAGCCCGACACTCTGATGAATTCCCAGGACCCCAGAGATGGAAAATGTAGAGTGAAATGGCAGGTGGAAAGGGGTGAGGTGGGCTTGAGAGAGCTCAGTTTTTATTTGGAGGGAATTTGAAAGATGTTTTATATGAAAAACTAGAGGCCCGATGTACGAAATTCGTGCAAGAGTAGGCCTTCCTTCCCCCGGTTGCTGGCGCTGGCTTCCCTCCAGCACCCGGGACCCGGGCTTCTGTTGTAGCCCCAGCTTCATCCGGAAGGTCGTCCAGAAGGATGTCTGTTCTAATTAGCATATTATGCTTTTATTATTATAGATGTCAATTATATAGAAATTGTACTCTACTAGTTATACATTGTACATTTGACACAATCACTGCCTTTTAATTTCATTTCCACTTACTTACAAGCAGGAAACAACTGCTTATAAAATAATTATAAGGCCTTTTGGGTCCTTTTTGATTTGCAGTTTTACATTCCCAAGGGGAATTGACTATTCGGTCTTGCCACCAAATATATGACATCTGTTAGCATTTGGTGGCAGCAGAATCTGAGTCCCGGAATCATGTGCTTGGTTAGTGTTTTAAGTATCAAATGAGGAATGATTTCAAGTGGATTCTAAGGGACCAGGGAAAGGAGGAATTTTACTTGCAACAAGGATAACTAAGATTTGAATTCCTAGAGACATTCCCTGTGTGACCTTGGGGGATGTTATTTAATCTCTCTGAGATTTCAGTTTCTACCTTCCTCTGGTACCTGCCGCTTTGAGTGGGGTTTCAGTTTTATCTGTCACATTTCAGTTCTTTTTTTGAAAATCTGAGGCCAACATAGCAGAGTCTGGGTGGTGAGCTCAGGGCTATCTGTTAAATTATTTTCTGAATTAATCTTTAGTTCAGATTTTTTCCAATTAGAACAACTTTTTCTTTGGTTAATTCTTACCAAGGATATTTTTTCCATTGATATTTAGAGAGAGTGGAAGGGAGGAGGGGAGGGGGAGAGATGTGAGAGACATATGAATTGGTTGCCTTCTGCTCGCTCCCCAACCTGGACCGGGGATCAAACCTGTAACCCAGGTACATGCCCTTAACCAGGTATTGAAGCCTTGACTTGTCGGTGGGTGGGCCAGTGCTATAACCACTGACCAAGACTGGCCAGGGCTAGAACAATATTTTAATCACAACTTATAACCAAGGGCCAGGTGCCCTTACACAGATTTCTGCGCTCGGTGAGTATTTTTGAACCTGATGTTTGTGTTGGCTTGAGGAGCTAAGTGGGAAATGAGTGAGGTGGCAGTCCTGAGAACGAGTCATAGACTCACCATTGTCACACTTATCCTCTGGTTCTTAGCAAACGAGGCTTCAACCTGTTTCTATCCGCCAGGCCTCTGCTCTGGCTTCTGAAAGGAAATGTCTGTGAAAGCACGCTTTTTCCATGCCTGTCTGATGGCTTCCTACTCTGTGAGGGTGGAAAATGGGCAAGGACTTCCAATGAGGGAGGGGTAGTGTGAGTGCCAGCCTCTTACAAAAGGCTTTCCTGGGACAGTGGAGGTCGGGAAAGTGATTTATTATGGCCATCGATTATGTTCCTCCGTCTAAATGTAGGGGAAGCGCTGGAGGAATGGTGTCTCTGGCCGTGGCGGTGCCAGAAGAAGGCTGCGTTTAGAGTTCTTTTATGTTAAACAAGAGCCCAGTCCATTGGAGAGAGCAGCACGGGGAGGCTCCACATCACCGTTGCCGGCTCACTGAGTTTTAGAGCGGACACTTCGGAGCAGGGTTGCCAAGTCCGGACTCTCCGTGACTCAGTGTTGGCTGACTAAGTACGCCTGTGCTTAGGCAACGTCTGCGATTTTCTTCCTCCTCTTTTGTAGGTTGAGCAGTAGTCCTGGGCTGCTTAAGACTGAGGAGTGTTTCTAGATGCGGGGCTTTCAGTGCTGAAACGTCCGAGGCAAACTGGGGCGTTGGTCCCCCGCTTCCAGCCCCGCTGCCTGTCCCCTCTCTCTCTTGCCTCCTCCCACTGCCCCAGGCACGGTGCGCATCCCAACTCCTTTATTCACGGTTCCAGATAAACCCTACTTGGGGGATCTGGGAGCTTGGCAAAACAAAACGATCGGGTTCTAAAGACAGGGGTGCCCCGTAAGTAGCTCAGACCTGAGGAATGACTGTTCTTGTAGAGGGTGACACCGCCCTGCAAGGCCCCTGATTATTCCTTTTGCTGAACGTTTGTGAGACTAGAAAGCGGGGGGCATTGCAGTTAGAACAGGGGGTAAAGAGGCACCTGTGAGATGATGCAGCCACAGCCCACCCTGGTTCCACTCCCACTTCCCCTGGGTAGCTGGGCTGTTCTACCTGGAGGAACAGGCATCTTAACTGTGGATTATGCTCCTCGATTGATTACTGGACATACGATTATAGTAAAGTGAAATAAACATGAAAAGCTTACACTTTCATCCCCAGTGATGCTTAAATGCTATGGGTCATTTCACAATTGTAGTTATCGTGGTCAACATAAGAAACATCCAAAATCTGTCGAGAATTGTTTTAAATATATATGTAAATGCAGGATGTTCAGTGCTAAAACATCTGAGGCAAACTAAAAGGCTAATATGCTAAGTGTCTGACCAGTTGCTATGATGCGCACTGACCACCATGGGGCAGACGCTCAACGCAGGAGCTGCCGTGAAGCACACTGGCCATTTACAGAGAAACGGCACCGCAGACCTGGCACCCACAAAGCAATACTTGGCTTCCCCCAAGTCGGGCACAGGCCCCGCCACCACCCTGGAGCGATACCCCACCAAATCGCAGCTGATGCTGCTGAGACCCCGCGGCACAAAATACAGCTCACAGCCCAGCCCAGCCTGGAAAACCGGTCACTGTGGGCACCGGTAATGACGTCACGTAGCAACGAACGGCTTCCTCTCCCTAGTGACTAGCCTCCTTGCAGTTTCTGCAACCCAGGAACATGACTTGCTTTATAGCCAGGTGCAAACATTTCATACTTTAACCAAATGCCTGTGAAGTGTTTTCCCATGCCTTATCTCATTTGATCCTCACAGAAGTCCTGGAGTAGGTAGATAGGAGACTCGGTAGAATCCTATTTTCTTTTCATTAGCTGGAAAATGCAGATTTAGGAAGTTTAGAAACTTGACCCGACTGAAAAGAAGTAAGAAATGGTGGACCTTGAAAGTGACTTCAGGTTTTCTCACTGTGCAGAATATAGTCAAACACTGCTGCAGTTAAATATTTTACCCTTTGTTCTCTCTGCGTGATCTACAATAAAATGTGGTTTGTGTTGATATTTACTGCTGTGTTGCTGACAATTACCTGAAAGAGAAGTTGAGGTGCTTCACTAGGCTGGGAAAAGTTTAGCGACATCAGAAAGCAGGTCTAATTAAGCAAGTTTATCTATATATATAAAGCTCTTGTTGGTGCCAGTCACACTCGTGTGTTTCCATCTGTCATTGTCGATCGTGAATTTGGTTGATACTTCTATTATAGAGAAAGGGTGAATAGTGATATTAAAATATTTCCTCTAATTAATTTCCTTTCAATGTGCACGAATTCATGCACCGGGCCTCTAGTAAGATTATAAGAGTTTATTTGAGCCAAACCGGTGAGATTGCCAGAATAACAGTTTTGCAGTTACTTTTAAGCATTTGGAATTGAAGACAGAATTATGGAAGATTACATGAAGGTGGGAGAAAGCAAGGCAGGGATTGGATTACAGGAAAGTTAACAAGATTATGTTTTTTGTTTTTTTAAAAAATTATCTTTATTCTTTCATGTGCTTTTTTGAGGGTGGTTACACCTTTGAGGGGTATTACTTCGGGCATTTCCAAGGTATGTCTAACCTAGGTGCACAAGAGCAATAGTCAGGGCTGGCTTAAAAACCTTTCACTAACGAAGTTATAAGTCTGGGGCCTAACCACTCACCATGATCTGACCAGGGAGGAATTTATGATCAGATCATGCTGTGAAGTTACTTTCCCTAGAACTCCTTTTTGTCCACATCGGATAGTTATCCCTCATGCACAGCTAGAACAAATCCAACTTGTATCTCAAGATCAAAGGGCAGAATTCCAGGTATGCCTGTGGAACTTCAGAATCCCAGATAGAACGCTGTGCCAGGGCTGCTCAAGTTTTTGATTTTCTCTCTATTCAGAGTGACTGGATTTTTCTCTCCTTATGATTCATCATAAAAAGTTCCATTTATTCTTCTCTCTTTGCTGCTCACAAGCCCCTGCTCCTTTTTCCTCCAGGCAAAGTTACAAGGCTGTGTGATATTGCTGGGCTGTGTGAAAACCCATTATCATATCAACATCAAGGGGTTGCCTGGAAACCATTATGAAAACAGGATTAAGTAAAGCGGTTTTTTCCTCTATTACAGCTGCTTTCTGATGAAGACGTGATGTTAGAAATAGCTCAGTGTCCTTCATGGCTTAAAACACACAGGTGAAGAAAGCATTTTACAACAGAGAGAAAATGATTTCTCCATAGTCACTTTTCCAGATGGTCATCACCAACCTAAATGTCTCCTCCTCCACAATTGCACACACCTCTCCTTCAGGAGGGTCATGTGTTGGGGATTGCTGGCCCTTTTTAAAGAACATTAACATAAACCAACAGCAAATCTCAGACATTATTATTCACCCATCAGTCCAGGAGGACTTCAGCCAGACTGGAGTGTGTGTAGAGAAGTTAGGAGACTATCGCAGTAATTTGGTCATGAAGAAGGAATGTGGAGTTGCAGTTAGCTAAGTGATAAGCAGGTTTCCAACAAAACACCAGCAGGGCTAGTCTCACTGTAAATCAACTGCAGTGAGTTTCAGAAAACTAAATCTCTAATTCTGAACCTTGTTGTCTCCCAGAAATATATCAGGATGGAGTCATCAAGAAGTATAAATTGAGCCCTAGCCAATTTGGCTCAGTGGGTAGAGTGTCAGCCTGTGGACTGAAGGGTCCTGGGTTTGATTCTGGTCAAGGGCACATGCCCGGGTTGCCGGCTCAATCTCCAGTAGGAGGCAGCTGATCAATGATTCTTTCTCATGATTGATGTTTCTACCTCTCTCTCCCTCTCCCTTCCTCTCTGAAATTAATAAAAATATATTTTTTAAAAAGTACAAATTGAGAGGACATATTCCATGATTGACATATTCCTAAACTCCTCCTAGAAGAAGACAGACAGGTAAATGAATAATTATGGCTGGTTTGGGGGCAAAAGAGGAAAAGGAATCAGGAAAACCTAAGAGTCAATAAGTCAGCAAATACTTACTGAATATTTCAGCCTTCTAGGTGTGGTGGTGGGCGGGGTGGGGTGAGGTGGCTGTGGAACAATGAGCAAGATGACAGTCCCAGTGTAGTCCAGTGAGGGGGCCAGAGGTCAGGCAATTAAAGGTGGAACAGATAAATAATTTCAGATAATAGTAAATGCCATGAAGGTTATAAAACAGGGTCCATGACTAGAGTTGGAAACATAGGCACTGCCTTTCTGTGATGACATTTGAGGTGAGGGGCTGAGAATCAGAGGGCCTGGGAGTGACGTCATACCAGTGTGGGGAAGTAGGGGAAGGAGGCTGAGTACATGATAGTGGAAATCAAAACAGGAAAGGACCTTCAGTGTTGGATGATACATCAGATCCATATTAGGAAGTTCACGTTCAAGTTTCTCAGAAAAGTGAATCAAACCTCATTAGTCCTCCCGATGGTTCTAATTACCTTTGGGCTAGTTGCCAACATAGCTTTAGTCATAAAGTTCACAATAAGGACTTATTTATTTTTTCTCACAGATATTAATGGTAGCAGTTATTTTCCATTTCAAGTTGTGTTTTTAAACCAGGAAAATACATTACCTATGTTTGAGGAATACAAAAACTTCTATATTTTCACTAACCGAGAGACACTATTATCTATTTCGTATATTCCTTCCAACCCTCTTTCATGTTTATGGTTTTAGACAGCTAACAGGTAGTCCTTTAAATGCATAACAGGTATTTTCCCACACTTCCTGAAATTTATATTTTGTACTTACAAATTTTAATGACTAAACACAATCAGTTCTCTGTTTGGAGGTAGCTATGTCCTATAAAGTTCCGTGAACACTGAATTAGTGAATACTGAATCGTTGCCTCTAGGGGAAGTAGGTTCCTGTGGGCCTCTGGTCACAACATTTGCATCAACCAGTCAATACACAACCTTGTTTTATGCGTGTTTCTGTTTAAAGACCTTATTATTTAACATATTTTGTTGATTCATTGACATTGAACTCATGCCAATATCCCTATAGCTCATGCCTGAACCAAACTTACCTAACACAGATTTTCTCCATGGGGCACAGCAGTTTTCTTGCGCTTAAGAGCACTAGCCAGCCCTTTAGCACAATGCTTGGGGGTCATTTTAAACAGCAAAATCACCAACACCAAGTGCAAAAATGTGAAAAATGTGGCACTAAGTGGACCATGAAAAGGACACTTGTTTGCAGTAGGAGGTCTGGAATAAGAAGGCAGAGGGTTGCCTCGTTCAAGCTCAGCTGAGAGCCTGCACTTCAGGAAACTCAGAGTTTTGTTGCTCTGCGTATTTGTGAGTGACTGAGAAAGCACTGCAAGTATTGATATCTAGGTTACAAACATAACAAGTAGGTGAGTACTACTCCGGTGTCTGTGGAACCTCCACAGTTCATCTTCACTCCCCACCCCAAACAAACAACCCTGAAAAAAGCACAGCCTTTCTGCGGTGACATCTGAGGTGAGGAAGTAGCTCAGATGCCGGGGAGGTGAGAAACAGCCCCCTGGGTCTCAGTCATCTCAGTTGGGGATAAGGGTAATGATCCCACCTTAGGTTTATAAGGGCTTTAGCATTTGCAAAGTTCTTTGATATGGTCTATGTCATCTTATCTTCATAATGACCCAGTGAAGGAGATGGGCTTGTTACCTTCATTTCACCAGAAAAAGACACAAATATGAATTGAGGGTAAGCTTACCTGACCATACCTATCTTTCTGAAATGACTATCAGGTATTTTGTCCCCAGCAGAGGCCCAGAGAGTGAGTCTTGGTTTTCTCTTTGATAAATGAGAACAGAGGTTCATTGGAAAACACAGAACCTCTCATATGTCCACATACATGACAACAGTCACCCACATTTTAACCATGAAGGTTCAAGAGGCCTATGGCTTTCACAGTCAGAGGGACTCATTTTGATTTCTGGCTCTGTCTCTCCCTCAGCTGTGCAACTTTGGCCAAGTTATAGAACTTCTGAGCTTGCAATTTTTTATTGGTAAAATGGGAGAAATAATATGACTTAATACATATATTAGTTGTGAAGATTTCATGAAACAATATCCTTAGCCACTTCCCTCATCCTACCTCTGATGATAAGAACTATGTTGATAAGGAACTTATCAATAGATTCTTAGAGAAAATCAATAAGTAATCTTGTTAGTGACCTTTGTTTCCTAGCAACTGTGCCTGGAGATGACACCCCTCCCCCAATACCACCATTATCGAATAAATGGTGTGCATCGGCCTCTGCATCAGTGAGTGTCTAAGCGAATGTCACTGTTTATTTTCAGTTTTCCATTAACACATTATTTTCCCCTAGTGCAGTGGTTCTCAACCTTCCTAATGCCGCGACCCTTTAATACAGTTCCTCATGTTGTGGTGACCCCCAATTTCATTGTTACAAATTGAACATAATTAAGCATAGTGATTAATCACAAAACAATATGTAATTATATATGTATTTTCCGATGGTCTTAGGCGACCCCTAAGGATCGTTCGACCCCCAAAGGGGTCGCTACCCACAGGTTGAGAACCGCTGCCCTAGTGGAAAAAAACATAAATGTTTCAAAATAAACATTAATGAAGTCTCCTTTAGATTTTTCCCCCCCTTAATCTTGGTTGGGATGTTGACAAACTTTATGTACACACTAGAGGCCAGGTGCATGACATTTGTGCACTGGAGGGCGGAGTGGGGTGAGTTCCCTCAGCCCGGTCTGTACCCTCTCGCAGTCTGGGATCCCTCTGGGGATGTCCGCCTGCCGACTTAGGCCTGCTCCCCAGACCTAAGCCAGCAGTTGGACATCCTCTAAGGGGTCCTTAGCGCTGCAGCGAGAGAGGCTGCCGCCACAGCCACTGTGCTTGCCAGCTGTGAGCCCAGCTTCTGGCTGAGCAGCGCTCCCCCTGTGGGAGTGCACTGACCACCAGGGGGCAGCTCCTGCATTGAGCGTCTGCCCCCTGGTGGTGAGTGCACATCATAGCAATCAGTCTTTCCAACATTTGGTTGATTTGCATATTAGCCTTTTATTATATAGGATTAACTATTGAATAAAGTGATGGAAGAGACTTGCTATAGAGACCCAGGTCAAATAGGTGGTGTGGAAGAGGCCAGTATGACACTGGTACCCATTTTACTGATGGGAAAAGTGAAATATAAGGAAATGACTTGTACAATAAGATCCCCAAACTAGATATAGTCTTCCCAAGCAGCCAACCTTTGAATTACTAGGACTGGAAGAAGTATAAAAAGGTTCCTGTTCTCCTGATAATTTTACAATTAAATGAGAATATGTGGGTCCTTTATCAAATGATTTGAGATTCAGTTTACGCCTACACAATAAAGTTTCCAGCATGGTTTTTTTGTTTTGTTTTGTTTTGTTTTTAACATCTGTGTAACATTAGCAGATGAAACCCAACTGCTAGAGTGCTCTTAAAGGGTCACTGTAAACCTCACAGTGGCAGGGATGATGGGGTCAGTAATCTGAATGTGAAACTTCAGGTCCAACTGTTTCTTTCTGAACTTTCTTTATGAATGTTTCCTTCTGAACTTTGATAGCTGGTATCTGCTTGAGGGAAAACAACATCTGTTTTTGTTGGGTTGGCCTTTGAGATTACTCTGAGACTAGTGACCTCTGGACCCTGATGTGAGCGATAGGTTCAGTTCTCAACTAGAAAAAGGGATGCCTTTATGTAGAACTTACTTGGGACTTTTCCCATTCTCGTGTAAATGTCCCATTATATTTCTACTAGAGGCCCGGTGCACGAAATTCGTGCAAGAGTAGGCCTTCCTTCCCCCAGCTGCTGGCACCGGCTTCCCTTTGGCACCTGGACCTGGGCTTCCCTTGAAGCCCCGGTGACTTTTTCCAGAAGGACATCCGGTCTAATTAGCATATTATGCTTTTATTATTATAGATTGACTCATACACCACCATCTTTAACAAAACTGACATGGACAATTCCCAGGGATCGTCGATGGCTTTCATTGTCATCACTAGAACTCATTTGAGTGGCCACTCACCCATCGTGTTGTGCAGATCACAGAATAAAGGCAACAACATGCATCTAGAATATCTTCTAGGAGCTTGTGGTTTAAGACAGATGATGGATGGGGATGGTCAACTTATTTTCACGAGGCTATTTTTCAGTAAAACACTAATACTCATGCTTGTGGATTTGATAGGAAAATTCAAACTGAAGAATTCTTGTGTTGAGCCCAGCACACATTTGAGTAGTCAGGGTTAATATTTACCTCTACTGATTCATGTTGGCCAAGGCAAATCAATATTTGATTTCCTCCTGTCACTTGCCGTGGGTATCTGATAGTGAGAAGTCAATAGGGAGGTGGCACTTAGACACTGAAATTCTATGACCTTTCCCCCTCCAACTTTATAGAGGATACTTATAGGAAATAGAAAGGTGCAGGTCAGGTTTGGACCCCACCATGGTGCTACTTTGGCTAGTAGCTAGATGAAGCTTAGACACTAGCTGAGAAAAATAGGTTGATCATGAATTGAGTTTTGGAATAATATACCAATGACATATAACAGTAATATTATGTAATATATTATAGTAAACATTATATTTATATAGTATACTACCAATATTAATAAAATAATGTGGTACTGCCTCAATAATGGACTAGTAAGCATGTTTTAGGCAGTCCCAGGAGGCCTTGAGCTTCTTACAGCCTCTCTGTGTCTCTGGAATTCAGCATGGTTTTCTAACACATAGTGAATTCTTAATATCTTACATGAATCAAAGCCCAGGAGATGAGAGAACATGAGTAAGACACAGGAGCACAGAGACCTAAAGACAGTGAATGAAGCAAAAAGTGTTGTCTTGTAAGGCCCCCGTTATGAGGCCTGGGAGAGGCATTTTTGAGGTTGGATAGGGGAGTACCTTGTTCATCCACTCAGCTAGAAACCAGAGCAGGAGGACCTGGAGGGAGGCTCCAGAGCCAGAAAGGTGCCAACTCAAATGCAAGTCGTGCCAGAGGGAGACTGGCACAGTGTGAGCCTCCTGTAGAGACAGGGCCGGGAAGGAAGCGGATGTGGAGAGCAGTGTTCCAGGAGCGGCACCGGCCAAGCCAGGCGTGACTAGCCTTTCGTTAAGTCAGAAATGTGTCCTATGGAAATGCATCTGTCTTCATTCCCAAAAGTGCTCCTCCTTCTTCCCCTTAGTTTTCTTGTAAAAGTTTCTTTAAAAAAAAAATCAACTTGGTCTTGGCCAGACTATCAGGAAAAAGATTTATGCAAACATGGATCTGTGCTCTGGGAGGCCAGGTATGAAGTCACAGCTGCCATCTTAGCTCCACTTCCCAGGAGTGAATAGAGGAAGGTGAGGCCAAGCATCAGGTTTAAGAAACAGGTGGGATGCCTCAGATAAATCGAGGGTGGGGGTAGGGGGAGGGTGGGTGGTCAGGGCCACACTCCCATGTTTGAGACTGATTACAAGGCTCACAGAGACTCCAGACCTACATTTATTCTCAGGATTAATTTTTCCTCCATATGAGCATCCTCAGTGTGGACAAGAAGAGTATGGGCAAGAGAATGGACTGATTCATGGCCAGTTCATAGATATATTAGTTTCCTGTTGCTGCATAAATTACCACAACTGAGTGGCGTCAAACAAGAACCTCTCTGACATCTAGTGGCGTTAGACCCACTCAGGATAATCTCCCTTTTGATGAATTCAAAGTCAGTGGAATTGGGATCTTGAGGCATTACCGCACAGTGTCCCTGGGTCAGGAATCTGGCCACAACTCGCCTGGCTCCTCTGCTCAGGGTCTCCGTCACCACCCTGCAGTCAGGTGTCAGCTCCTCCACTGAGCATGGGGTCCTCTTTCAGGCTCACAGAGCTGGCAGAATTCAGTTTCTGTAGAACGCTTGGGGGCCTGCTTCTCCCAGGCAGGAGGAGAATCTCTCTGACGTCCAGATCTTCTATGAACGGGCTCACCCCACTCAGGATAAGCTCCCTTTCGGTGAACTCAAAGTCAATGGAATTGGGACTTTAATTATTGCTGTAAGATTGCCTTCATCATAACATAATCTGGCACTCATCAGAATGCAGCCATGGTCCTAGGTCGTACAGGTCACACTCAAGGGGATCTTAGGGTATGTCCCCATCATGCCGACAAGCAAAATTGCTACCATATATTTCTAAAAGCAAAAGAAGCTAACTTTCAATACGAAGACTCAGCTGGATCATGAGGAATCTTGATTTCCACTTAGAATCTTGGGGTCATCTCAGACTTCAGCTTACTACAGTGGGTGAGAGAAAGCGAGTGGCTGGTGCTAGTCTATTCTCTGCGTTTAACAGACTGTAATTTGGGAAGGGAGCAGGGGAGTTGGAGTGCAGGATCAAAGATACTATTTTACGTATTTGTGGCTGGTGGCCCCAAGTCATGAGAGACCAGCAACCACACCTGGATACAATCTCAGGATAAAAGCATAATTGTAGTGGTCAAGGACAGAAATTCTGATTTATAAAGAAAAAGCGTTATTGATCGTGCAGTTGTTGGAGACCAGTCAGGGCCCACCCTTGTGGGGGGGGGGGGGGTGAAGAAAGGGGAGATTGTTTCGAGCATTCTCAGTTCTATTGCGTCCGGAGTTCCTGACTGAAACTGTTCGTGAAGACAAACCCTGCATGTCCACTGGCTTATTGGAGAAAGGCCCCGGGTGACATGGGTCCTAATTGCTGTCAATGTGGAGGACAAATGAGAGAGGTGATTTCTGTCCATTTAACATTGAAAGCTTCAGGGGAAAATGGGGTGTAATTGTCCTGGGAAACCTGTCTTTAAGCCTGCACCTGCCCATGGATTATTATTACGTATCTGTGGGTTTTTTTTTTTTTTTTTAATTATCAGGAGTGAAAAATAGAATATCCATCTTCTGGGCAGAAAATGTCTCTATTCAGCAATCCTCACGTTCTTTGTTCCCTGGGGACTATGTAAACCAGATCTCACTTAATTTGATTAAATGGAGTCTGTTTTGTTTTTGTTTGTTTTTTTCAACAAGTGCTTTCCCCCCATTATAAACCTGTAGGTTTTTATTGTAGAAAATATTGATAAGAAGAATAAAAAAACACATCTGTTACACTATGCAGAAGTACTATAAACTTTTTTTGCCAGATATCCCTCTATAAATTTCTACATAATAGCATTTGTAGACAGTTCTTTACTTGATAATTGAAAATATAGGGAATTCAGTTTTTGTAATATATTTTCACTTTGATATAGAATGTGAAAATTCTATATCAAATAGCAAATAGCTTTCTACAATAACATTTTATTTTTTTATTTTTTATTGATTAAGGTATTACAAATGTGTCTTTATCCTCCCATTGTCCCCTCATACAATAACATTTTAAATAGCTACTTGCTTAGGAATACTGTAATGTACTGAGATTATCTTATATGGGATATTTTAAGTTTCAGATAGATAAACGACAGCTATCAAGTCAGGGTTATCCACCTTCGATCAGTAAACTTTTCTCAGTAGTCATGATCCTGTTGTTTTCACCCACTGCTCACTTCATTTGTCTCCATCTGCCCGGTGCTGTAATGTCGTTGGTGCAGTGTTTGCTGCTCGCACAGGCTAAACTTGTGCTTTCTGTTTACTTTTCCCCTGGTCTGTTCCCAAGGCTACGTAGAGTTTTTAAATACCACTTTTGTGAGCTCGAAGCCCTAACAAACAAACCACTTTGTTGAGACTGGAGTATTAGCACTGGCACAATTTACTAATTTTACTGCGCGTTACAGACTTCACGAGTCAGCGAGGTGGTCCAGCTGCCCCTTCGTTTTCCACACAGACTCTGTGTACGGCTTTGTGAGTTGCTGTTTTTCTTTCCCTTTCCCTTCTAAATGGGCTGCTGGTGGCAAAAATCTGTTTAAACAAAGGTGAGGAAAGGATCACTTTATTACAAGCCCAGAATGTTGAAAGTTAGAGGTTTAACCTATTAGAAACCCAAGCTTTGCAAATGTTGAAAGTATTAGGATTAGTGGGGAAAGGGGCACCCAGATATTGGTGGATTTGGGGCAGTGGAGGGGATATAATTCAGTGACTCAGGTGGTCACCAAGAGAATTTTTTGACCGTGCGGTGTTTCTCATGAATAATGAAAACAGACCCATGGAAAGAACCTGAGTTAACATATAGATTCCTCACGATCCAGCCAAGTCTACATATTGAAAGTTAGCTTCATTTGCTTTTAGAAACATATGGTAGCATTTTTGTTTGTCAGCAGGATAGGGAGGGGAAACTACAAGCATTTAGTGCATAGGACCCTGTAATGGGCAGGACAATCCCAATCAATGAAGAAGCTTTTTGTCTACAATGATAATCTTTTTACCTCAGCCAACATGGTCTGCTTGAGACCTTTTAACGGCTTGAGAACTGTTGGTTTCTTCTAAGGAATGAAGCAGAAAGCATGAAACTATGGCCAGGAATTTTTCTGGGCTTTCATAGAATTGTCTAGTCCCCTCTCTCTCCTCCATTTCTCGCGGAGATTCTGTGTAGCTAAGGCTAGAAGGATTTGGGTCCATGTAAGGGGGTGCAAATCATGGGAAAACACATAACACTTTTTAAGTCTGATATTTCTCTCCATCTATACTTGGCCTGTAAAATTGAGTCTTCTCCCTCTCTCCCCATAAAATCCTGTCAGGTTGTTTGTCTCATAGACCAGCTGTTCAAAGGCAGGAACCAGCCAGTACTATCCAGCTGTTAGCTCAGCCATCCTTAGGGGAATTAGTTCTTTGCCAAAAGAGCCTCAGAGAAGGCTAGAGAGGGAGTTTCAGGGAACATTGACTCAGGCTTAAGATTTGTTTTCAGGCTATTTTATTCCCGTAGGCTTCCGACATAATAACCGGTCTCAGAATGTCAGAGCTGTAGTGGCCTTGGGAGCCCAACTGGTCCTACTCTTTTATTTTATACTAGAGGCCCAATGCATGAAATCTGTGCAAGGGGCTCAGCCCTCGAAGCCCCAGCTTCATCCAGAAGGCCGTCCGGAAGGTCGTCCAGAAGGACATTTGGAAGGTCGTCCGGCTGTCCAGTCTAATTAGCATATTATGCTTTTATTACTATAGATTCTAAGGAGAGAGACTTGGGTTCCGTGACTTGCCCAAGGTCACAGAGCCAAGTGTGAAAGAGTTGGGTCCTAACCCAAACCTTTTCATTTCAAATAGAGCATTCTTTCTACTACAATAGCAGCTGCCCTGTTGACCTCTTATTTATTAATGAAGCTTTGCTGACTTTCTTTCCAAAATATTCCCCACCCACACCAAGGCATTGCATCATTATCACATTCAAACCGTATGTAATTTCTGAGACCATCGGCTTCATGGGTAACTGAAAAGAATCTTTTATGACCAGAAAGCAAATGCTCCATATTTATGATGCAATAAGCAGTTATCCACACTGTCTAATCATGAAAAAAAGTAGAAGCATTGTTCTAAGTTGTTTTTTTGGGAGAAAAATGCTCAATTAAGCTGTTTGGTAACGAGTTTTAACAGGTGGTGTTTGCACCTGTTTCTCAGAGGGACTGAAGAATAGTTTCAGTTTGCTTTTTTTCATAACAGTTCTGAGATCACCAGGTTCTATTTATGGTCTTTTGCAGAAAGAGAAGAGTATGGCCTCTTTTTTTCACCTTTCTTAGACATTCTCCAACTCTTCCAGGTTCAAATGAAGAGGAAGGGCAGGGATGTAGCTAGATGATAGGGACTATCTGGTGGCAAAAACACCGAGAGATATACCTTTTGGAGCACCTGGGCTCCACATCCAGAGCAAGACTTGAGAACCTGAAAATGTTCATCAATTGGGAAGAATTTGCCCGGCTGCTGCTTAGTCAGGGTCAGGAATCCCTGAGCATGTCCAGGACATTTTCTCACAACCAAACTGCTCAATTTTTCTTCCTTTCTGCTGGTGCTCTGTCATGAACTCACAATTGCCTGCTGGGTGATGATCTCATTCTTCTCACCTTGGGTTTTCTGCGCTTTTTTTTTTTTTTTTTTTTGGTCAAGGGTGCCGCCAAAGTGGAAAATTGGTAATCCAGTTTGGCTGTGACCAGTTATCTTATAAAAGTTTGAGTGAGAGGTTTTCATACAAATTATTATTGCTGGTCAAAACAAAAGGGCACCGAGAAACATAAGGATATGATGGTGGTGTTGGTGATCTGTGGAGGACTTGCATGGAATAGGAGAGGTGTCTTGAGACTGGAGATATGGGCCTGGTTTTCAAAAGGGGAAAAGGGAGACTTATCAATTATGAATTGATGAACTGAACATTGAGCCCTTTGGAAAGCAAGTGGGCAAACTAGAATCTAGCATGAGGTCACTAAGAATAAAAGGTATTTAATGAGCCTCATTTTCCTGTGTAGTGTTAATAGGCTGATGGGTCAGAGAAATGCTGAATAATTTGTCCCAGTTTCAGCTAGACATGTAGTAATAACAACAGTAAAACAGCTAAGATTTATTCCACTCTTAGTGAAAGGAGTTGTTTTAAGTGAAGAGAGATCAGACTGTCTATGTATTCATTTTATCTTCACCACAGTTTTGAAAGGCAGATTGTATTTTTCCTAATTTCAGATGGAGTGGAGAGTGTGAGTGATTTGCCCACGGTTACTGCTAACAGGTACAGAGCTGATCCAGAACATAGATCTTCTGACTCATGAATCCAGTGCATAAAACACTCCTTCGGGTGGTTCAGATCCTCTGGTGTGTTTGAGCAGGCCAGTGTTCCAGAGGGGTGGGCGTGCCTGTGAGACCTGACAGAGCAAAAGTCTAGATGGCTGTAAGCCAGAACCTGCGGGGAGTACGGCATCGGGTTTTGCAACCTGTGGGATCCCTGTTGCTCTTATCTAGGGGTGAAAGGGTGCCTCCTGGCAGTGAGTCACTCCCTGTTAATTTAAACAACAAGCAGACAGAGCCTGGCCCGTCCCTGTGAAGCACTCTCCCTTTTCCCTGGAAGATGAGGTTATCTCAGTAATAATGATGACACAGCTGGCTCTTTAATAAAGGAAGGGTTTTGAGGGAGGATGCCATTTTTTTTGTTCCTGAAAACTTTATGGCTCCTATAATTTTATTTATTTATTTTTTATACCTGACATCTTGCGCATCGGGTCTTGACTCGGAGATGGGACTGTTGTACATTGCCGAACACATGTCCTGTTCATAGAGTTCCCTGGAGGAAATCCTCCGTGTGGTGATCTTTATGTTTGGTCACCATCTTTCTCGTTACAGAATCTACAGTGTAAAGAGGTTAACTCTCAGCTCTTTGATTTCATGGACTGCCCTGGACCTTGGTTTTCTCAAATTAGAATGACCGGGTAGGCCCAGATGATGGCCAACGTTTCTTCACGTTTCACCAGTCTGTGGTTGAGAGCCTGTTATTGTAATCAGAAGTATAATCAGAAGTTTTTTTTCAGAATGGCAAAATACCCCGTTTCAGTTATTTTAGGGTACAAACAAAGACGACCTTAGCTCATGCCTTCCTTGAAGGATATGAGGGAATGCCCTGATTGTCTCCTGGGTGCTTCTTCTCCCTTAATCTCATGGCTGATTTGTTTCCCTGACACAAAACAAGGAATTTTTTACAATATCAAGTGTTAAGCTAAGAAGAACTGCTATAGACCATTCAGAATTAGATTGCATTTGGAGAAAGTGTATTGTTACCTGTTTTAATGATGAAAAATTATGTAATTTAAAGGGAATTAGTATTAATGCATTTCCTGTGAACAAAATATCCTATGTAAAAATTCCTATTTACGTAAATAAATTAGGGGTGACTCTTTTTACCCTACCAGTGGATTTATAATAGGGGTTCCTTTAAATAAGCATCCCCCAATGCCATTATAATTTGATCAGCCTATTTCACATACTTCTTTTACAAAGAAAGGTGCATCTGGATACCCCAAAGTATGTATGTTTTGAAATAGGGCTCTTTAAAAAATAATTTCTGCTACTGCTTGTGAAATTTCAGTAAACCAAGTATCAGTTAAAAAACAAAACAGAAAACCCTCCAAACCTCTTGTGCAACGGAGTTCCCAGCTTCTGCCCCAAATGCCCTATTTAGAGAAATATGTAATGCACCTATGTTTTGGTACTAGAAACAAATTAGGTCTCCTTGAAATTTTACTGTAATTGGGTTTGACTCTGAGCCATTTTTTTCTTGTGGTTTTGATAAAGCCACCATTTCCCTCCTGGTGGGCATCTGGCCATTTTCTGTGTGTAAGTGTGTAGGGCACATGCACACAGGGCACATATAAAGTGGAAGAACCCCTCCAGTCTAAGCTGCCCTCTCCTCGAAGGGAGACCTCATTCCTTTTTCCTCCCTCTTTCCTCCTCTTCCTTCTTCCTCCCTCCTCCCTCCTCCCTCCTCCCTCTTCCCTCCTCCTCTTCCCTCCTCCCTCCTCCCTCCTCCCTCCTCCTTTCTTCCTCCTCCCTCTTTCCTCCTTCCTTCCTCCTCTTTCCTCCCTCCTCCTTCTTCCCTCCTCCCTCCTGCCCAATACAGACAAGCTGTTTTTTGCTGGAGGGAAACCTTGGTTTCTAAAGTGAACTTGAGGCCTGCCCTCTGAATTATTTCTCTGCATTTCTTTGTGGCTTTAGGGGTGGTCAGCTTGTCCCCACCACATCCCCTCCCTCCATGACTCCAGTCTCTGGAGTGTTCTGTGTTCTGGGCAAGGCTCCTCGCTGCGATTTTTCACTAAAAACCCTTCTTTCCTTCTGCCTGAGAGCAAAGCATCAGCCAGAGGCCAGCAGCCAAGGCAGCCGTTTCCAGGCAGCGGGCCTAGAGAATGAGGTCTTTGTGGGGCGCAGACAGCGGAACCTGGCAGGCCTAGGGTCCCCACTCTTGCAGGGGGTCCCCTGGCTCTGCTTTCTGAACCCCTCACCTCCTGCCCTCAGCCTGCTTCACTGCTGGGCAGAGTAGCAGGGGACAAAGTTAAAACCCCCAAGAAGCAGCCAGAGGGCGTTTCCCCTGCTTTTCCAAAGTTGGAAAGCTTTCCCATGTTCTATTGCTTGCAACATTTCACAAAATTATAGGGTGTTAGAGCTGAATGGCTTGTTAGCAGTGACCTATCACTATTTGTGTGTTACTGCTATTCCCTCTGCGGGGAGTATTTAACTGGGGACCCATGGAATCCTCCTCTGCCCACCACGGGCAGGCTTCAGGGCGTGGGTGAGCCACCTGGAAGCCAGCCCGTGTTTGTGTGTAGTGCCTGTGGGTATATTTTGGGTGGGAAACTTTCTTTAGATACTCAAAAGGGTTCACACATTAAAAAAAAAAAAGGTGAGAAACTACTGATCAAGTATAAAGTATACACTATCACTGAGAGAGAGAGAGAGTTTTACAGACAAGGAAACTGAGTCCAGAAGAGGTGGAGTGACAGCGGGTGAAGTGCAGGACCGGATTCGCTCTCCCGTCCTTGCTCTGGTCCACTCTTCAGTTCGCTCCAGCACAAAACATGCCTGTGGGCCCGCCCTGGGAGGGCAAAATGGCTTTGAACATGCTCTGTGAGCACGTTGGTCCACAGGGGAACAGGACATCCCTTTCAGGTAACTCATAGAGCACGGTGCCTTGCTCGGAGTAGCTGCTCACTGTATGTGTTGAGTGAGCGGATCTCAGGAGCAGGACGAGGAAGAGAGCTTAGTAACTTCATGGAACCGGTTGTTCGAGCTCAGGAATTATGAATCCTTCATTTTCCTCCTACTTTATTTCCCCTGCCTTACCCCCATGGCCTGTGTTCTTGGGCCAACTGTTTGCAGCAGGCGGCGGCCCAGAACATAAACCACTCTCTCCTTGCAAGCTCCTCTCACAGCTAGTTAATGAGCTTCAAGCACAAGTGTGAATGCTTCAGAGCCATGGCGGTTTGTTATGAAGGAACTGATGTGAGGTTAGCAATGTCTCCCGCTCATTTACCTGATTTGTAGATTTGGCGGTACACTGCAAACAACTGATCGCACTTATTTATCACTGTTGGGAGGCCGAGGCTGTAATTTGGATTTGTTTTCTGTTTGGCTGGGATGTTGGAGAATGCTAATGAAAACGAGATAGTTTGTTGATGAGCACACACCATCTATGATCTGTGCCAGGCTCAGGGGGTGGGGAAAATGTTGACATCTGGGTTATAGTTTATAAGGCCTGACGACAAAAGATTTTAGTTGGCTATGAAAGGAACATCAAGGAAAAATAAAACCATCAAATTAAGTAACTCTTCTTTGAAGGGCTGGAGTGGGTCAGGGAAGTAAAAGATCAATTAAACTGTGTCTGTTTAGGACAGTGGTTCTCAACCTTCCTAATGCCACGACCCTTTACTACAGTTCCTCATGTTGTGGTGACCCCCAATGTCATTGTTACAAATTGAACATAATTAAAGCAGAGTGATCAATCACAAAAACAACATGTAATTATCTATGTGTTTTCCGATGGTCTTAGGCGACCCCTGTGAAAGGGTCGTTTGACCCCCAAAGGGGTCATGACCCACAGGTTGAGAACCGCTGGTCTAGGATGACTGAAAAGAAATAGATTTGTTTTGTCTTAGTTTCCTGATGGGTAGAGAGGAAAATGTAAGGATGTTCTAGGAAGAACATTGTGCAGGTAGAAAATGCCAACATTTCATTGCTTTAATTGTGATAGCGTTTTGTGTTTTTAAAGATTTTTAAAAAAATGATTGCTGTGTCAGTGAAGTGCTAAGTGCATTACATGTTATTTAATTTAATCCTCACAGCAGGAAGCTGGTGTTGTTGGTATCCTCACTATACAGGGGGGATTATCTGAGGTTTTGAGAACTGAAGGCGCTTGTGCAGGTCTGCACAGGGCTGTCTGGTTCCACAACCATATTGTTACAATGTCATAAGAAACTCCATTAGGGTTGGAATGAAAGTATCTTGTATTTATTCTAAGGGAGTCAAGACTTTGCAGGATATTTGGGGCCAGGTTGGAGGGTGTTATATGTTGGGTATTTTGTAATTGGGAGACAAGACCTCGACACAGATTCTTTTTTTCTTTACATTTTATTTTTTGATAATCCTCACCCAAGGATATTTTTCCATTGATTTATAGAAAGAGTGGGAGAGAGAGGGAAAGAGAGAGAGAAACATTGATGTTAGAGAAACACATCAATTTGTCGCCTCCTTTGCGCACCCGACCAGGGTCTGGGCCAGGGAGGAGCCTGCAACCAAGGTATGTGCCCTTGACCGGAATCGAACCTGGGACCCTTTGGTCTGCAGGCAGATGCTCTATCCACTGAGCCAAACTGCCTAGGGCTCGACACAGCTTCTTAAAGGAAGTTGCCAAACGTCTTCCCTGAGGCGGGGGAGGAACATCCATGTCATGAGGCAGGGGTTTAACCCTGTCAGGAGGTTTCTTCCGACCTGGAGATTCTGAACCGTTACTTTGAACCCTTTGGCAGACCCATGCACTAGGGGCAAGTAAATATTTCCATCCTTCTTGCCGATGTTCCATGGAAGTGATACCAGGAGCCTCTCCATCTAACACCCTTCTGGCGTGTTTCTACACTTTGAATGTGGAAGACTGTGTGTGGATGAGTGAGTGCATGGGCTGTCAATAAGTCTGGCTTCTTCTTTTCTTTTTTCTTTTCTTTCCTTTTCTTTTCTTTTCTTTTCTTTTTTTTTTGTTAATCCTCACCTGAGGATGTTTTTTCCATTGATTTTCAGAGAGAGTGGAAAGAAGGAGGGAGGGAGGGAGGGAGGGAGGGAGGGAGGGAGGGAGGGAGGGAGGAAGAGAGGGATAGATAGATATCAAAGTGAGAGAGAGAGAGACACGTCAATTGGTTACCTCCTGCATGTGCCCCAACTGGGGTTGGGGATCGAACCTGCAACCCAGGTAAGTGCCCTTGACCGGAATTGAACCTGTGACCCTTCAGTGCATGGGCAGATGTTCTAACCATGCAGCAACACTGGCCATGGCTTTTCTTTTTTTTTAACTCTAGTGTCCACTGTGCATCAACTTTAGAACTTGACTTTAATGAAGCAGCATGCTGTGGTAGACAGTGCATGGGCTTTGGAATCGGCTAGACTTGGGGTGGAATCTCAATTCGGCCTTTTACAGTTGTGCAACCCCAACCCTGGGCAATGTGCCTATCTACTCTGAGCCCCATTTTCCCCATATATAAATGGGACATGTCTACCTTATAGGAAAGTACCTAGCTCAGTGGTTCTCAACCTTCTGGCCCTTTAAATACAGTTCCTCATGTTGTGACCCAACCATAAAATTATTTTTGCTGCTACTTCATAACTGTAATGTTGCTACTGTTATGAATCGGAATGTAAATATCTGATATGCAAGGTAGTCTTAGGCGACCCCTGTGAAAGGGTCATTCAACCGCCAAAGGGGTTGCGACCCACGGTTGAGAACCACTTACCTAGCTCATTTTCTGAAAGTCTAACATGTTCAAGCACTTAGTTCATCAGGTGAGTCCAGCACCCTATTCTATCAAGATCATCAAAGACTAGCATCATGGTTTATACTTGTTAGAACATCTCCATGCATTTGGATTGTGACGCTCAAATATTTCTTTCTTAGAGAAACAATGTGAAAAAGTTCAGTCAATCTGAAATAAGTGGACTGTTGTTCAAGGTCTGTCTCTTTTTTAAAAAAATATATTTTTATTGATTTCAGAAAGGAAGGGAGGGGGAGAGAGAGAGAAATGTCAATGATGAGAGAGAATCATCTATCAGCCGCCTCCTGCACGGCCCCCACTGGGGATGTGCCCTTGACCAGAATGCAACCCAGGCATGTGCCCTTGACCAGAATGGAACCCATGACCCTTCAGTCCGCAGGCCGACACTCTATCCACTGAGCCAAACCAGCTAAGGCCAAGGTCTGTCTCTTAATAGTAGGTGACTGAGATCTTGGACAGTGGGATTGTTGTGAGCATTAATGAGTGAGAAAGCTAAGAAATTAAAGTGAGCATTAGATTCACTGGTGGTGGTGCCTTAATATAGATGCCTCTGGCCAACTAAATCAACCCCTAAAACTTGTAAACCCTTAAAACTTGACGGTTAGGCAGAATGGTGAAATGCTATTGTGGCCATGTTCTTGAAAGAGCAACTAAAATTGCTTAGCCCTTGGGTTCACATGAGTAATCCTTTGTTAACATGTGTTCACTTTGCTCCTTTCTCTGGTGTTCGGGCTCCAAGACCATCTGCCCCTCTCTCACTGGCTGACATTAAGGATGGGCCAGTTCTGGCTTGCCCTGCACCAGCAGTGGGATGCTGACCTGTCTGCTGAGCCCTGGAGCCCGCAGCTGTCAAGGAGACCCAGCTGAGGCTGGTTGCTGGGCCCAGTCACCGCATCTGGTTGGGACAAGTTTGGCATATCTTTTCCAACACCACTGTCTCCTGGGAACTACTCAGTGCTCACCATTTTGCTAAGTTCCTAGGTGTGCTGGGTGGTTAGGCACAGCTGGTCCCTTCTTCTGAGGAGGTTCGTTAACAGGGGAGAGTTTATCAGAATGCTTTTGATAACAACTCTGAGTTCTTCAGGATTGATCATCATTTAGGGCTAAATTGTTTGGTAAGATGATAATTACTACAAAATCCAAAGTAGGGGATTCAGGGATGGTTGGCAGTTTGGGAAGGTTTATTATTGGTTAGCCAGGGATGTTCATGGAAACATTCATTAGTGCTGCACCCGGGTATGAAAACAGTGTCAGCAGAGTAGCCCAACCTGGCAACTTCCATGGGAAAGCGAAGCCATCAAAGGGAGCCTTGCCTCAGGACAGAGTGGATTCCAGAGGTGTAGCAGGGCCAGCACAGCTGGCCAGAGTCGACATTGCAACTCAGGGGACAGAACTGTGGTTTGGAAATGCAGGGATTGCGAGTCCAACTCTTGCTTTTGCATTTTACATCCTACGATTTATTTCTCTTTTGTTACCTTAACTTTGGTCCTAAAAGGAAGTCCGTCAGGCACTTGCAGAATATTTACCATCAGGCCACCAGCAAGTTTGTCTTTGGGGAGCTGTTTAGGGAATCAGAACAGGTTATCCTGGAGTCAAGGAAACCTGGGTTCTGATCTGAGCCTGAAGCTGTTCTGCTCCTCGCCACAGCCTAGCAGCACCCCGGGGGCTTCTTAGAAATGCAGACCTTCAGGCCCACGAGACTTGGGAGTCTGCATCTATGTCTTAAGGGCGATTCGTAGCACATAATGTTGGTGGGCTCAGGGAAGGCATGGGCTTTTTCTGTCTTCTTATTTGTTGTTTTGTATCCCCAGTGTCTATTTAAAGTCTAGCATGTGTAGCTGCTAAATACACGACTCTTCCTCTGACCTGGGCACATCTGAACTTCTAGGGACTTGGTAAACTTCGAGGGACTTCACTGTGAAGTGGGGTGGGGAGGGGCGTGGGGAGTGGAGGTGGGGCCGACCTGCAGTGGTTCAGAAATTGAAGCGAGCATTAGAACCACTGGTGGTGGTGCCTTTGGCCAACTAAGTCAAAATCTCTGAAGGTGGGTCACAGCATTGGTACTTTTAAAAAATTTCCCTTCGTGTTCAAGAATGTTTATTTAGTATCATATGGAATAATAAAATCTTTACATACTCCTCAAGAAGAAATGGGTAGATACAATGGAATACAATTCAGAGGTTTAGATGAATGAAGTAGAACTACATGTATAAACATGAATAAATCTAGAAAAAAACCTTTTTGGGGGGAATAAAGTTGCAGAAGGATGTGTGAAGTACGGTACTACTTACTAAAGTTTAAAAAGTTCATATGTGCACAATGGAAACATACACACGCAGTAAAAGTGTGGATGGGAATGATAAACACCAAGTTTAGGGTAGTAGTTAACTTTGAGAGGGAAGAGGACAATTGAGTGGGAGTTTTATAGTCCTTGCATATTTTATTTCTTTAAAAAAAGAGTGAAGAAAAAAGGTTGCAGCAGCAAACATGAAAAAAATAAGATTTTTTCCCCAAAGGAATGAATACCTGATTATTTGTGGCACTATTCTCTATAATTCTTCCAATGTTTAAAATGTTTCATTATAAAATGACTAAAAACTGTTCTGGTAATTGTGATGTAGACAGTTGGCATCTGGGAATTCTTCCCTTTGATATTCTGAAAGGTCCTTAGGATGCCAGTTTTAATTTTAAAAATATTTTTATTGAGTTTGTTTGTTTTTTATTAGAAAAGGGAGAGGGAAAGAGAGAGAAAAAGAGAAATATTGATATGAGAGAGAAACATCAAGAGAGAAACATTGATCGGTTGCCTTCCGTACAAACCTGACCAGGGATCGAACCCACAACCTAAGTATGTTCCTTGATGGGGAACCGAACCAGTGACCTTTTGGTGCATGGGACAATGCTCAACCAACTGAGCCACACCAGCCAGAGCAGGACCTTTCAGTTTTAAATGTATTTGTACGCAGAGAATTCTCTCCCAACCATGCTGTTTTGTTCTCATAGATGACTGATGCTGATTAGGGCGAGCCAAAGTCCTGTGACGGTCTTGCATTCTGTCCTGATGGGATGCAGCCATTTCTCATGTCTGGGGTGTTGGTGAAAGCCACCAATCTAACTCTGCTTTAGGGATCCAGCCTACAAGGGCCTCCTCTGTGTTGTCTGCTTTTCTCCTTTATTACAGGAGAAGTTCTGCCCTAATCTTAGAGCTCTCACCATAGAGCCACCTCCTACATCCGTTCCCCAAGCTATATTCCTTTTCAGAACACTTTCACTGACACTCCAGTTCAATGGTAGGACTTATCCATGTCAATCCTAAGAGTTTTCATTGCCCACTCAAATATCACCATTTACAATCAGTTCTCTTATTGCTGTATCTGCTTTGGTAACTTCTTTTCTATACCAGAAACATCCCTAACGTTTAATCAATAAGGATGACATGTTAGTCTGTCCTCTGGATAAGTTAAAAAGGAAGAAATGGCTCTAACAGCTATTGTCAGAATGGACTTTTAAATTGAATTAACTCATCATTATTTTTAATATACTCTATAGCAGTGGTTTTAAACCAAGAATGACACTCCTCCTGGCTCCAGGACATTTGGCAGTATATGGAGACATTTTTCATTTCAAAAATAGGGGGTGCTATTCGCATTGAGTGGATAGAGGCCAGGGAGGCTGCTAAACCTCCTATAATGCACAGCATAACCCCACTCCCATAATAAAGAATTATCCAGTCCAAAATGCCAGTGGTGCCAAGGTTGTAGGATCCTGCTCTACAGATCCTCCTGCCATGAGCATCCCCCTGTCAGTGAGGGAGAGTGGATGGGGCTGCAGCTTCTTCACGGTGAGACAGTGGAACAAGGGATGTAGAGATCTCTGTGAATATATGTATGGATTATTCCTGTATCATCTTCATGGTAGGGTGGGGGCTAGGGAGTTGGTGGTGTTGGAAATGGGGGATAAAAAGAGATTAAGGAAAAACTGGAGAGGAACAAAGCCCAGGTGGTGGGGAGAACGGGGGGGGGAGCTGCCTTTAATGCCTTTGAACTTGGCACTTTGCTATAAATAACAAGATAGCTATTTTAAAATCTTCCCAATGCAGATGGTGGTAGGGAGTTACAGTGATGGCCCCTGTGCGTCATGCTGACACTCTCTTGCAGTGTGACTTTGCCATTCCTTCATTGAGAGGTGGAATCTATTTTCCTACCCCCTGAATCTGGGCTGGCCGTGTCACTCGCCTTGACCAAAAGAATGTGGAGGGAGAGATGATCTGTGACTTCTGAGGTCATTCAGCTTCGTTTTGCTCCCTCTTGGAACATTTCTACCACCATGTGAGCAATTCCAGCCTGAGGAGGCCTCTTTGAGCAAAAAGCCCAGGTGTCCACTGTCCTGGCCCAGCCCAGCCCCCAGCCAACCTTCTAGCTCACTATGGTTCTATCACGGAACCCAGAAGAAATCAGCTCACCCACCCAGGCGACTCACCAAGTGTGAGAAATAATAAACTGCGGTATTTTAAGCCCCTGAACTTTGGGGTAGTATGCTGTGTAGCCATAGGTAACTGGACATTGTATCTCAGTGACTTCAATTAAAGCTCTGGATGATATATTTGCTTTCAAATTCGTGTGTAAATATCAGATCCTGGTACCGAGAAACTGAGTTCTTCCTCCTTTGTTTCTTGCAGCACTTCTCAGAACTCCTGGATGAGTTTTCCCAGAACGTCTTGGGTCAGCTGCTGAACGACCCTTTCCTGTCAGAGAAGAGTGTGTCCATGGAGGTGGAGCCATCCCCAACATCCCCAGCCCCTCTCATCCAGGCCGAGCACAGCTATTCTCTGAGCGAGGAGCCGCGGGCCCAGTCACCGTTCACCCACGTTACCAACAGTGACAGCTTCAATGATGGTAAACTCAGAGCAGGCGCCTTGGCACCTTTGACTCGGAGCAACTTGAGGGTGTGGAGTGTGGGCTATAGTAACATCAGCACCCACGGTCGCCACATCTTACTCTGTGTGCAGCTTTGTGCTTGGGTTGTGGGGAAATGCAGAGAGACACAGGGCACATTTCTGTACCCCAGCCTGTGTACTCTGGGAACGTGCTCTCACTGGATGATAGTAATTGTTTTCTGTGATCCTGTGAATCGGGCAGCAAAGCATCCTTTTACAAACCAGGATGGCCCATCTGGTTGATAATTCCATGAATTCCATTGTTTCAAGAGTCCAAGCTCTTTTTTTTTTCTTATTGTCTAAAGTTTCACATATGTCTCATTTTTTCCCCCACTTGACTACCCCGCCCTTCCCCGGCAGCCATTCCCACCCCAGGCAAGCCCCCACCACCCCAGTGTCTCTGTGCATTGGTTATGCTAATATGCATGCATACAAGTCCTTTGGTTGCTCTCTAGTCCCCCCTCCCCTTCCCTTGCCATTTGTCTCTGGATCTATTTTTATTCATCAAATTATGTTGATCATTATGTTCCACATATGAGTGAGATCATGTGATATTTACCTTTCTCCAACTGACTTATTTCACTCAGCATAATGCTCTATGTCATTTTTTTATGAGAGTTTTTATGACTACCCTTCTCCATAGAAGCTTCTTGGGCATCCTCTTCGTCCACTTCCAGCATGTTCTGTTGAGCCTCATGTATATGAGATCTTGGTGATCATTCCTAGACTTTCTTGATGGTGACCCTTTCATGTCCATCATCAATGCCATTGGGATGGTATTTGTTGAAGGTCTAATTTTTCTGGTCTCATAGATAATAAGAAGACCATTGCTCTATAGGCCTTTAATTGGTACATGCCTTATCTTCCAGACTCTCTAAGGCAGTGGTTCTCAACCTTCCTAATGCTGCGACCCTTTAATACAGTTCCTAATGTTGTGGTGACCCCAACCATAAAATTATTTTCATTGCTACTTCATAACTGTAATTTTGCTACTGTTATGAATCATAATGTAAATATCTGATATGCAGGATGTATTTTCATTGTTACAAATTTAACATAATTAAAGCATAGTGATTAATCACAAAACAATATGTAATTATATATGTGTTTTCCTATGGTCTTAGGCGACCCCTGTGAAAGGGTCGTTCGACACCCAAAGGGGTAGCGACCCACAGGTTGAGAACCACTGCTCTAAGATATATATATATATATATCTTTTATAATTAATTTTCTATGTTTTGTTTTCTCAGAAGTATAACCAGCTATTTAGTACTTTGCATAAGTTTTAAAAACTGTATCCTCTAATCCTAGTTCAGCATATACCCTCATTTCACGGGAGGATGATGTGCAGGGGAATGCTTACTAACGCCACCTCCTCTGGCTTGACCTTGACCTGGGGTTCCTCCCCTCCTTATTCCACTGAACATATGGCAGAATCTTTAGAAAGTGACTCCCTACAGAACAAGTTCCCCCATGCTTCCCTTTGGTTAAAGGCAAATACCTGTATCTACTTCTTTAAATAGGGGGTTATCTTTGTGGTGAAATCCTTCCTCCAGGAGGGGTTCCGAGATCCACCACTGGCCTCTAGAAGAACCGACTCTGGGGCAGTAAAACATGATTTCTTGAGATAGAGAATGCTGTAGGTTTTTTCTTTTTCATCTCAGATACGTTCTTCCTTTGACTGGAGGTGTACTGATCAGCAGTCTAGGAAATTTGACTTTATATCCTCAGGGAAGGGAATGCCCCAAATCTGTGAGTAGATTCTTTCTTGGCTGGACCCTGCTGGAACCTAGACTATGTGCTCAGATTTTTCCTGAAAAGAGGTTAGGTGCATGATGACTTAATCCTTCTCTGTAGCTGTCCACTTTCAGGAGAATGGGGTGAGGGGAAGTCTCTTGCGAACAGGGGGAGGAAGAAATAGAACTAAAATAATTTGAGGATGTGGAGTTGTGGTGAGGGTAAAATGAGCTGATATATTTAAAGAACTTAGGACAATGCCCACCGCATAGCATTTCAGTTAATCAATATTTTCCTTCCTTTCTCTCCTCTTTCTTCTTCTGTTGTAGAGTTGCTATAATTGTTGTTCTTCTTTTTCCTTCTTTTCCTCCTGCCTCTGCTTCTTTTTCTTCTCCTCTTTTTCCTCCCTTTCTCCTGCTCTCTCTCTTTCTCCTCCCTCAATTCTTACTAAATCACTTTCAGGAGTGACCTGAATTCAGACTCAGGAATGTGGTCTCTGTTGTGACTGAATACTCCTCATGCTTCTGCTTTTTTTACTTCTCCTCCTCCCTCCCTCGCCCCTTTCTCCTGCTCTCTCTTCCTCCTCCCTCAATTCTTATTAAATCTCTTTGAGGAGTGACCTCAATTCAGGCTCAGGAATGTGGTTGGTCTCTGTTGTGACTGAATACTCCTCATTTGTGTCACTACAGGGAGGAGAATTATAGGGAGTCAACCTTCTCCTGGGTTTCAGCTTAGATAAATTCATGCAATGCTTGCCTTCATTTTATTATTTTAAGAATGAACTTTAGCATTAGATGAAAGGTACGAATGTCCTTTAGATTTGTTCCCATCCTGAGGTTCTGTGTGGGTGTGGTTTCTGTGTAACATTCGTACCTGCCGTTGCTCATGGTTTCTCCCCATACTTGCTTTTCTGCTTTGCCTGTTATTTCTACAATTTTTTTTGATGGCTCTGTTTCAAGCCCTACTTCCTTTGTGGAAGTCATTTCCATGACCTCTTGTATTAGTTATCTATTGCTGTGTAATAAACCTCCCAAAATTAATGACTGAAAACAATAATTTTCATTTATTATCTCTCATGATTTCTGTGGATTTTAGAATTCAGGAGTGGCTCACTTAGGTGGTTCTCATTCAGGATCACCCAGGAGTTTGAAACTAGATGTTGGCCAAGGCTACAGCCATCTACAGAGTTCTCCAGGTTGAGAAGGTCTACTTCCAAGGAGGCTCACTCACATAGCTGGCAGTTTGATGCTGGCGAATTGGTTCCTCTCCCTGGGCTTCTTGAGAGTCATCACAGCATGACAGCTGGCTTCCCAAAGAATGAGGGATGCACTGGTAGTATAGTGGGGAGCACAGCTACCTTCCAAAGAGTGAGGAATCCGAGAGACCAAGGCTGGAGCTGAGATACCTTTTCTGACCTAGCCCTGGAAATTTTCTGTCAGTGCCATAGGGCAGTCCTGATTCGTTGTGGCAGGAGACCCACAGGATGTGAATGTCGGAAGGATAGGAAACCTAGGGGATATCTCAGAAGGTGACTACCACACTTCTTGCAGTGGTATCTGTGAAGTGACTTCTTCTGGGTCTGAACTCCTTTAGCACATATTATCTGTGCCTTACGGTGTAGCTGTTCACCCATCTAGTGGTTCTGGACTTGTTAAGGACAAAGGTATGCAAGACTGAAGCAGGGCCCTAACCTTTGGTAATGGCCTCAGAGGAGACACCTGCTCTGCTCTCTCATGCACTGCTTGCCCCCTGTCTGTGCAGACCCACTGGGCTGCATGTATTTGATTAGGTGCAGTGTCTTCAATAGGATCAGTGCCAGGTAGAGGTAGGTGTTTTATTAATGCTTTATGATTCATTTTTAAATTTCATTCCAAAGCTATTTATTGAGTATCTATCTTTGCTTAACCTGCCAGGGATTTTTCTAAGCATTACTGAGTAAAGGAGTACGTATAATTTACTAATATAAAGATCTCTGCTCCATAGAATTTACATTCTATGATGTGAGGTGAGGAATAGAAAAGAAGAAAAATTAAAAGTAAAACATATAGTATATTAGATGATGATCAGTGATATACAGAAAAATAATTTGGAAAAAGGGATAGGTAGTTCCTGTGTTGGGGGTGTATATGTCTTAGTCATCAAGCTGCTGTAACAAAATACCACAGACTGGGTGCCTATAAACAATAGAAATTTATTTCTCACTGTTCTGGAGGCTGGAGGTCTGAGATCAGGGTTTCAGGAGGGTCGGGTGAGGGCCCTCTTCTGGTTGTAGACTTCAAATTCTATTCTCACTCGGCAGAAGGAGCTACAGAGCTCTGTGGGTCTCTTTCTTAAGGCACTAATCTCATTATGACCTAAGCAGCTCCCAAAGGCCCCACTTCCTACTACCATCACCTTGGTGGTTATGATTTCAATATATTAATTTTGAGGGACACAGACATTCAAATGATAGCAGGGGTGTGTTGAAATTTTAAATAGGATAATTGGGGAAGGTCTTTCTTTGAAGGTAACATTTGAGCAAAGATCAGCAGGAGATGCAGGAAAGAACTACTAGTAAATGTATAGCTCAAGGAAAGGCCTCCAGGCAGAGCAAACAGCAAGTACAATACTTACTGTATATTGTATTCATATAATTAACATTCGTGTAATTAGCCATTCTGCAGCCCTTGCCATTCTGGAATATGCAGATTAGAGATGACCTAAACCAGTGGTTCTCAACCTGTGGGTCTCGACCCCTTTGGGGATCGAACAGCCCTTTCACAGGGGTCACCTAAGACCATCGGAAAACACATATATAATTATATATTGTCTTCATGATTAATCACTATGCTTTAATTATGTTCAATTTGTAACAATGAAATTGGGGGTCACCACAACATGAGGAACTGTATTAAAGGGTCGCGGCATTAGGAAGGTTGAGAACCACTGAACGATCTAGCAAACTAACTGTCCCCTTCAAGTCTACATGCTTGTTGAACACCCACTGTGTGTCAGGTACCGACCTAGGCTCTTACGGGATGCAACAGTAACATTTAGATCTTCCCTCTGTGTAGCTCAGAGCCTCATGGAGATGCCAGGTACCCACATACTTGATCAGACAGTTGTGAATAATGTTCCAGGAGGAAATGAAGCTGTGAAAATTGAGAGGAGAGAGCACATTGAAGGTCACAGGAAAAATTGCCTAAATGAGGCAGAATTTATTTGGGCCTTGAAATGTTGAGTAGAATTAAAACCCTGGCGATGGTAAAAGATTCCTGGTGAAATGAATGAAAATTAGCAGATTTCCAAAAGTTCAGGGTCCCTTTCTTTTCCGTGATAACACCGTTGTTATTGTTATTGTTGTTATTATTATTCTGGGGCTATATCACAAGCTTTAATGCAGTGAAGGGTTTGGAGAATATAATTTAAATATTTTTTATTTTTCAGTTACAGTTGATATACAATACTATATGAGTTTCAGGTGGTCTATCTCTTTGTTTTTTAAATTCTAATCAATATCAATGCAAGGTAATGGGACTCATGGGTGCCACCTATGCGAACGGCTCAGTGTGAGGAGAAATAATCAGTCCATCTTTTCCAGGAAGCCTATCTAGTCATTAGGCCAAAGCACACATCCTGCAGTTCCACCAATTGGCCCCTTGTTCTATTTATAGATCCAGTGTTGCAATAGGTTGTGCTAGTACTTTGCTGAGAACCGGTACAGCATGTCAGATATATTTTGTACAGTTTCTGACCCCCAGTTCATCTTCATTATTTGCCAGTTTCCCTCTGCGTAAAACCTACCTTCCTATGCCAGCAAAAGCACTTTTATTAGTAGGGGATAACGACCATGGGAAGGAACCATTTGGGTGTGTGAGTCAGGCAGTAGGCGTGAGTGGATGGCGAACTTGTTCAGGGCAGCTTTGTCTAGGTCTTAGCTTCAGTTGTTTTTCTGAGTTTTGTGGATGGCCAAATTTTTGGGAACCGAATTATTTTATTCATTTGAACCCCATTCTACATCCCCCTTAAGGGAGGAGCAGTCCACAAGGATCCCTCTTGATCCAAGTGCTCTGTCGGGCAGATCACTTACCTGTTGGAGGAGGAGGATGGTTCCTTAGGCAACACTTAAAAACTGCTGTTCCCACTAAAGTTCACATTCTTCACCTCTTGCATTGGGAAAACAGCTTAGCAAAACTAGGAGTTCTTGTTTCTAGTGATGATAGTATGTATTTCATCACAACTGGGAAAGCCTGTAAATCAGATCATCTTGTCCAATTTTATTTAGATTAAAGGCAATCTATATATATAAAAGCCTAATTTGCAGTGTCCCCTTAGGAGTTCGACCCACCGGGAGTTTGAGCGCTCGCTATGACGTGCACTGACCACCAGGGAGCGGCGTGGAACAAATGAAGGCCCTGGCCGGCAGCAGCTAGGGACCCTACTCGTGCATGAATTTCATGCACTGGGCCTCTAGTTCTTTTATAATTGCTTCTAAGCCTGAAGCAAAGTGATAAGATAAAGTTTGAGTAGAGACTCCAAGTTGATTAGGATTTTCCTCTTTCTTTTTCTCCTTCTTCTTCCCCTTTCCCCTCTGTTTTTCTCCCACTCTAGCCATTCTTTCTTTCCTTTCTTCCTTCGTTGCTCTTTCTCTGCTAACTCTCCCTTCTTCCTCTCCCTCCCTCCTTGAACCCCAAGCCAATTATACAGGGCATTATATATATGAGATGTCCATACCCTACTATCCTATCATGGACACCAGATGGACTGTAGACCCCTAAAATTGTATACAAAAATTTGGGCTATCAACATGTGTCAGTTTTTCTGTTGAGAACATATTATAACTTTATTTTTAGATTTCAAAAAAGTCTGTGAACAAACAAACAAAAAAAAGCTGGGAAACACTGGTCTAAGATTACATAGGAGTCATCTGTCTTCAGAGCTAAATTTGTAGACTTTTCTGAAACACTCGAGCTAAAGAACTTCATGTGGTTCAGCAACCACAGGAGCCAGTCCTAGGAATGTCGGCTCGGCCTTCAAAAATACCAGAAAGACACCCTACATCCAGCCCAATCCTTTTTCCCTGTGATTATGGCTGTTAACCAGATGCTAGGCAGGGTTTTCTGTTTGGGGGGAAAAAAAGGAAGTTATAAAGAGATAAGCAGAAACATCCAAGTAAAATGTAAAATGGCTGTGGCTATGTCTATGCTTTGCTTGTGGAATACAAGCTGATATTTGAATGACCAAGTCTTGCGTCTCACCACGAGTTACTCTATCTTACTCATGTTTCTTTGTAATTAAATAGGGAGGCTAGGTATTCATTTGCTTTGCTCCTTAATTGCAGTCTTCTTTCTAAGGAGAAAACTTAGCAGTGCTGGACTAAGGCTGTTTGGAGAGAACTAGATATGGTCCCTGTCCTCCCAGATGATACAAGAACAAAGTTAGAAAATATATGAAAAATCAACAGACTCAGCATAACATATACTAATACAGAAGTGGTCTAGTACAGTATTTGTACCATGCACAAGTCAAGGTAACTTTATTTGGGTGGGATAAGGGACTGTAACTGTGGCTGTTTCAAGTCTAGAGAGGTGGGATCAGGGACATAAATAATCACTGTTTTCCTTCTGATTAAGCTAGTCAGGTTTCTAGCAGGGGCTACGGGTGATGGGGTAGCTGGCGTAGTATAGATAAACTAAATTTATGGAGCTGTTTTGACATGTGGGAATGAAAACAGACTACTGTGCGCTATAGATGAGCAATGCTGCTGGTATGAGGTAGCCTGGGGGAAATGGGACTGCCTGCTGGAGGCAGTGAGTGACTCAATGTTGGTTGGGCAACAAGGCCTTAGGAAAGTGGGATGGAGGTTTCGGGAGACTAGAAAAGAATGTCTCCTGGCTGATGATGGCAGAGCAGGGGAAGTGTACATGGCTGTAGTAATGCCAGGGAAAATGGGAAGGTGCATAGTATGCGTGACAAAGAAAACAGTGGGTTTTGAAATGTTTAAATGAAACCCGGGGCAGAATGTGCACACGATAGAGTATGCTGAGGACGGGGTAGAGGTGAGTCATAATGACGTAGGTTTCCAGTCTGCAGCGTTGGGGATGCTTGATGTTGAAATGTCCCAAGGAAGTGGGACCCAAGGGACAGTCACAGAGGAGTGATGAAGAGCTGTGTCTTCATCGTGTTTAGTTTGGGCCACTGACAAGAGCATTAGTAGGAGCCATCTTAATTAGAGGGGGTAGATTCACGTGCAGGGGTTGGGGAGTGGTGGGGAGATGTGCAGGTCCTTTGTTTACAGAGAGTACTGGGTCCTCTGACACGGATTGGCCGAAGAAAGAACCTGTTGGGTTGAACAGCCCAGGCTTGTGATATATGCTCTTTGGTTATCCATCGCCATTTTGGCATTGCCTTTTATTTCCTTTTTCCAACAGGTAAAAAGGATAATAATGCTTCTCCTTTAAAAAAAAAAAAAAAAGTGAAATGACTTCTTTGTCTGCCTAGTCATTGCAATGCTAGACTAGTATAAGAAAGCAATGTTTTCATCTATCTCACAATTAAAATTACTTTGGAAATTTATGAGTGAGAGTCATAACTTCAGAAATAAAAAAAATGTTTATTGCTAAATAAATCTTTGAAGTCAATCCTCTGCCCCACAGATATTTAATTCATATTCTAACCACTGTATCCTGCAGGAGGACCTGAGGTGCTAAAAGCAGAGCATTGTCAGAATATAGCGGTTCATCTCCAGAGTTAAATTGCCTGGATTTGAATCTGGGCTCTGCCTCTTACGAATGGTGAGATCTTGGGCAAGTTGCTTAACTCTTGTGCCTCGCTTTTCTAATCTTTAAAATGGGAATAATAACACTTACCTCATACTGTTGTGGTAGAGATTAATAATTAATAGTTAATAACATGTATTAAGTAAGCATTTAGAAGAGTGACTGGCAATTAGTAAGCACTAAATAAATGTTAGATATCATTATTATTATTTATGTAAATTACTGCATAATTAAATACATAATTTACCAACTGGCCATGATATGAATGACTGGAGTAAGGCAAGGAGGTGCTGTATACCCAAGCAAGAAAGAACAGTGAGGGAGGTATCCGAGAGAAATTACTAGTATACTGGATAGTTATCTAATATAGCGATTTCCAACTGGTCTGCCGCGAGACTTTTTAAAACATGCAGTACTCGACTATTTAGTCAGGGGCACTGACCTCTTTTCCCTTAGATTGTCAAATAAAAAATGACAGCAGCCGACACAATAGCTGTCCGGTGTGAATAACTAAAAATTGTACCTATATTTTTTGTCAGATCAGCAAAAAATATGTTTTGTTATGCTGCAGAATTTTAGTAATTCGTTTATGTGTGCCATGAGAGGAAAAAGGTTGAAAATCGCTGGTCTAATACATGGAAATATTTAGAATGGGGCTGGGCATAGTGAGCACTCAGAATGTTTTAGCAATTACTGGGTTATCTTAACCTGGAGTTTTTCACCTTGTGGAGATTAGATTAGAAATCTATATAAACTAAGGTAAGCAACATCAAAAGGACCAATATTTCACCTTTTGTAATGGCTAATTATGGGCTCAAGATAACATTAGTGGAAGAATAATCACTCTTGGTTACAGCTGTATTTAACCATTGACACCTTCCTGAAAAGCAGTATACTAGAGAGGCCAGAGCACAGGCTGTGCATGTGGTGTGCCTTAGTGTGAATCCAGGTCTGCCATGTACCAGCTGCATAACTTTGGGTGAGTTATTTAATCTCTTCGTTGTCTGTAAAGTGGGGGTAGTAGTAGCACCTGCTTTACACCGCTACTCTTAGGATCAAATGAATTAAAATATGTAAAGCACTTAGGACAATATTTAGCACCTAGTAAATACTCACAGTTAAGTGTTTACTATTTTTACACTGTCCTGCCACTCATGGCTGAAGGTTATTTCATTGTTAAGTCACCCAGGGAGGGCACTACGGGCAGACAGGCCTCTAACTTCCATTTGAACGTGTAGTTGGTTGTAGTTTCGTATGATTCCGACATATCCCACTGAATGCTTGCCCTCTTCCAGCCTCTAGAACCCAGCCTTACCGTTTTTCCTTGACGAGATTTTTACATCAAAAACTGATCAAGATTTGCTAACTCCTTTGAAAAATTTCAAAGAGCAAACAGTTATCAAATGCTGAGGCATATTTGTTTAATTTATAAAAAGTTTCTTTTCACTTTAGACATGTTATGTAATTAGCAAATGGATATATCTTATAAGTGGTACTTGTCACATGTGATTTCTCTTTTTTAGAATACACACACACTATTCGTATACACATATGTATATGCACGCACATGTATATACACGTATATACACATAATAACATACATATATAGTATAACATTTATACATATACCATGCGCTCCTAATTTAGAGTTGCATCTTTTCTTTCCCTCTCCCCAGGAATCAGTATCTATCCAATGCAATTATTTATGCAGAACACATGGAAATGATTGAGGACCTGCATTTTGGTGTTGCCTCCACATTGGCTTAGATTTCACGTCTTCTTCAGCTCCTCTACTCACCCTGCTGTGTGAATGCCCCTGGCGTCCACCCCCACGGCTCACGCTGCTCCATTTTGTCCTTGGTTGTGGAGGACTTGCTCATCATCATGTGACAGTGGCTTGTTTTTATTTTCTTGCTGATAGCTGAGTGGTGATGCTGAGGAAATGTGCCAGCCGAGTCTGACCTCTGACAGGAAGCTGTTTAAATGAAATCAGAAGACAGGCAGGGCTTCTTCTTACTCCCCACTGTGTGCACTGCTGACCTTATTGGGTGATATTCTCCTTCTGCAATGAAACTTAGAAGGCGTGTAAACACAATTTAGAGGAAACATTTTTAACTCAATATCTGAGCTTCAAGCTTTAGAAATTAGAGGGTGTAGCATATGTGTTGACACTTGCTTTTGTAGTTTAGCCAATAACCCAAATGTCTAAGGATAATTTCAGTTCTAAGCCATGGTGGTCTTGCTGATCTTTTTTGCCAATGAAATAAAAATATGAAAATAAGGTCGGGTGGAAACTTATAATACATGTTCTACTCATTCCCTTTTACTCTATCCTTTGTTAACCTCATACCTCATAGGTTACATTTGTCATGTTGTTTTCTATGATTTGATATTTATTTCCACTGAGGGACAGAGTACAAGCCAACACCCAGTAAGTAGTTCAGAATGAAAGCCCTTTTCTCCAATTCCAACTGCCACTGGAATGCTGAGGGATTTAGATGAGGCATACTTATTTAATTCACAAAAAGTTTGTTCTCACCAGGTTTTTTACTGGCTGATTTTCTTCTCATTTATTCTGTGACATAACTGGTAGGCCTAATGAGTCCGTCGAAAAATATGAGTTGATATGGTTCACAATTGATGGTTTAGAGGAATTATTATGGAAATGAGGTATAGTTATTTGGTTGCAATAGGTTCTGATGAAATGATTTAATTTCTTGAATATATATTCAATTATATTCTATCAGCCAGCTATGTTACTTCATAATAAAATATGCAAAACTTATTAGCTTTAACGGCAATCATTTATTATTACAGCTCACGTGTCTGAGCCTTGGCTGGAGGCTGGCTGATTTGGTGGGGGCTAAAGGGGAGGGCAGCTGAGTGATTTTGCTGGATGCACTCACATGTCTAACGCCAGCTGAGAGAGTTGGCTAATTTTAGCCAGGCTTATTTGGGGGTAACTCTCTTTTGTGTGTCTGTCATCCTCCTGGGATCAATAGATTGTTCTGACACATCCTTCTCATATGATGGCAAAAGTACAAGTGTGTAACTCCAGCTGTGCAAATGCATCTGTTGTTATTTTGTTGTTGTTGTTGTTAATCCTTATCTGAGGATATTTTTTTCCATTGATTTTTGGAGAGAGTGGGAGAAAGGGAGGGAAGGGGAGCGACAGAGAGAGAGAGGGAAACCATCAATGTGAGAGAGACACATCAATTGGTTGCCTTCTGCACATGCCCCAGTGGGGCCGGGGATCGAACTTGCAACCCAGGTACAGCCTGTTGACCAGGAATGACCCTTGGGCGGGTGGGCTGATACTCTATCCACTGAGACACACTGGCGAGGGCTGTAAATGCATTTTAAGACTCCACTTGTGTTAGGAAGCTAACATCCCATTGGCCAAATCAAATTGCATGGCCAGTCCCAAGATGGGTACTAGTCCACAGTAGGAGGGTACTACAAAATACATGGCAAAGGACACGAATAGCTGGAGGATTGAAGAACTGGAACCAGTATTGCAATTTATTCCATATATATTGAGGTACTCATTGACTCTTGTTAATTCAAAGGATGCTGAATGGACCTTGAGCCACTGGAGCTTCTATCTAATAATTACCATCCTAAGGCATAAAGTAGTGCAGGAAGAAGCAGGCCATCCCCATGTGTGAGCATCCACATACAATGTATACTCAGTACAGGCAATTTAGAAAGAGCATAAAATTTAAAAACAAAAATGTCACATGTGTTCTGAATTATTCTCCAGAGATACGCTTTCGGCATATTTCCTTTAGTCTTTTTTTTCTATTACTTTCTTCATTAATAGTATACAAATTAATATCCAGGTTTGTTTCTTAATATTTTATCACAAATCTTTGCCGTGTTATTAAAAAGGTTTGATATATGTAATGTTAATGGATATATAAATATTCTATTGTATGGGTACGCCATAATTTGTTAACCTTGCCCTTGCTCTTCAATGTTTTGGTTATTTTCAGTGATTTGTGATTAAAAATAATGCTGTCATGAGCCAATTTGTGCACAAATATTTGTCTGCGTGTTTAGCTGTTTCCTTAATGGCAAGGATATTGGTTGGGTGTGCAGAGATCTGGGTCCCGCATAATTTGCACTGTGCTTGCATGTCAGTTTCCTCACCTGGACAATGATATATTTGCACTTGATGGTCATAAACTTCTAACTCAAAAAGTATCTTTCAAGTAGAGGCCGAAATTACTCTATCAGAGTGGAGGAATGAAGGCAATGCCAGCTGTTTGTCCTCTAAAAAGCTCAGGGGAGGAGAGGCAGCTTCCTCGGCTTCTCCCTGGAGAGAGAGTTCAGTTGTGTTTGAGAAAGTTTTGTTTTATAATTCAAGTATCATGATTTGTCCTTCAGTCCCGTCTCTGATAGAGCAGTGACTTTATATGGATAAATTTCTTTTAAAACGGGGGAACAGGACACTGAACATTGAGAATGTAAACTATCTTGACCTATTTTATAAATGTGTGCCCTTTGAGAATGGCTTAGTGAGATTGGAGGAACCAATTTCATTACCTGTCTTCATTTTGTCATAACTCTGTATTTGCTTTTTGTGTTTATTTTTTGCCTTTTCGTTTGTTTGACTTGTGCCTTAAGTTTTATCACCGTCATCATAACTTCATGGCCAGGGGATCTGGCCTTGCCATACAATTTCCTGGTAATTGCCTGAGGCCTTTTTCTCAGGGATGTCACCTGACCGTTAATTTTAATAAACACGGAGGCTATATATTTCATCATCCTGTCTCTTTCAGCTAAATATTGCTCATTGTGGGCAGAGGAGACATCCACATGCCATTGCTGAATGGAGAACGTGTGATCTCTGCTCTCTCTCCGTCTCTCCCACCCTCCCCCACATCTGCCTTCACTGTCTCTTTCTTGCAGGTGACAGTCTTCTCCTTCCTAAGCTCCTTTTGGGAGAGGCATTGGAGTCTTCTCTTGGCTCCTCATGCAGCTGCTTCTCTGAGCTGAGCTGGGCGCCCATCTGGCCAGCAGAAATCTGTGTCAAGTACAGTGTGGTCTCCCTCCTCAGGCTGCCATCAAAGGCCCTTTGTTCCCTCCCCTCACCTCCCCTCCCCCTCTGCCAGGATGTGGCGCTCACCCCAGAAAAAGATGGAAACTCTCCATCACTCCACCACACTGAGCAGCATTCTAGAACTAGCCCTGAAAGCAAAACATCTTCTTGCCCGTCTTCATTTTACTTCAGCAACCAAATGGGGGCTGGGATAATTAAGTCAATTGTAATTTGGCTTTAGGGGGCAGATCATTTTCCTTTGTGAATGGGAATCTCACTCTTTCCTGTGTTGGAAGGAAGTTGCTTATGAAATACCATTTATTATTTGTAAACTTTAGTTTTTAGCTTCGGTGCCCGCGCTTCCCACCCCTGGCAGTAGTGGGTGATTTCCTTGTGCTTTTTCATGAGAAAACTTGAGTCCAGTTCTTGAGTGTAAAATCATTTCATAATACGAATAACTGCTTCCCTGAACAGTCATGACTCACCAAGCATGTTGTGTGAGTGTTTAAATTATCTTCATGAAGCCTGGGAGCCTATCTCTGTTTATTTTCTCCTCATTTTAGTAAAACTGGGATTAGGTAAGGAATGCTGATTCTGGAGAACCCCTCACTTGTTTTTTCTTGTTCTGCGCCTGTTTGCAATCTCCTCGTCTTTCCTTTCCTGCTCTCCTTCCTGCTCTTCCAGGGCTGTGCTGAGGCGGTATGTCTGAAACACGGTGCTGTGTGGTGTCCTGGGAAAGTGTGGGGTAAGTGGTAGAGGAGCTTCTGTCTGCTCTGTTGTGTTGCTTTGTTGCTACCTCCAGGCCTTGTCATGATCACGAAAGCCAGTAGCAAACCAAGACTCAAGACTCGCCAAGACTCAACCCTTTTGTCTGGATGCGTATGTAGTCCGTTTCGGCAAGGGCCAGGCATTGGTGACTAACTCTGCTTTCCCAGAGGGCTAGTAAAGTTCTGGACGTCTAAGTCTGGTTTAAAGCATACGTGGGGTTGTGGGAAAACAAAAGACTGAGAGTGAGAAGAAAAAAAAAAAAGAAAAAAGAAGAAAACAAATAACTGTCCATTGGGAGAAGGCTAGAGATACCTCCTAACCATTGTCTGCAGTCCTCTCTCCTGAGACCCTGGTGGCCAACCACTTGTCTCTTTTTATTATTATTTTTAAATGTGCTTATTTATTTATTTTTAAATAGATAACACATTAACTTGGTTTGAAAACCAAAAAGTATAAAACATGACACATTGTAATTCTCCCTCCTATTCTCTTTCCCATCCTCCCAGCTTCCTTCCTGTCTGTACAGGAAGCCAAGGTTCTTTCTTTTTCATGGACCCTCCTAGAGTTTCCTTAGCGAATGACGCTCACATGAATGCAAGTATGGTTTCTTACTTTGCCATTGGTTCTTCTATCCATGTCTCACACCCTCATTATATTTCCTTTTATTCTACTCTCAATCATTCTTTGTTGGAGCCTTTTTTTTTTTTTTTTTTTTTTTTTTGAGGAGAAAGATGAGAGTGGTCCTTTGTTTTACTTATGCCTGATGCCCGGAGCCAGTTCACAGGTGTGCTTGTCTTTTTCCCACAGATGAAGTGGAGAATGAGAAATGGTACCTGTCTACCGAATTTCCTTCAACCACCATCAAGACCGAGCCAATTACGGAGGAGTCACCCCCAGGACTTGTTCCCTCTGTCACTCTGACCATCACAGCCATCTCCACCCCGTTTGAAAAGGAGGAACCTCCTCTGGAAATGAATACTGGGGTACTCTCAATTGTCTTCCATATAAACAAATGAGATCAAAAGACCTAGCTTCTCATTCTCTAATAAGGCATTTCATCTGTTTGCAGCTAGTGGCTGTATATGTCTAAGGATAGCTAACTATGTATGTATGTATGTCTGTATGTATGTATCAAGGATATGTTGGTTTGGTGTCAGCATTGATTATATAATTTCCTTTAAAGGCATTGTCCAGAAAAATTGGTAGCAAGTGTGATTTATTTTTTCTGTGATTGCTCTTACAAAATAAACCAACAGCTGGATATCCATGGTAAATAAAGGAAATCCTCCATGTATTGATTTTTAAGGCAGTGGAAAGGTCCCGGTTAAGATGGTGGGGTGATTCATGGCTTACAGAGCCACGGCAATCGGGAATGCTAGTGCCTGTGCTATATTTTACTTTCCTACTGAAATCCTGAGTTGCAATGGCTCAATTCTTGGATCACACACCTACCAATTCTTATTGTGTTGCCCATGGAAAACATAAGAAATTGGGAATTTCTTCCTTGCTCAATTCCATGCCGACAGCAGGTAGAATTTCACCTTCTCTCTGGGTATTTCCAGTGTCTGCCAATAGACCAGAATCATAACTTGCTCAGTAGCTACCTGAGTCTCTTCACTGGATGGGGCTCCTGGCTATTAGAGGAGTTGGTTTTAAGTAGCTAGAAAGGTCAGGGTCATGGCCTTGCTCCCTGTGCATGAACCAGATACCTTTTCTCTTTTTCCTACCGAATAGTTCATGGGTAGATATCGCCAGTCATCAGGCAGCCTGGAGAGAATGAATGAGGGTGGTTCACCCAGTGCTTACTCTGCACAAACTGGTGCAGGCCTGTGGCTCGTTAAACATTTCTGACTATTTTGTGATAAGATGCATTTCTATTCCCATAAAAACAGTAGAAAAAGGACTAGTAAGTGAGCCCTGGGCTTTTAATTTGAAGATTCTGCGGGTTCCATCTGCTGGAATGCCAGGTTTGGCAGTGAGAGAGGGGTTAAGGCTAAACCAGCTCCTTGGCAAAATCGCCTGTGTTCAGCCGGGCCTCAGCCGGCTCCGGCGATGCGGGGCTGCCCCTCAGAGAAAGACACAGATGACAAATAGCTCCCTGGGGTGTTTCATTGAGGTTGTTACTGGTTTTTAAAAACTGTGTTTGAAATTCTTCCTTTAGGTTGATTCCTCGTGCCAGACAGTCATCCCTAAGATTAAGCTGGAGCCTCACGAAGTGGATCAGTTCCTAAACTTCTCTCCCAAAGAAGGTCTGTCTCCTCTCCCGGGCCCCTTCAGTTTGGTGTAGGTCGGAAGAGAAAGGCAGTGTGGGAGAAGTGCTGGGGTCAGTCGGTCCCAAAGCCATAGCTTGCTTCATGAACTAGCTCTGTTCTTAAAAACCTTGATTCTAAATACACATTTTGAAAGCGGCATTTTATTTTTTCGTATATGTACAGACTTCATTTCCCCCTAAATCTTTTACGGGACTTGGACTCCTAGCCAGGGTGACTTTTCAAAACCTCTCTAGCCTGCTGTGACTCCGACGGAGAGGAACAAGAACACAGGGGCCTCCTGCCGTCCTGGTGGGACCCTGTGCACACAGCCTCCTCCCGTGGGGAGTGGTGACCCACAGAGACCAAGAAGCAGAGCAGTTCTCATGGACACACAGTCCTCCCTCATTCCACCAGAAATTAAGTTAGGATTTGATTGGGACCATTTAATCAGGGTAATAATGTGTTTGCCTTTATTATCAATTTAAAAAAAAGATTAGATTTTAAAGCGTAATAATGTTGACTAGAGTCCATATTGAGACAGTATTTCTTTGCACCGGGTGATATACATTTGTGCCTTTCAGCTTTAGATTCGGCTGTAGTTTTCTTCATTTTTATGATTCCGGTTATTATTATCAGATACATGTCGCTGTTTTCATTTCTGTTGCAGTTTGCTTCAGAAAGCGTGGTAACTACTAGCGCGTCCCAGGGTGGCCTCGGAATCCGGGTCACTGGAGGAGAGGTGTCTTGAGAGTAAATAGCAGCCCTTCCTCGTTAGCCTGACAAACAGATCAGGAAATCCAATATCCTTGAAGGCCTCTGAGCTTCTAGGCAGAGCCGCTGATGTCCCAGCCCCTTTAGTAACCTAGGAGCTGCATTTCAAATGGTATTTAGAAATCTGAGACTAAGGCACCTGTGGCCAAGTCTACTAGTAACTCTTCATGGGTAGGAAAGAGGGAATTCAAATTTGCTGCACTTTTCCTGTCTTGTTTTGTTTGTGGGGCACTCTCTGTTTAGAAAGGAGAAAAGTATTAGAATAATTTGGGCTGTGCCAAGTAAAAGGGACAGTTAGCACTAGGAACTCCTGGCTAGTCCCCCAGAATGTCATACACAGCCCCAAGTCTGCTTGGTTTTTGTTGTTGTTTGTTTACAAGCACTTTACAGTGCTTTTTTAGAAGCATTATTGAAAAGTAAACAGGCATATTTTACATTTTGAGTTTATTTTGAGTAAAGTTGATCGGAACCGGCAGCACCAACCTGGAAGCGGTTAGAAGTGCTCCACCAACGAGGTGGGGAGAGATGCACAAGGAAGGGGCAGAGCAAAGGGAGCAGGTTCCGGCTGGCTGGAGCGTAAAGCCTCGTTGGCTGTTTGTGGTGGGCGTCCTTAGGTTTCAGTTTGGTAACCTTGAAGCATTTGAAGGCTTGGCTCGGGGTTGCTTACGTAGGCCGTAGGCCGCCACAGCACTGGAGGCCCCTTGGAATCATGGCCTCCTTGTTGAGTTCATTTAACACCATCGAGTGCCATAGGTTTTCAAGGCGTTGGGGAAACCCTGGCAACACACTCAGGACTCGTTTCTAGGTAAGCACATAGCTAAGGTGCATACCTACCCTCCTTAGCTGCCTGGAACTGTTGGCAGGGGAGTTGGCAACAGAGGTATATAGGCTTGTTCTAAAACAGTGATGGCGAACCTTTTGAGCTCAGCGTGTCCGCGTTTTGAAAAACCCTAACTTAACTCTGGTGCCGTGTCACATATAGAAATTTTTTGATATTTGCAACCATAGTAAAACAAAGATTTATATTTTTGATATTTATTTTATATATTTAAATGCCATTTAACAAAGAAAAATCAACCAAAAAAATGAGTTCGCATGTCACCTCTGACACGCGTGTCATAGGTTCGCCATCACTGTTCTAGAATATTCTTTAGCTCTAAGCCTATAGACACTAAAAAGCCCAGGGAGCTCTTTGGCAGAGAAAAGGGGAAGCATCTAGCAAAAAAGTAGCGTGTTAGAAAAAGAAAAGAAGGGTTAGAATGAGAGAGAATGAGAGGGAAAAAAAATGTGGGCTGTGAATGGAGATGAGACCCCGTGGCCAAAAGGGGTGGCTGAGTGGGCCCTGGCTTATCGCCTCCCCCTCAGACATTCAGGCATTTCAGTGGGAGAGAGAGCCGCCTGGCTGCTGCTTGTCACCCCAAAGGCAGCTCTGGCTGGGGCCGTCTTTCTTAGGCCCTTTCCATCGACAGTGCATCAGACCTTCTCTGTCTGAAGAGGGGAAGGCTCAGGCCTTCCCATGGCCCTGTTGATGTAAGAAATGTCCAAACTGTAAAGGATTTTTGTAAGTTGTTTTTTTTTTTTTTTGAGCCAAATTGACAACAACTGCCAGGAAGGAAATCTCAACAGATTGAGAAAATGCTCCAGAGAACTGCACCTTATTTTATACATTAGAATCAAAGGAGGAGGCGGAAGGAGGGTTACATGAAATCCACTGCTGGTAGAATAAGGCAGTGGGAAAAAGCAGAGTGGGGGAATCTCTGGGGTTTGATCAAAGGCAAAGCGGAGGAACTCACTCACATTGGTGGGTACAGGATGGTTAATAATTAACGTATGTGGGGAACAGGATAGCACTGAGGGTTCTGTGGTCTTGGCTCCGGTGTGGGTGGTTGAGCCCTCAAGGCGTAAGCAAAGGAGATTACGCTGACATTTCAAAGATATGTTATCCGAGCTGCATAAGAACAGTGGGCAGAGCTCCCTTAAGATAAAGATTGACCTTTGCTAAGGAAGCTGGAGGCCTGGGAGGTGAAGACGTACCAGGCCCGCCCAGGCAGGAATTTACCATCAGACCATCCTGGGCGGTTACTTTTGGCCACTGGGCTGGGCGGGCCTGCCATGTGGTCCCCGAGCTGGCAGGTTTATTGCACGTCCCCTTGTTGTCTACAACCCCTGGCAGTCCTCTGGCCAAGCCAGCCTCAGTGTGTGTGAGGCACCGTGCGGGGTTCAGAGCCCCTGTGCTAGGGACTGTGGTGGCCCCCTCCTGGGTGTGAGGTGACAGGCTGACCAAGGTGCGTCCCTTGGCTCCATAACCGAGGCTGGCTCTCAAGGTATTTCAGCACAGCGGGAAGGTCCACCGTTCAGACAAAGGAGGGAGACCCCCTCAGGTTGAACTGAGAGTGGATTCTCTCTTCCCGAACCCATCCATCCGCTGAGCGAGTGATACTGACCCAGGCTCCCGGGTCCCAGGAGGGTGCGTGTGCCTCCTTGAAGACGGGCAAAGGATGGACTCAAAGACGGGGGACTTTACAGGAGAAAGCCCCCCGCCCCCATTTGTTTTCAGTGCCTACCTATCTGTCCACAGATGGATTTAGTACTTTCTAATGAAGAGTGCCTGGCATCTCACCTGCAGGCCTACTGTGCACACTCCTCCGGAGACAAATGAGCTTTCCTCACATCCTCATGGGCTCCCAGGGTTTTGTTTTTGTTTTTTAGAGATTATAATACATTTATAAGGTTTACAAATCCAACTATAGAAATGATACAAAATTAATACAGTGAAAAATCATGCCAGCACTTTCCTCATCCCTGCATCATTCGATTAGTTTCTTCTCTATTTTCCAGCGTTTCTTTATGTAGATACAGCAAATAGAACTCTGTATTCTCTTTTCTCCCTTTTCATATGAAAGGAGGGCTGCTTTATATACTCTCTGCACCTTGGTTCCCCGCCCCCCCCCCCCCCCCCCAGCCCCCTTTAACAATTCATCTTGGAGATGTTTCTGCATCAACTCGTGCAGATCCTCATTGCTTTGTTCAGTCACCCCACGTCCCGCTGTGTGGATGTGCAGGTTGTTTAGCTGCCGAAAATCCTGCTTGGCTGCTGTCTGATGTGTGGAACCCGCTTCCTGTTCCTCAGCCTCCGTGGACCACCTGCACCTGCCGCCCACCCCTCCCAGCAGCCACAGCAGTGACTCAGAGGGCAGCCTGAGCCCCAACCCGCGCCTGCACCCCTTCGGCCTGCCTCAGACCCACAGCCCAGCCAGAGCGGTGCCACGGGCCCCCTCGGCCCTCTCCAGTTCCCCGCTTCTCACGGCGCCTCATGTAAGTCTTCGCCCGTCTTGGGACACGAGCTCTTTGCGTTCTGTCACCTGGCCCTTCACCCAGAGTGGCTGCCACTCGAGGCCACGTGATTATTACTCTGGCAAGGAAGTTTTAGGTCTAAAGCAGGTGATACTCTTACAGAACGCTTTTAGGAATGGCTCGTCACCTCACCTGGTGACACAGTTCTCTTCCTGTGCACGCCTCCCATTTTGTTCCTATGTTTATTTTACATGGCTATGGCATGAGGAATACAAGTGCGTTGTTTTTCTCCTCCGAATCATCTCACACATGTTTACATCCATGTAGGTGACCCTTACGACCTGCAGTAGGAAATGCCCTTGTTTTTTAAATAAGCAATCTTTGGTGAACTTAAACATCTCCCAGGGATTAAATGTTTTGGTGTCTAAAGCTTAAAAATGTAGAGTAACCTTTCCCCCCCTCTGGTACGCCTTTAAACCCAGAAACAAGTTAGAAGTCATGGCACCATTCATCCTTACAATATACAAGGGCACCGTTTTCCAAATGAAAAATAGGGGTAGATAGATCATTAACTTCTTATTGTACTGAGGAATTAATTGGTTTCCATTAATTCTTAAACATTATCATCAGTTTATTGAATTTATAATATCAAATAAAGAAATTTGAATGGAATTGGATAATTAAAAATTCTGTAAGAATTGCCTATCAACACAATTTTGAAAATTTGCATTTAGTCCCAGTAAGTTCTCTGGCCGGGAATTGAACCGTGACCTCCTGGTTCATAGGCCGATGCTCAACCCCTGAGCCACGCCAGCCTGGCTTTCTCCATTTCTGCTACGACTTCAAAGTACCTGTTCCTCACCAAGAGCAGATGGGGCAGCCTTTTCTCTCGGCTGTTTGAGAGGATGGTATACCAGCCTTCGCACCCCTCTGGAGGGCTGGCCTCAGCGTGCCCAGCTGTCCCTTTCTGACCCCCTCTGCTTCTGGGTTTGCACAGAAACTGCAGGGCTCAGGCCCACTGGTCCTCACAGAGGAGGAGAAGAGGACACTGGTCGCCGAGGGCTATCCCATCCCCACCAAGCTGCCCCTGACAAAATCAGAGGAGAAGGCCCTGAAGAAAATCCGGAGGAAAATCAAGAACAAGGTGAGCCCTTCAGATGTAGGTCCTTCCGTGAGCAAAGACCAGGAGCAGAATCGAGCCCACGTGCCTTCCCTCCCTCCCATCGCCAGCCCTCCCATCGTGGGGCCGAGGCTCAGCCTTCCCTTCCCTGGGCCAGGAGCAGCGGGAGCGTGGCCACCTCCTGCCCCTGTCTTCCTCCAGCCCCGCCCTCCATCCTCTGGGTCAGTGGACTCCCCATTCGGGCGTGCACGTGCTTGGTGCCCACGATGATTCATTCAGGGGTGGGAGGAAATCGTTAGAACATTAATGTAAATCATTTTAAAAAATCAGCCTTTCAACTGTTTTATGATGTACATGATATTTCCCTCTAGTAGGCCTGTCTGTAATTTATTTATTTATAATAAAAATTTTATTTTTCAATTACGGTTTATATGCCATAATATTTTGTATTTCAGGTGTACAGCATAGTGGTTAGACAATCACACACTTTACAAAGTGTTTCCCCCAATATTTCCAGTACCCACCTGGCACCATACATAGTTGTTACACTGTTACTGATTATATTTCCTGGGCTGTACTTTACTAGTATATCCCCACGACCCATCTGTACTGGTCAATTACTTCACCTATTTCACCCAGTCTGTCTATAATTTATAAATAAATATAAATACTTATGGGTGCTTACTTAATCTTTTTTTTTTTAAAGATTGTGGGGTTTTCTTTATTAAAATAATTCTGCAGACCATTGTTTTGTGTCAGAGGAGTAAGGAGTGGCCACAAAAGTGAGCAGGGCTTTCGTGGTTTCTGTGCTAATAGCTGCCTCTCTTCCTTTGACACAACTGGCTTCTGATATAACTGGAGCTTAATCCTTTCCCCCTTATACCTCAGATTTCTGCGCAGGAGAGTAGGAGAAAGAAGAAGGAGTACATGGACAGCCTGGAGAAAAAGTAGGTCCCTGCCAGACTGTTGCGTCTGTTGGGCAGTATGCACAGAGGAGGGTGTGTGTGTGTGTGTGTGCGTGCGCGTGCAGAGCTGAAGTCCCGCCCAGCTGCCAGTGTGAACTCCTTGCTTAATCAACTGGGTTTCGCCTGACACCTAGTGGTTTTCAAAGGCAAAGCTTATATAATGGCAAGAAGCAAAAGTACACTCAATCTTTTTTAAAAATTAAATTTATTGGGGTGACAAATTTAAAAATTAAATTTATTGGTTGATAAGATTATGTTTCAAGTATACAATTCAGCAACACATATCTGTATATTACATTGTGTGCCCACCACTCAAAGTCCAATCTTCTTCCATCGCCATGTGTTTAAAGCTCTCTCCCCTTTACGACCCCCCACTCCCTTCCCTCTGGGAACCACCATACTGTTGGCTGTGTCTATGGGTTTTTGTTTGTTTGTTTTTCTTGTGCTCATTTGTTGCTTTCAGTTTTATATCCCACATAGGAGTGAAGTCACATGGTTCTTTACTTTTTCTGTCGGACTTATTTCACTTAGCATGATATTCTCAGGGTCCGCTCAGGCACGTGATCTTAGGGGCATTTGGACCACATTCGTTTCCAACCAAAGATCTTCCAGTCCCTGAAGGCTTCCTTTTAAACGTGTACAGATATTCACAGTCACGCCCCCTGCAACAGCCAAAGGGAGCAGAGCTGATTCATCAGAGCCACGCCCCAGGGAAAGCAGGAGATGGAATGTCAGGTTGGCCTTGTTATTTCCTGCCCACTGTAAGTCGGGCGGCAGGCAAGAGGATTTTCACAACAACACTCGAAGGCAGCCTTTGCTCTTCTGAAAAGCCTGGGATTTCAGAAGGGCTGTTAGAAAATATGATTAAATACAATACAATGCACGCACAAGTAACACATGCACCTGCACTGGCCCTAGAAAATAGTTAACTTCAAGCTAACTTCACTTTTAGATGGGAATGGGGCCCCGGACACAGAATGAATCTTCATGTGTACCTGGGGGAAGGAGTGGCCAGTGAATCCTGGCTGGTTCTTGAGGTTTCTACTGAAAGTTAGTTTTCCTTAAGTAGTCTCATTCTGTCCCCTCATTTCTGTAGGCATCCAGAGGCAAGAAGTTTCTATGAAGATCTCTTTTTTGTCTCTTTGGGGCACGCATGCTCCAGCACCCGGATTCCTTCTCTTGAGGTCCTGTGTTCCTCTCCTCCCCTTTGGCCCTGCCCTAAGCCTCTTGGCTTCCGATGAGTCTGTCTGGCCAGGAGTACAGCTGTCAGCACCCAGACCCCATAGTCCAGAGAGAGAAGTGTGATGGGCATTGAGACCATTAGGGAAGACGTGAGAGAAAACAAGGTTGGAATACCCGAAGAGAAGTTCACGTTTTGTACCATCCAGTTCATTTTTTATTATTGAGGCACTTGTTACTAAACTCTTTCTATTTTTTTCTTCTGTCTTCTCACCCTTCTTCCCAATTCAGGTTGTCCAGGCTCTTTCCCTCACCCTCCTGGGGTAGCTGATGCTCTGTCTTCTTTCTCTGCTCCCCAGTTACCTCCACCTGAGTTCCTGGCTCAGCATTGCTCTACTGATCAAATGAATTTGCTTCTTTCTGCTCCCTGTTCAGGGTGGAGTCTTGTTCAACGGAAAATTTGGAGCTTCGGAAGAAGGTCGAGGTTCTGGAAAACACCAACAGGTAAGTGTTGCTGGAGTGAGGAGCTGGTTGAGCTGCCTAATGGAAAGTGAGAAGAAGGGGGCAGATAGATCCAGGACCAGGGCTGGAAGGATAGTGGAAGAGATCACATTGAAAGTATAGTTGTATCAGGATGCTCAGGATGGCTATCCTCTACCACACATAGAGTCAGATGTATACATGAAATGCACACGTGTACACATACATGCAATCACACACAGAGAGACACACATGTGCACGCACAAGTAACACATGCACCACGTACATTAACACAGATATCTGTGCACATACATGGGATCATATCAAATACACATGCACACATGTGCACACACCCATGCACATGTTCTTTACCTTTTCTAAAACACGTGGGACTGATGAAGACACTGATTCTGACAAGGGCTGTGATTAAGGGGTTAAGGAGAGGCGTGGAGGAGAATAGTAATAAGCTTGATTCTTCTGAAAAGGTCATCAAACTTTAGAGGTGGACAAGGAGGCACTGGCCATTTCATTGTCACCCAAATTTAGTAATAAATGGTCTTTATTAGTGGGGGGAGGGAGAAAATCAAATTTGTTTTTTAACTACTGTTTTAAAAATTAATTACCGAATTAATTAATTTCAAGCCCATTTTGAAATATAACTAAAGGACAGAATGAGTTTAATTACATTTCAAGCCCATTTTGATATATAACTAAAGGACAGAATGAGTTAATGAGTTTCTCTAGGACTCCCTGTGCCAGGAACTACTTTCAGCACTTTATAGATATTAACTCATTTAACCTTCCAACAGCCCCATAGGTGGTCCTATTACTATCATGATACAGAAGAGGTAACTCAGAAAGGCTAGGTCAGTGGTTGGCAAACTGCGGCTCGGCAAACTGCGGCTCGCAAGCCACATGCGGCTCTTTGGCCCCTTCCGTGTGGCTCTTCCACAAAACCGACTTCTGTGCATGGGCCACGAAGTTTCAATCACACTGTATGTGCGCACCCGCACATGGCATTTTGTGGAAGAGCCACACTGAAGGGGCCAAAGAGCCGCATGTGGCTCACGAGCTGCAGTTTGCCAACCACGGGGCTAGGTGATTTGCCCGTGGTCACCCAGTAAATGCTAGAGTTGCATTTGAATGCAGACAATCTGACAGTGATGTAGGAGGACCACACTGAGCTTTAGCCCTGGGTCATATGCACGAAAAGGGGCTAAAGTCTAGGTTTAAGAAATGGGCAGTCAGGGCGTTTCAAACAGAATGCGTGTTTGTGTGTGTACATTGTGTATACCTATGCTTTGAGAGTAAGGGGATTCGTTATGGAATCCTGTTGATCTTTGTTGTTATAGATCTGACAATTCAAGCAGAGAAAAATTGACTTTTAGGTAAGCAAAATGTTAATCATTTTAAGGCTTAGCATTAATGCCTTCTAACAATTTTGCAAATGCTAAAGGATCAGGTTAAATCTACGTGCCTGTCATTTGATAATAGCATCAAATCATGGTTTGTTGCTCAAACAGCAGGCTGATTAATCGTAAGTTAAAATTACCAGGAGGGGGAATAAGGGACATTGTGAACCCACTGAACTTCCCTCTGTATTTCTGGGAACGCACACACATATGGCAGAGCAGGGCAGTGGCCTCAAGTGCTCTGTAGACAGACAGCAGAAGTAACTAGCCATCACTGGCTCCGTGTGGCTCACCTTGACCCCCTGAGGCAAAGGAGATGCTCCAATACCACTTTCGTTTCGCGGTCACCATTGGCCACTAGTCTCCTGAGGTTTCATCCTTTCTTATCTCCACCCTCACTCCTGCTGGAGTGGTTCTCTGGATCTTGACCCCCCTACCAGGGTCTGTATCCAACTCTTTAGCATCAGGAGCAGGTAGGAATTCACAGGCCCGTCCTCTCCTAGCACTTCCTGTCACGGAAGCCTGGTATTCCTGAGTGGGACAAGTCCAGGCCATGAACCTGTGAAAGAGGATGAGGAATCTATTTAAGATAAAACCTTGGCGTTTGTCTGGGGCTTCGCATGTTATATCTCCTAACAGCCACACGGCGGCGGCAGAGGCACAGCACGAGCTGTGCTGCGAGCAGAGCAGTGGGTTTTTGTGATAAAGAGTCATCTCTCCTTTCCTCTCCAGGCTGACCGTAACACAACAAAACCACACGTGGCCATTGTAGAAAAAATAAGAAAATGTAGTCAATTGTTTTATTGCAGCCTTTTTACCCAAACACATATTTACGTTTTGGAATATTTTATGCATTTTATAAATTTGGAATATTTTATGCATGGATGCATTTCTATTGTACACACTCTTTTGTTAAGAAAATTTTCCATTTAACAAAATATAATGGCCATATTTTTAAATCAATGAACATATTTCTACAGAATCCTTATTCCTATCAGATTTGGTAAAGAGCTACCATCTGAGGAACATTGGCACATCTGAGTCCATGGAACAGCAACCTGAGTTTTGCCAATTGTTCTTATCTTTTTAAATAATGGCCATAGCTATGTTTATATGATATTAAATATTATATAACATGAGGTATGGGAACTTACGGCGTATTTGAGCATGGGGTCTGCATGTCTCATGTTATTCTCTGTGAGTCAGCGATGGGTTTCCTTCTGTCTTCTTTACTGTGTGGAGCCTTTCCCCAGCCATCAGTCTGCAGGGACCTCCCCTGGGAAAACCAGCCTCATGTCCATGGTCTCTGCTCTGACTTGGGACCCTCAGGAGCCTTCACTGTGACTTCCCCCACCTAGGCCCTGTGTGCTCTCCTGGCATTTCTTCTCCCCCAAGACTTACCTTTCCTGATAGACAAAACTTTTACGGTGATAACGGCTAACAACTGATTGATCTGCCATCTTCCCACAGATGATCTTGCCAGGGAGCTCCTAGGGTTGTCCTTTCTAAGTCCAGCAGCTTTCGATGTGTTTTGACTCAAGAGGTCAGGAAATGAAAGCAGAGCTGCTCTTGATGCCACAGGGATGTGGGCCTGCGTTCCCTCTGACTTCTTCCCTCTTTCCCGGCTCCCTGCCAAGGCCTCCCTTGCTCCAAGGACACCGCACAGTCTCCTGCCCTAAACCAGGCCTGAGGAGTTGGTGTTTGGGGTGTGTGGTAAGGGGAGACTTTTGGACCCTTTCCTCACATCACATCGTGTAGGTGACCCTGTGTTTGGAATAAGTACAGGGCTGGGCCTCATGAACACACACCTGTGTTTGTGTTCTGTTTATGCTTCTTGTATCATTGTCCTTTGGAGGTAGCTGGACAGAAGTAGAGGTGACTGCTGAGTGACTAGGAACCTGGGTCACCAGAAGGGGGATGGGACACCTTGGGTGCCATTGTTTCCTATGACAGGACATGGTGGGAAAGGTGAATAAGAATTTCATCACTGACCAAATTAAAGAAAAAATTACACCTCTTTCATGATACTGAAACCAGACAACCAATGGGTCTGGGCTTCCTGTCACTCTTTGAGCCAATCAGCAGAGACAGGGTTGAATCATATATGAGCGTTTATTCCAATAATGCTGGCAGGATAGGAGAGCAGCAGGTCATCCACAAAAATTTGCTCTCTACTCCCCCTCAACCCCCCCCCCCGCATAAGTCAGCTGCTTATATTGGGTAGAAGGACAAAGATTACATGGGGAAGTGGGCAAAAGGAGTAGGAATGGGTATGCAAAATGGGTGTGATGGTTACAGTTTACAGGTAATGTGGGCTGGGGGTTTGCAAAGGGCTTGGAGTTTGCAAAGGGTTGGCACCTCTGGTTTCTGCAACAAGGTTGTTAACCTTTCCATGATAATAGGCAGCTCCCTGATGTGGGGGGAGGGGCTGCAATTCCAGGTGAGCCCTCAGGTCCCGCATGCAACTCCCAGCCGGTGACATCGTGCTTTCTTAAATCAGAACCGAACACTCAGGCTTAACAGGGCATGGTTAATATTTCTTATTTTATTTCTTATAACTGATAGCTAGTCCCCAATATTCTATTTCTGCCTCTAACATTACTATTTCTGTGCTGCACCCCACAAGGGACTTTTCCATCCAGATGAAAATGAGTGCTCAGATTAGTCAGTTCTGAATCTTTCGGTTTATACCGCCCTCAGCAGCAGCCACCTCACATAGTATAGGTTTCTAGGTGAAAAGGCCCTGTTAGCTGAGCTCAGAACTGGAAGAGGATGGGGACAGAGAGGAGATGAGGTCCTCTCAACCCTCCTGCAGCCTTCCCCAGGGGCCTCTGGAGTGGAGCTGAGACGGTGTGAAAGCACCTTCGCACTTCTGCTGAGGCGATCCACTAATTGCGTGCCCTCAGGAAATGTGTGAGATGAGAGAGAATTTCCCAGGGGGCCTCCTTCCTATGCTCAATCAGGAAATGCATTTTCACTTATAAAGTGTAGGCGAGACGTGTGTGTGTCACTCCCCAGCTTTAAACTGCAGGCTCTCTGGCCCTGCCCTGGTCTCGTTCCTGAGAAATCCTGTGTTTCCCCCTTTATATTCTTCTGCACAAGTGATACACACACTCACACACCGCCTAGCCCAGTAGTTTTCGGGATTTGTGACTCAGGTTGTTCTATTCATTTTTTATTTTGCTGGGAGTCCCCCTCCTGGAGCCCTGATTTGTAGAATCACAGGAACTTGGATTTCAGTTCTATTTTAGAAATCATCTTATTTAACTTCTAATCACTTCATTTCTCAGAAGGGGAAACTGAGGCACAGTGAGGTTCAGGCCATCCAGACATTTAGAGGTAGAATGGGGTTCACTCAGCTGCTTACCTTGGTTTCTGGTCTGCTGTGCCCCTTTCCCCTTTGAGGACACTGCCCTTCCGAAGCACAGGGCCAAGTTTAGACCTGAACAAGAAGGCCTTGCTTCCGAGGACCCTGGCTCTCCTCTAGCCACACCCCTCTGCACGGGATGAGTGGTCAGCAGGACCAAGGGGATGTGTCTATCCAGAGCTCTCGCTGTACCCCTTCAGACCATACCCTGGTACCTGGGACCCTGGAATTCTCTGCTCCAAGGGTCTTAGTCCATTTCCAGGGCCTGTGTGGCTCTCTACGCAAACAAAATCTGTTCTATAAAGGGTTGACCAGGACATCAGAAGGCCATCTCCATTAAGCCAATGGGTGACTAAATGCCACTCGTTGTGAGCACTGAGTATGGAGTTTGAACCTTGGCAGTGTGTGCCTGGAATCCTGCACTGTGTATCAGCTCTGGGGTTGCATTTGGTCTGATTTACAGAAGTCATGAGATTCCTGGGCCAGAGACTCCAGCACAGCAAGCAGCATGAGCATCGATTCTCCTGGCCCCCACGTTCCATGATGAATCTGGGAAGATGCAGTGTTCTCAGTGGCTTTCCGTTCACAGCTAAGGAACCCTGAGCTTGGGGAATCCACTGCTTTTATAGCAGGCAATAAATAAGCCCGCTTTTCCACTCAGGGGGAGGCATTACCTCATCTCTCAAGGTTACCAGCTTTATAAATAACTCATGTTGTATCCCATGGAAAAGAGGGCTCAGGGCCTTGCAATCATGGCATAGTCAGTACAACATGTAGGAGCGTGAGAGACCCAAGGAAGACTATGTCTGCTGGCTGTTGTGGGGCACAGCCAGAGATGAGAAGTGGAGGGGAGCAGGCTGTAGCCAGAAGTCTTCTTCCCTTACCACTGCTTTTTGGCAAGGAACCCTGGGAGCCCAAGAATTCTAAACCTGGCCTTGGAGGGAGGTGGAAGAAGCAGGTGCTGGGGGCACCTGAAGGCAGAGTTTGCCTGGCTTGGGGTCAGTTGGATGAGAAGATGGGTGGTGTGTGGGTCTCATTTCTACCCTTTCCCCAGACCTCATGGGAACCCTGCTTGTCCTGACATATATCTCTGTTGTTGTCAGAAATAAGAATTCCTTAATTTTTCTCTGTGACCTTCATACTATATAGTCTTCTCTGTCCAATGCTATTTTTCTTGTTCTTTAAAAGTATATCTATGAAGAGGGCCTGGTCTGAAGCTGTCAGCACAGCAAGTAATTGGGAACCACCAGTTCATTCTTCTTCCCCTGTCTTGGTTTCTGACTCCAGTGGGAAATTAGGTACTTGAATGTTCAAAGTATAATGTGCAATAACGTTACGACTGTTCTCTCTCTGTAAATTAAGGAAGCAGAAGAAAACAAAATTAAACCAAATACAAAGAAAACACATGAGTCTGTTGATACATTTCCCACTTATTATAAGATTGTGTCTCACACTGTCGCTACTTTTGAAGGTTTTGCCCAGTTTCCTTTGATACGCCCCCCAAAGATACAGGGTGATGCTTTATTTTGGGCAAGACTGGCAGCTTCTCTCAACTGCTCTTTTGCAAGGAACTGTATGAGGACAGCCTCTAGGCTTATTTTTACATCTCACCACAGGACAAAAATCCCCATTTTCAGTTTGCGTGTGGGACACTCCGATTTAACAAGTCGTGTGAAATCTCTTGGCCCAGATAAACGATTGCTAAGAGTACTCCTTTCTCTAAATTAAGACCTTACTCCCAGAAGCCCACGAATTCATTAAGCCATAATTAGCCATGATCACTGATGATGTAGAATATAGTGATCCAGGAGAAGTTATATTGAGCTTTGGACGCACTTTTGGGTCTGCCCTCTGGTTCATTTTATAGCTTTTTGTTTTAAAATAGTTCTTTCATTCATCTGGTGGCTGCCGTTTCTCTACCTAGCCCTTCCTGAAGCAGGGTCACAGTGTTACCTGTGCTGGTTGTGGCCCTGTCCCGGGGACTTCTGGGAGAGTACCGCCCATCCCGGAGCACGCCATTTCGGAGTGCCCAGGCGTTCCCGTGAAGAAGCCTGGCTTCGTCTGTCACCGTGGAGAGACACTGAAGCACTCTTCAAAGGGGTGCTGCTTCAGCACACCCAGGGTCCCCCAGAAGGGGTTCTCTCGCCACTCTGTCAGCTGATGAAGTCTAACTTCGACCAGCGGCCTAAACTTGGGACTTACGTAGTTACCAGATGAAAGGCACAGAGCAGTGGCACTGAGATCTAAGCTCAGGTTCCTTTGCTGTGGGAGCCTATCCCCCTCCCACCCCCATAGTGACTGTATCAGCTTAGCCATCCTCAAGCCATCACATCAGCTCTTTGGGGGGCCACGGAGAGATGGTCGTCTAGTTTCTGTTTCCATAAACGAAGCCCAGGTTTGAGTTCCAGATGCCTGAGGCAGGGTGTGGAGCACCCGGGAGTCTTCCCTGCCTCTTGCATCTTATCTTGGTCTCTCCAGAGAAGTGCCTCGAAGTGTGTCGTGTGCCCTTATTGTTTGTATTTGTGTCATGGCCACTGGAACTTGGTTAGTACATGTCTCCTTGCCACAGGCTGGGCTTTACTGTGGCTCTTCCAGGTGCGGCTTGGTCCGTGTTGATAGGAACCTTCTGTTCTCTATCGGTGGGCTTATCTCTTGGTTGGGCTCTTGTTGATATGATATTAATATCACTGGATTTAAGAAAAATCTATTTAGCTAAATAAGTATTTTGGAGGCTAATTGTATGAGGTTCTAGATTGGGGTACCAAGTTGTTGGAAGCACACAGGGTGTGGAGTCAGGTTTTGGTTTCCGTCTTAGGTCTTCCATTCACTAGTTCTGTGTCTTTGAGACAATTACCTGGTATCTCAGCCTGTGAAGTTTCCAGAACTCCATCGCTGTTGAGCTGTTGATTTTCTCTCCTTATGACAAAAATGAGTGTTATATGAATGGATATGAATTTCCTTGACTTTATCAGACCACACAAGTCTATCTAGATTTTCCGGGTGGGTGAGCTAACTCACTTTCCTTGAGGGGCGGGTGGGGGGGTACCACTCCCAGCTGCTGATGGGTGTGGCCTTCGCAGCCCATCACTTCCACTATCGGTCCAGGTCACCTTCACCAGTCCCAGTGAGAAGCAGCAGCAAACAGCCGTTATAAGTCACTGTTGCTCTCCAACAAAATTTCAAACTAAAGTATCTCTTTTAAACCACGTGTTTGCTCATCTTAAAGAATTGGATTATAAACTGCCGGAAGCCAGGGACCACTAACCACCCATTCTCGCTGGCAGTGGATTCAGAGTGTAATTATCTTTGAGTCTGCAGAGGATGTGCGGCGGGTGCCAAGAAGGGGCAACCCAAACCGTGGGCAGGCGCCTTCTCTGCTTGCCCAGCCAGCCTGAGACGGTCCTTCTCCCAAACCCGCAGCATGTGGCCCAGGCATCATGCCACTGGGGTTCAGGCATATCTGGCCTGTGAGCGGTCTGTTTGTAGGAGGGACGGTGGAGACTCTTCCTTCTAGGGAAGGGAGTACCAGGCCTCACGATCTCAGCCAGAAATGGAAAGAGAAGAGTGACTTCAAGGATTGGATAGACTTGGTTTCCTTGGTGGTTCACATTCTAAAGTCTGGGCAGGAGCAGGGGATGGGCAGGGGGGAGGGTGGGAAGGTTGCAGGTGATTAGGGCCAATTGGTAAAAACAGAAATGGTGGTCTCACTTTAAAAACACCTTAAGACTTTAGAGCAAAGTAAACGGCTTTGGCACCACTGGGAAAGCTGCTATCTTACAGAGGCCTGGATGGAGAAACGTCCCCCACTGTGCGCAGAGCACAGCTGAATTTGGGCACCTCGGCTGCTAGCAGGAGAGCCTGTGGGGCGGAGGTGCCCAGCAAAGGTGGCAGCCGTCACTCATAGATGTGGCTCTTCAGCAGGCAGCCCAGGAAACAGGGAGGCCCCTTGCCATAGTTTAGCTGGCAACAACCACCTTATTACCTGGTGCCGCAGAGGTGTTAGAATACAAAAAAAAAGGGGAGAGGTTTGTGCACGTGGCCCACCCAGGTCTTTTCTGTGTACTCACCTGTCTGTGTGCCCCAGGACTTCCAGAAAACATCAGAGAGAACCCAGCGGGGCTTTGGGGGTGGTACAGATGGTGGTTACTAGCATGCGTGCTCCTGCTGGCCCCAGCTCAGCTCTGCAAACCAGAGTTCGCCAGGAAGTGGGTGTGCAGTCGGTCACTCAGCTCTCAATTTAGAAAAGGCAACCGCGCAGGGGAAAGAGTGGAGTGCTCTTGGGAGGTGCCGGGAGAAGAGAGAAAAAGTGCGATGAGGAAAAATACTTGCTGTGTCATGTGATCGTTTGGTTGCAGATGTTTTCTTTTTTCCAGCCTTATCGAGGTATAGTTACCACATAAAATTGTAAGATATTTAAAGAGCACAATGTGATGATTTGATAAACATATACATTGTGAAAGGAATTCCCACACTGTGTTAATGCATCTAATACCTCACATATTTACCTTTTTATTTTTAACTAGAGGCCCGGTGCATGAAATTCATGCACAGGTAGGGTCCCTAGGCCTGGCTGGCAATCAGGGCTGATCTTTGGGGCAACCAGTGGGGCAATGGGGGAGGGGGGGCGGCTGGCACCCGCCTTGGCTGGCCTAGGGCCTGTGGGGTGGGGGCAGCTCCTGCATTGAGCGTCTGCCCCCTGATGGTCAGTGTTCGTCATAGCAACCAGTCCACCACTCATTCCACTGTTTGGTTGATTTGCTTATTAGGCTTTTATTATATAGGATATTTTGGTGAGAACATTTAAGTTTTACTCTCATAGCAAATTTCAATTATACAATACAGTGTTATCACTATAGCCACCATGCTAGACATTAGATCTTACACCTTATTAATCTTACAGCTGGTAGTTTGTACCCTTTTACCAACCTCTCCCTGTTCTCTCCTCCTCCTAGCCCCAGCAACCACTTTTCACTTTTCTACTCTGTTTTTCTGAGTTTGACTTTTTTTTGGGGGGGGGGGGGGTGGATTTCACATATTCCTGGTATTTGTCTTTCTCCGCCTAGCTTATTTCACTTAGCACAGTGCCCTCCAAGGTCATTTATATTGTCACAAACGACAAGATTTCTTTAAGTAGAATTTAAGGCAATCATGCTATCAGTATTTCTCAGCTGTGAGTAACGTACAGAACACTTTCAATGACTGAATCAGGTCTCAACTATATGTGATTATATTTCTAGATAACCACAAAGCAACAAATTTACAACTAAGACCTTAAAAATCTCCATTTAAGAAAATTTCAATTAATGATATTAATTAATGGGATGGAAGACTTTGTTTTGCTTGAGTTAAAATCATGGCACAGGGTAAAAATACAGTGTCGTTGGGACCGCACACAGGTGTTTGGGTTCAGCAAGCCTCCCCTGCATGTGCTCAGGGTGGCTCCCATCTGCCCCCACTCTTAGCCATCTAACTGCTGAAAGCAGTATTGTCCTATAGCCAGCCCGTCCTTAACTGGTTTACACCCAGGAGACACCTTTCATTGGCACCTGCCGGGGAGAAGCTGCAGCCCCAGGTCCACCTGCCTGCCCTTCAGGCCCCTGGACGTTATTCAGGAGATAGACGGCACCGAGGGGCACTTACCCGCGCGAGCCCGGCTCCTGCGAACGAGTGGTGGGTTAGTGTGTCCCAGTGAACTCGCCTGGCGTTCTAAAGTCACATTACAGAGTGAAACCCTTTGAGACTCAAGGAAAAGCATCTGCTTGTAAAATCTTCCCACTTTGCCTTGTGCGTTGGGCTTGGGAAGAGGGGAAGAGCTCATGCAAAATTCAGCTCCGAGACTCTGATTCAGGAGAGTGTGCCGTAAACTCCTCGCCTGCGGCGTGCCGTGTGCAGGGTTTGCCAGGAATTTCCCCACCTGCTCTCGCTGTGATCTGAAGGTACTCAGAGCAGAACAGGCTATTCTCATCCAAGCCCTCCCCTTTTAAGATGATGCACAGTCCAGTTTCAGGGGCAGGGCGACTCCTTTTGCTCCTGCTCTCCGTCTCTTCCGAGAGAAAGATCAGAGCCAGAGTCTGGCTGGTTCCTAGTGCCTGCTCTGAGCTGCCCGACTCTTTCATGTTGTGGCTTCACCTTTGCCTGTGGCGGTGCCCTGAGCCTCCAGAGACCTCGGGCTGCAGGGCCCGGCTGTGTGCCTCCCGGCCATCCTTGTTTGCCGTCCTTCTCTCTTTCTTCAAGTCTCCACCGAGTGCGGCTCTGTGAGAGAGGTGTCATCGCCAATCATGGCCGCCACCTCTGCTCACTGCTCCCAGGTTCTCTGCTGGGCATTTTCCTCCGCTCTTTGCTTTTCTCCTTCCTCACGCCTCTTCGGTGTTTCTCTTCTTTGGGCAAATGAGTTCCCTGTGTCACCTGCACCAGCTGGTCAGAACGGTCTTTCCGCTTTTCCCCCCAGTGGCTGACCGACGAGTCCTGACATGTCAGGGATGATTTGGGGTGTTCACCTCTTAGAACAGCACCAGAACTGGGCAGCGGTGGAAGCGACTGATTTTGATCCCCAGGGGGCTCCGTAGCACCGGCCCTGGTAGGCACTGGTGTCCCCTGTTCTCCGTGGGCGACTGTCCTGCTCTCTCTCCTCAAATTCAGACACGAAGTCACGGCACCTGCCCTGGAGCTGGGGCCCGACCCCCCACAGCCTGTGTCATCTCCGAGACGCCTCATGGTTCTGTTCATTTACACGCAGGGCTCTCCTCCAGCAGCTGCAGAAGCTGCAGACTCTGGTGATGGGCAAGGTTTCTCGCACCTGCAAGTTGGCCGGCACGCAGACGGGCACCTGCCTCATGGTGAGTTTCCCGAAGGGACTCGCCCTAACCGCCCCGCCCGCTCCCCAGTCTCCATCTCTGCCCAGCCTGCCGCGCCCAGGGGCCGTGGGGTCGGTGGAACCGCACAGCTCGCTCCCGGTCCGGTCCGCCTGCTGGCCGGTGGGGGGAGGCTTTCTCCCCGGGCCTCCCGGGGCAGGGGGTGGAAAGGTGTGCTCGGTGGGCCTTGGAGTCGACCGCTCCGTGTTGTCCCTCGCCTGCAGGTGGTTGTGCTCTGCTTTGCCGTGGCGTTCGGCAGCTTCTTCCAGGGCTATGGGCCCTATCCTTCTGCCACCAAGATGGCCCTGCCCAGCCAGCATTCCATGCCGGAGCGGTACACAGCCTCCGTGGGTAAGGCCGCACTCAGCACGCGGGGAGGGTCTCCGTTTCATTCCTCTGGAGCTTTCTGGAAGCTCACCTTTCTGAAGGGAGTCTTATGTGAACGTTTGATTTTGAAAACGTGATGAAAGTGTAGCTTCTCCAAAGGTTCCTCCTTGTGCCCCCCGCCCTCCCCCCTCGCCCCCCGGGGCTGAGGCACCGCTGGGAATTTTGTAGAACTCAGCGGAGCCCACTTTACAAACTACTGCTCACGACTATGTTCCCTGGCAAATTGTCAGCTGCCCCAGCCCGGGGGGATGTGCTGTGCCCTCGTGGTGTCTCCCTAACACCCGGTGCTTTGCTTTGTCCTCAGTGAGATCCAGGAACCTGCTCATCTACGAGGAGCATTCTCCCCTGGAGGAGCCGTCCAGCCCCGCCTCGGCGGGGGAGCTTGGCCGCTGGGACAGAGGCTCCTCCCTGCTCAGGGCGTCGGGGCTGGAGTCCAGGCCGGACGTGGATCTTCCCCATTTCATTATCTCGAACGAGAGCAGCCTGGAGAAGTCAGTGCTGTGGGAGCTCCAGCAGCACCTGTGAGTCCGCGGACACAGACCGCTCTCCTCCGCTGCGCCGGTCAGGGTCAGGGGTCAGCAGCCTGCACTGCGGGCGGAGACTCTCACAGGCCTAGTCAGTCCTGCTTTTTCAGGACCGATTTCCAGGCCCGGGGACTCTGGAGGGTGTACTATTTGCCAGTAGCTGCCTTTAGTAGAGATGGGAAAAGACCCCCCTGTCTGCTCTGTCATTGGCAGCAATGGTTTCAGGATGTGGGGAAAGGGCTTGCCCCACTTCCTCACTCTCTCATCGCCCCCTCAAAGCCGCATGAGTAAACACACAGTCAGTCCCAGAAGGATGCTTGCCGTGCAAATGCAGCCTAAGACACCTTCTCTAGCTTCCAGCTAACATACATGCTATGCTATATGTCAGTATGTAGTTTTATCATTTATATGTAAGTGAACATGCACGAGTTGTAATTACATATTTCTGTTGAGGGCACCGTTGAAGAGACACTGTGCATGTTCGTGCTTCCGTATTGAAAGCAGCACATTTGGCTCCGGTTCTCCATGAGTTGTTGCCCTCAGTCACGGAGAAACGTCCCTTTGTAAACATAAAGGCTTACGTGGGTGCCAGGTGTTGTTGTGTGAGGGGAGGTGCCTGGGATGGCAGACGGCACAGGAGGGGGTCTGCGTGCACACTCCCGCTCCGGTCGTGTGGTGTGGTTGGGGATGGAGCTGAATGGCCTCATGGCCTCTGCCCCGGGCCTCCCAGAAATGCCGCTATTCCAATGGAAGCGGGAGAGATTCCGTTTCTAATTCTTCAGCTCTGCCCCCATAATGCTGTGGGAAGGTTCCTGATGACATATACCTTCACAGGTTTACATCACACCTGCATATTGAACGTGTCCTGGCACTTAACCATTTTAAGCACTAAGCAAATATGATACATAAATCTCATTAATTACTTTAAGAGGTTATTATTATTCCACTATAGAGAAATTGTAGGGCTATGGAGACTCAACTGCTTGAGTATTTGGTTCATGACACAAGTCGCCTCCCCTCTCAGCTCAGCTATCCAGGCCCCATTGAAATGTGCTTGTTTGGGATGTCTCCGGGGCACTGGACCTGCCTGTTCCTCCTCCGAGTGCCTAGGACTCTCCAGGCTGTTACACAATCCTTATATAATAAAGAGCTAATATGCTAATTAGACTGGGCAGCAGAATGACCTGACGAAATGACCAGTGGGTGCGGGGGCGGGGCCACGGGGCTGTGAGGCACCCAGGGCTGCAAGGGCGAGTCCCTTGCACGAATTTCGTGCATCAGGCCTCTAGTTTAATAATAATGTAGTTATTTTCTGTTGTATTTTTATTATTATTTCCAGTTACTTATTTGGAAGCTCTAGGGCAGGGGTGGGCAAACTTTTTGACTCGAGGGCCACAATAGGTTCTTAAACTGGACCGGAGGGCCGGAACAAAAGCATAGATGGAGTGTTTGTGTGAACTAATATAAATTCAAAGTAAACATCATTACATAAAAGGGTACGGTCTTTTTTTTTTTTTTTTTTTTTTTAGTTTTATTCATTTCAAACGGGCCGGATCCGGCCCACGGGCCGTAGTTTGCCCACGGTTTCTCTAGGGGGTCTTTATTGGGATTATTTGCTATGCTAGAACAGGGATCAGCTTTATCCTTCTGTTTTGTCCTTCCCAGGGTCTAGCCATCCTCAGTCAATACAATACTTTAAAGGACCCTCAATAAATGCAGCCCTTTAAAGCAGTGTACAACAGATCAGTCTGAAACCGCCATCTCTAGTCTCTGGGCTGGGGTACCTCCCCTTGGGTGGGGATGGGGGAAGGTGGTGAAGAGGACAGTGGCCAGGCTGGTAATGGGAGGCTTTGGGAACAGAGTTGCTGCTGGGTGGGAAGGAACAAGGGCACGCTTGGGCCAGCCCACAACGTTGCAGTCAGGGAATTATCGTGTCTCCAACCCAGCGTGGCTGAGACTGCTTTTTCCTCTTGTTGCCTTCACAGGGTCGGCGCCAAACTGGAGGGGAACGAAACACTAAAAGTTGTCGAACTCGACAGGAGAGTGAACGCCACCTTCTGAGAGGCGGTCTCCACCGCCCTCTCTCTCTTGGCTCTGCTTTTACTTCCCCAAACCACCTTTGTTATAAGCTTTTCCTTTTTCCCACCCAACACGGATGAAGACATGGACGAGCAGTGGAGCAGTCGTGGCTTTGGCTGGGAGGACAGCCTGCGATTTCCACCTGCGGTGAGAGCCCTCCCCCTGCAGCCCCCAGGTCCTCCCTGCAAAGGGAGCCCGATCTCTCCCTCCCTTTCGCTTCCTGCCTTAGGAAATTACGTTAGGGTCAGGCGCGGGACAAGTGGGCTTGTTTCTACCAATCGGGCTGCAAATCTACAGCCTGGCTCTCACCTGGGGGTGTGACCACCTCTTTGAAGAAGATGACTCTTATTCATTGGAGACCCCACGCTCTGGCCATCAAGAGCCCAGGATGCCTGTTGGGATCTGGCGAAGCAGTGACTGATGTCCCGCCTCCCTCAGCCTGGTCTCCGGTGTGTCCGCCCCGTCAGCCCCGGAAGTGCCAGTGTGTCCAGTGAGCGCCCCGCCACTCTGCTCTGTCCAAGCCCGCCAGCCCTTGCCTGTGGTCCTCGCTCTGGACCAGGGCCCCTCACATTCTCAGGCCGCAAGTGCAATGCCTGAAGGAATCAGGCTTCTCTACTCCAGGCGAACCTGCCCGTCTTGTTGCTTGTAGGACTTCTCCATAACCTGTGTTCCCTCACCCATAGATCCGCCTCCTGGCTTCTCCTCCCCATTTGTAAATAGTATTTATTAGCTTGCGAGGCTTCCCGCTAGCAACCGCTGAAGAGATCCTCCCGCCAAGCCTGCCAAGTCTTGGGTTGGACTTGGGCGCTAGGAGGGCAGCCTAGGCTCTGGGATTCCCAGTCCTCCAGGCCCTGTTTCATTTCCTTTTCTTCTCTTTGTTCCTGGAGGCCTATCACTGTAGGTGGGAAATCCTTGTAAGCATGTTCTCCCTAAGATGAACTCCGAGGAAAGATGGCTTAAGCTTGTGATCTGTGGCCAGATGCATTGTTGTCCTGTGCCCAGAACAGAGCGGGGAAGGCCTGTCCCGACAACAGGCACGTCGGACAACCTTGCTAGCATGTCTCGCCACACCTGCTCCTGGCCCTCCTCCGCAGCTCCCCCTACCCCCACTTTTAACCCCCTCTTCTGCCTCAACACAGGGGTTGGGCCTGAGGTCTGCTCCTGGGGTCGGAGCAGGTGACATTGTTATCTACAGTCTTACCTTTTATAGTCAGGTTTGGCTACTTTGCAGCTCACCCAAAGAGACGTGACCCCCACAACCTACTTTATTATTATTTTTTTAATGATTAAAGTAACTTTTGTAGTTTTAAAAAAATCTCTCCTCTTTCATACAGATAAGACATGAAGTTGCCTTTTTATTGTATAATGTAGACAGTTTGCCTTAAGTGTTTTCCCCTAGCTTGTAAAGGAATTAGCTTACATTTTGTATTTTGTTTTTAGTAGAAGCTGAAGGGCCTTTAGCTTTAACTCCTCCCTCTCTCTCTCTCTCTCTCTCTCTCTCTCTCTCTCTCTTTCTCTCTCTTCCACATTGTCATTGGAACCTGTACTTAAGAGGATCAAGCCCACAGCTGGGCCTTTTCCCTATCCAGTACAGGATTTGGTGTCATTAACATTGGCCATCATATCTCATAAGCAGATCTGTTTGTCTGTCTGTCCAGGTACATCTGGGGCTCACTGTCAGGGACTCCTGTGTGTCCCTACTGTGATGGAGAGTGTTCCAGACCAGGAGATGGCCAAGTTCATCTTCTCTGCAGTGTGTGAATGCAGGGTCAGGACTGCAGTGGTCCTGGTGGCCCTGCCAGCCCTTCGCACAGTTCTCGCTGCCCTTTACACTGGCCAGGGAGGGCTGGGACCCTCTGGGCTGTGCCTCTGGCTCCAGCTTCTCTCTACTCCCTTCTCTCCTTTCCTTCTGCTCTGGATCCTCCGGGCCTGGCTGGTGTCTGGTAACCGTGGCCCACCACCTACCCATCCCTCTCTGTAAAATGTTGTGTAATGATCAGGCATAGGCAGCCTGGGGTGGGGGCAAGAAGTTAAAAAGGATTAACTCAGATAGTATTTGGATGATGCGAAAAGGAAGGTTCATAGTTAAGGGCAGAAGTGTGAAAATGGCTCAGCCTACCCACCTGTTGCACCAGCACCAGATGGGGCTTTTAAAGCTCCTAAACCAGCCAGCACGGGGCACCTGCTTGTGTGAGTGAGGAGGGCGACGGGAAGGGGCAGCACACTGGGAGCCTGTCCTTAGAGCCTCGAGGATTTCATTCTCTCCCTTGCCCACTCCCCCTTGATATCACTCTCTCCAGTGCATAGGTCATGTGTCATAGAGATATATCTTGAAACCTATGTGATCAGATTAACCAATATCACCCCAATAAATTTAATAAAAATAAATGCAAACAAATGGCTACACACTCCGCCCGAACTTCTGTCCAGCAGGGCATTCTCTCTGAGAAACCGTTCTTCTGATGAGAATCTGTCACTAGAGATGGGGGACATGAGCTGAGAGCTCAAATGGCCACTTTAAAGGGTTCCCAGAACTAATATTGCTGTTGTGTTGAGAAAAACCTCTGCCCTCCACTCCCTGCTTTGGGGAGTAAAGGAGATGAACCACGCTTTTAGGAGGATGTAAGGGGGTCAGGAGACAAGAGGAGTTGGACAGTAGTAGATGGGTCCCACATCATTCATGGATGTGCGCACGTTTCTGTCCCGGGTAAGCCCCGTTGTTTCCCCCACAGAGTGGTCCGCAGACTGGTCAGCCCTGGTGAGCCCTGGCGATTTCAAATAGTGACAAGCGCTGGCTTCCGAATTTCAGTTTTGGAGAACATGACACTGTTAGTGCAACCATAAAGCACAGAGTAAATACCTCGCTTATACAGATGTTAATTCTATTTCTCATCATGCAAGCAGCTTTTCCGCTTCCCTGTCTTTGATTCCCCCATTGAAGGAGATTGTTACAAACGATCAGAGAACAAGTCCCTGTTTCCTGGATGAGACCCCAGTGACTCACAGTCCCCAGCGTGGTTCTGGGAAGGAATCCCCGTGAAGTGTTGGGACCCCGGGCCTCATGCACATGCAGTGCACGTCTCACAGCTGAACTGCGTTGCTCCTTCAGGGCATCAGGTGAAGTGAGGTTCGACCCCGGTGCAGGCACAATGAGATGACCCGTTGGTTTATACCAATGGCTTTGATTTGGAGACCTAATTTGTGGATTGTAAAAGCAGCTTTTACATCAAGTTATTTACCAGCCAAGTATAAATACCACATTTTTTAATTCCTAAATCTCTCAGTGTAGCCTGGATGCCAAAAGAAGGCTGTTAATCTCATGTGCCCGTGGAATAGGAGTATTGATTGGTTCGTCTCTATTGAGGCAGTGAGTCGGAATCCAGAATTTTTTTCCCCAAGTGTTTTATGATGAACTGTCAGCACTTCAGGGCTCCTTCCTCCCATGTCCTCAGACCGAGCAAAACCATAAAGACTGGACCCGCCTCTCAGGGCCCGCTCCTCTGAACACAGCTGTCCCGTGAGCGTGCATTTGAGCCCGCTGCACAAAGAGACACCCTGAGAGGAGATGGACCGTCCACGCTGGCCTTGCCGACATGGGGAGGCTGGACATGGGGAGGAGGCTTGCGGCCTCCCCTGTCTGCCAGAAGGCACTCACTTGGTTCTGTTGAGCCCAGTCTTTGAGAACCTCTATTAGACACCAGCATGCCTGCTTGCAGGGCCAGCAGTCAGTGTGACTGTTAGCAGGTGGTGCCCCAGTGACAGGCATTTTATTTTAATGCTTTTCAGTGGAGACAATTAGGAAACATATGATAGGATCCTCCCCCCCCTCCCCCGCCTGCTGCTCACGAGGGCAGTATAGGAGAGAGCAGGGGGCTGTGAAATGGGGGCAGTGAAGGAGCCAGAGACAGATTTTAGATCTTTCTTTCTTTCTTTCTTTCTTTCATTCATTCATTCATTCATTCATCATTCCTTCCCTCCTGAGGAACAGAGCTGCATGAGGCCCTGGGGAGTGAGGGAGGCTAGGAAAGATCATTAATCAGTAGCTATTCAAACACACAAGTGCTAGGATTCTTATTCTCTCTCTCTCTCCCCCGCCCCCCACATTCCTTCCTTGTCTTAAGACACTCATTTGTGCCTTACATGTGCCTTATAGATGAGCCCAGGATTACTGAGGGCTCTCATCCTTGGGAGACTTTATTTATAGCCTTATAGTATTAGATTGAAGTGTGTGGGGGGAGAAATAACTTTTTCTAAAGGCTCAAAAATGGTTTCCTAAAAGTGAGCAATAATAAGATTTGTACATCAGGAGAAAAGAGGCAGAGTTATGTCCATTAGAAAATCCCATTTTGTAGAGGTGCAATTATATCTAAAAATGGCCAACTGGGATTAAAGGTATTATAAATCCACAGAGCAGGACATTTTCTCGATGCGAAGGAACCTGGCCCATTTGGGGATTAATGCACGATGCCTCCACGGCCAGAGGGTCAGCACTGAGCGCAGGCAGAATCCACGTGTTGTCTCCTTTGGTCATTTTGGGCGGCCTAGACTTCAGGAGTGCTTTCTTTTCTCTTGGATTCGAGAAGGAAGGGAAAAAATATTTCTTGAGCACTTATTAAGTGCTGGGTGCTATGCTAAATAAGCTTTAAGTCTTTTCATTTTATAGACAGAGAAACCAAGGGCAACTGCTTACTCTGAGCTGGATAAACAGCTGAGGGGTATTGGAAATGCAACAGTATGAGCAGATTCCGTGGTGTGAACACACTGTAAACGTGCAAGTTCTCTGGGCAGGACGCACAGCACTGTGCTGCACGGGCCCTGCTGAGCAAGTCCAGTTCCTTGCCTCATGCTGGCGCTGCCCTCCAGGTGGTCCTCGCCTGTCCTTTTCATCCAATCTTCTGCGAGTTCCAGCGCACGAGCTTGACATCCTAAAAACAAATAAAATGGGTTTCTCTGCTCCTGTCCTTTGTTCATCAGCTGGGAGAGAACATGAACTTTGAGCACCATGGACCTACAATGCTTAGAAAATCTCTCTTTCAGGTAAAACGCTTTATGAGTCTGTGGAAGACACCAGCATTCTGACAAATTGTGAGTGACCCTTTTTAAACAACACTGAGTAGACCCTGAACTGTATAGCTTTAATGTCTGTACTGACAGCTGGGCTTGCCTCTCGTCTGTAACAGGTTGTGTAGACCAGCGGTGTTTAAGTCTAAAGACATTGCAAGCCTATTATCTGTTGTATCGTGCTGTTCTTTTCAATGACTTTTTATTCTTTATCATAGCTAAGCAAATACCAAAAATATAAATGCTTTGTAACTTGTACTTAGTTTGGGGGAAAAAAAAAAAACACGAATTGAAATTGTTATGCTTTTGTATTTCCATTTCTTGCAAATAAAAATATTTTTTTTTTCTTAAATAGTAAATTGTTGTCCAGTCTCTAAAACCCCGGTAATCTGGTTTTAAGAGCAATTGTTTGGATGAGCGTGGACTTGCATATGTGTGCCTACCCATACTTTTCTGCTGATCTAGTTGAGCTGAAAGAAGCCTGGAACCAGCATTTTGAATGGGGTCTAGTGCTAAATCCAAGTCTCGGTTGGAGGCATATGGAGAAATGCAATTGTTTTCTCAGCCAGCCACGGGAAGAAAAACAGGATTCTCTAGAGATGTCTAGCCTGAGTGCTATTTCCGTTGTCTCCTCTTAGCTAGTCCCTCACCAGATTTCAGAACTCTGTGCATCGGAATACGCTTTCCCGGTTCAGATACTTGAGAACGAGGGCATGGACTGGAGCCAGAAGAGAAGGGCCCTTCATCACAGGAACTTGAAGGGGATGCCTGCCACAGATTCATGCTGCGGGAATTCTGATGAGATGGTTGGTAAAGGTCAGAGTACTCAAGCAAAATCATCTTCTCCCACTGCAATCTGTGCATTCAGGTTTAATCTTCTCCACTCAGAGGGAGTGGGGCTTCATCTAGCCTCAGGAAGAGCACCCAGCATGTTAGAGACCAAAGCCATGGGCCGCGTTTACCTGGAAACAACAGAAAAACCAACAACATTTTTTTGTTTCTTAGCAGCATGCCTAACCCTGCTTTGGGCTCCCGGTGCATTAGTTTCCTCGCTGCCTTTCCCCTCTGAACACTTTGACCTTCTCTTCTTCTGTTCCTACACAGGGGCCTTTTCCTGCGGAGGCGTTCGTAAGACATCCATCTCATTCTTTCCTACATTGGGAGCCCATTATGGAAGCCTCCCCCTTGTTGTGCTGATATCTATCCAGTGATGTGTGGAGGGGGCAAATACTGCCGAATACTCCTTCTGTATTAGTCATGCCTTTATATTTTCTGCATTTCTGTTGCTTTGGCATCTGGGGCCTTGCTGATCCAAGAAGGACTGCCCCTCTAGCCAGTTCCTAGAGAGAGTAAAGGACTTGCCTTTCATATGCAAACCAACCAATCCAGGGCCCCTACCCAGCCTCCTTCTCTAAGCTCTTAGAGGGGCCATATCCCTCTGTCTTAATCACCCAGGGTTGGGTACCAGACAACCAGAGGCAGTCCCTATGCCCCAGAACCCACTGCAATTTTCCCAAGCAGCTCATCCTAAACCTGCTTACCTCACCTCCCGTTCCTACCTCTGGGAACCACAATAAAGGCTCTTGCCTACTTTTTCCTCTCCTCGCTCTGCCTGCTGATAGACCCTGGTGCTTTCCTGGGCGCCCCTACGTGGTGTAGCCTGCTCCCTCCTCTTGCAAACTGTGAGTAACAAACTATTTTTTTCAAAGGCAATTGTCTCTTGATCTGTTGGCCTCACCATATCTGAATAATAATAAAACCTACACTTTAGAACACATTTCCTTGGGCATTGAATGCCAAATCAGAGGCTGATTCCCAGACTCCTGGGTATTTGGGGTTTCATGGATGGGCCCACTAGGATTTAGGGGAACATAGGCAGATTTATTGTCTCCTTACACACTGGCTGCCACTTTTGTTCCAGAGAAGAAATTGAGATTTATAGAGGGCGAGGGGGCTTGTTCATGGGGGAAAAGGTGAATTTGAAGGGAAGTGTCTTAAGTTCTAGTCCTGGGCTCAGGTTCCAGGGTACATCAGACCATGTACCTCTGAAAATAAGAGCAATAGCAAGGAAACACTGGGATACAGTGAGGACGAGAACCCAGCCAGAGTCAGGCTTATGGGTTCTTGAGTTACACCATGAACGTGTTAGCTTTGAGAGAAAGGAGACACTTATTGCCTATACGTACCATGTGATTTTCATGTATGATCTTGTTTATTTCCTTCAAGATCTTTATGGAGGGTATATAGTTACCCCCTTTCACAGTTGAGAAAACTGGAGTTCAGACAGAGCAAGAAACGTACTTAAGGTCACATACAGCAAATGACAGATGAGAGAGTTGGACCCTGGTCCTCACTCCAGGCCTATGGTCTTTGAACTACACTATGCCGTTTTTAGGGCGTGAGGATCTTTACTTGTAAAAATACAGAGTTAGTCCAGATCAGTTTCCAAACCCTTAGCTCAGGCACAAGTGTTTCTGATTTGGTCCCAAGGTCTTTCAAACAGTTAAAAATAATTGGATAACCTTCCAACATTTCAAAGATTTCTCATAAAACTCCAGATTTCCATCTCCTCTTGAAAGACTGGAAGACCCAGCAAGTTCAGGAGCTGAGTAATGGTAGCCTCTCAGATGGTGCAGGTCATCTGTGGGTGGCCATGTTTTCCCATTTATGTCACTTACCTGGTCTTTCTGTCATCTGAATGGGTGGCTTCAAGGTTAGATGGTGGCTGACTTTCTGAGATTCACAAGAAATGGAATAAGTGAAAAAGACTGTATTAGTTATGGGACTAGGATGTGGGGAGGGTGGTTAGTTTCATGCCCAGGGACAGGAAATGAGAGGCCTGAGTAGGGAGGGCTGGGCTGTGATCAGTGGAGGAGTCTGCACACTCCCTTCTTTGTAACACACACACACACACACACACTGCAATCTTGGTTCTGTTCTTCTTAGTTCCAGAGGTAAACCTTCAGTAATCTCAAAAATCATGTTAAAAATCTTCTTAATGATCCCATTTGTATAAGACCTTGTACTTTACATAAAGCTTTTTCACATGTCACACAACGCACTTGCTGATTATTCGTGCGGAAGGTGTGGCAACTGTTACTGTCCCTGTTGCTCTGCTGTGGGAATGGGGGCAGTAGAGGCGTGAGCAGCTCTGCACTAGCTACACGGTGAGTGAGTGCGGAGTAGAAACTTGAGCCAGCTGTCCTGATTTCCTTCCTAGTACCATTTCCATGAGCTATGCCTCATTTGGGTAGGCGACAGTCATGACCCCTCCAATGGGATTGCTTTGCAAGATGCCACTGCCATACTTTCTCCTAGAATGATCAGGATTGAGTTTTGCCCAGAATGTAGGACACTCCGAAAGGCCCCTATCTATTCAGAGAGGGAAAAATAAGGAAGATGGCTCATCTCAGTCATTTCCTGCAAAATAATCCAAGTCGCCATTGAAGAGGCTAATTGCACTTGATCCTGAAGAGGCTAATTGCACTTGATCCCTTATGATCTGATGAGCCCGGGCACAAGTTGATGTTGACTTCCAATGGGCACAGCTGTTGCTAGATCTTTGGCAATTTCAAAGAAGAGTTCTGGCCCCAGGAGGAGCCCATGTGTTCTCTTCCTCCCTCTCTGCTGCTGTTTTTAGATGGAGGAGCAAAAATAACCATTGAGGAATACCACGGAAGCTGCCAGAGAGGCTGTTGTGCTGTTCTCCAAGAAGTCTGTTTCAAAATGTTTAATGTTTCTTAAGTGAAGGGTATTTGGGAATCGGGGCTGCCAGGGTGTTCATAACTAATGTCCTCCCCGGTATTACTGCAAAACAGATGGCAAGTTCAGTTCGCTGATGAGTGCCTGAGAGATTCCATGTGCCTGGAAAAATATCCCCCAATAGAAAAAAAATGAAAACATAAAACCACCTACATATTTAGACACCACCAGACAGAAATGGTGCCCTCAATCCCCAAAATGTTTTCTTTCTTGGCTTAGTTATCATTTAAATGCTTTCGGTGGCTGCTGCAGCTTTTTATCATGGTTTGAGGTAAATGAATGCAGAAAAGAAAATACAGTTGAAATAGTATTTGCAATACTACACACACAATTCTATGCAATCCTCCCCCCAGGGGTAGTACTTGACAGGGGATATGAGTTGAACTAGGAGGGGTGCTAGAGGAATCGCTCTCTGTGTAGAGTTAGATAGAATGACAGATTAGGGATTGTGTTAGGGTTCCCAAACCCAATATATGAGTATCTGGGCCATTCCGTTTCTCATGAGGAGGATATTTCAGTGTCCTGAATGGGGCATGTCACTATGGGCAGGTGTTTTGGAATCAGGCTGGGGACTGGTGCCAGGGAGAGTCTAATCACCCAGTGTGTAGTTTACCTAACCTTCCACTATTCACCTCATGCCGCACCTCTGCTTTCTTCTTTCTCTGGTGGCTTAGCTGTGTTCTATTCATGTTATCTCAACCAAAGAACCTCCGAGAATTTCCTAGGCGATTCAGCACTTCTTCTCACCCTACCATGGCCGAAGGGCTAGCAGTGACTGAGTCTCTCTCCCTGCCCAAACTCCATCACCCTTGCCGTCGCTCAGCCTGCAGTGGTCTCTGATGCTGTTTTCATTGCTCTGGAGGTGCCTGAGGCTTTGCACAAACAAAGGTAAAGTTAGTTCTGCATATCTAGAAGAGGAGATGTTATTAACAATTAAGAGCTAGGACTTTTGACCTGAATTTAAAACCCATTTTCAAGTTGGGATTAAAACATATATTAGAAGCAGAACATATTCTGTGTTAAAATGGGGAGAAGGTCATGTGGCAAAGAGAAGATCTCCTGTCAGAACTGCATGGCACGTGACCCGTCCATTGCAGCTTCACTCCCTCTGCCTTACCTGGATACATGATTGTGGCAGCTATGCAAGCAGAAGGTCCAAAACCTTACCTTTCCAATAATAGATTGAGGAAGCTCTGGTTTGGCAGATAAGTCTACAGTTTCTGTTGACACACTGGAGTGTGGTTGTTGTGGAGTGACTGCCAAGTTAGAACCTGCCAGCAGTCACAGAAAGCAAGAGTGCATTCTCCTCTGAGTTAACTGCTTCACATATGAAGTACTCCCTTCAGTTCTGGGTGCCACCTTTTAAAATACATCCTATATAATAAAACCCTAATATGCAAATCAACCGAACAGAAGAACAACTGGTCAGTCGCTATGACGCGCACTGAGCGTCTGCCCCCAAGAGGGAGGCGGCCAGCAGTGGCAGGGGGTGGTGCTGGCCAGCAGGGGCACCAGGCTGCCAGCCAAGGTGGCTGCCAGTCGGGGGGGTGGCTGATCACCCCACAAATCAGCCCTGATTGCCAGCCAGACCTAGGGACCCTACCCTATATATTGGGAAGAGTCTGTTAGATTTAAAAATTAAAACCTGGCAAGGCTACTCTACCACTGAAAAAACAGGATGACGCTGCGATGACATACATGGACTCTGGCTAGCACATTTTGTGGTCAGCCCTGATTCTGACACTTATAACTGTGTGACAAAGCCAATTACTTAACTTCTCTCTGCTTCAGTTTTTCCACCCATAAGATGGGGAAAATGGTACTACTGCCTCAGAAGGATCATGTTATGTACTACTTTTTATAATCAGGGCAATACAATGTAACTGCCCATACAACAGCAAGATGCCTTTCACCTGTATGAGAAGTATGGTCACTGGTGCATGCAGTGTCTTGGATTGCGAGAGGGATGTCTGACTGCCGGCAGTCGGACATCCCCTGAGGGCGTAGGCCAGGCTGAGGGATCCTCCCCAACCCATACACGAATTTTGTGCACCGGGCCTCTAGTATTATTATAAACCTTCTTAGGGATTGGCAAATTTTTATCAAAATGTGGTATCACCCTGGCCAGTGTGGCTCAGTTTGTTGAGTATCATCCCATGCACCATGAGGTTGCTGGTTCAATTACACATCAAGGCATATGCCCTGGTTCCAGATTTGATCCCTAGTAGAGGGCGTGCAGGAGGAAGCTGATTGATGTATCTCTCTTATTGATGTTTCTCTCTCCTTCTCCCTTCCTCTCTCTAAAATCAGTAAAAAATATTTTTAAAAATGTTGGTATCAATTTACACTTCTACTAAAAATATGTGTGTTCCTGTTTCCCAATACAAAGATCTATGCTTGATGTTATCTGAGTTTAATTTTTTGCCAGTCTGATGGGTATAAAATGACATCTTGTGGTTGTTATTGCTTGAGGTAAACACATTCTTTTTATTCTTCGGAAACATTATTTTTGTTCTTTTTGTGCATATTTGACAAACATTTAAATTTATTCAGTATATTTACTCTCTTTCTGAACAACTTAAGGACATAAGAATGCCTAAATTCTAAGCAGCTCTCATTTTCATGCCATTTCTGTGCAATGTTTTAGTTGTACAGTCAATCCTTGCTATTTGCAGATAACAATAAAAAAGATATTAAAAGATGAACATGTCCTGGGTTGGAAGGGGGAGAATATGTGAATTTTTATATGTGAATTTTCCTACCCATTAAAATTTATTTGTAACTTTGAAATCAAACTCACAGCACTATCATGATAATTCATGGACTTGCACAGAGCAGCAAAAATGAGTTGCCTGATGGGTATGTTTCTAGCTAAGATTGAACAAAGTGATGCTGTTTTCTTGTTTGAGCTCTTATACTGCATGAAAACTAATCTACTTAGTGCTATGTTTTCTCTATTTTTGTGCCTTTTCTTGGTGATCTTGCTGTTTAAAATGGCCCCCAAACATAATGCTGAAGTTCTGTCTAGTGTTCCTAAGTGTGAAAAGCTGTGATGTACCTTATAGAGAAAATATGTGTTAGGTAAGTTTCATTCAGGCACGAGTTATAGTGCTGTTGGCCATAAATTCAATGCTAATAAATCAACAATGTAGTACATCCAGAGAAAAGGAAAGGAAATCCCAGTATGTATGTCAGGCTATTCTGGAAAGTTACAAGTAACATATATAGTGTGTGATGAAGGTATGGAAAAGCAGCTAAATTTCTGGATTCATGAGATGAGGATTGATTTAAAAAAAAAAAAAAGCATAGAGGCAGCATTGTTATAAAGTTGAAAATCAAAGAAATTTGTGGTCACCTCATTCAGGATCAGGAAAATGTTAAATCCTCAAGAGAGGCAGGTATTGCAGATCAGGAGCCCACAGAAGAATTTTTAAAATACCTACTAAGTGTTATATAGGAAAAGGGTTATGTGAGAGTCTTAGTCTTGTTCTAAGCTTTAATTTGTCTATAATTCTTTTGTTCTTCCTAATTCTTAAAAGATAGTTTTGCTGGGTATACCATTTTATTTTATTTTTACTGAGGTATAATTGACATTTAAGTTTCAGGTGTACAATATGTTGATTTGATACATTTATATATTGCATTATGATAACCATGTTAGCTAACACCTTTGTCAAATCACATAATTGCCATTCTTTTTTGGACAATTTTAGATTGACAGTTATTTTTGTTCCATATTTTGATTCTACTATTTTTAGGGTTCCAATTTTACTGTTAAGAAAATCTGTTTTTCTAGCTCTTGATTATCTAAAGGTAATCTGCCATTTTTTTCTGGCTAATTCATGATCTTTTCATTGTGTATTAATTAACTCAATGATGAATTAATTGACCTTATTTGAGATTTGTTATTTTCTTAATCTGAGGACTGGTGTGTTTCATTAATTTTGAAAATTCTCTGACATTATCTTTTCCAATATTGCCTCTCCCCCCTTCCCTCTATTAAATCCTTATGGAACTCTGACTATTCCTATTTCAGACCTTATTCTATCTGCAACATCTCTTAACTCTCATATTTGCTTCTCTGTGGGCTATCACTTTGGATCAATTTTCCAAGTTCATAGGTCTCCTTACAATGTGCTCTGTCATCTGCTTCTCTTGAAGCAGATGCTGGAGTTGAATTTGGGGCATACGCTATTTATTAGGGCTCAAAAACCTATGAAAAGAAAGAGAAAGAAGCAGGGCTGGACAGAGGGAAAAGGCAAACTGCAATGGAGTCTTAAGAAAATGATGACTAATCCAGAAAAGAGCTCTGCAGTGAAATGTCACATCAGAGGGGTTAGCATCCATATGAAATGGGGTCTTTGTATCCCCTCATTGCTCAGTCACTGGATACAGTGGCCTTCAGAGAGGCAGCTTTTGGCATCTGAGGAGCTGACCGCTGAAGGGTGTCTGATGACCACACTGTTGGCTGTTGGATAAGTCCTTCCTTGAGGCGGAATCTTGATGGCACATGTTTGAGTCTAACCACATGTGGCTTCATCTGTCCATTGCATGTTTAATTTTATTGTTATTTTTGATAATAATAATTATTATTGTATTTGTTTGTTTGCAAAATGTCTACTTGCTTAGATTATTACTTGCTCTTATATCAAACTTTCAATATTTTTATTTTAAATATATTAAACATAATTATTTTAAATTCCATATCCATATTTCTCAGATCTGATTTTTTCACAGGATGATTCTGCCATTAGCTTTTTCTGTGGACTCTTTCTCATAGGGCTTTGCTTCTTTATGGGTTTTGTGATATTTGAATTTATCTTCGTTGAAACTCTATCTGCAGAAATTCTTTGAGGCCTAAATTTAAATTGTCTTTATTCAAAGAAAACCTGCCTTTATTTCACCAGGTGCCAACACTCTTAACTACCTGACACTACTTTAAACTTAGTTTCAAGTTCATGTAATCAGTTATTTCATATACTTGTGTCCATATAATTAGTATGAATTCTGGCCCCAAATCTACACAAATGTGGTTAGAAATTTATTTTCTCAGCAGACTCTCTTCTTTCCCTCTTCCTCCTCCTCTGTTCCTCCTCCTCCCCCTTCTCCTTCTCTGCGTCCTTTAGAGTATTATTTTACTATTCACCGAGCACCCACACTGCAATCAGCTGTACCAGCTTCCCCAGGGGTGTGGGTGTTTTCTAGATCTCCTACTGTGGATGCACTCCCTCAGGAATCTTGACTATGTGTGGGTCTTCAATCCAGCTTATCATCTTATTTGGCCTTTATCTCCTATCCCCCAACACCACAGCCCATCCAACATCCAGTTCTGGTAAACAAGGGATCAGCAAATGCCTCTAAGGCAAACTTTCTCATTATTTCCGGCTTTTTTAGTATTTCTCTTACTTTTTAAATCAGCTTAATGAATAAATCAGACATTGATTGAAAAGATGTTTTCTATATTTTCTCAAGAATTATAGGTGGTCTCTACTAAGGAAAATTTCTTTGTACAGCTAATCTATCACATTGCCAGGAATAAAGGTGAAGTTCTCCTTAAGAGTAATATTGATAAATTGATAAAAAATATTGTACCCAGAAGAGAGCAACAAGAGGACAAAAAAATGAAGACGCTACTTTTAATGGGGCAAAAGTAGTTTTACAGTTGTGAGTGCACGAAACACAGAGTTTATTCTTGTGTTATTATTTATTAATGATTGTATTATTTTCCATACAAACAATTGTAAGCCTACTTTTGCCCCACCCTGTATATTGAAAAGTAGAAGGAGACAGAGTTACTTCCTTGGAGAAGAAAAGATGCTGTCTCTGAGAGGTATTATGGATTGAGTGCTGGTTTGGAATTTAAGAGAGTTCTGGCTTTGTTCTGGTCGGGCCATTGATTAGCTATGTAGCCTTGGAAACAGCTCAAGCATTTTGCCCTCATTCTGGCCATGCATAGAATGCAGGGGCAAAGGTAACTGATTTACAAAGTGTTTTCCAGTCTAATAACTATAATCCTCATGTATGAGTCCTTCATTATATGAGAGAGATTTGTCTTCAAAAAGCAGGATTAGAACCCACAAATAGACATGGAAAAGAAGAAATGTTTATCTCAGTTTAAGGAATCACAGATGAATTAAGTGGTTCTATAATGGAATTCTGTCCCAGAGAAAGGGCACAGATCCTGGAGCCAGACAGCCAGGATTCCAAATTCTGACTCTGCAATGCACCACCTTTATTGTCCTGAGCGAGTCTCTTAACCTCACTGCTTTAGCTCCCTTATGTGTGAAAAGGAAATGAAAACAGTACCTACCTTATAGGTTGTTGTGAATATAGAGTGAGTTAGTATAGGTGATATGTTAATAATTGTCACATGGTATTTACTACATATGTGTTAGCTATAATTATTGTGTAGGCAAGAGTTCTAGATAGAGATTTGTCACAGAGTAGAAGGAAACAATACCTATAATTTAAAACTTCCTATGAATTCCTATTGATGCCATTTTCCTTAATGATCCCACCCACCACACAGACACCTCTTCCTTCTGAAAACTACTGTTGTTTATGCTGCAGAGGCTTCAGGGGACCTTGTTACTTTATCAGGCAAGTGCCCAGATTGTTGTGCCCAGGAGAAGTCAACAAGCTTCCAGATCAATGGTTCTCAAAACTGGCGGCTAAACATTAGAATTACCTGGGAAGTTTTTCTCAAAATGCCTGGGCTCCATTCCAATAATTTGGTTTAGGGTAAAGTTCAGCCATCAGTTATTATACACTTCCACTGACTCACATTTTGACATATGTAAACATTCTTGTCCAGCTTAATGACTATGCATGTGCAAAAGAATGGACAGGTAGAGAGGGGAAAAGAATTGTGTGTGTGTGTGTGTGTGTGTGTGTGTGTGTGTGTTTTCATGGAAAAAAATGATTGTTTGAAAAGGTAGGTAAATGGCACAAGACAAGCATCAGGAAATGAAAATAGGTGCGTGAAACTGTGGGTGGGAAAGAGAATTAGAGGGAACTGCTAAATTAATTAGACTTTCTAAGAGTTCATCAAAACCAATGTAACATATTCCCAGCATTTTCTCAAGCCTTAGGTTAAATTAATTCCCTGGGAGATTTGGGGGATATGATGAGTTGAATGTAGATTTCAGACTCCCTAATATTTGTCCCTCCCCCCCTCTCATGGCCAACTCAACCATTAAAGTAACTATGGCCAAACATTGGAACTTGGTGGACAGTTCATATAGGACAATCCCCCAAATCAGGAATCTAATGGACAGCCCAGATGACTATACCAGATAGAATGATCCCCAAACCAGAAAGCTGCAAAGGAGGCCTGCCTTCTGCTTAGATGACGTGGGCAACCAACTGACTAAGCTAATGGGCCTTTTTGGAGCAGAGGCTGAAGAAATTTGCTGCCTGGGAGAGCCGTTGCTTGTTCCTGCTTACTCTGGCAACAACTTTCAGCATCTGTAGGGCACTTAGAGTCCTCCCTCTTGACCACCAGCCTTTTTGCTACAGGTCTCTGGAAGGATAAATGATGCCCCCCCTTACCTTTCACTTATTGACTATCCACTTCTATCTGAGAGGCCCAATAGCCTGCTCACACTTGTTGAGGAACACCACAGGCTGTCTGGCACAAGGAGACATAAAACCATCCTAACCATTTAAGGAGACAGAGATGTTTGAAAGGGGAGTTCAGGCTGAATAATCAGATTAGGTGCTTTCTGTGGAAGAACTGAAGATAATGTCCATAAAAATGTAATGAGAACTCTTAAGGATATCTGCTTAAAGAACAAATTTTAAACACATGGGGAACAAACACATCTCTTTTTGTATGAATTACATCTTTCTGCATAATATGTTCTCTCTTCTTCCTTCCTGCTTCCTTCCATCTCAAAGAATTCATCCAGAGTGGTTTAATAGTATCCTTTCTGTTATTGTTATTTAATGTTTATTGAGTAATGGAGCAGGAAACACTTCAATGAACTCTTGACTACAATTATCCATTAGCTTTGATGAAGTGATCTTTTGGAAATAGTTCAATGTTCAGATTGGCAAACATGTTTATGGAATTACTTTCTGAGACAGAAAAACATCAAAAGGATTCATATTTATTCCCAAGAGAAAGGGAACACATTGGTACCTTTAAGAAGTTCTGCAGTCCCACCCTTTGAAAGAGTTCTTGATGCCATTCCTTTCTTCCCTGATGGTGAGCACCATCTGAAGGGGGGAGGAAGGACTGAGAAGGAAGTAGAGGAGAGAGAGAGAGAGAAATGAAACAGTTGAGTAGTAAGGACATCATTCAGGCTGCTTTAGGACAGCAATATCTATGAGAAGATAGCTGTCTACCTCAACTCTGTTTCCACCTTATTTATGTTTATTAGATTCTTGGAGCGAGAAAGAATCTCTATTTCAACTCTTTCATTTTATAAATAAGATAACTACATATTAGTGAAGTTAAGTCACTTGCCTGAAGCCACACACTGCTTGGTGATAAAGACAGGGCAACCATGGCTCTGGCTTTCTTGCCCAACTTCCTTCCACTACAGAGTCCTTCTGAGACTGGGCTTTGACTGTGGAAACTTTGGTATAGGCCAGTGGTCGGCAAACTCATTAGTCAACAGAGCCAAATATCAGCAGTACAACGATTGAAATTTCTTTTGAGAGCCAAATTTTTTAAACGTAAGCTATATAGGTAGGTACATTGTTATTAACTTAATTAGGGTACTCCTAAGGCTTAGGAAGAGCCACACTCAAGGGGCCAAAGAGCCGCAGTTTGCCGACCACTGGTATAGGCCCTATAGGGTTTTCCATACTTGCCCTTTAAAAATCCAGTTCCTATTTCCAAGCTCAGGGTTCCAGCTGACTGAAAGTCAGAAGTGTGAGTGCTCAGGTGTTATGGTTTGAATGCAGGTGGTAATGGAACACCACTGTGGTGAGCCGACAGAACTCATGTCTCAAAATGGCCCACACAGGACTGCACCCACTTACTGAACCCAATTATATCTTCTTTAATTCAATAAATTGATACATGTTGTAAACCTTAAACTCTTACAATGTTATATCTCAATTATAACTGGAAAAAATAAATTTATTGGTGCAAACTCCAAAGCAGTAATCACTCAGGAAATCTTAATCACTTCAGAACCTCGGAATCAAGCAAACAATTGGTCATTTATAATTTATGACAACAGACATAGTTTTATTGGGTTCTATAGGAGAACTGGGTACTAAAGGAGAAGCCGTAGAACCATAGCACTTATTGCCCTCAAGTTGCTGACACTCTAACTGGGCAGAGATAAACAGTAAACCATGAAATACTTTAAGATTAAATGGATGCTAAAGAAGATATGTTGTAGAGAAGGTCACCCCAAGAACCTAGAGCTTCTGTTATTTTTCTTCAGAGTTAAAACTTTTTGTTTTTATTTAAATGGTAGTCTAAAAAAATGAGTACTTGTCAATTCTGCTTAACTCAGATTATCCTCTCAATACTAATGACCTGTGAATTCAGGAGCTCCATGTATACTGATCACCAAGTAGCACTCTGGTGAGGTGACTGTGGGCTAATGAGTAGAGACTAAAAATGGAATTATTATGTATATGACACCTTTGTGTTAAGTAAGTCCAGGTGGCATCAGGATGGCCTATGTGAGCAAAGGCTTCCCGGTAATTGCAGTAGAGAAATATGACCAGAGAGCTGAGTATTATCAAAACCCTCATCTCAAAAGAACCCGCTCTGGAGCAAACAGGACCACATGCATGCTGAAGGTGATTCAATTTGAGAAAAACGTCATCCATCACACATTCCTATTGTGATTTTGAATATTTGACTTGTGTACTTTTTCTGTAGTATTTGGAAATTATTCGGGTTTTATTGTCACGTGGTGAATGTAAGAACTTTATGCCTTGTTTTGTGAAGTAATGAAAATTACAAATGAAAGAATTTAAATGAACCTATGGGAGTTTTCTAAGGGTCCTTTTTTCCTTTAAGAGAGTTCAATATATCAGTGAAGACTGAGAAACAATAGTAGAAACTATCCGTTGAATAGAAGTGTGAGTAAATGTAATAGGGGCTGCTTTTAAGCCTGTGGATGCAAAGCAATGCTGGCCCAGGAAGGTTAAATTACAGCAATCCAATTAAAGACCAGATGCACTTGAGCAAAAAGGGAAATGCGAAAGTTCTCCAGTGCAGCTCCGTAATGGTGGCTTGGCCTGAATGAGTGTTGTTGATGGCACTGGGCTCACCACAGGGACTGTCAACAGGAACAACAAAGCAGACCTCTGAGCACTCTGTTTTTGCTGCAGGCAAACTCTGGTCCTGAGAGCATGAGCATTTGTCCTCAGGGAGCTTTTCTCACTCCAATCAGCATCATTTCAGAGAGGCAGAAAGTGGAAAACTCTCTGGCAAGTCATTTCACCCTGTAATTCCGCATTATCTTTGATTAATGAAGAGGAAAGAGAAAGCTCCAATGCCCTGAAATCTGGTGCAGGGATTGGCAACTTAGCGTTGCTGGCTCCATCAAGAAATTATTTTGTCCCTCGCCTTGCAGTTGCCCCTGCGTGGCTCCTACTCATTTGGACTCATCTTCTTTGGGGAATTTATTTTCCTTGCTCATGGTCTCAGACGTAAAGGCAGAGACAGAGTCAGTAATTTGTGGACTCAGCACAGATTCACTTCCATGTTTTCCTCAGAGTTTTTTTTACCTCTTGTTTCAGAGACTTTCCACAAGTAGTTTGTTTTTTAATATATTGTGGTAAAAAGGCATAACAAAATTTACCATCTTCGCCATTTCTAACTATACCATTCAGTATTGTTAAGTATATTCACATTGTTGTGCAAGCCATCTCCAGAAGGTTTTCATCTTGCAAAACTAAAAATTATACAACTCCTCATTTCTCCTCTCCCATCGCCTTGCAACCACCATTCTATTTTCTTTTGCTATGAAGTTGACTGCCCTAAGTACCTCATGCAAGTAGAATCATATGGTATTTGTCTTTTTGTGACTGGCTTATTTCACTTACCATAATGTCGTTAAGTTTTTTCCATCTTGTAATATGTGTCAGAATTTCCTTCCTTTTTAAGGCTGAATAATAATCCAACGGGCATTTCTCCAAAGATGATATGCATATAGCCAACAAGCATATAAAATGTGCTTGTTGTGAATAATGCTGCTGTGAATATGAGTGTGGGAATATCTCTTTGAGAACCTGCTTTTAATTCTTTTGTATACGTATAGTTGCAATGATGATGTCACTCAACTTCATATCCTATTGTTTCCATTTAGCATATCATCAGCAATTTGTGTAACAAATTTACATGGATCGTAACTATTATTTTGGGCATCTGCATAATATTCCTTCAATGGACTTAGAAAAAATTACTTATTTTCCTATTTTTGATGTGTTAGCTCACATCTTCATCATTATAAACAATTCTAGGACAAATGTTCTACTGTACTTAGAATACTCTTTATGATTTTTTCTTAAGATACATTCCCAGAAGTGGGAAGATTTGGTTAAAGAGTAATATTATTAATTTCATAGTTAACTTTGGGAATTCTTTACAAAATTATAATTTGGAGGGATATAGCCTGAATACCCAGTTTGACTTAGGTCATTATGAATATTTCAATCAATATATTAAATATTTTCTGAATTTACTTCTGCCAACCAACTAAAAGTTAGGAATGCATTTGGCTGCAAGCAAAGAAAAAAAAATTAATCCAAATCAACAGTGGCTTAAACATAGAAGAGTATAATTTTCTCTTGTAATAAAAAGTCTTTCCCTGGCTGGTATTGCTCATGGTTAGAGCATCAGCCCACGCACTGAAGGGTCACAGGTTCAATTCCCAGTCAAGAGCACATATCTGGGTTGCAGGTTGGAATCCTGGCCCCTGAGGGGTGTGTGCAGGAAACAACCAATTGACGTATCTCTCTCACATCAATGTTTCTCTCTCTCTCTCTCCCTCCCTCTCTTCAACTCTCTCTAGAAAAATCAATGGAAAAAAAAATCCTCAGGTAAGGGTTAACAACAACAACAAAAATAAAAGTCTAGTAATAAGCAAGCTTTCCTGGGCTGGCAACTGCTCAATGAAGTCATCAAGGACCAAGGCCAGTTACATCTGACTCTTCCATCCTTAGTAAATGGTTTTTGTCTTCATGGTTGCAAGATGGCTATTGTACCTCTAGGCATTGAATTGAAGAAGAACGAAGGGCAAAGGACTAAAGGGGCTTATTACTTTTCTGGGCTAATAAAACACTTTCCCAGAAGCCCCATCTGGTTATTTTGGCTCTGAGCTCATTGTTCAGAACCAGGTCACACTTCACCGTGGGCAGTTTGGGAAAAAGAGTATGTTTTCTTTTATATCTCTGTAATCTAGAGAGATGAGGGAGAAAGGAGACAAGAATGGTTTCTGAGTAAAAAGTCTATGGTGTCCACCACTATGTGTTCATTACTTTCAGTGAAAAAGAAATAAAATGACTTTCATTTATCACCATTAAGTAGTAAACTCTTTTAGGGAATGTACTGAGTTGTACCCATCTTTGAATCTTTAGCATTAGCATAGTGTTTGTATAGAAGAAGCTTAAGACATGTATATACTATGTTGAAAATTATATACATTTGTACTGGAATAGAGGAATACAGATTCAATGAAAGACCAGCTCAGTGTTTTAATGCAGATTTTAATACTTATTGACAGAAGATGCTGATTAATGGAGCACTAGAATATTTACCACCAAGAAAGCAGGGCCATTAGTTTTCCCCTGATGAATCTCTAGTATATAGAACAGTGTATATCCCATATAGACATTTGCTAACTGCCTATAAAACAAATGACTGTCGGCTTGGATTGAGGTTTATGGGGCATGCTACGCATTCTTATCCTGACCTTATCCTTTTCAGGAAATTTATTGGTGACTTTGCTGAGTATATTGCAGATCAGATCTGCTTTGATAAGGAACCAAAAGGGAATGTGAGTGCAATGAATGACAAACTTCAGCTCTCAAAGACTTAGGGTGGGTAAATGATGGTCAGAACACAGAAAGAAAATTTAAATAAATGTTAACTCCCTCATTTTGGCCCACAAACCAGCTGCTCAAGTGTAGGAACATTGTAAACCACATTACTTTCCTTGGCGCACCAACAGAATAAGGAATAGTAATGAAAAATGGGAAGAACTTTACGACAGAGCCTGTTGAAAATGACTGGATTGTCTCAAAAAGTAGCAACTCCCTGTAACTCCAGTGTTTCCAGGCTAAAAGGGATCACATGGAATGGTGTTGTGGGAGCACTGTACATGGATAGAAGATTGGATTGGATGATCTAAAGACCCCTTCCATCCTGGAGATATAATAGCTCCATTTTTTATTTAACTCTCCCTTAGAGACTGCCTATGCCAATGAATTCCTACTAATCCCTATCAGTAGAACCTAAAATATTTTTCTTCATTCTAATTTCAGGCAATGTAGCTTCATATTTTGTAATGGCAGTGACGCAAGCCCGAGGATCTCAGGTTCATCACGCAGTCCTCAGGGGGATCCCTTCTTCCCTTATTAACTGGCAAATTTACAGTCCCAGCACCTTTCCTATTGGCCCACTGATGGTCCTCATAGGCAAGTGAGTGTTGGATAACAGGCGTGCATTCTCTCAGTAAACATGTGTTGTGTAGCTACTGTGTGCCTACTACAGTTTTGTTGAACACAGCTAATATAGACCTGATATGCTAACAAGAGAGGAAAGACAAAAGTAAGTAGCACAATTTAGACAGTTCTCTCAGCCTCTGGAAAGGAGGGCTGGAGATTGCATTGGCAGGAGACTTGGTGCACAGGTCCAACCAGCCTCTATCTTTAGAGGTTCCTCCCATCACTTCTAGAAAGGGACGAGGAGGCCTGCTGTGGGGGCAGAGGTCTGGGTCCCCCGAGGCTGCCACAAAGAGCCAGTAACACAACCTAGAAGTCAGGGAGAGTTAATTCCCTAAGGGACAAACTTCAACCAGTGAGAGACAGACACAGGAAGAAAGAGGCAGAGAAATTCCTCTTTCTCTTGCAGACAGAATGCACCGTAGATGAAATAGACACCATAGATGAGGTGATGATGTCAGTTCTGTCTGGAGGAAGTTCTGGTGCCCAAGCAACCGGGTATGTTTGTTGGGGTGCAGCCATCTCATAACTCTCAACCTTGAATTTATCTGCCCCCCTTTTTTTGGTCTTCTCTTTTCCCTTCAAAAAGTTCTGGGATCACAATTTCCCATAAAGTCTTGGCTTACGATCTTTGCCTCAGGATCTGTTTTCTAGGGAATCCACGCAAAAACAAACACCGGTAAACATTTTGGGGGTTCAAATCACAGTTTCTGAACTGTGTGTGGGGTGTTCCGTCTCTGCAATGGACTCAAGGGGCGCTGCAGGATATTTGAAAATTTTGAGGGAAATGCAGTGACACTCCACATCTGCTAAACACCATGCAAACTATTAGTTTAATGTTGACAGTTTCAACATTGGATCATGCTGCATTCTTTCGTGACATCATCATTTTGGCAAAGCTGGGTTTTCAGTGGTTGCTCTTGTAAAAAGCAATACCATGTGAAAACCAGTATGAAACAGGAAATGAGGGTGGCAGGGTCTAACATGATCCCAAAGTTGGAGAAGTTATGCCATGCCCATTACTATTTGTTATTAAGTAATTGTGGCTATTAAGAATGAAATATAAATGTTTTTTTTCTGTCAACTTATGTGTATTATGATTTTTAGAACAGCTACTAGAGTTGTTGAAGCATACATAGTTATTAAATTGTTAGCACCTAACTACCTAATAAACATAAATATTAGGTTCTTCTTTTGGCCTAGGGGTCACAGGAAAAATAATTACTAAGGGTTCCGTGAGCTGAAAAAGTTTGGGAACCTCTGAGGTAGAGTGTTCCAGGTGGCAAAAGTAGCAAGTATAAAGGCTGGGAGGCAGGAATAAGCTCAATCTGGAAAGTTCCCTTTAATGACAATATTTTCATAAGCTCTATTACCCTTAAGTTGGTCTATAAATAGCTGAGACCCTAAAAGTGTGTGTTTGTGGTTTATATGTTATTTGCTTTAAAATAACAAAAGCATGACTCTGTGTTATTTCCTAAAAATGCCTGATCACTATGTACATTTTAAAAATGTTAGGCATAATGTTCTCTTTATTACTGACCTTGCAGTCTTATCTAAATGTAAAAAAAAATTCTTCTTTCTTTAAAACTTCATGCTTGAAATATTTTTTTATCAGACTTAGAATTTAGGACACTCAAGTTTGGTATGTAAGACTGGGATAATACCTATTTTAAAGAATGAACAGTAATTGATAACAGAAAGATGAGGTAAGAAGCCCACCTAATTGGGCATGGCTTTGGGTCCAATGATGAAGATGGTGAGGTCTGGGATTAGAAGTGGGATGTTTCAAGATACCCAGAGAAGCTCATTTTCTTGTTTAGGTTACTGAAAATCATTTGAGATACATTTTTTAAAAATATGCTTTCATTGATTTTTAGAGAGAAAAGAAGGAAGAAGGATAGAGAAATAGAAACATCAATGAGAGAGGAACATCATCAATCAGCTGCTTCCTGCATGGCCCCTACTGGGGATTGAGCCTGCAACCAGGGTACGTGCCCTTGACCGGAATCGAACCCAGGACCCTTCAGTCTGCAGGCTGATGCTCTGTTCACTGAGCCAAACCGGCCAGGGCTGAGATGCATTTTAAACCTGACTGTCAATTTCTTCTCCTACAATTGGAATGCTTCTGACCCATTTCCAAGGAGTCCACTTTTTAGAGTGAAGGTAACCAAGAAGTTGTATAAATAATTACAAGGTTGCTTAGTGACCATTGAAAAACAAAAACAAAAACATGTCTAAAAGGACAAATGATATTTTAAGTAACTCTTCGGAAGGCCACTCACTGCAAACATTTATTTGACTTAGACTGGAATTATTGTGGTTCTCAGTTGTAGGGTCTCCTCTCTGTTTTAAATTCAGGTGTATCTTCAAAATGGTCATTTCTTTTTTTACCTAATTTTCTTTTGTTTAGTTGGTTTTTTGTTGGTACACTCCAAATATGCAAATACACACCTGATGGGTGCAGCTGCTTTCCTGTTAAGCTGGGAGACATTCTGTCTCCTGTTGGTAGGTATTGATTTAATCAGGCAAAAACTCAAGATTCTAGCTCTGGCCACTTAACTCTGAGAGTCACTGTTTTCTTAAGTATTTTTCTTGAAATATTATATTTACAGCCACCCTCTTTTTTTTTTTTTTTTTGTAAATGGTAGCAAACTAAATATGCCGAATCCAGTTTTTCTCTTCCAGTTAACATTTCTGAAATTGTTTTATATTAACATGTATCAATTTATCTTATTCTCTTAAAGGCTGCATAGAATTCCTTTGTTTGGATTAATAATAATTTAGCTAATTAATTCTATATTAACAAACATTTAGGTTGTTTTCAGTCTTAAATTTTTTGTGTACATCTACAAGGATATCAGAGGATAAATTCCTAGAAGCAGAATGGCTAGGTTAACTAGGTTGCAAATTTCAAATATTGATAAATATTGCCAAATTTCACAGCAGAGAGACTGTACCAAACAATGCCAACAATTTGAGACACTGTTGGTTTTCCTACCCCATCACCATTAGCATCTATTATCAAACTTATTTTTAAAAAATGACATCTTATTATAGTTTAAAATTGAATTTCTTTTGAAATAAGTGAATTTGAGTATATGTTTATATGCTCAAAGCCATTTATATTTCTTTTCTAAGTCAATAAGCACTTTCTAATGGCCTACAATGTGCACAATTATTATGCTAGTTACTGGGGGACATTGTGATAAACAACATGTAGCCTCCCTGCACATGGGGGAGAGACAGACGAGTGACCCACAGTTGCAGTGGATGAAGTTTAGTGTAATGGTACAAGGGGGGCCTGTTCTCGGCTCACCCATCACTGTCCCGAAGGAGATCAATGGAGGCCTCTAATGGGGGAGGGGAGACGTGTACCTTACAACCTGATGGAGGTGTAGTCGTTAGCTGGGTGATATTAGGAGTGGGAGGAGGGTGGAAGAGGACACAGCAGACCCAGGCATGAAAGATGAGAGCAGAGAGAGCAGGGACCCCCTGAAACTTGTAAGGAGTCCGGTTCAGAGTGGCACCATTGAGACTATAGGAGGGGGAAGTGGGCAGGGTTGGCACATCATCCATTAATGTGACCTCGGAGATCAATTAAAGAGTTGTTTGAACTTTGCTCTAGTGACAATATGACCCAATTGGAAGATTTTTAGGTAGAGGATAAGATATCAGCAGTATCTAGAGAATTGATTGTAGAATGCATGGAGAGCAGGGGGAAGCTGTCCAGTCATTCCGGTAAGATGAGGTTTCCTTGGTCTCAGTGAAACACCAGCTATGTGTGGATCTTATTTAACATCACTGCCGAAGCACCTGGTACTCCCAGTCCCCTCTGAAGATGGAGCCCACTGCACCTCTGGCTTATTATAATGTACATATGAAGTTAATTACAGAAGGTGGGAGTTGGGAGAGTTTTGAGGTATTTTGTTCAATCTCCGAATTCTAGACAGAAGAAGATAAAGGGAACGAAATCAAGCAACTTGCTTGGGGTTGTACAACGCTGACCTGAAATTCTTCACTGGCCTGGGTCTCTTACCACACCTACAGGTACCTACATATTTTGGTTACTACACTTAGCCTTCAGTATGGAACTTTCTCGTGTTTGTTGACAGCTGAGATTTCTTGGGTGGAAACTTCTAATTTGGAAAAGTATCTGTCTCACACACATCATTCAAATCCCCGTAGAGTTTCCCATCATGTTAGAAACAAAAGACTAATAGTGAGGTGAGCAGTTAGATTTGCAGATGCTGCAAAGTTTGGGATGTTTCCGAAGAGGGGTCCCAAGTGGTTGGAAGCCCTTCCCTGGGCGAACCCCTCCCAAGCGGCACAGCACCGGGCGCTGGCGCCCTCCCTCGCTTCTGCCACCCGGATTCTCTGTCTTTCTACTTCACGGAGGGACCTGTGCTCGTAAGGAAGACGCTGGGCTGGGGGACTCAGGCATGCTGGGGTCCCAGCCCTCACCCTGAGAGAGGAGGCGGGCGCTTCGCCTGCATCATGAACTTGACCTCCCCGCACCTCTTCATTTACACGGCGCACGAATTCCCTCCCGGGTTCCCACCGACCGCGCTCTTTCTATGAGCCCCAAAGGTGTCCCGCCTGTGGAGGCTTCTGCCCGGCCCCGGAGAGCGGCGGTGGAGAGGTTGCTGCCGCGGGCCTCGGCCACAGGGCGCCGGGACCCGGGTGAGCGCTGCCGCTCGCCGGCCCAGAGGAGGGCGGGGGCGGGGCAGCTCGCCCGTGCGGGTCCCAGCCTCCCGGTGTGGGAACCGAGGCTCAGCGCGCGTTCCTAGGAGTTTCCCTCGGGCGCTCTCCGCTCCCGCCGCCCGCATTCGCGCCCAGCGCCCCGAGCCCCGAGCCGAGCGGCTCCTCCTTCTCCCTCTGTCTCCCTCTCCCGCAGGCCGAAGCCTCAGGACAGAGTTCAAGTTCAGCCCCTGCTGGCGCTCCCGATTGAGGAAAGGCCAGGGGGGCTGGAGGGCGCGGGTTTGCCCGGGAGGGCGCGGGGAGGCGGAGGGAGGTGGCCTCTGATTGGCCAGGGAGGGGGAGTGGAGGCACGGAGTTTCCCACAATGCTCCGGTGCGGTGCAGCCGCGGATGGATGCTGCGGGAAGGGGCTGCCATTTGCCGCCCCTGTCAGCGGAGCGCGGACCGGCTCGCTCTCTCGCCGCGGCGGCCGCTGCCAGCGCGCTCCGCCGGCCCGGCCTCTGCAGCGGAGCCGCCTCGCCTCCCTCCGCGGCCGCCAGGGCGGGCGCCATGAACCCCGGCTCCTCGGCGGGAGAGGAGCAGGGGGCGACGGGCGGCAGCGGCGGCGGCGGAAGCGGCTGCCTGGGCGCCGAGGGCGGCGCGGACCCGCGGGGCGCGGGTGCGGCGGCGGCTGCCCTGGAGGAGCCCGCGGCCGCCGGCGGGAAGGAGAAGGACGAGGCGCTGGAGGAGAAGCTGCGGAACTTAACTTTCCGGAAGCAGGTCTCTTACAGGTAGGCGCGGAGCCGGCGCGGGGACAGGTGCCTCCCGGCACGGGGACAGGTGCCTCCGGCGCCACCCGCGCTCCCCCTCGCAGGGCGCTGCCGCGGAGTGGGTCACCTGCGCGCGCGCTCTCTCTCCCCCCCCCCCTTTTTTTGGAGAGGTGGTCTCTTGTCATCCCATCATGTTGGGCTGGAGGGAAGCTACTGCCCGTTCCCCCTGTGACAGGACGACGGGAGAGAAGACTGGGTCCCTGAGGTCAGAGCAACAGCAAAACCGCGCGCGCGTGTGCGGGAGGGGGGGTGCGCGCCCAGAGACGCCTGGTTTTCTGGCGAGAAATCTTCAAAGTTGTCCCTAAGCCGGCGTCACCTTCACCCACTCGCCCTCCCTCCCGCAGTTTGCTGGGTGAACCTTTGGCACTAACTCGGGAGCTGAGCTCGCCCAAGGGGCAGAACAGGACAGGACAGGTCTACACTGAAGAGAAAGCCTCCTGGAGGTCGGACCCGCCCGGGAAATGCCCAGGAAGGAAGAGGAGACGTGGACTGTGTCGGTAGAGACGCCGCTGGTTACGGGGTTACACGCACACGTGCTCTCTCCCTCTCTACTAGGTGTGCCCAGAAGGACGACTTGGGGAGCCTGTTGGCAAGCGAGGGGTGCGGCCGAGAGTGGGACAGTGCTTGCCCCCGAGGATGGATGTGTGTGTGAGACAAGGACGTTGTGGGGTAAACGGCCACCGCCTTATGATGAAAGAGTGCCCCACATTGTGTCGGATCCAGAAAGGAGAAACGAAGACTCAATAGGTTCTCTGTCCTCCCCCCCCCCCCCCCGCCCCGCCCCGGCCCCCCCCCCCCCCCCCCCCAGCACCAGGCACCAGGCAGGAATAAAGATATGAGAGGTTTGGAGGGTTTCAGAGACTGCCCTTCCTGTTTATTCATTTCAAAAGCCAAGATGATAAGCACAGAATTTCAAAGATTTGTACTTGCTAGGGCTCAGAGGGTATCTTGAAATGGGGTCAGTGAAAGCTGCCTCCTGACCTTACTCCTTTGGAGGTAGCGTCCTTTCCAGAAACCCGGAGAAAGTGCTCAGCCTGGCACACCATGTGCTGTTATGTAAGCAAACGCAGATGATAGAGGCGTGTGGGTTTGCGCGGGTGTGTGTTGTATTGATGGGCTACGTGTGTGAATCACTGGGATCCCCGTTGGCATTGCCTGGCCTGGAGGCCCCGGTCCCTAGGGCATGGGCTCTGTGTCGAAGTGGTGGCTTCTGATGACTCTGAAACAATCTTCCTGGTGCGGTGGTTGCTCCCACGTCCCTTGAGTGTATTCTGTTCGTTCGCTGTGCGTTGAGGTAGTTCCCACCTGACTTGCTCTCTTAGCTACTCACATAGATCAGGACCAGATGGATCTTTCTCTTTCTAAAATTAGACGGGTCATGGAGAGTGGAGTAGCTCTCTGGAGACCTGCTGGGGCACAGGCAGTTCTCCTTCCTAGTTATGGTGGCCTGTCTGGCCCTTAGGGGAGCAGGGGCTACATCCAGCCTATTTAGGAACCAAGGTTTTGGGGTGGGCGGTGACGTGAAGTACATCGTGGGTCTGGGCTCCTGTGACATTGGCTTCCATCAGACTCCCCACTGGGTAGGGCTACAAAGCCAGAGTTTGCAAGGGAAATCAGTTCAGCTTGCCTCTTGGCAGGGGCCATTCTCTCCTGGGAACTGGTCCTGTGCGGGGCCACCGCTTGCTGGGCCACATGGTCACAGGTGCATGTGTGAGTGTGCACAAACACACACAAACATGGACGTGGGCCCAGACGCGGTGTTTTTCTACGGAGGGATTGAATCTTCTATAGAAAATAGGTCCTACTTTGTGAACATAATTTCCTTTTCAATAGGGCTGTCAGGTTTCCTATTCAGCAACCCGCTGGCAGCAGTGTCACCTCAGGTGGCTGGTTAACAATTCCCACCATCCAAGGCTTCCAAAACCCAATTCTCTGTGGGTGGGAATGTTTACGGGGCTCCTCCGGCAGTGTGTCAGTACAGTAATATCTGAGTATTGCTGCCCTATCCCCTCCAACCCCCCCCCTCAAAAAAAAAGGCTAAGCAATTGATCTTTGAAATCATAAACTGTGCCCAGCCAAACTAGGCCAGACAGTCCCCAAGTCAAGGGAAAGACTGTGAAAAGGCAGGTGATTTCATCTGGCACATGTTTGTCCTGGGTAACCTGGACAGTGTCCCGTTTCCACGATTGTTACTATTTTTAGGGTCATGGTCAGTGGCCTGCCCACTCACCATGGCAGCCACTGTGTAGACCTCAGAGGTGGCCGCGTGGGGTTGTTTCCCTGGTGGGGTAATGAATGGTCTGTAAGGAAAGAGCAGCTACGGCTGGAGTTGGGCCCTGGCTCCTCAGGGAGGACTGCCACCTCCCTTCTGGGGTGCCTGAGGACAGCGACGGGTGGGAGAGAACGGGAGGGCGTTAGCGAGACCTCACGGAATGAAGTTTGAGCAAAAGGGTTCAGTGCGAGGGTGCAGCATGGCTGCTTGTGTAAGGGGGATCATGTAAGGTGGGGAAGAGGAGACCTGCAGGTAGCTCAAACACATTTTCTGGAGAACATGGGTATTTGTAGAATGACACTTGACAGGAAAGAAGGGGGCTTTGGGAGAGGGTGTGCGTGTGCATGTGGGTAGGGGGGGTCTCATCTGCTCCTTCTGTTGCTAAGAAACATATAATCTAGGGTTTAAAAATAAATGAGGAGTGGGTGGGCATATGCAGTGACTCCTGTCTTTTTAGGAACCAGAGCCCTTTACAAAGAGCCTTTAAATAAACGTTTCTGGAGGCAGATTATTCATTTTGCTTGACTTTTACTTTGTTAAGTAAAATAAACCCCTTTACACATACCCCTCGATTTTCCCTCATTATCTTTTCTTTCTTGGCTTTTTTTTTTTTAGGAACCATTTTTTTCCCATGAGAATTTTTCCTTTATTTCAGATTCTGCTCCCCTGGAGCAAATAGTCTCTGTAGACTGTAAAGCTGAAGGTTTAGAAGGCAGTGCAAGTGAGCTTGTCCTTTTTTCTTAAAATTACTACTTCCTTTTTCTTTGCAAATTATGGTGCTGCAACAGATACATACGTGTAGGATTTTTTAAAAACCACTCGAAGAATTCCCATTTATGTCAGTAATATTTTAAAAAATCGTTTAGCCCTAGCCAGTGTGGCTCAGTGGTTGAGTGTCGACCTATGAACCAGGAGGTCATGGGTGGATTCCTGGTCAGGGCACATGCTGGGGGTTGTGGGCTTGATCCCCAGGAGCGGGTGTGCAGGAGGCAGCCAATCAGTGATTCTCGCTCATCATTGATGCTTCTATCTCTCTCTCCCTCTCCCTTCTTCTCTGAAATCAGTAAAAATATATTTTAAAAAATCTTTTAGAGGCACACAGGGGAGGGGAAGAAGAGGTAACTGATGGTTATCCTCTGTGCACCAGGCACTGTGTTAAGTGTTAGCGTATATTCTATCTTATTTACTCTTCATGACAGTCCTGTGCTATGCTTATGGTTGTTTCTGTTTTATAGAAAACGAGCCTGAGGCTTAGAGCTTGGGTAGGAGGCAGAGTTTAAACCCAGATTTGATGCTAAATGACTTTGTTTTAAAACCACATCATGCTTCCCTAAACATCCATTTCTGGTTTGAACTCTCTCCATGTGTGTACTTGTGTGTGTGCGTTATAATCTACATGCTCTTCTGTAATATACTACAGGTGCTTATATATAATATTTTGCATACTTTACTCTTTCATCTGTGCCCCTTTGGCTATATAATATTAAGGAACTCCTCTGCTATTTGAGAAATAAAAATGATGATATATTCATGATCATCAGAAAATAGATTGGTTTTGCTTCTGAGAACAAAACCACCTACATGACACCTGCCACCTCGATGAAGATACGAGTCTTAGAGTTTTATCTGCCTTTTAGTAAAACTTACACAGGTGTTGTGTAGGTGACCCTAGATCCGGTGAAGAGCTGGCCTGTCCGAGTCTCCTGGCACAGCACAGAGGAAATGATGAAGCATGATTTTGTTTGAAGGAGGCTTGGGCAGTTACCATTACTTATGAGGTGTCGATGCCTGTGTGTCACTGTCTCTACTTATAAACCAGGGGTGGTGAGACCAGACCTCCCCCCCGCCCACCTCCTTCTTACGGGGAGTTTTTGGTACAAGATAAGAGTAGCAGCAAGGAGTATTAGACTTCTTAGGTGAGGCAGCTAGGGCTAAAAAAGGTCTATTGTTTTTTATAGGGTGATGATGAGAGCATAGCATCTCCATTTGGTATTTTGTTCTGCAAAGCAAGTTTATGTGATTATAAGAAAGACAGTTGGGATGTTGAAAGCCAAGTAGGCTAGCATAGACATTGTTCTTCCTTGCAGGGAAATCACTAGTGTATAGGGAAGTTTTCTTCTGAATATAAGTATGCATCCTCCTTCTATGTAAATCAATTTTATTTATTTTATGTTTTCCTCTGACATTTAGACTTTAGGATCAGATAAAAAACTTGGTTCTAATTTAATGTTTCCTTCCTCAATAATCACTTAGGGCTTGGCTAAGTGTAGACTTCCTTAATCAGGATACACACCAGGCAAGATTGCACTTGAACCACTGTCCAGAGTACTTAATCTGCTCTAATTGGTCTGTTAGAGGCTTGATTTTTACATGGAAGTTTGGCAGCCATGGGTCCTGTGGAATCAGGGGATGGAGAAGTTGAAGGGAGCTTTGCTGGCGTTCAGTTCTTCCGTGGCCACGGCAGCATTGGGCCAAACTGATTCAGACTAGAGCTTGCCTTTTGGAACACTTCCCTTTCTAATCTGAGAAAATGAGGACTCATAGTGAGGGCCCAGGCTGGCTGCACCATCCATGGCCTTCTGGGCTGGCATCTGGGATCCACATTCCCTGTTCAGCCCTGAGGTATCCTTGAAGTGGGCTTAGTCACTCACTCTGTGAGACAGGGAGCATCTGGAAGGACCATTGCCTACATGCTGGCTATGACATTTGCTTTCTTACGTGGGTTTGTATTGGTAATACTGATCCTAATTATTTTTTCTGAGATCCTGTAATTGCAGTTTCAGGATAATAGTTACCACAATTCAAAGACAGTGTTTGGGCTTTTCTTACAGTGGCTAACTGAAAAAGGAAGGTAAGGAGGAAAACAGAATCTAAGCTACTAGGCTTATTTTTCCCCTTTGAAATTTAATTTGCTTGAGGTAACTATAATAATGGACTAATTTCAAATTGCCTGGACGGATTGGAGCTGTTTGAACTCTTGGCGTTGTTTGAACTGGTTGGAATGTTATGCCTCTCACAAGGCATAACAGACCAATGCAATGAAAAAGATTAAAGAAATAAAAACACCAGATTATGTTTGCACATAGTACTCTCATAATTCATCTCTGGCTTGTTCTCCAGGCAAAGTCCTCTTTGGGACTGAGCTCAGAAGTGTCCACTTTCTGTGACAGGTGGTTGATCCTACCCTGTCCTCAGATGGTGCTTTCAACAGCAGTGTTAGGACTGAATTGGGGTTTCCTGTTCTGGGAATTAAAATAGAGTTTGGACCTGGCATCGTCTAGTTCCGTGGTCGGCAAACTGCGGCTCGCAAGCCACATGCGGCTCTTTGGCCCCTTGAGTGTGGCTCTTCCTAAACCTTAGGAGTACCCTAATCTACACTAATAAAAGAGAAACATGGTAATTAGCATACGACTGCTACCCTTTTCATTGGCTAATCAGTGAGTATATGCAAATTAGCTGTCAGCCAAGATGGCGGCCGGCAGCCAGGCAGCTGGAAGCGAACATGAGGCTTGCTTGCTGCAGTGAAGGAGGACTCCAACTTCCCCGCCTGACTTGCCGGCCTCTGAGCCAGCAGTTTGAAACTTTGTAACAAATATAGAAGATAAACAAAACCCCAGAAACCAGCTTTCATTCAGCCAGGCTTTAGCAACATTGTATCGATGTTTTCAGCAGCGAGGCCTCAGAGCTAAAGCTGGCCCAGAATAAAAAAAAAAGGAAAACAAGAAGCGGTTGGAAGCTTCAGTCACTCGCTTCCGGAAAACAGCCCTCAGCCCCTCACCCAGACTGGCCAGGCACCCCAGTGGGGACCCCCACCCTGATCCAGGAAACCCTTCAGGGCAAACCAGCCAGCCCCCACCCATGCACCAGGCCTCTATTCTATATAGTAAAAGGGTAATATGCCTCCCAGCACCGGGATCAGCAGAGCAGCGAGGCTCCCGGCACCGGGATCTGCGTGACAGGGGGCAGCGCCCAAAACCCCTGATTGCCCTGCAGCTCTGTGTGTGACAGGGGGTGGGACCACAACCTCCCTATCCACCCTGCTCTGTGACTGTTAGGGGGAAGCTCCCCAATCCCCTGATTGCCCTGCGGCTCTGTGTTTGACAAGGTGCAGCGCACCAACCCCCTGATTGGCCCTGCTCTGTGTGTGACAGGGTGCGGCGCCCCAAACCCCCCCCCCCCCCACGGGCCCTGCTTTGTGTGTGACAGGGTAGAGCCATAACCTCTCCATCAGCCCTGCCCCGAGTATGACAGTGGTGGCACCCCAACCCCCTGATCCGCCCTGCTCTGTGTGTGACAGGGGATGGCGCCGCCGCAACCTCCCCATCGACCCTGCCTTGAGTGTGACAGGGGGCGGTACCCCAACCCCCCAATCAGCCCTACCCTGAGCGTGACTGAGGGTGGCATCGCAACCTCCCGATCCACCCTGCTCTGTGCATGATGGGGCGGCACCCCAACTCCCCAATCGGCCCTGCTCTGAGCCTGACCAGGGGCTGCACCTAGGGATTGGGCCTGCCCTCTGCCACCCGGGAGCAGGCCTAAGCCAGCAGGTCGTTATCTCCCGAGGGGTCCCAGACTGCGAGAGGGCACAGGCTGGGCTGGGGGACCCCCCCCCCAGTGCACAAATTTTTGTGCACCGGGCCTCTAGTTAAGTTAATAACAATGTACCTACCTATATAGTTTAAGTTTAAAAAATTTGGCTCTCAAAAGAAATTTCAATCGTTGTACTGTTGATATTTGGCTCTGTTGACTAATGAGTTTGCCGACCAGTGATCTAGTTGATCTTGGGCATGTTATGTAAACCTTTGGAGGCTCAGCATATTCATCTCTAAAATGGGGGAATAGTAATACTTACCTTAGAGAGGTTTGTTAGGAGAATTGAATGAGTTACTTTAGGCAAAGGACTCAGTGCCTTGTGTAGAGTTAGCTTTTCTAAGTATCATTATTCCCTGCTAGGTTGGTAGCTCCTTTGAAGACAGAAATTGCACCTTATCATTGGAATCCCTGAGTCCTGTTCTTATTGCTCAGCAGGTGTTGGATAAATATTTATTGAATGAATGAGTTTAATTGCTTCCTTTAAATGAACTACTACGTGATTCATTTCTTGTCCATCTCAATTGTGATTTTCCCCTTTTCTGCCTTTTTGTCATTTACACTTTGTCCAACAGCTCAGGACTGTGTGTGCCTGTCTACAGATTCCTGTGTGAGTACCTGCACCAGCCCGTTGGCCATCTGTTGGAGGCCAGAGAGGGGCGGCAGACGCTCTTACTTAACCAGCTATTTTCTGCTTGTCAAAGAGAAGGCCTCAATTTGTCTTCTGAGTAGCACTAATTAGCTCTCTGGCTCTCTTTCTGTCTGTCTCATCCCTTTCCAAGAGGCATCATTGATTTTCTCCTCAGGGAATTTTCTGTTGACTTTTCTTCCTATGACTAGAACTTAGAGATGCAGAAAGATGGCTGCCCTGCATTCCTGGAATCTGTCCTGACCGTTGTCCAGCCGGTTTGGGGTGACTCCAGCAGCTTCTGTTCTGTGTTACTTTACTCATACTCCTTCCAACTCACCTGATTGACTGCGGTGGAAAAGTTATTTTAAGAAGAATTCCTTGGTTGACTGCGTGATGCTAAGCCTTTGTTTTATTTTTAACTTAATAAGAAAGTCTTGGAAAAAGTGCCAGTCACTTTTTATTCACCTAACTTATAGAGCACTTGAAGAATGGCTGATGAGCCCGGTTGGTGTGGCTCAGTGGTTGAGTGTCTACCTATGAACCAGGAAGTCACGGTTCGATTCCTGGTGGGGGCACCTGCCATGATTGTGGGCTCCATCCCCAGTGTGGGGCGCGCAGGAGGCAGCCAATCAATGATTCTATCTCATCATTGATGTTTCTATCTCCTTCTCCCTCTACCTTCCTCTCTGAGATCAATAAAAATAGATTAAAAGAAAAACAATGGCTGATGAGTTCCTGACATACACGGTGTTCAAAGAGAGGGGGCATGGGTGCTGCTGTGGTGATCTGAGAGGAAATGAAATCATTAGGTGTATGTGTGTTGGCTGAAGGAGGGGCTGTGGTTGGGTAGAGGTGGGAAGAAGGGCTTTGCAGGTGATTTTAATGTTCTTTCCTTCCAGCCCTGAGGTTCTGTGAGCCTTTGAAATAGAGCAGATACTGTTTTTTAAAGGCAATAGCTCTTTGACAGGGACTTACCTACTTCTTTTGCCTAACTTTCATGTATTTTGCTTAAATGGAGTTACCTGAAGATTTTCAGATTCATCAATAATGCTATGATAAGTAACCCATTTTGAGCTAAACTGTATTATGAATGGTCTGGCTTTTGTTGGAAGAGAGGGCAAACATTCAAAGCTTAAAATAGTGATAATGCAATTACAATAAAATCTCATTCTTATTACTTTTCAATCACATGAGAGACAGAGTGGTTAAGAGCCATGACTCTGGAACCCTCCTGCCTGGGTTTAATTCACCACTTCTGTCTGTTGTGTGACCTTGGGCAAGCTACCTAACCTCTCTGTGCCTTAGTTTCCCCATCTATAAAATGGTAATGATAGTAGTACTCACCCTGTAGAATTGTTTGAAGGCTGACACTTTCAATGCTCCCTGTCACAGAGTAAGTGCCATGAGTGTGTCTGTTAGAGTGATGTCATCTACAATTGAGTCCAATTAAGGAGTAGATTTGTTTATTCTTCAAAATACTGAGCACTGGTCAAATGTCGATAGCTAGTAATAAAATTATTCAAACAATATGAAAATAAGATATACACTTAGGAAATTTAATTTATAGGTTTTGGTATTCATTAAGGTACAGAAGGTGTACTTTTCTTTTCACGACTTATTAAAAAATAGTCACTATTACTAGAGGATGTGAAGAGGTGAAGAGGAGAAAGCTGCTTTGAGTGCTTTGGAAATTGAAGCAGGCAGAAGGCCAAGGTCGGTGAAGACAGGCCTGGTATGTGGGGGAATCAGGGACACCCCCAGCTGGTCGTCTGGGAGCAGGGGGCCAGACTTGGAGGGTTAGTGTTAGGGGGTCGCAGGGCTTTGCTGTGTCAGGAGTGGATAAAGACAGAGGCCCTAGAAATAGAGTTGTCACCGGGGACTGCAGGACAGAGGTTATTTTTCCTGGCAATCAGGAAAAAGCCTCCCAGATGCTGCCTGTCCTGGCTCATTTCAGAAATAGAAGGCGCAGCCTTCTGGGTATTCCATCAGTTATCTCAACGAGGCCAAACAACAGAATTTTTTTTTTTTTTAAATTTTAGGTGATTATTAAATATTTGTTGAGCAAATAAAACTGGCTCAAGGCTATGAAGTATTGAGGAAGGAAGTCTGTTTTTCTTCTTCAAAAGGCAAAGAAAAATCAGTTGGGTTGCTTTCATGTATCATGTAGATTTTTAGGAAATAACCAGAAAATAGACTCCTTTGAAAGGTCCAAAGTACACTTTTAAAAGGTGTCACTACTTTGTCTTTGAGAAAGATGTCAAAATTCTATGGAAAAGTAAATTTTTGTTCAAAATAACTTGAAAGCCATTTGTTTAAAGATGAAAAAAAGAAAGCTTTACATAAGCTTATGTGGAAGCAGTTGGAAAGGGCTCGGTGTATCACTTTGAGACCAACTTCTGGAGCGTTCTTCAAACTGAAAGGACTGTGTTCTCATCATCGTCCTTGTGTATGTGACAGGCTTGGAGGCACCCTCTCTCACACAGGGAGCATTCCCTGTAGAGGTTTTGGAGAAAAGAGCCTGACTTAAAACAGCCTCTTCCTTTTAAGTTGGCCCCCTCTCAGGGCAAAGACTAAAAAACCGTAGCATCATTTTGTTTCTCTCCATTGGAAGCCCTGTCCTCAGCATCTAAACTTAGACAGGAAGTAGAAAGTCATTGAACCCCAGAAACTGCAGAATATGATCTTCCCTACCTTCCGGCCCCACTGCACCTTTTCTCACAGTGGCTAAGAAGGGACAGATGTCACTGTTCTCCTCAGTGGCCTCTGATAAACCATTTTCCGAGGCAGCAAAGGCAACCAATGTACTTTCAAAGTTTTTATAAAGTGTAGCTAAGAGAAGGAACAAACTTTAACTGGGTTCAAATTCAGACTACAAGTGTTAACTACCCACTTGTTAACATAGTCATTATACGGTAACGATTTTATTAAATGTGTACTCTGTGCCCAAAGCTGCTAACATAACCCTCTGTTAAGTAGGGACTCTTATTGCGTCGTTTGCCTGAGGCCACAGAACTAGTTAAATCGCAGAGTTAAGATCTGTGTCTCTGTTCACCCATTGCGTTCCTAATGCAGCTTTCCACTCTCCCATTTTCTGTGTGCAACTGGCGATATTTTCAACATCTAGTGGTTGTGAGACCAAAATCCCTTGAGAGGAGACACCCTTGTTTTTCATCTTGGTGGGCTCAGCCATTCCTAACACAGGGCTTAGAGAAAGGCTTCATAAGCAGCGGTTCTCAACTTGTGGGTCGCGACCCCTTTGGCGGTCGAACGACCCTTTCACAGCGGTCACCTAAGACCATCCTGCATATCAGATATTTACATTACGATTCATAACAGTAGCAACATTACAGTTATGAAGTAGCAACGAAAATAGTTTTATGATTGGGTCACAACATGAGGAACTGTATTTAAAGAGCCAGAAGGTTGAGAACCACTGGTTTAGTGGCTTAGAGAACAAGAATTCTTTTCCTGTCCACGTACAGACTTAGTTCTGCGAATGGCAGGTGCTATTGGCGACTGGAGGGAGGCCAAGATGGGAGCTTTCCTTGGTGAAATGATGTGAATTTTCCGTTGCATGAGATGGTGGGATAAACCCAGTTTCCTGGGGCCAGGGCATGGTTTGCTGGGATTCTGGCCTGGTACTGCCCCCTTCAAATTCTACCTCCAGTACAAGATTTGTTATAGTCAGAGTGGAACCTGAAGAGAGGTGGGTATTGGTACGATGGTTTGGGTCCAATTAAGAAGTTAGGACCAATTCATGCGTACTCTGTGTGGTTGAAAAGGCAAAATAAATACCACTTGCTTAAAAAATATTCTTAGAAGAGTTGAGTCATTCACCTTCAACTGGAGGGCCTATTCAGGCTGCAAGTACTTGCAATAGAAGCTTTTCCATAAGAACATCCTTCAGAATTCATAATATTCCTGTGTGCAGCTATAGACACCTAGAAAGTTCCAAGGATCATGTTTAAAAAAAAAACACGAGCCACTCTTTCACATTTGAAGAAATCCTTCAGAATTTTGTAGCAAAATACTTTTCTAGTTCAAAAATAAATGTTGAAGCTATTTAAAGATGAAAACAGACGCTTTCCATGAGCCAGTGTGAAATTATAACAAAATCGAAGGGATTTTTTTAAAAAAGACAAATTTATGGAGATTTCTTCAACTGTTATTACCTACTGAATTTAGATGCTTGTAATAAAAATGTGTGTGGTGCTTTCAGGACTTTACCATTTATAAACTGCCTTCACATAATTGCTCTAATTTTACCATCAGAACAATCTGAGGCAACAGGTAGAGCAGGTACTGTTTTCCTAGCCATCGTACAGTTCTGGGAACAGGGGTGACCACCAAGTGACTCCCCAAAGCCACGTGCCCTGTTCTTCTTCCTCTAGGACACTGCTTCCACGTTCGGCTCTGTGGAAAGATAATTAGCAAGATTTCCTTTTTGTTAATTTTATTTCCTTAAACTTATCTCAGTTGTTAATCACCATGGACAAAGTTGGAGTCAGTCACTGGCTGGCCTACCAAATCCATATTGCATTGACAAGGAGGATGCCCTAGTGGCCACCTTCATTACTCTTCCCATCTCCAGGTGAAAATACGAAACCACCAGTGTGCTGGTGTGTGTTTAATACTCCTTCTACGGGGGAAAAAGGAAGAGAGAGAAATATGCAGGCTCTTCTTTTGCATTAGTTGCTAAGCAGCAACCATTTCATTGTAAAGAAGATTCAGTTCAAATAATGACATAGGTATTCCAAGAAGAGCATTTCATTTTTACAGCAACTGCATTTCCCGTCTCCGTACAGCATAGGCTCACATGGCTCAGTGATTCTAGGGGAAGAAGTCAGTGCCTCAACACATTTGTTGACTGTATGGAGAAAATTCAATATAACTGATCACCTAATAACCACACTCCCATCTTCTGCAACTAAGAGTGAGCAGCAAGCCCAGGCTACTCTCAGTTTTAAGGACTTGGGAATATCTTCAGAAAATATGAACAGGTATGTCTTTGAGGCCATATTTGACATTAACTGCTGTCTCAGTGGAATACTCTGGATAATTTAGAATCCCAAGGGTTTGAAGTAATTTGGTATAGAGCAAAATCTGGTTGCAGCCAAGGACTTGGATTGTGGCCAAGATTTCATTGTGTTGAGATTTTGCTGGTGACAGAAGGCTCTTATGAAGATATCCTGGCTGGTGTGGCTCAGTTGGTTGAGCATCATCCTGTGCACTGAAAGGTTGCCAGTTCGATTCCTATTCAGGGCACTTTGACCTGGATTGAGGGTTCGATCCTCAGTCAGGGTACGTACGGGAGGCAACTGATTGTTATTTCTCTCTCACTTTGCTGTTTCTCTCTCTCTTTCTCTATAAACATGTCCTCAGGTAAGGGTTGGAGAAAAAAGAAGATAAAAGGAAATATTGTACAAGGCTAGCATAAGTCATGGAGTTCAGTTTTATCATGAAAAAAGGTATGAGGTAGAGGAAGGAAGACATATGTAATGTTCCTATAAGTATGGGTTTTGAAGGGGAGCTGTTGAATGATGAAGCTGTCGGGCGATCTCTCTTTCTAATTGCACTGCCATTAACTTTGAAGGCTACATGATGTGTGTGGGGAAGCCCGTGACCCTGCGCTTCCAGGCATTTCTGCCATCTCTGTTCCAGCTTCCACAAGCTGCTGTGAAGCTCGGTGTACCTACACAAATATCTCTTCTTCAGAGCACTGCCTCAGGGGAGTTGTTAAGGGAGCCCACTCTGTTGTTTCCGAAGAGTGCGTTGTGCAGCACATCTCCCCAAGTCCTCCTCCCCAAGCCATTTGAGAGAAAATACTTCTTCCTGGGAGCAGATGGGAAGCTTGGAAACTGGTCTTTAACTTCCAGTAAATTGCCCTCCCATTGATGGCAAAGTACCTCTTCCAGGAACTAAAAGTAATGTTGGGAAGAAGTAATACATGGATGAATCCACAAATGGTGAATGGTTTTCCCACTGTGGTGTTGGAATCATTAGTATAGTTGTTTTTAGCATCTCTCCAGCAATTAGTGCTTCTCACAGATTTCACTGTGCACTTTTTACAATTACTCAAAATGGCCTTGGCGAAGGAGTCCTGGTGTTCCAGGAACCCATTATCTACATGAGGAAATCAAGTCAAGAGGGCTGGGAAGGGGAGGACTAAAACCCCTGGCTTCCTGGCCTGGCATGAAACTACAGAGGAGCGTGTGACCTGAGCTTGGACACTCAGGCTTTTTGGGACTTGGCCTCTTAAAGGACTGTCAGAGGGAGTGCCAGCTTGTTCATACTCATTGGCAGTGCCCTGGTCAGACCGTTCCTGCTGTCCTGGTTCCTGTCTTTTCCAAGCATGGATCACCAGCCTTTCTATTGTGAACCATCCAATATCTTACCAATAAACTTCCTTTTTGTTTAAGTTAACCAGGGTTGGTTTCTTTTGCTTGGAACAACAACAACAACAAAAATTTAATTGATAAAATAAAGGTGGCCAACAACAACAACAAAATTTAATTGATAAAATATAGGTGGTCCACCTTTATTTGGCTAAGGTCCACCAGCCTCTACTGGTGAATGTTTTCAGTGTCAGGAGCTCCTGGTTTTCTTAGGGCAAGAGTTAGGTCAGGTCAGGTCTAATTGTTAGAAAGCTTTTGTTATAGGAAGATGAAAGTGGTACTTAATGAATATTTGGATCAATTAGGTACTTCGTGCCTTCTTGTTTGTTGTTCTCTTATTTACTTACCACAACTCTCTGAGTTAGTTTTTTCTACGTTACAGATGAGGGAACTGAATTTCACAGAGGTGAAATAATTTGCCTCAAGTCAAAGAGCTATTAATTGATGGAGTCAGGGTTCAGGTTTAGTCTCAAGTCACCCAAAGTCTGCATATCCACCCGCCCCCCCTTTCATTATACCATGCTGCCTAATGTTGAGTCCAGAACTGACTTCTTTATTTTTTTTTACTTACTGGTATTACCTTTTTACTTCTGGGCAATATTCAAGATAACCCTCCTCCTTTTTCCATATGTTAGGTCTTCAGATATTTGAAGTCAGATATTTAGACCGAACTCTCTCTTTTTTCATTCTTCACTTAGCCCTTATCTGAGGGTGATATTTAACCACCTTCACCTTTTTGGTTGTCCCTAATTTGACAGCATACTGGTCTATCCGTGGCCTTCTTCACAAGAATTGAGCACTAAATTAAAAATGTTTTCTAACTACTAGCACATACGGTATCTCTGTTTGAATTAGAAACCGGTCCTAATTCTGGGTGGACAAATTAACAAAATTCCCCCCTTCCCTCTGAGTTCTGTCAGTTCCAGAGCCAGGATCTAGCATTTGGTGGAAGGCACATTGGCTGGAGTTCAGTCTCCCTGCCCCTCTTCTGGGTGCTCTGGTGCAGGGCACAGGTATAGGTATGGCTCTGTGAGACTTAGTTCCCTTGCTGTGGCCACTGGTTGCTATGAGTATATGGACTAGCATGAGTGCAGGCCAAATGCTGTAAAACTCATTCCAAAGTCAAATTTCCAGACTACCAATTCAACAAATTACTGATGATATTTCCAAAATTTTGCTTAGGTTGTAGCCAGTTCACTTAAGATTTGTCATTTTTAGTGTGGCTAAATGTTTATTTGGCATGTTTTATATTTATATCAGATACCAAACACTTCTAGAATTTTCAAGATTCTTTCCCCCCTCTCTTCCTCCTTCCTTTCCTTTAACCCTTCCTCCCTTCCTCCTTTTCTCGCTTCTTTCCTAAATAAGAAAAGGCAAGCTCTCTCTTAATTGTAGTTTACTATTACCTCTATTTTTCAGACTTATGCTTGTAACACCCGCCCCTTGACCCTACTCCTGGTAGAGAACTGCCTATGGGCAACTCTTTAAAACTGGCTGAACCTATTTATCTGAGAGGTTTTGGTGACCTTTCTTTAATGAGTTTGACACAGAGCTAATAAAGAAACCTATCTGTACTTTTGCTAAACCTATATTTGGTGGCCAAGAAGATTACTTATTTTGTCCAGAGGATAGCATTTTACTGTTTCGGGTACTAGGGCTGTGCTGTCCAGTACAGTAGATTCCAGCCATATGTACCTATCAAAGCTAACTAAATAAATTTGAAATCCATTTCCTCAGTCCCACTAGCTACATATTAAGTGCTTAACACCATATGTGGCTAGTAGCCATCATATTGGACAACACAGATATAGTACATTCTCATTACTGCAGAAAGTTCTGTTACTGAAAAGGATTGCTGTCTCACGATACTAATTTATCAAACCTATAGAAACTTCTAGATTTTCATCCTAGAATGACAACCTTGGATGATGCATTTCTTGAATCTGCCTCCATAATTAATAAGTTACACTTTAACCCTTCTGGTGTGGCTCAGTGGTTGAGCGTCGACCCATGAATCAAGAAAACACTGATTTGATTCCCAGTCAGGGCACATGCTCTGGTTGTGGGCTCTATTCCCAGTAGGGAGCATGCAGGAGGGAACTAATCAGTGATGTTTCTCTCTCATTGATGTTTCTATCTCTCTACTCTTCTCTCTTCCTTTCTGTCTAAAAATCAGAAGAAAAAAGAAGTTACACTTTAGAGGTACAACTAGGAATGAGAGAGCACTGTAGTCGGGAAAAGGGCAAAGTCACTCTTGGTGTTCTCTGTCATCCTGCTATCATGGGCTTTTCCCCTCCTCACTACAGTGGTGACTGGTTTCCATAAGGACAAGGGCAGGAGTTTGTCTTTTCTTTTTGTAAAGTACACTTTCCCCTACACTGCCAAATGCACCGAGCTCTGTGCAGGAGGGAACATGTCCTATAGCTTTTGGTTGACTGGCTATTTTGCCATCTAAGCTCACCTGGTAGTAATTGCTTTTTGGGGTAGAGTGAAGGGTGGGGAAAGAACATTACTGCTTCTCCAGCAGTAATTCCTGAAATGTGGGTAGGGGCCTGGTCCAAGATTCAGGGTACAAATGTGGGGTAGGGATGTGTAGCTTCGGGTCATGTCTTTGTAACAGAAATTGCTTATTATGCTCCCTGTTTTATTCTTATCAGGAATTCCCATCATGTTCAATAAATACTATAGATTCACCAAGGAGGCATGGAAGTAAATGCTTGGACTGTAACCTTTAATGTGGCTCCCCTGGTTTCTAAAGGGAAGACCTTAAGAAGTTATGAAAAAACCCCCCACAAAAACACAATTTTAAGGACAAAGCTAAGGTGCCTGAAGAATCCTTGTATGTTTGTGTGGCTTCTCTCTGGTGCTTTGAGTTGCCAATATTGCACACAAGGGTGTTCTAAAAATAACCCAAGTAATGTGCATCCTCCGCTGAAGGGAGTGAGGTAATTTGTGAGAAGATGAGATATGGAAGAAGAGAGAAGCTTTAGAAGTTGTGAAATGAAATACATGAATCTCGATGGTCTCTGAGGCTCTCCCTTGCACCGAGTGCTCTCTTTGAAGTCTTGATATTGAAAATTGGAAAAAAGTACTTGAAAAAAAAAGCATTGCTGGGAAAGCCATTGGTTTTTTTCCTCACCTATGTTTTATAGCATGAGCAGTCCCCTGCATACAAACTTACCTGTTCTATAAGAATAGTTATGGGGTACTCACTGGCTATATGTGCAAAGCATTATTGCAAGCCCTTGGTGAGGAATCCAAAGTAGCATAATAAATGATTTCTACCTTAAAATTGCTTCAGTTGCTTATAACTTATTGAGGAAACAAATAAGAAAACATATTGAGTGCCTACTACATGCCAATACCATGCTAAGTGCTAGAAATAAAAGAGAAATAAGAATCTCTGTTATCAAGAATTTATGATCTAATGAGGGAGAGAGGCAAAGAATCGACCTGTAACAATCAGAGTGATAAATCCAGAGGGATGTTCAGGAGACAGGCTGGGGAGCCCAGAAGAAGGACTCTATGTCAGACCAAAGAGTGGAAGATCTTTTGGAGCAGGTGATGGTTGAATGTGCCTTGAAGGAGGAAGAGGAGGTAGATAGGTTGAGGTAGGTAGGTGGATTTGCTCATGTCATTGATTCAGTGAAGAAAACATGCCCTAAGTTTGAAACGGCAAACTAGAAACAGAATTTCAGAATATAGTCTATTCATTTCTAATCTCTTTTGAACAGCCCCTGAAACCCATCATTTGAATATTTTGAAGGAGTGGAGGGCTTTAAATAGGTTCTACTCCCTAGAAACCCATGCATAAAGGACCTTTCCTAGGACTTCTGTCTTCTCTGTACCTGAAAAACATCAGAAGCTTGAACAAAAGTAAACAGCAGGCACAGAGGGATGCACATGATCATATCTGGGCTGTTTGAATACAAACGAAGGGCAGAGAGGTTAGTTCTTTTGGGGAGAAGTTTCCTTGGATTTTGAAGGACTGGTAGGATTTCAACAGGAGGTGATGGGGCAGAGGGAGAGCGAGGATGGAGCACAATCTAGGCAGCAAGAGTTGCAAGACAAAGGGCACGGTGGGCGGACTGTGTGGCGTGTTTGGCAGCATGTGGATTGTGGAATAATTTTGCTTTGATCCCAGAGAAACACAGTGGAAGATCAGGCCAGGGAAGGTTAAGTACTCATTAAAGAAGCCTTTGAATGCTATCAGAAGAATTTGGGTTTTGTAGTTAGCAGAGAGCCATTGGAGGTTTGGGGGCAGAGAGGTGATGCTCTGTATCCAATGTGGGGAAGACCTTGTTCCCTCTGGATCCATTGCCACGTCCCCTTCTGGAACCTCTGTTATTACAGCAGAAGTGACACCTCCACTCTGCCCTGCCACTACACCATGTGGTGGGGACAAGAGCTCTCCTCCTCCCCCGGGGCATAAAGTGGCCATGGTGGCCTACAGCCATGCTGCTCTCAGGCCTCCAGGACAAATCCCTGAGGATTTGGGAAAGATGGAGTAAGGAGAATGTGTGATAGCCTCAGAGTCTGAACCCGCAACTTATTTTTACATAAAGTCATGTAATGAGTGGTTAAATCTGATGTCATTAGTGAATACTTGAGCCAAACAACATTGTCCGAAGTTCTAAGCAGGCAACTCTATAGAAAATTTGGGAACATGGCTTGCCTCTGAGCTGGAGACTTTCTCTCTAATCTGTTTGGAGAAACTCCCAAAATATCACACCATTGGAATGTTTTTAATGAAGTGGAAAGTTTTTTTCCCCCAGATTCCAATACCTAGAAATCACTGAACAAATTAATGGAAGAAATATGTGTTCTGAATGTGTTAGAAAATGGTAGTTGAGTGGCTTAGATGTTGTTCCCCGTCAGAGGCCTTGTTACCGTCTAACACTATTACATGAACAGACATTGGCTGGGCCAGTTAATAGAAATACAGATAATTTTGCAGCTGGGAAAGATTTGCTTTCAGCTGAAAACTGCACACTCTTTTCAGACCTAATCTTCAGTAAATGGAGTGCAGCATTGTGGTGGAAAGTCAGTGTGACCGGCTCTGTCTCCTGGTGTTCAAGCTGGTTCCTGAAGGATTAGGGTGATGTCTAGCTTACTTCCTGTATTATGTCCATTGCATTGCAGTGCCTGAGAGCTGGCTCACATCCTGTATGTTAGAAAATCATCATTTTTCTCATATAAATGGAAAATAGAGAAAAGTAGGGTACAATAGAGAGAGCAACAGTGAGATCAAAGAAGCATTAACACGCAGGAAGGAAGAGGATCTTGGTTCAAGGCCACCCAGAGTGATGAGCGGGTCCATCTGATATGGGGACATAGCCAGCAAACGAATTTCAGCATTAAGATTAGAAAACGCTCTTTATCCACTTTTCAACCAAATCCAGTTATTCAAACATAGAGACTACTGAGCAATGTCGTAACTCTATTCCATATACTAAACTCTAAGATGCAAAAAGTCCTATTTCTTTCCATGTCACTCAATGAAGCCAGTTTGCAACATGCAATTTTTTCCTAGTAGCCTTCATTCAAAAATGTTTACTCCTCACTGCCTTAGATTGAAAAAGGCATAAATAAAATTAGAAAACAAGTCTATTAATGAGTCACTGTCCATCCATGTTAGAAAATAGTATTGCCTACTCCAGAGTGTGTGTGTGTGGGAGGTGTGCGTCATGTGTGTATAAGTTGGAGTTTGCTCGTTTGTGTGTCACCTGCTAACCCTCAGATAGGTCTCATTCTCTCTGACCCCCATGTTCTCGTCTGAAAAATGAGGTTGCTGATGCCTACTGCACAGCATGGTTGTTGAGTTGAATGGAATGAGGCATGCACTTTGTAAATTGCAAAGCCACATATAAAGGCAAACTATTGCTAGCACCACCACCATGCTGAATCATGGATGCTGTCTGCCATGGAATAATGGGAAGACCTTGTGAACTTTTCAGAGTAATTACATTTCTTCACGAAATCTCTGAAGCATATGTTTGCTAATGGTCAGCATCATTTTGGAGATGTGCAAATGCAGGTATGTGAGGATTAACCATTTTTTTGTTTTAGTTTTGAAATACAATGCTTATTTAATCAGAGTAATATATAAGTGTAGCTTAATGCATAGTTCATTGTTAACTAGAACCAGAGGCTTATAAAAAACCCCAGGAGTTCCCTTCTCTATTTCTCTCCCATACTCCTTTTCCCCAAAGCTTCTGTGATAAGTTAGTTCTTCCTCTGGATTCCATATTTGTATTTATAGATAATATGCCACTATGTTCTGCTTTACAATTTTTCTCAACTGTATCCTATGAGAAGAAGATGATTTAGTTCTCTTTTATCCTACCTGCACATGTCCCTTTTTTCATCTTTCCAGAATATTTATTTCACAATGTTATTTAAATCATTCATAAATGTTTATAATATTAAAGTTTTAAATCTTGTCTATAGCTGAGCCACCCAGTGCACTATTGGATACATTTCCTTTCTTGTATTCTTGATCTCATTTTTTTAATTTTAATTTTTCAAAATTTAATTTTCAATTACAGTTTACATTCAATATTATTTTATATTAGTTTCAGGTGTACAGCATAGTAATTCAATAATTATATACTTTACAAAGTGATCCCTCCAATATTTCAAAAATATTGGTCTCATTTAAAAAATTATTTTTTATATAAGTTTATTTATAACTCTCCCACAAACTTTTAAACAGAACCATAAATCTTCTAGTACATTTAAACATATCAAATAATGTGTCAGTTTTGTTATTTTTTGTGTGGACAAGCTGTCCTGGTTCCCTCCATCACCTTGTCCCTTCTTTTATTAATGAATTTAATGGAGTGACATTGGTTAATAAAACTATAGGTTTTTTACAATTCTATAATACATCAGCTGTATATTGTATTGTATATTCACCACCCCAAGTCAAGTCTCTTTCCATCACCATTTATCCCTCCATCATCTTGCCTCTTCTGGTCTGGTTTATAGCACAGCTCTCATTTCTCCCCATTTTCTTAATTTCTCATTGCTATTTCCCACAGTTGAATCCCCTATTTTTTAGATTTCCTATACTTCTTTTTTGGTTTATGTATAGTTTTGTGGAGCACACAACCATTTCAAGACTAACAGTACCACATTCTCGGATGGTTTTTTTCTCCCAGGAACTTTCATCATATTTTTAGATGACTGAGTTGAAACAGTTGTCTAGGATGTGGGACACATCCTGCCATAGCTTTCTCAGAAAAGGTGCATAAGAGGTAGATATTTTGAGTCTTTTCATGTCTGAGAATATCTTTTTATCTATTTTCACACATGATTGAGAGTTTTTCAAGGTATGGAGTTCTAAATTGGAAATGATTTTACCTCAGAATGGTGAACACATTTCCTCGTTGCTTCTCTGCTTCCAAAATTGCAGTTGACAAGACCAACTCCATTCTGATTCTCAATAACTTGATGCTTTTTTCTTTCTCTCTAGTTTAAATTTTTTTCTCTTTATATGCACTGTTTAGAAATTTCAAAACTGATGTGCGTTAGCATGGCACATATATTCATGGTGTTGGAAACTTTTTAGATGTCTTCAATTTGAAAATGTTTAGTTCTAAGGAACTTTCTGGTATTATAATTTGGGGTAAGGGAAGAATACCTTCTTCCCATCCATTTTACCTGTTGCTTTAAAAAATTTTTTATATCGTGTAGCTATTGGATCTACTGGAGGATTTCTCTAATTTTATTTTCTATCAACATTTTTCTTTTGAACTTCTGTAATCTGACTTTTAATTTCTAAGCGCTCTTTCTTGTTTTCTAGTGCTCATTTTTATAGCTCTCAACTCTTGTTTCATGGCTTTAATATCTTTTATTTCTCTGAGGATATTAATGATAACGTTTGAACATTTGATTCACCCTATATTAACTCTCTTTTCTTCAAAAAAATTTTTTTTCTCTTTAGTTAGTATCTTTTCTTCATGTTGGAAACTCTGATGATCTGGTCATATTTAAGAGAGAAGCTAAATGGAAGCTCCTTATGTGTACATGTCTGTGATTTGTTAGAACATTAAGCTTCACAATTTTTATGGGGAAACTCCTAAATGTTAATGTTTTTTGTTCAGTTCTCCGAGAAGAATGCTCCACTTTCCTCTGAAGAGGTTTACACCTAACTGTTATTTCTCTGGGGCTGGATTTTTTATTATTCAACTTACAGATTTTCAGTAGATCTGCTTTCAGTAGAAGATCTCATACTCAAACCCATTTGTGGTTGGTGTTTCCTAGTTCCTCTCTGGTTTAGCATCTTTAGAAACTAAATTTCCAGTGTGTCAAGAGTAACCATCAGGCTCCTCAAGATGGAGATCCAAATAGTCTCTGTAAAGGCTTCGTCAACTCTTTTTGGCCCCTTCTCCCACCCTTACCTTCAGCGTTACCTGGTGCCTTCAACTCTCAAGCTTTTCTGGAGTTCTGTGGTGTTACTTTTTCCTTCCCAAATACACTTAATTTCCAGCTTCCTCTGCCCTGCCTACATTCACTTAACTCTATTCAATTCACTCTCCAGCTTCTAAAAGTCTTGTCATTCCCTTTGCTGTCAGCTCACCTTTTCCTTTTCTTTTTTTCTTGTGAAATGATGTCTTTTATTTCCTGTACTTTCACTTTAGTGGGAGTTTTTGGAGGGAGTTGGGATAAAAGCATGTGTCCTACTCACTGTGGTGAATGGAAGTTGCTTACTCTGTTCTTCCTTGGTACGAACAATAGGACATTTGACAAATCAGAGTATTTCTTTAGAATTTTTGAACAGACATTAATGTTTTTTGTTCATCTTTCCTTCTAAAAGGAGTTTTAAGAGTTTCAGATGCATTTCCTCTGTCCCAACTCTTCCTCTGTGACATGGGACAGGATGGTAGTTTTTTGAGCATCCAAGTAGAGGAGATACCTGTTGTGCCTTCCCTCTGGTATTCTGCTACAATCCAGTTGCCTTCATTTAGCTCACCATTTGCCTTGTGGCCATTAGTTTAAGTTTCAAAGTATTCCTTTGATTTTCAGCACCTCCTAACGTTGAACCACTGGTTTCTGCCAGACACAATGTTCTTCTCTGTCTTCTGTCTGTAGCCCGAGCTCTTCTGGTTTTCTGGGAAGCCCTGAGACTTGTCATTCTCCTAGCAGCTCAGATGCCAGCCTCCCCAAACACCCAGAGTTCATTTAGCACCAATGAGGTGCTCAATCTGGGATTTCTGAGGGACTGTCACTGGGGGGGAGGCTGTTGCTAATGAGGTGCAAATTAGCAGCAGCTGGGGAGGGGTTGCTCTCTCTGGGCTGGGCCCCAGGGGAGGGTGGATTGCTATGACACTTTCACTCGAGGCTGGCTGTGGGCTGGAAAGCCTGATTCCGGGCCAGGGGCGGCCCTTGCACAGTGCCTGGAGGTCTGTCTGGGCTCATGCAGCCTGATCCCCAGACCTGCTGCCAGCTGGCTAATCTCTTGGCTAGTTTTCCTGGCTGGCTTTCCCTGTAAGTAGGAGAGGCTGAGCTCAGTCATGGGGCTTTCCCAAACATTGGAGGAGATAGCCAGGAAGATCCACAGCCCCCAGAAACACTGTCCTTGGGGTTGGAGTGCTAGAAGGTTAAGCAGTTGGGGTTTTGATGGTGGAATAGTGGTTCCAGAAGCAACTGCTCGGAGAAGGGAACATATTCCTCCTGAGCACTTGCCCACCAGTCTTGCATGGAAGACCCTCATTCCCTAAACTGTTCATCCCAGTGCCCTCATCAGCTCACATCTGTGTTCCTGGAAGGTTCAACCTTCTCTCAGACATCTGCACTTGCAGGTGTCCCCACCAGTGATGTGGCAGAGCTGTGGGTAGGGAACTATGTTCAGAACCAGAGACTCTGGAGAGAAAATGGAGGGACATCGGTGGATGTGGTATGTGAGTTGGTGGGGAAGTGAGTTTATGTCATCTGGTCTGTATGACAGAATGCAAATTGGGCCTCTGGTGTGAAATCTGTGTGTCTATTGGGGTGAGCCAATCTCTTATATGCTCTGACTTGACCACCCTCCACATTTTCTTCTATTTCTCTATCTCATTTCCTCTGACTTTATAAAGAGCTCATTGGGTGCCAGCCTAGATACAAAGATAACAGGAAGGAATGAAATATAGTCCCTGTTTTCATGGAACATGTCTTCCAGTGGAAGAAGGCAGACATACAAACAACACAGATTCACAGGTGATGAGAAATGCACTATGCCAGAGGCATGTAAAAAATGTCATGGATGATGGAGGAAGGGGCAATGTTGCTCTCTGCTGAAAGGGTCAAAGGATACCTTACTGTGGTGGTGACATTCAAACAAGTCATTGTTCAAGGATGGAAGTGTGCCTTAGAGAGGTCACAGCACCGTCATGGAGGTTTGAAGAAGCCTGGTGTATTCTAGATAAAGAAAGTTGTTTGTTAATCCTACGGTGCAGGTATAAGGTGAACTGAGAGGCGGTGGGTCTTGAAATAGATGACAGAGGGTGCATTTTACCAAACAATGAGTTGGACCTCACCCTTGTTGGTGATAGGAATTGTGGTGGGCTGTAGAGAATTATGATGCTTTGCTAAACGAGGAGGCGGGGCTCGATGATCTTTAAGATCCCGTGGAGTCTGAACTTTTTGAATTCTCTGTGTGGGTACGAAGATGTGGGTCGGGAACACAGCTTCGTTGAGGAGTGTTATCTGGTGTAACGTCTGTGAGTAGGTGTTTAAATGTGGGTTGGACTCAATAGCTATATTAAGAAGTAACCTCAAGTGGGGCGTGGGGCACCGGGTTCTAAGTTAAGCTGGAGTTTAAATATCCAAGTCTAGTTTCAGCCTTTGATCACGATGCTGATCCTGGCTTAAAGCAACTGACCTGTCGGTGCTTCAGGACCGCCACTTGTCAAGTGGAAAATTTCACTTCTCTGCAGTTGCAAGGTGATTTTTTTAAAAGAAGTTTTATTTGATAATGATTTTGCTATGGTTTGAGGCATTTGAGGAGAACAAAGTTACTTCTGACTGTATTATTAGCTATCAACGGACATGGAAATAAAAGTTATCTGTGTATGAATTTTGTGCTGAGTTTTTCCTGAGTTTTGATTCATATTTGGAGTAGGAATCTGGTGGGAGTAGATATAGGGAGATGGGAATATGTACAAAACCAGTGTTGCAGGAACTAATTTAGTGAACACACAAATTTAGATCCACAAAACTTTAGCTGAAGGTTCCAGCTGGGTTGTTTTAAGAATGCACTTATGTGGCTGATGACACATTCCTGGACTCTTAAGTGTTAGTTTATGCTTGTTGAACTTTAACCCCTCCGAGGATTATTATTTTTCTAGAACCACATGATGAGCACATTGGCCCATCTCCAGAGCAGTTCCCAATGTTCAAGTTGCCTGTTTGCTTTTGATTTGGGTGTATTTTTTTTAACATTTGTCTTGAGAATCTTTAGCTCACTGCCCATCTTCTCAGAATACTCTCCAGTTAGCTCATATTCATAACCAAAAGGATAAACGATTTCTCTGTGGTTTGGTTCTCATGCTTTGAGACAATGTCACTGATGGTCTGACAGGCAACTATGGGTGAAGCCAAGAAGGATATTTGAAATATGGACTAGCTGCTAAGGTGTGGGTGTGGACACTGGTTGTGGACCACTAATAATTTCACTGCTGTGCACACTCTCTGATATCAGCCCTGCTGTGGCGAGAGAGGCCAAGTATACACACATACAAGAATAGAGCTTAGTAGCTGTGATATTTTAGAGACTGGGCATGAAAGGCATCAGAAGGTACTTTTAAAATATATATATATATTTTTTTAATTTAAATTTCTTTATTGGTTAAGGTATTACAAATGTGTCCTCATTTCCCATTAACCCCCAACCTCCCCGCCCTCCCCCCCTACTCATGCTCTCATCCCCCTGTTGTCCGTGTCCATGCTCTCATCCCCCTGTTGTCCGTGTCCATTGGTTTGGCTTATATGCATGCATACAAGTTCTTTGGTTGATCTCTCCCCTTTACCCCCTCCCTCCCCTACTTGATTTCAGAGAAGAGGGAGAGGGAGATAGAAACATATCACGTTAGTGGGAAATGACTTAATTGTATAGAAAATTGAAAGTGAGTTGATAATCTAGGAATAGGTTGGGTCAATAAATGAAACTAGAATGCTGACATATTTGTCATTTCAGCATTATTCAGTGATGAATTTGTCACAATTTCGGGGATGCTACTGACATCTAGTGGGTAGAGGTCAGGGGCATTGATAAACATTCTAGTGTGTACAGGACAGCTCCTCCCAACAAAGAATTATCTGGTCCAAAATGTCAGCAGAACCAAGGTTGACAAACCCTGTTTTCAATATTTTTATCATGTCTTGCTTTTATAATTCAAGTCTTAGCTCAAAAGTCACTTTCTCAGTGGCTGTCTCGCCCACCCCATGTCAAAATAATTTGCATCATCTCCTCCATCATTCTCTATTATGTAACCCTATTTATTTTCTTTGTGCCTTTTGATACCGCATGATATTATATTATGTATTTATTTTCATTATACGTCTGTTCCCCCTAAAATACGAACATCGTAAGGTCTTTGGTTTGTTTGCTGCTATATCTCAAAAACTTAGGATAGTGTGGGGGACATAAGCAAATGGATGGAAAAATCTGATATCTGGGTGTTCAGGGAGGAGAAACACAGCAAATTGGACACAAATTTTGTGGTGCTGAAATAGTAATAATGGTAGTTAACATTTATTTTTATTATGTATATACTAGGTTTAGTCTAAGCATTTTACATGTATTAACTCATTTAATCTCCAAAACAACCCCAGGGGGTACACATCATGATTATTCCCATACAAAGAAACTGAGAGAGAGAGATTCAGTATTTTTCCAAGATTATATATCTAACAAGCGGCAGTGCTAGGGAGGTATAAGACCTCAGGTGATCTGTGTGTATTTACACATGCTCTTTATAGAAATTAGTCTAAGTTCATTGTAAGGGGTGGGTAGGAGACTCGTGAATTGGATTTGAAAAGTTTTAAAAAATGTGTTCCAAGATAGAAATGCCAGGTCAGACAGAAATCAGGGAGTAGGTAGTTGGTAGACCTAAAAGATTGGATAATGAAGATTGGTGCATTGCAGGACATGGAGTATGCTACCTTAGTAAGGGTGCCTAATGGCCCAGAGAGGTCAAAGCTGATGAGCAGGGTGCTCTCACTTAAGAGAGTGCTTTGGTTAGGAGGGGAGACACAGAAAACCCTGGCCTCCATGTCAGACCTGGGCTTGAGAAATTGTGTCTTGAGTGGTGGCATAATGCTGAGCAATACTCCTGACAGAGTCCCATCAGAAGTTTCTACAAGCCATTTTCAATGTCAGAAGTGAGCCACAGAGATAATGAGGATGACATGTTGCCTCAGAGGCAACCTCTGTAAGAGGCTCTGTGTGTGGGTGGCCGAACTCCTTCTTATTACCGTGGAACTGCTCAGCACTCACTCCTTCCAGGTGCCTGTCCTGGTGCTTCTGGAGTTCTCAGAACTAAGACTGAAGAGCTGGGTCACTTCACCTACTTCCTGTCTAAGCAGCTCACCCTAAGCTTTGTGGGAGGCGTGGACCTGACTTCCACAGATGACGTTGCTGGCCTAGCGGAGCACTGCTGGGCTGCCAGGTGGTTTCTGCTGTCAACTACCTGGAGACCAAGGAGGAAGGTGACTGTTGTGTTTCCGTCTCTCTCTCGCTTCCTTTTTCCAATGGTGGAATCATAGGTAGGAGCTCAGTGAATTGTGATATAAACACCTTATGGAGAAAAGTGGGGAGAATCTTTGGGTCTTAGTACATTCCACTGCTTTTGGAAAGGGCCATTAGGGTTAATGGGGCATAGCTTATTGGACTCAGAGTGTATAGCGTCTTCACACGCAGTTAAATTACCTGACACTGGACGGAACTATTAAGTTATGAGGAGTTGGGTAGAGAGGGAGGTTGCTACACTTTAACAGTGGTTCTCAACCTGTGGGTCGCGACCATCGGAAAACACATATAGCATATCAGATATTTACATTACGATTCATAACAGTAGCAAAATTACAGTTATGAAGTAGCAACAAAAATAATTTTATGGTTTGGGGCCACCACAACATGAGGAACTGTATTGAAGGGTCACGGCATTAGGAAGGTTGAGAACCACTGCTTTAGGGTCTGTGGTATTGGAATATAGAGAGTTTCAGGGCCTGTTGTTGAAAGTTTCAGTCTTCTCTACATCCAACTGGACAACAGGTAGAGGTAGATGTAGATGATAGCTGGGCTATTGTTGTTAGGCCTGACCCAGGAAGAGAGGGTCTTGATGTTTTTCTCTGCATATCTGTCTAAGTTGGGTTTCCAGAGCTGGAGCTGCCATGGATAGCTCCGTTGGTTAGAACTGTCTAGCAGTGGAGGGTACAGCAAGGGAGACGTGGAGTCTGAGTTACAGGTGCAGCTATGTGTGGAAGCAAGGACTTGAGTCAAATAGACAGGTTGGAAGGCTAGAATTGGGAGGTAAATCCTGGAAACTTCCTTTGAGAACATTATGCAATAAGAGAGGGACCCTTCATGGGAAGCGCTGGAACCTGGAGGCTGAATCTAAGAAAGAGGGGGATGACTTTTTGAAAGATTCAGGGGAAGAAATGCAGATTCTATAAATATCCAGGAAAAGTAATAATAAAACAACTAATTTTACTTTTATGAACTGAACATTTCATCAATGTTATTTAGTACATTTTTTTCCTGGCAGGCAAAATGAGAGCAAATCTTTTGGGTAATTATTGATATTGCCTTGTTTGCAGTAGGATTCAAGATAGCTAATACTGTGAGCTAGTATTGAAAGGAGGACTTACTGCCATTTTATGGCTAGCATGGGTAGCCACTGAGAGGTTATAGATAAGGGAGTGAATTTTTCATATTTGTCTTTCAATTAGATTATTCAAATTACTGCACACAGGATGGGTAAATAGACTCTTGTGCCAGTGTAGGTGAAAAAATGGTCGAGGGCAGAGCTAAGAGATGGAAGGGATGGAGGAAATCTTTAGAATTTAAAACTAAAAGAACTTAATGATGATATGGATGTGATTTATTGGGAAAAAAGGAAGAATTAAGGTTGACTTCTGTGTTTCAAATTAGGTTGACTAGTGGAGCTGACACCTCAGGTAAGGAGTAGAGGATGAAGAACTACCCTGGACGGAGGAAATGAGCTAAATCTCAGTCAGATTGCACCCAAGGTACCTGTGAGCTAGCAGCACGAAAAGGCCAACGCAAAAGGAATCTGATGTTCAAGACAATGGTCTTGTATGGATGTGAAGATTTTGCAATGGGAGCTGAAATCATGAGAGAAAATTTGGTTACCTAGGGGTAGTCTGTAGGGTGAGAAGAAAAGAGGACCTAGGGAACACTGGGAAATCATATTAGCACATATGGGCCCACAAGGAGCTCACAAAAGAAACAGGAAGAGCAGTAGAGTCACATTTCGAGATCTGTGTTAGTCAAGCTTCTGTTTAAAGTTTCTCCTCTCACGTAGCATTCATTCTTTCTCGCTCTCTTCTACCACAGTATTTTTTTTCAATATGATAAGAGATATTATAGAGGCATTAGACAATAGCTAGTGTTACTAGTGGAATGCAAGCTTATAAGCTTCTTTAGACCTAGATCCTCTTTTTCTTTTCTTTTTTTTCATATCCATGTCTCTGGTATGAACTTCAGTGGCTGATATGTAGTAGGATTTCAATAAATAGTTGATATGAAATACTGAATTAGAAGGTGTTTATGAGTAAATAAATAAATAAAGGATAAATGTACCATTTCATTAGAGAATTTGTTTTGAACCACATCAGAGGAAGAAGAAATCTGTAGACTAATTAGCCACCCCCGCCCCCCGCCCTCTCTACTTCACAACAGACTCACCTCCCAACTTCTTAAACAAACCAGTTAGCTAATTTCTGAAAAGGGAATGGTTAGAGCAGTACCCTATCCATCTGCAGAAGCTGGACCAGTAACTCAAATAATATGATTTCCTAAGAGGGACCAGATGTACTGGCTTCACAAATGGGGAGAAAGGCTCTTGCATTCTCCTTGCTCTCAGGTGCACACACAGTGTGTTCTTTTCTGTGCTGCTCCAGGAAGGAGGAGGGAGGTGACTTTTTGAAAGACCCAGCAGAAGAATTGCAGATTCTATAAATACCTAAGAAAAGTAGTAATAAAGCAAATAATTCTACTTTCATGAATTGAAAGCCAAAGTTATTTAGTACTATTTTTGCTGGGAAGCAAAAAAGAGAGCACATCTTTGGGGTAATTATTGATATTTCTATGTTTAAAGTAGGATTCAGGATAGCTAAGGAGAAGCTTAATCTGTTGTCCAAACTTGGAGATGTCTTGAGTAATCAGGGACAAGAAATTGCCACTCATGGAGTGTATTTTCTTTTAGTTTATATACTTATTTGACCCCAAACCAGTGTACCATTTGATTTTAAATATAAATGATACACCCATGTAGTTTGTTTTCCTTCTGGAATGTTTGTAGGCTTGGCTTCCTCTCTGTACTTGTTCTCTAGGGAGGTTTATGCTATTTAATAATACTTAAGAGAGTCTGGGGCATTTCTTATCTGGTATCAAGCCTCAATTTGTGTGCCAGGTTGCTTAGAGCAGCTCAAATGCATGTGGTCAGAGAAGCTACAGGCTGTCAAATGCTCTAGAGTGCAAGAGACTCACCCCTTCTAAGAGGGATGAAGTTGATGGAATTCGAACCCTTTTGGCATTTTCCCCACTTTGTATGAACACTTGACAATGTTCCATTGCAGCACTGAGAAATTTTTCTCAACTCCTGATCTAAGAGCCCTGCTATTAGAATGGGCCTCATGAAGGCTTTTTTGAGTGGGGGTGCCATGCTCCACTGGTGACTTCGATTCATTCCTCCCCTCCATCCTTCATTGTACCTCCACGTGCACCTCTTCATCCACTTCAGAGACCCGTTGAAAAAATACAATTGAAAGGACAAATTACTGATCGGTAGAGGCAGTGTGGCTGCCTTTTGGGGTTTAATAATGCGTCCTGCATTATTTTTGTGTTCAGCAAAAATCCATTTTGCCTCATTATGAATGTGTCTTCCCTTGGGTTTTCACTTCCAAGATTATTTCAAGGGAAATTTTACTCAGACATTAGTCTCATTTGCCCCTATGTCACTCAGTAACCATTAGAGTTAATAATATCTTGAACCAGGAAGTTGCATAATTTCCAGCATTAAATGCACAGCTTGAAATTCTAATATTTGGAGAGAAAGCATTACATTTGAGTGGGTTAGAATCTTGCCAAAAATGCATTTTTCCATCTGTTTCATGGTTAAGAACTGTTTTTGGATTTGAAATTTATAGCTAAGGACTTTCTGCCATCTTTGCAAAGTGGGCTGGAACTGGAGAGTGTGGTAGAGGTGGTAGGTCCTTGGAAGCAGTCCTGGCTGTGGAGGATAAACTTGAGTGAGATCAGTTTCTTTCTGTTTTGGTTCCTTGAATGGTAAACATCCTTCATGTCTAATAATATAAAGTCAGCACCAGCACACTCAATACCCAAGGGGGTGGTTCCCAAAGTGTTCTCATCCATAGCCCTGCAAACTCCAACCTGACATGACCCAAAGTCATGACTGTGGTCATTTCTTATCCTTTCCCTTTGACCTGAATCTGCCCTGGGAATATGAGCATTGTGTTCATCCTTCCTGATCCACTGTAACACATACAAAGAAGACTAAGTTTGTCAAAGCCAAGTAATAAATCAAAGGCCAAGTCAGGCATTGGTTTTCAGCCTCTTCACTAATGTGGGCCCGTGAGCAGTTGTCCTTTATTGTTCGAGGTGATCTTGAAAGAGAATGTTGATGAGTCCTGTGGGCACCAGCACAGTCACTCATGAGCACTGTAGCTGGTTCCCCTAAGCCTGTTTTTTTCTCTCCCCAAATATATTTTTGTTGATTTCAGAGAGGGAGGGAGAGGGAAAAGGAGAGGTAGAAGAAGAAGAAGAGGGAGAAGGAGAGGGAGAGAGACAAACATCAATGATGAGAGAGAACCATCGTTTGGCTGTCCCCCTGCACACCCCACACTGGGAATGGAGCCCGCAACCTGGGCATGTGCCCTGACTGGGAATCGAGCCACGACCTTTTGGTTCATAGTTCAATGACCAACCACTGAGCCATGCCAGCTGGGTCTAAGTCTGTTTTTATATAGGTGGGTCCAGCCTATTGGTATCATCATTGGTCTATTTACTTCACTTCAAAGGAGGGGCTCCCTTCCTTCTGGTTGCCTGCCAAGTTGTGAACTGGCTTCTTTCACAGTGTCATTGTTTGAGGCTCTGCTATGTTGAGTTTTCTTTCTTTCTTTCTTTCTTTCTTTCTTTCTTTCTTTCTTTCTTTCTTTCTTTCTTTCTTTCTTTCTTTCTTATTTATTTATTTCAGAGAGGAAGGGAGAGGGAGAGAGATAGAAACCTCAATGATGACAGAGACTCATTGATTGGCTGCTTCCTGCATATCTCCCACTGGGATTGAGCCCACAATCCGGGCATGTGCCCTTGACAGAATTGAACCCGGGACTCTTCAGTCCACAGGTCAATGCTCTATCCAATAAACCAAACTGACTAGGGCTGCTATGTTGAATTCTTGACCATTTTTCACACCTCACATTCTTGACTGTTCTCACAACTTATACTTACCATGCTTCTATTCATCATGCATCTATGACTTATGAGCCAGCAGACTTTCATTGTATGTATATAACACATCCTATGTTGTTATTTCCAAAAATATGACTATACACCTAATTAATATTGCACAGAGGCAGTGTAGCTTAATGGGCACAGCACAGACTTTGAGGTTAAATTTCCTGTATTTAAATCTTGACTCTACCACTTCCTAAGTGTATGGACTTCAGCAAGTTATTTAAGCTCTCTTGGCCTCCATGTTCTTATTTGTAAAATGGAGATATAGTAATAACATCTGCCACATAGGGTTATTGTGAGTGAGGATTAAATGAATTAATACATGAAAAGGGCTTCGATAGGTGTCTTTCATATATTAAGGTATCACATACAATGATTATGCTATAGGCTCAGTATCTTGACCTCAAAATTGAAAGAGCAGGGTTTCTTCAAAGGTCATTTTGTCTTTGTACTTTACTATCCATTAAGACTCCAGGGAAATATATGTGAAATTTCTTAAGAGGTTGTGTATAACCTTTATTATAGTTAAGTACCTCTCACCTTTATGGGATATAGAACCCAGATGATGATGAAGATAGCCAACATTAATTGAGTGCTTATGATATACCAGGCCTGTCCTAAGCATTATCATCTTATTTATTCTTCATAAAAACTATGTGATAGGAGGCTTATCTCCATTTTACAGTAGGTTGAAGCTGTAACTCAAATTGCAACTCAAAGACCTGAAACTGGGTTCATATCCAGGTCTACCTGCCTAGAGCTTACCAGCGGTTCTCAACCTGTGGGTCGCGACCCCTTTGGTGGTGGAATGACCCTTTCACAGAGGTCGTCTAAGACCATCCTGCATATCAGGTATTAACATTATGATTCATAACAGTAGCAACATTACAATTATGAAGTAGCCACGAAAATAATTTTATGGTTGGGTCACAACATGAGGAACTATATTTAAAGGGCCAGAAGGTTGAGAACCCCTGGCTTACACTATTAACCATTATTATGAATTGCCTCTTTACAGCAGTAACCTGGTCCCCCTCAGTGCGGAAGCCTGGGGGAATGGGAAGTGAAGGGGTCTTCCTGGGATCCACCACTTATGAGATGTGGGACCTTGAATTCAGCTTCCCTAACATTTAGAATTTTCATCTGTGAACTGTTACTATTGTGGGAGGTACAAAACAAAGTAAAATATGTAACAAAGCAAGAACAAACAGGTACTTTAGGGATTGTTCCCTACCTGGCTTTGCCAGGACATCCAGAAATTTTGAATTATTTTATAGAGATGTTTAACCCAGATGGTGAAGGAGGGACAATTCATTCTGAGATCAGCCTGCAGTTCTCTTCACTATGGAACCAGAGCTCAATCACCAGTGTGACTTGGTCCCAACTCCTGTATGTGCTGCTCTTGTCCTGCACAGTCCGATGGATCTGGAAATTGAGTCACGGTCCTTAGACTAAGTCTCCATCTTTCTCGATGTCAAAGGGATTCACATGACAGAGTTCAGTTCCTCCTGACAGGCTTTGCAAAATTCTTAATCTCTCTTTGTGAAATTTTTAGTCTCTCCTTGTCTTTGCACTTCTTAGTCTCTCTTTGTCAAGTTTCCAAACATTTCTTTCCTTTAATAATGTTATCACTAAAACAAATTTTATCATTACAGCATAAAATCTTACAAATATGTGTGTGGTTGAAACAAGTTATAGAAATGCATAATGTGCTATAAATCACATGAACAATAATTTGTGAAAGAATGACCTTGATCTGAGTCAGTTATCTCACAAATAAGAAAGGGTTATAACAAGAATAATTGTTGGATGCATACTCTTTTCTTTTTTTTTTTTTAACATGGAAACAGAGATGGAAAATCTTACCCAACCTAAATATTTTTCAGTTTTGTACATTGAATTCAGGAGATACAAGTGCAATTTATATAAAGAAACAGCCTGACATTCAAAGTTAGATGTTCAATGTTGGGTGCTTTTAACTTAAATTGATATAAGGTGTTAGAGAGAAATATTTATTAATATAGAATATTTATCATGCACTGGTTACTTTTAACCAAATCTTATACCATTTTCCATCTCATGTGTCAATCTTCAGTACTAAAAAACCTGCTCAATGTTCTTGATTTTTTGGGCTCTTAGAGTACTTTGTGTTGACTTTCTTCTGAGGTTGGTCAGGACATTATTCTGGGGAGAAGCTGGCTTTTACTGGCTGTGAGTTTGGGTGGGAGTGATAGGGGTGGTGTATTAAATCCCTTTCGTCAATTCTTGGTCAGAATGGGGCTTAGAATGGATCTCACTATTTGTGAAACCCTATAACTCTTCCAGTGTAATCCCATTAAAGGGCCTCCTGACAGCAGTAAGTAAGGAGTAGCTCAGGGGTGTTACTGTTTAATCCCTTTAAGCTCAAGTTCATGTGTTATTAGATCCATCCCCCTGCTTTATCACTTCATCTTTGGGTAGCACACCATTGCTTCAGGAGCACAATTCAACAACAATTTTAGCCTATGTATTGACAATAAGCAGGTTAGATTGTCTGATGAGGGCTGATGCAGGCGCTCAATCTTCAGGATTATGGTCAATTAAAACGGGGCCAACCCTGCCATGTGTCTGTGGTAGTCATTGGTGCTGTTAACCAGATAATCTGGCTCTCTACATCCTGTGGTTGTTTTTCCTGGCTTCCTTATATTTGGGTGGGGCCGCTAATTAGTTCTGGACAATATGTTGTGATTGGAAGTGATGTATGCTACTTCTGGACTGGAATGTTTATTTGCCAATGCAAACCCTTTCAGGGATCTTTTTTTCTTTCTGCCACATTCTCCATTGCTAGCCTGGGTCCCAGAGAGCCCCAGCCAAGCCCCAGACAGGCAGTATGGGCTAGAGAGAAACTGTTATTTTTCAACAAATGAGACATTTCTTAAGTGCCTGCAGTACATCCGCTCCATGCGGACTAAAGCAGTGATCCGTAGTCAGAGGCTCGCACTCGGTGAGAGGTCAAGAGGTAACCTTGATGTCACTTGTTTTCTGTTTTGCCTTTGCTAGGAAGTCTGCTTAGCTGTCTGAGAAATGTAAGACCTTGATAATAAATGTCTCAGGGGCAAACTTGCTTAGTAGCTTCAGAGTCTATGTTTTTTTTCTTTAAAAAAATGTTCCCTGTATTTCCTTGCCTCAGCCCTTAATGTTTTGTCTGGCACATAGCATCCACTCAATGAATGAGTGATGAATGAATTGGTACATCAGTCCATCTGTTTGAAGAGGACTTGCCATTAGCATCATGGAAGTATTTTGACTCTCTCTGAACTTACTGTTGCCAATTATTCTTTTACTAGAGGCTGAGCGTGCAAAATCCTGTGCAGTAGCCCACCGCTGCTTGAAGCAACGCCCACCCGCCCCCTGCCGCTCACTGAGTTCGCTGTCCCGCCCACCCACCTGCTGCCCTGCTGTGCTCACTGCCCCACCCGCCCGCCACCCACCTTGCTGTGATTGGAGCCTGTGGGCCATGGGGGAGGGACGGAGAGGTGCTCAATGCACCTCATAGTGACCAGTCATTTGGTCGTCCTGGTCGTCATGGTCACTGGCTTTTTATATATGTAGACTACTAGTAATTCAACTCTAAGTCATACTATACCATTGTCAGGGCTGCCCTTATGAGAGACAGCCCCTGGTATGGCTTTTCAGAAGCTTCAGCAGCCTCGGAGCAAGCAGCACAGACCCCCCAGTCTCTACTTACTTAGCTCAAAAAAAACTGGAAAATGTCTGGAACTCTTGCTCATGAAAGCAAGAGAACCCCTTGCTTCATTTTTTGGCCATGGCTTTAGCATCCACACTGCTGCTGACTCTGATAATATTTTCCCCTTTTTAATTTTTTTTTTAACTTATGTGGTTTCAAGTAAACTAAAACTTCTGTGACCCTGGACACTTTCCCAATCTCCCAACTTCTTCCCCTCAGGATATACCTTGGATGTCTATCCTATCATTATTAAGTGCTGAGAGGGACAAGGACAGGGGTTATGGCAGCCTGAGTTCAGTCTGATACCTGGGGACAAAATATCAGTCTTTATAACACTGAACACACATCCTGCCTAATTAGAGATTTCCCTTAACGCCATTCCTTCTCTCCGTTCCTTCTGACATCACTTCAAATCGGGCTTTCACATCTGTCGATTACACTATTAAATTAGAACAGGGCCTGGGACATCGATAAGCATAAGCTATTATTATCTTCATTATTGCTATTTTGGCAGGCTTATGTTCTCCTTGTCTCCATGTTGTCTTCTCTTCAATGTGTATCTTTAAAAAATAGATCCGATTCTGTCTGGTTTTAAGGTTGTCTTGCCTCCATGTCTAGGGGAGAAGCCCCAGATGCTGAGCTCATTGACCTCTTCAGCAGAGGGTCTTACCCACTGAGTCATCTTGGAATCACCAAGGGAGCCCATCAAACTCCCCATTCCCAAGCCCTCTTGCCCAAGAGATTCTGGTAAGCTTGTGGTGATGGGGAAGGGAGACATAACACATTCTTGGAATGGGGATGTGCAGTTTGAGAAAGCTCCCCGGGTATTCTGAGACCACTTCTTTTTAAAATTATATTGATTAGGGAGACATTGGCTAATAAAATTATATAGGTTTCAAGTGTACAATTCTATGGTACATCATCTATATCTTGCATTGTGTGCCCACCCCCACCCCACCCCCAACATCAAATCTTCTTCCATCACCATATATTGAGCTTCCTTTACCCTTTACCACCCCACGCCCCTTTCCCTCTGCTAACCAACATACTGTTGTCTGTGTCTATGAGTTTTTGTTTGTTTTTCTTCTTTGTTCATTTCTTGCTTTCAGTTTTATATCCCACATATGAGTAAAATCATATGGCTCTTGACTTTTTCTGTCTGACTTATTTCACTTAGCGTGATATTCTCAAGCTCCATCATGTTGTCACAAATGGCAGCATTTCATCTTTCCTTATGGCTGAGTAGTATCCTATTGTATACATGTAGCACATCTTCTTTATCCAATCATCTATCGAAGGACACTTAGGTTGTTTCCATGTCTTGGTCACCATGAATAAAGCTGCAGTGAACATAGGGGTGCACTTCTTTTGTATCTAGCCACCTCACCTCCCCAAAGAGAACCACCACCCCATGCTCTGCTCTCCCACAACGTGCCATGTACAGTATGAGTTCCATCTATGCCAAGCTTCTGGGGCTCCTCAGACTTACCATGCTCTTTCACACTCCCATGCTTTGCACATGCATTCTAGTGCCCTTCTACGCCCTTCTCCTTTTCTCTGCTTGGGTCTTTTAAAACAAAATATCAGTTTTTAGGCTTTTCTCAACATTCCCACATGGTTGTCTCTCTCCTCCACAGCACTTTGCATTGACTGGCATTGTTGTACTTGTCATAGTGCAGCCTCATTATTTGTGCCTGCACTGCCTGGAAAGTTCTATGATCTACCAGATTTTAACCAAGTTTTGGTACACAGCCCTTAATGAGAGGCAGCAGTCTGTTAAGTATGGGCTTTGGAACTCTCCCTCCTAAGGGCCTTTGTGACACTTAAATGAGATCATGTACAAAGCACTTAGCCCAGTGCCTGACTCTTATCAAGTGCTCACTAAATGACACCTGCTATTTTTCTGAAATATATACTTAGCGATTGATCATTACATATACTTTTCTCAATGATATGCTGAATGGCTTACACATACCTATTCATGTTAGGATGCATATATTTCTCATTTAGATAATTTATCAACCAGTAAGTATCTATTGAGCAAGTACTGGTTGCTATGGAGAATATGTACTATATCATCCTTACTTTCAAGGAGATTATGACCAACCACCGATATCAACACAAATGTGTGTAAAACAGCACGGAAGCCACCATAGGCAGAGAGCTTAACCGGCTGTGGAACACATTCTTGGCTGTAAGTGCAGTGGGAGTGAGAGCAAAACCAGGGAGACCCAAGAGACAAATTTATCTTTACATTCACACACACTTACCCATATGCACCCCTCAGGAAACATGGTTGCATGCTGGGGTCCAACGCCAGCAGGTCCAGGGGTCCCCAAAGGTGTGGACGGAGTTGGCGAAGAAGGAAGGACACGGAGACAGCGTTCAGTCCATCAGCATAGCCATGTTCTCTAGCAAGGTTCTTTCTCCAGGTTGTATGTCCATGTTCTCTTGCTAGGTTCTCCAGCCAGGTTCTAGCCCGGATCTCCAGTTAGGTTCTGCCGCCAGGTTCTATCCAGGTTCTTTTGCCATGTTCTGTCTAGGTTCTCCAGTGAAGTTCTGTAGCCAGGTTCTGTCCAGGATCTTTTGTCATGTTCTCTGGCTAGGTTCTGGTTAGGATCTGACGTTTATTGTCTTGTTACATCCGTATTTATACCAGCCGATTTTAATCCTGTCAATTTCTATTACAAAGGTTAGGGCGTTTCTTATCTCCATTCCAGGGAGTAAAGATTATGTAGCTTAAGTACCCGCCTGGCACTTAATTAAGGGGTTGTATCCCCTCCCTAACCTCAGGGAAAAATCCCCACCTAGGGAAACAACCTTTCTCAGAGAGGTGACCTTGGTTAAAACACATGGCATTAAGGAGAGCAAACATATTAAGAACAATATGCTATATATGCCAGGTCCCTTGAAACATATGCTGTGCAGATGTTTCTTTCCTGCAGCGACTGTGTCAAGCAGCAAGGATGGACCGGCTTCCGGCAGTTGCAAGAGGTTGTGTGACTTGATGAGTGGGGGTTAGTATGAGTGCCAGGCAGTCAAGTGGACAGGTAGATGGGTGAGAGTCTGGGCTGAGTTGGGTTAGTATGAGTGCCAGGCTGTGCCATACACAGTGTGTCCAACCCAGCAGCTGCCCCAGGAGCCTGCAAGGAATGCAGACGCTCAGGTCTGGCCCCAACCTACTTAGTTAGGATCTGCATTTTAAGAGTCCTCAGATGATTGATGAGCACAGGAAAGTTGGAGAAGTGCTGGCCTAGAGGATGCTGGGGGACTGAACTCTAGTGGTGGCTCCTTGAGGGCAGTTGTCCTGTGAGCTTGCTGGCTCATTCCAGAGGCCCATAAACCCATCTGCACTTCCAGTGTATTCCAAAAACTGCATAAGCTATGTAGCTCACACATATGTGTAATATTTCTTTGTTCCAAATGAACCTAGATGCTATTATGGCAAAACACATAATTCATTTGGAGGTTTCTGATTCTTAGTAGCTTTTGATCATTATGTATTTTTTTCAGGCATCCAAACCTATAGGAAAGCAGTTTTGGGGTGAAGATTTTTGAAACATTTTATATTAAAAAGACATCCTAGCATTTGAAAACCAGTATTTGGAAACCAATAGACTTTCTTTCAGTCCTGCATGATACACAGTAGTTCAGGTTTTTACAGATAAACCTAGGACTCAGAAGTGAAAGGCATCTCTTCATGAAACAGAACAAATCCCTAGCACCCAGCAGGCTGTTCCAGTGACCCCAGAGGGAGTTGGCATAGTTCCTACATTTTTGCTCGTCCTGGATACGCTTCTTCTTGCTGGGGCTCAGGGTAGAGAAGCAGGTGCTGCCTGCTCCTGTGCCTTCTGCCAAATAGGTTGGTAGTGACGATGGGTGTGTGTGGTGGAGAGAGAACTCTTTGGGATTTAATACAGTTTTTAGCCCACTTCTTGGCCCCAGCTGGGCTACTGGCTTGAACAGTGTCATGCTTGGTGGAGAGATGGGCAAACCTGCCTCTATTACAGATGGTCTCCAAATCATGATGGTTTGACTTATGATTATTCGACTTTACGATGGTACGAAAGCAATACATTTTCAGAAGAAACCTTACTTTGAATTTTGAATTTTGATCTTGTACCGGGGCTAGCGATATGCAGTACAATACCCAGTTGTGATGTTGGGCAATGGCAGGGATGCAATCACAAGGAAAAACAACTTGTATGCTCCAGTGTCCTCTGTTGCCAGCATTTTTTTGGATATTGAGTTTTGCATCCCATCCTGCCCACAAAATGCCAGTGCGCTTTCGGCTGTGTGATAGTGGCGAGTACCCATACAGCCATTCTGTTTCTCACTTCCAGTACAGTAGTCAATAAACTGCGTGAGATAGTCAACACTTTGTTATAAAATGGGCTTTGTATTAGATGATTTTGGCCAACTGTGGGCTACGCCTGATTCAAATCCTGACTCCATCACTTTGGGCTGGACTCAATTTCTTCATTTGCAAAATGGTGGAAAAGAATGCCTGGCTCAGAGAGCTCTTCTGAGAATGAAATGCAAGTTGTAAGCCATTTGGCATGTGCTCACAATCAGTGAGAGCCCCTAGGATTGCTCCTTCCATGTGTTTTTTTAAAATCCTCACCCATGAATATGCTTTTATTGAGAGAGAGGAAGGAAGAGAGAGAGAGAGAGAGAGAGAGAGAGAGAGAGAGAGACATCAATGTGAGTGAGAAACATCAGCTGGGTGTCTCCCATACGTGCCCCGACGGGGAATTGAACCCAGAACCTAGGTATGTGCCCTGACCAGAAATTGAACCTGCAACCTTTTGGTGTATGGGGCAATGCTCCAACCAGCCAAGCCACCTGGCCAGGGCACTTTCTTAGTGTGCTCTCCAATTGTTTTTATTTCCCCGGTCTCCTGAACCTGTCCTTCAGGTGGGGACCTTCACCTGGTAAATCAGAAAGCAAAGGAAGGATGGGTGGTGTAGGTAGAAAAGGGAGGCTGCACAGTTCTTGCTCACTGTGATCCATAACAGATGAAGTGGAGAAGAGGAAACGAAATGCCCTGTTCCCTCACTATGACTCAAGTCCCGCCTGTATTATCACTTAGCATCTCAGAAATGGTCCTCTCACGCTCTGTCCAGCTCACTCCAACTCGGGACTAAGTCCTGACGTCGGCTCAGCCTTGGCTGACCTGTGTGGACTGAAGAGAGAGTTCCTTCACCTTCCTTAGCCTCTGTTTTCTCATCTTGAAAATGAGCACGTGAATCTTTGTGCTCTTCGAGGTATATTCAGTAGTAACATTCTAAGAGACTGTGCCCACCTGAGAGCAAGTGGGACTGAATCATCTCAGTTTTTTGTGCTCAGAAAAGCTGACGGCAGGCTTTCGTATTCATCTGCCTGGCCGAGTGCTTATGGGCTGCCCTTGTTTGGCCTTGAAGGATCTGGTATTTTCCCCATTGTTTCTAATGGGGACAGTACTGTATTGCTACAAATCATGGTGTCACGTCCGCTTTTCTTTGGATCCTTGTCCAGGAAGCTTGCAAGCCGGCAGGTTGCCTCAACAATTCCTGACTCTAAGTGGCTCCTCGCTGGCCAGGAACCTGCTCTCCCCACCCAGTGTTTTCTCTACGCTCACTCCCCCCCACCCCACCACCAGAAGCCGCATTGGTGATTGTCAGGCGGGTAAGGAGAATGCTGTCAGGCTCAATGGAGATGTCAGACCCTACGTGAGTCAGCGTTCGCTTCCCCCAAGCACAGCTGGAAAACAAAGGAACGGATTTACTGGAGATGTACGCAAACCAGAACCTATTATGTTAAAAACATAAATAAAATGAGGGAAAAGGCATACAGAGTGAAATTATCTTTTTAAAGCATCTTGGCAAAATAGCACTCAATACACATTCGGGACAATAGTACAGTCATCCGTGTGTGTCAACCTGTAGTTTTCAATGACAGGGATGGATAAACAAGCAGGTGATACACAGCCCTGCTGCTCTGACTTTTTTTCTTAAGTTATTCTCTTTGAGAAGGAGTTGGTGGAAACACAGCTGAAAACACAGACTTACAAAACAATTGAAGTTGCACATAGAAAGGGAGACATGGGTGCGGATTTAGAAAGAATATCCATTCAATTCCATAAGCCGACAAGGTAAGATTAGACCAGACAGAAATTTTACTCTCCTCTAAAGGATAAACATCATTTTCCATTTCATCTGGTGGAGAGGCAAAGTGCTGCTGTGAATAATTTTTTTTAAAAATATATTTTATTGATTTTTTTTTTACAGAGAGGAAGGGAGAGGGATAGAGAGTTAGAAACATCGATGAGAGAGAAACATTGACCAGCTGCCTCCTGCACACCCCCAACTGGGGATGTGCCCGCAAGCAAGGTACATGCCCTTGACCAGAATTGAACCTGGGACCCTTGAGTCCGCAGGCCGACACTCTATCCACTGAGCCAAACCGGTTAGGGCTGTGAATAATTTTTTTAATGCAGGCTTCTTTACACAAAGAAAAATATATCCCATTTCTTCTCCTTCCATGTCCATCTAAGCTCTTAGCCCAAGAGGAGTTCCTCCCTTGTCTCTCTCGACCAATGTCAATGTTAAGTGGCCTGTACACAACCACCACAATGTTTAAATCTTTTAATTTTTTATTCAAAGAATTAAAAACTGCTGTCTTGATATTTACAAATAGTTTATAACAGCAGATATAGTGTATTTTTGTCACCTGGACGTACAGGGACCAGATAGATTTGTTAAAAGGACAGAGTGAGTGAAGGACCTCTCTTCCAGGGAGGAAACAGGATAGAGAACCCAATGATTTCATGCTGTTAAAGCAGAGAAAACTGGCCTTTATTTAGATGCCTACAACATTCCAGATGCGTTTCTTGTTTCTCTTTATAATAACCATGAAATGGTAATTCTCTTCATTTTCCTGAAGAGGAAACTGATGCTTAGAGAGGCTAAGTAACCACTCAAGCTCACATATCCAGTAGGGAGGGGGGTAGAAGAGGAAGTTCAAAATCGATGTTTAACTGCTTCCTTTTTTTGACAATAATAACAAAAGCAGGCATTGAGCACCTACTGATGCCAGGCGTTTTGCTGGGAACTGGAGAGGCCAAGAGAAAAGGAACCCAGTGCTTTCTGTCGAGTGCTTCCCAGAATTTATTGAATGCTCACTGCTTGTCAGGTATTTCACGAAGGAGCTATCCCATTTGAGCCTTGGGGTAGATAATCAATCAGAGCAGACATGCTTATTGGCTTATTTTTCAGATAACGAAAAGCACATGTTCAAACTGTTTGCCTCCCACAGCTAAGGTCATACAGGGAGTGAGTGTTAGGATTGGGACCTGGACCCAGGTATGTCTATTCCTATAGCCTTGCTCTGTTCAACACAGATTTAATGCTTATTAAGTTCTCCAAGGTACTTGATAATGGACTTCAGATGTTACATCTGCAAAAGTGTTTTTATTTTAACAGAAGACCCTGCAGGTGAAACTGCATTTGCGTTGGAACTCATCGGTGAATGGAGGAAATAATTTTGCTCAGAAAAAGATTTCAATTCTTCAAAGTGACATTCCCTATATGTTAAATCTATTAGCTGTAGACTCATAAATGTGAAAGGTGGATTAGCTTAGTTGTTAGACCACAGAGAGAAAAATAAAAAGAAGTAAAATACTGTAAAAATAAACTTCTGGTGACAAAAATAGTATCTGTAACTCTTGAAAAAAACATCAAGCTCAGTGAGGCAGATCCCTCTGAGGATCTGTGTGACACACTCACTGATATCACAATCATAAAAGAGAGCTCTATTCTTGTTCCTTCCTGGTGTGAAAACTACTTGGCTCTCTCTGACAAAATCTGGGCTCCTCACGACATCCTGAATTTCATTTTGTCTCACCTGTGTTCCTCTCTCTGTGAGCAGCCCTTCATGCTTTCTCTCCGAATGTGGAGATGTTTTCAGTGTCCATGAACATCTCCAGGACGTCTTGGCTAATCTTTCCTTACTGCAAGTGACCTGACCGCCCTTTCCTTCCGACTTCTGTTTCTAGTGTTGATTTTTACCAGTGATCCGTAGTTTTGCTTTGCATTGTACTTACTACTTTTAATACTTGTCTTGTTTTACCTCCTAATCTATAAGTTTCTTGAGAGCTTTTCTCATCTCTTTTTTTATTCTTTGTAACATTTGGCACAGTGCTCCGCTCATTATATTAGTGAATGTCAGCAGGTATTAGTTAAGTGAAATTCAGTCAAGTGACAGAATAGGAAGTGCAATCAGAACAGCCAGGCATTGGACATTCTCTGACTCGTGGATAAACTGCTTTCCAAGGGAAGGAGGGGAGGGGAGAGGCAGGTGGGAGAGGAAAGCGTCTCTGTTATTTGGCATTGACATGAAATTTACTCTGGGAAATTGATGTCTCCACAAGCCACCTTCACCCTTCTCATGAGAGAGAATATCATACAAACCAATAGGCAAATCTCCCCCTCCTCCCCCAAAATCCATCACCTTATTTATGACTGCACATGTGGTTACTTAGCAACAATACAGTATCACAAATAGAGGATTATGTTGATTTTAGGTGTGAAAATAAGTGGAACAAAGGATTCAAATCAGCAACCAATGGGAGAGACAGTAAATTTAGAGCTGGAACAGAGTTCTTTCCAAGATGACACGTCTGCATAAAGTTTCCCACGAAGTGACAGGGAGCACATCCTAACGTTAAAGCTCATCCCATGGAGAGAGAGCTAAGCCCGCAGTTCCTTTGGCTGGCATTTTGCCAGCCACACACCCATATCTGTTTCTTCCCGGACATTTGCTAGTCCTCTTTCTCCTGCCCTGACCACAGGCATGCATGCCTGACCATGTAAACACACTCCTTTCTTTCCCTTTCAGGTGTGGGAATAAGATACATAATCAAAGAGAACTATCTCTGTCCTGATTCAGAGGAGACTGTGAGGATCCAAATCCCAGCATGCAATGGGTGGCAGAGAGGGTGATAGTGCCGCTCAGAGTTGTTATCCATTTTGTGGTTGGTGAAGCTGAGAGCTGAAGCCTTCAGGTTGACTTTCAAAATCAGATGATTGGGAACTGGAGGGACCCAAGCTTTCTGATCTAATGGAATAATGTTTTTGCTGTTTATGTTTGCTGTATACTGATAGCTACAGTGATATACAAGATAGTGCTGTTTACTTTTCTGTGTTCATTCCCTCTTGCTTCTTTCAGTCTTGATTTTTATTTATTTTTAGCAGTTCATGAGATTCAGAAAAGCTGATTTCATTTCCAATTCCAGTGAGCAGGAACATAGGCAAGTCCAGGTGGGCTTGGGGAGAGGTGGGGGTTTCCTTCATTCTTTGTTATTTCACCCATCCATCTACCATTTTTCATTTTTCCCTCTCCTCTCCTCTCCTCTCCTCTCCTCTCCTCTCCTCTCCTCTCCATTTATTTTGTCTTATTTTTCGTATGTTTAAAACATCTTCAAGAATGCCTTTGAAGATTAAGGAAATTACAAAGACATCTCCATGTGCGTGGGAGAGTATAAATGTGTAAGTGCACAGAGAAAAAACTTGGATGGTGACGCAAGAAGTTAGGGGGACATTTGACCTTCCAGCTTTTTAAGCACCAGCAAGTACTTCTCATCCTGAACTCTGAGTCATGCCTCGTCAAAAGTTTCCCAGGCATCTGAAGTGAAAAAGGCAAATCAGTGGATAAGAGTGATAGGAGGAGAACACGATTTTATTAGACAGTGTAGAATGAAACACTTAGCGAAGCGAAAAATTGCAGAGTGCCCACACTCGTACCACAGAAAGGGCATCAACATCTAGATCGCTGCTGAACATGCATTTTAGGATGAAACCCTTCACAGTCTAAGGATGATTGTCTAAGGTGAGGTAGCAATTCTTTGCTCCAAGTTATACAAAAGTCTTGCTTTAGAGTCTGATAGCGTGATTAACTACCAAATTTCACTGAGAATGCAGCTATGGAGGATCAACTAGCAGGTACTTGATTAGTCATCATGAGCACAAGATGGAGGCAGACATTTTATAAATAATATGAGATGTATCAACGAGTGTACAATCCAGAAATAAGACTTGAATATCAATAAGCTTTGAAGCCAGAATGCCTGAGCTGCATCTCTGCTCTGCCAATCTTGCCCGAGCCTAGTTTTATACTTGTTAAAAATGAACACCAAACTGTTTTACTCCTTTCCTGAAACCAGTGAGGAGCCACCTGGACAATGTCCCACTCCAACTTGTTCTAAGGATGTAGTAGATATTTGCTGGTTCTGTTGAGCAACAAAATCACTCCCAATGTCATTCTTCAATGGAGAAACTGGGATCCTCAAATCTCTTGGGTACCTAGATTTCTGATTATCCCTATAAAGACCCTGGAACTATTTACCTAAAACAACCATGCCCTGTATTCCTGCTGGCTATGGTATTTCTTTTCTGCTTTATTTCTAATAGTCACCTGGAGATAAGCATACTGAGAATTGACCCAAGGGATGTCATATGTCATTGAATACTTAAAATGAGTAAGAACTATCGTTACAGAGGGAAATTTCAAAAAATGAAAATACCTGGTTCACAATCACAGTGAGTTTAAAAGTTAGCTGAAGATTCAAAATGGATTCATCTGGTGGAATAGCAGACAATATCTGTGTTGTTGAGAGGTATTGTAATTAATCTCTTTTGGTCATTCTTTTATTTAGGGACTAGAGGCCCCGTGCACAAAATTTGTGCACTGTGGGTGGGAGTCCCTCAGCCTGGCCTGCGCCCTCTCACAGTCAGGGATCCCTCAGGGGATGTCCACCTACCGGCGTAGGCCCTGTCCCCCCGGGGGTATTGGGCCTAAGCTGGCAGTCAGACATCACTCTCGAAGTCCGGGGCTCTCGCAGTCTGGGACCCCTCGCTCTGTAGCTCCCCTCTGCAGGTGAAGCTCCCACCACCGCTGCTGTGCTCACCAGCCATGAGCCCGGCTTTTGACTGAGCAGTGCTCCCCCTGTGGGAGCACACTGACCACCAGGGGGCAGCTCCTGCATTGAGCGTCTGCCCCCTGGTGGTCAGTGCGCATCAAAGCGACTGGTTGTTCTGCCGGTTGTTCAGCCATTCGGTCAATTTGCATGTTAGGGTTTTATTAGATAGGATTCCATTGATTGAAATGGATGAGGCTGATTGCCTTACTATTTCAGGTTGGGCTTCTGTATGTTCTGGCTTTAATTCTTAGAGGTTCAGAAATGTATTTTTTTTTTTAAAAAAACAATTTTTCTTTAAGAAAGAAAGCAATTGACTTCTTAACCAGTCTAGCCAAAAACTGATGAAACATAATGTCAAATTGATTACTTTTAAAGGAATATGTTTTAGACAGAATGACTGAACTCAATATGTTCTTAATGAGGAGTTGGACTATCTTTAAAAAAAAAACAGCTTTATTGAAATATAATTTACATACCATAAAAGTCACCCTTTTAAAGTGTACATGCCATTAGATTTTAGTATATTCACAGGGTTGGGCAATCATCCACACTATTTTTAGAACGTTTTAATCCTCCTCCAAAGAAACCATGTACTTACGAGTAGTGACTCTCTATTTTCCTGTTTTGCACAGCCCTTGGCTACCATTAATCTGTTTTCTGTCTATGTATTTGCCTATTCTGGACATTTCAAATAAATGGATTCTTACAATATGTGATCTTTTGTGGTTCTTTCTTTCTCCCACTTACTATTCTGTGTTGAAGCATGATTCAGACCTTCCTTCCTTTTAATTGTCAGATAAAATTCCATTGAATGGATATATGACATTTTTTTGGCTATAATGAATAATGCTGCTGTGAACATTTGTATAAAAGTGTTTGTGTGAACATATGTTTTCATTTCTCTTGAGTTTAAACTTAAGAATGGCATAGCTGTATCTCTGTTTAACATTTTGAAGAACTGCTGAACTGTTTTCTAGTGTAGCACCATTTTATTTTATTTTTTATTTATTTATTTATTTATTTATTTATTTTATTTTATTTTTTTATTTTTTTATTTTTCGCTTAAAGTATTACAAAGGGTATTACATAAGTGTCCTTTTTTCCCCCCCGCCCTTGACAAACCCCTACCCTCCCTTACCCCCCAGTGTCTTATGTCCATTAGTTATGCTTATATGCATGCATACAAGTCCTTCGGTTGATCTCTTACTCCCCTCCCTCCTGCCCCCCAACTCTCTCTGGCCTTCCCACTGCAGTTTGACAATCAGTTTGAGGCAGCTCTGCCTCTGTATCTATTATTGTTCAAAAGTTTGTAATGGTCTTTATTATCCATGAATGAGTGAGATCATGTGGTATTTTTCCTTCATTGACTGGCTTGTTTCACTTAGCATAATGCTCTCCAGTTCCATCCATGATGTTGCAAATGGTAGGAGTTCCTTCTTTTTAACAGCAGCATAGTATTCCATCGTGTAGATGTACCACAGTTTTCTAATCCATTCATCTACTGATGGGCACTTAGGCTGTTTCCAGATCTTAGCTATGGTGAATTGTGCTGCTATGAACATCTGGGTGCATATATCCTTTCTGATTGGTGTTTCTGGTTTCTTGGGATATATTCCTAGAAGTGGGATCACAGGGTCAAATGGGAGTTCCATTTCCAATTTTTTGAGGAACCTCCATACTGCCTTCCATAGTGGCTGCACCAGTCTGCATTCCCACCAGCAGTGCACAAGTGTTCCTTTTTCTCCACATCCTCTCCAGCACTTGTCGTTTGTTGATTTGTTGATGATGGCCATTCTGACAGGTGTGAGATGGTACCTCATTGTTGTTTTGATTTGCATCTCTCGGATGATTAGTGACTTTGAGCATGTTTTCATATGTCTCTTGGCTTTCTGAATGTCCTCTTTTGAAAGGTGTCTATTTAGATCCTTTGCCCATTTTTTGATTGGATTGTTTATCTTCTTTTTGTTAAGTTGTATGAGTTCCCTATAAATTTTGGAGATTAAGCCCTTATCAGATATGACGTTGGCAAATATGTTTTCCCACGAGGTGGGTTTTCTTGTTGTTTTGTTGATGGTTTCTTTTGCTGTGCAGAAGCTTTTTATTTTGATGTAGTCCCATTTGTTCATTTTCTCTTTAGTTTCAACTGCCCTAGGAGCTGTATCAGTGAAGAAATTGTTTTGGCATATGTCTGAGATTTTGTTGCCTTTGTATTCTTCTAGAATTTTTATGGTTTCCTGTCGTACATTTAAGTCCTTTATCCATTTTGAGTTTATTCTTGTGTATGGTGTAAGTTGGTGCTCTAGTTTCATTTTCTTGCATATGTCTGTCCAATTTTCCCAACACCATTTATTGAAGAGACTATCTTGGCTCCATTGTATGTTCATGCCTCCTTTGTCAAAAATTAATTGAGCATATTGGTTCGGGCTAATTTCTGGACTCTCTATTCTATTCCACTGATCTATATGTCTGTTCTTGTGCCAGTACCAGGCAGTTTTGAGAACAGTGGCTTTGTAATACAGCTTGATATCTGGCATTGAGATCCCACCTACTTTGTTCTTTCTCAGGATCGTTGCAGCTATTCGGGGTCTTTTTTTATTCCAGATGAATTTTTGGAGAGTTCGTTCTAGATCTTTGAAGAAGGCCATTGGTATTTTAATGGGAAGTGCGTTGAATGTATAGATTGCTTTGGGTAGTATGGACATTTTAATGATGTTGATTCTACCAATCCAAGAACATGGTATGTTCTTCCATCTGTTTATGTCTTCCTCTATCTCTTTTTTCAACGTCCTGTAGTTTTCTGAGTAGAGGTCTTTAACCTCTTTAGTTAAGTTTATTCCTAGGTATCTTAATTTTTTTGGTGCGATGGTAAATGGGATTGTTTTTCTGATCTCCCTTTCTGAAAGTTCACTATTGGTGTATAGAAATGCCTCAGATTTCTTGGGGTTAATTTTGTATCCTTGTAGCACCATTTTATAATCCCACTACCAATGAATGAGCAGTCAAATTCCTTTACAACTCTTTCTTCCTTCACAATTGCTTTCCTTTTCTTTCCTTATTCCTTCCTTCCCTTCCCTCCCCTTCCCTTTCCTTCCCTCCCCTCCCCCCTCCCCTCCCCTCCCCTCCTCTCCCCTCCCCTCCCCTCCCCTCCCCTCCCCTCCCTTCCCTTCCCTTCCCTTCCCTTCCCTTCCCTTCCCTTCCCTTCCCTTCCCTTCCCTTCCCTTCCCTTCTCTTCCCTTCCCTTCCCTTCCCTCCATCTATGCATCTATTTATCTCCTATTGATTATGTTTCTTTGGAAAACCTGACTAATACACACGGTGAAACTGACCACATAGAATAAATTGGGAGATATTTCTTACTCTTCTAATTTTTGCAAAAGATTTTGAAAGATTGGTATTAATTCTTCTTTAAATGTTTGGTAGATTTCACCAATGAAGCTACCTGGGCCTGAGGTTTTCTTTGTGAGAAGTTTAAAATTATTCTTTCAATCTCTTGTCTTACTATAGGTCTATTTAGATTTTCTATTTTTCTTGAGTCAGTTTCAATAGTTTGGGGTTTTGTTTCCAGGATTTTTTAAAATTTTATCTAGGTTACCTAATTAGTTGGTGTAGAGTTGTTTATAGTAGTCTTTATATTTCTGTAATGTCAGTAGTGATGTCTTGCTTTTATTCCTGCTTTTAGCAATTTCTTTTTTTCTTTGTCAGCTTAGCAGAAGGTTTTTCAATTTTATTAATCTTTAAAAAAACTAACTTTTGATTTTGCAGGTTTTCATTGTTTGATTAGTCTCTATTTCATTTATTTCTGCTCTAAGCTTTATTATTTCCTTCTGTTTGTTTTAAGCTTTCATTATTCTCTAGTTTCTTTTTAAAAAAATGTATTTTATTGATTTTTTCACAGAGAGGAAGGGAGAGAGATAAAGAGTTAGAAACATCAACGAGAGAGAAACATCTATCAGCTGCCTCCTGCACACCTCCCACCGGGGATGTGCCCGCAACCAAGGTACATGCTCTTGACCGGAATCGAACCTGGAACCTTTCAGTTCGCAGGCCGATGCTCTGTCCCCTGAGCCAAATCGGTTACGGCAATTCTCTAGTTTCTTAAGGTGGGAGGAGAATAGGTTGATCTTCATATTTTTTTTTGTTTGTTTCTCTATTCCTTCACTACTGCCGTCTGCTGTGTTAAATATATATTTATCAGTGTACCATTTTAATTGCCTGTTCCTTTAAATTACATATTTTTGACTATTTTTTTAGTGGTTATTCTGGGGATTAAATTTGACATATTTTCTTTAAAAATCTAGTTTAGATTAATACCAATTTAATTTCAATAGTATGTAAGTACTTTGCTTATTTCAGCTCTATTCCCTCCCTCCTCCTTTGTTCTATTATCATCATACAAATCACCTCTTAAACATTATAACCATACTAATACCATCTTATAGTTATAGATTTATGCAGTTGCCATTTAAATCTGATAGAAAAAAGTTATGAACAAAAATACATGGATATTGTCTTTTATGTTTATCTGTGTGTTTACTTTTTCTAATGTCTTTATTTCTTTCTGGGTATTCAAGTTACTGTATATGTTCTTTCATTTCTGCCAGAAGGACCCCCTTCTTGCAGGCCAGGTCTGCTCCTGAAGGGGCCTCTCAGTGTTCAGTTATCTGGGAATGTCTTCATTTCTCCTTCAACTTGAAGGGTAATTCTGCTGGATTTGGTATTCTTGTCGACAATCTTTTTCTTTTAACTCTTCAAATAATATGTCATTCTCTTGGCTTCTGGCATCCATCTTTTCTGAGGAGAAGTCAGTAGTTATTGAAGGTTGCTTACATGTGATGAATCATTTTGCTTTAGCTCAGTGGTTCTCAACCTTCCTAATGCCACGACCCTTTAATACAGTTCCTCATGTTGTGGAGACCCCCAATTTCATTGTTACAAATTGAACATAATTAAAGCATAGTGATTAATCACAAAAACAATATGTAATTATATATGTGTTTTCCGATGGTCTTAGGCGACCCCTGTGAAAGGGTCATTCGACCCCCAAAGGGGTCTTGACCCACAGGCTGAGAACCGCTGCTCTAGCTGCTCCCAAGATTCTGTTTGTTTTCACTCTTCTTTTTTTTATATTTTATTGATTTTTTTACAGAGAGGAAGGGAGAGGGATAGAGAGTTAGAAACATTGATGAGAGAGAAACATCAATCAGCTGCCTCCTGCACATCTCCTACTGGGGATGTACCCGCAACCCAGGTACATGCCCTTGACCGGACTCGAACCTGGGACCTTTCAGTCCACAGGCCAACACTCTATCCACTGAGCCAAACCGGTTTCGGCTTGTTTTCACTCTTGACTGCTTAACTATAATGTATCTGGATGTGGATCTCTAAGTTTATCCTGCTTGGAGTACATTGAGCTTTTTGAATGTGTAGATTAATATTTCCCATCATTTGGGAAGTTTTCAGCCATTATTTCTTCAAGGAGTCTCTGTGCCCTTCTCTCTCCCCTCTTGCTGGGACTCCAATTTTGCATATGTCAGTTTGCTGCTCATGTCCCACAGATCTCCTAAGCTTTGTTTATTTTTCACTGTTTTCTCTTTCTGATCCTCAAATTGGATAATTGCAATAGATCTATCTTCAGATTTGTTATTCTTTCCTCTGCCTGCTCAGTTGTACTGTTGATCCTCGCCAGTGAAATTTTCATGTATATTAGTGTATTTTTGAAATTTAAAATTACTATTTGACTCTTTTCTATAATTTCTGCCCCCTTGTTGATACCATCTATTTAGGAAGACATAATTCTCATATTTTTCTTTAGTTCTTTATACAAGACTTACTTTAGTTCTTTGAACATACTTTAAACAGATGTTTTAAAAGTTTGTGTAGTAAGTTCAACATTTTGACTTTTTCAGGGATAATTTCTATTGACTTTCCCTCCCTATTTATGGACCATACTTTTTCTATTTTATTATTTGTCTCATTTTTTCATTGCTGAAAAATAAACTTAAAAATTTACTGAATGGGGTGACATTGGTTTATAAAACTGTATAGGCTTCAAGTGTATAATTCTATAGTACATCGTTTATATATTTTATGTGTATTCACCACCCCAAGTCAAGTCTCTTTCAGTTACCATTTATTTCCCTTTACCCTCTTCTACTTCCACCCACCACCCTTCCCCTCTAGTAATCACCATACTGTTGTTTGTGTCTATGAGTTTTTTTTCTTTTTGTCTAATCCCTTCACCTTTTTCACCCAGCTTCCCTATCCCCCTCCCCACTGATAGCTGTCAATCTGTTCTCTATGAGTCTGTTTCTATATTGTTTGCTTGTTTATTTTGTTCATTAGAGTCCACATATAAGTAAAATCAAATGGTATTAGTCTTTTTCAGAGTAGCTTATTTTACTTAGCATAATACTCTCCAGGTCTATGCATTCTATCACAGAAGGTAAGATTTCCTTTTCTTTCCCAGTGTGTAATATACCATAGCTTTTTAATCTCCTCATCTACTGAAGGGCACTTGAGCTGCTTCCAAATCTTGGCTGTTGTAAATAATGCTGCTATGAATATTTATTAGTGTACCATTTTAGGTTAATACCAATTATTCTTTCTGATTAGTGTTTTGGATTTCTTCAAATATATTCTCAGGGGAGGAATCACTAGGGCATAAGGCTGTTCAATTTTTAATTTTTGAGGTAGCTCCTTACTGTTTTCCACAGTGGCTGCACCAGTCTGCAGCCCCACCAACAGTGCATGAGGGTTCCCTTTTCTCCACATCCTCACCAACACTTGTGTTTTAATTTGCATTTCTCTAATTATTAGTGAGGATGAGCATCCTTTTGTATGTCTGTTGGCCATCGGTATGTTCTCTTTGGAGTGGTGTCAGTTTATGTCCTCTGTCCATTTTTGAATTAGACTGTGCTGTCCTTTTGGTGTTGTGTTTTCTAAGTTCATTATAAATTTTGGATCTTAACCCCTTATCAGATGTATCATTGGTGGAACTTTTAAAGTAATATATAATGGGGCATCTCTGGAAATCTTATCTGCCCCCACCCCAATTTGCATGTTGCTACTTGTCATTGTAATTATTGTCATCAATCCTATTGGTTTAGTGACTTTATTAATTTTGTAAAGTCTATATTGTCTATTGTCTGCAGTACTGAAGTCTCTGCTTGTTTAACTTAGTAATCAGCTAATGATTGGACAGCTATTTCCTTAAATTTCTTCAACTAATAAGTCTCCTGCCCTTTTGCTGCAGGTATGTGTGTATGGATTGGGGTATGCCTTCAATGCTCTAGCACAGTGGTTCTCAACCTTCCTAATGCCGGGACCCTTTAATACAGTTCCTCATGTTGTGGTGACCCCCAACCATAAAATTATTTTCGTTGCTACTTCATAACTGTAATCTTGCTACTGTTATGAACTGTTATGTAAATATCTGATATGCAGGATGTATTTTCATTGTTACAAATTGAACATAATTAAAGCATAGTGATTAATCACAAAAACAATATGTAATTATATATGTGTTTTCCGATGGTTTTAGGCGACCTCTGTGAAAGGGTCCTTTGACCCCTAAAGGGGTCGCGACCCACAGGTTGAGAACCACTGCTCTAGCAGCTTACAATTCTGCCTTAGCCTTCACCTCCTGCTGGTCAGCCATAGGTGAGAGAACAGGGCCTCCTTACATCTTTTCTGAGAATATGCATAGCCCTGCACGTATGCATGGATTTCTGAATCCCCAGGAATATGTCAGAGCTTTTCAAACCCCACTACTGACCTCATATTTCCTAGATTTTTATTAGAAGTTTTTTTCTTCTGGTCACTTTTTTATTTGTCCCAGTTGGTATCACCACCTCAGGAGGTTGTCATGTTATATAATTTCTGATTCTTTTGGGAAAACCTGGGGATAGGGAATTTCCCCACTTAATATCTGAGTTAGGTCAAATAAAGATTAGTCCTATAAATGGGACTTTCCCATGGAGCTCCCAGACAATAGTGATAGTTCTCTGAAGAGGGGGCTTTGCGGGGAGCTCCAGGCCCATACTGCTCTCTCCAATAGCTGGTGGGCACTGGTTTTCACAGCTGCTGGTTTTCAAGGCGACTGCAAAGGTGGGGAAAGGGAGATGAAAATAAGTCAAGTTTAAATGCCACAGAGCTCACTGTTCTTCTAGAAAATAAGCAATTTTTCTTGGAACTCTGGTTAGCATTCAGAGTTCTGGAAATGTTGGTTGTCTCCTCCTCCTCCTCCTCCTCCTCCTCCTCCTCCTCCTCCTCCTCTTCCTTCTCCTCCTCCTCCTCCTCCTCCTCCTCCTCCTCCTCTTCCTCCTCCTCCTCCTCCTCCTCCTTCTCTTTTTTATTTTGTTGTAGCTTTTATTGCTTTTATGGAGTACTATTCTGGAAGTGTTTCTTCTTCCTGGATGATTTTAATAGCAGGACTGCTTTTGAGACACACATTTCAGACCAGAAGGCTGTTTGGTGAGTACAGAATCAGAGAAATGGAAATGGGTGTGCTGAAAGGATACAGCTGGATGGTTTAAGTCTGGCGCTTGTTTCCACTCTGGGAAAATGGATTTTTATGTCAGCAGGAAAATGTTGTACCTCATATTGATATGCACAAGAGCCATCATGAGATATTTCCCTTAAGCCTGGAGATCATGAAGGAGGGGAGGTGCATTTGTTGCTGCTGATAACATCTGAGTGGAAGTCTCAGTGTAGAACCCTGGTGAGGGCAGCGGAAGAGAATTGTGGCAGTGGGGCTTCGGGATGGGTTGGTAGATAGTGAGCTGTTGCCTGGGGACTCTTGAGATGTGTTTGCTGTGGAGTTACTACTTGAAGTGTGGCTCAGGAACCACTGCCTCAGCACCTGAGAGCTTGTTAGAAATGTAGACTCTCAGACCCACTCCAGACCTACTGAGTCAGACTCTGCATTTTAACACAGTGACTTATGCACACATTGAAGTTTGGGAAGTACATGCCTATAGTATGTTTACATCTTTATGTGGTTGTCCTGGGAAGATTCCTGAGATCGCTCATCTTATCTATATTATGTTGCCTTTTTTCAACTTAAACCTCAGAAGTATATTATCTACTTCCCTAAAATTTCAGAGAATACCTATCTTTGTGCAGACTTGTCCTTATAGTTCTTTATAGTGAAGATAAAGAGCTAAATGTTAGGAATACCAAAGAAGGAGAGAATGTTTGGGTGAGCAGGAGTGACCCAAAAAGGCATTATTTGAGTTGGGCTTTGAGGAAAGGGGGAGTGGGAGAGGTGAGTGCATATCAGGTAAATTGAAAGAATATGGGTCAACCTACAGAGGTGAGGTTATTTATCATATGTGGTAGATCTTCAAACTGGAAAATTTTGGAGGGCATTATATATATATAATCTCAGTGACTGGCATAGAGTAGATGCTCTATAAATTCTTTGCAAACTGAACAGGGGGAAGATTAGCTTAACTGGATGTGAGGGTTTATATAAGAATTATGGGAATTGATGTAGATTCCTTAGAATATGTCTAGATGATGGAGACCTTATATACTTGCTAAAAGTTTTATTTAAATGTTGCATAATTTTCAATAAGACATGAAGGGATGAGAGGAGGCTTATTTGGGGTGTTATTAGAAAAATGCTTAACAAATTAAGTAACCATGTTCAAACTCCAGAAAATAAAGCCCTCCAAAATCTTCTTGGCTCTTCCAGATGTGCAGATGTTTGAGTGAGAATCTATTGTAGGAATCACCCTTTATGGAGAAAGAAAGTTGGAGAGAAAAGTGATAGTAGTAGTAATACTTTTCAAATTACTTGTTGTGTTGTGGCATCTTAAACAGGGGACTGACATGAAAAAATGGTGTTTGAAAGTGACGGAAGTGCAGCATAATGCTGGGTGGATTGGAGAAGAGAATGGAGTCAGGAAGACCAACTAGATGGTAGTTTTCATAATCTAGGGTTGAAGGCAGGTATTACGTCATAGACCAAGGTAATGACAGAACAGAGGATTAAGCACTTAAAGTGAAAGAAGAAAGGAGAAGGAAGAGAAACCATCTGATATAATAGTAATTGCTGTTTTCTGCCATTCTCATAAAGCATGGTGAGGAGCAAAATTAGCTAATTCTTATAAGCTGCGTAGGTAAATCCCTTGCACATGGTAAGCACTTAATAAATGTCAGCTATTAGCTATTGTTTCCTGGAAGGAAGGACCTCCTGGTGCTGTGAAGTAGCACTTCTGCTTCTCAAAATCAGTATCTAACTCAGTACTGATTTGTAGTAGATGCTAAAACATGTTTGATGAAAGGATGGATGAGAAATAAAATATCTCTCAATCTAGGCTCTATGTCAATGGATTCTAAATAGAATTGCATTTTACCGTTGATTTCTTTTTTAAAAATTTATTTTCTAAAGTTTTACATATGTCTCCTTTTCCCCCCATTGACTCCCCCTCCCCCACCGTTGATTTCTTTATAAATATAATGCCCCGGTGGGAGATTGAGGGAAAGTGGTTATCTTTCATTTTCTACTCTCCAAACCAACTTTATGTCTCGCTCACTTTTTGTCCACCTCCAACCAATGGATTCCCAGCTCTCGGTGTATTCATGGTTCCTGGAAGCCAGGTCTCCTTGTCTGTGTTTTATACAGCAGATGCTCAAGAAATATTTATAACAACCGGTAAAGAATGTGTCTAGACATACGGCTCACACTGAGGGGAAAAAAAACACACCCCTCTTTTCCGTGTCCATCCTCTGAATGGTCCCTAAAATGTTTGGCACGGCCATTTTAAACTTCTTGATTGTGGCTAAATTTCTTGATTTCGTGTGGCTGAAATATATGCAACTGCACACTTGTGCATGAGTCTCATCTCTAGGATTTTCATGATTATTTGGCAGAATCATTGAAGCAAGGGGAAAGGGATTGAGTGGTTCATATTTCCCGTATAGTTCTTCACCCACCACTAAAATGAAACATCCTCCTGGGCAAAAGTCAGGAACGTTTCCCACCCCTGTCACTATGTGACAGCAGGTTGCAGAGTGGAATTAGAATTGAGAGTTATCTAGCCTCTCTTTCCAAGAAACGTTGGGTCCTTTTCATTCTTCACCAGAGCATCTCTGTGTTAGAAAAGACAGGTCTTCGCAGAAGGTGGCAGCTAATATGCACACGTAAGGAACCTTATAACTTTTAAGGGACTGTTTCACTTGGAAAAGTCTGTAGAAACCTGAAGTCCAGCTCTTCTGATGTCTTTGGGTCCTTCTGATTGAAGTTGGTTAACCTTTGCCATTAAACAAGCCGTTTCTTTAGTGCTTAATAATAATGAGTTTTTTTGGAAGAGATTTTTGAATGAGGCGGATAATCTTTTGATATCAGGGCCAGTGACTCATCAAAAAGATTAATCAGGCACAATTAAGAAAGAGCAACCTAATTTAGGTCGTTTGAGAGAGAATGCAAAACCATTAAATAAAATATACTTCTGGCTCATATCATGGCCAGTTGAGGAAGAAGACGAGGGAGGAGACATAAGGGATCAAAATAGAATGGGAAAGAAGAAGGAAGGAAGGAGAGAAAACCATGCACTCAGAGGTGGCCAGGTGCACATTGAAACGGAGAGAGAGGAGGAGGTTTGTGAGTTCTGAGATGAGTTACTGAGGTGAGGTACTTGTCTCAGGCCGTTGCTCTCTTAGATCGGTTTCTGTGCTAAGGAGTTGTTTAAGCATTGCTCATAGCTCCTTTGACAGTGGTTTGCCAGGAGAATAAAATCATTCTTTGGACTGTAGCAACACTGACCCAAGTGCTGTCTCCCCAAGACAACAGATGAAATTCAGTCCAGAGCTGGAGGTTTGCCTGCCTCCTTGAAGAGAATGCAACTGACGTTAATTAAATTTGTACTCTGTAGTGCGTGTTCTCCGTAGGTTATCGAATTTAATCCTCAAAAAATCCAGCAACAGGCACTGCTATGCCTGTTAACAGATGATAAGATAGTCATATAGTGATTTGCCAGGTAACGCAATCAGTTAGTGGAGAAGCTGAGACTCACGCACCATCAATCCTGAGTCCTGCTCTCTCTGTTTCACCAGCTGCATCCGAGTCTTTTTCTAGAACTTAAAGGAACTAAAGAAAATCTTCCAACTTCGCAAATTGGTTGAAATTGTTCCAGGCTTTGGACTGATAATAATTTGCTTTATTGAATAGAAATGCATCACTGGGCCCCATGCCAGCCAGCCGGGCTTTTTATCCATTTAAAGTAGAGCAGGATTCAGTAGGTTGCAGGAACATTGTACCTACCCTTCTCTCACAGATGGTTTTCTATTTGGTGTTTGAAATTCTTACAAGAGAAAAGTTCACAGTTTCTCATAGGAGCTCATTGCAGTCATCCCCAGAGGCAATCTTAGGATCATCAATACCATTATCCCTTTCCTCCCCTTTTGAGTTCTGCATAGTGTTGTGGGCCTAGCTTTCCTGCTGGGCGAAAGATGGTGGTGTGGTGTTCCGGGTGATACCCACAATCTGAGTGTACAAGGACACTAATGAATAAGGAGTCAGCAAACCATGGTCTGTGCGTCAGATCTGGCAGGGTGTTTTTGTAAATAAAATTTCATTGGAACACAGCCATGCTCATTCTTTTATGTATTGCCTGAGGCTGCTTTTGTACTTCAGTATCAGTCTAGTAGTTGTGACAGACTGTGTGATCTGCAAAGACAAAAAATACTTATTACTGGCCCTTTACAAAACAAATGTGTGGCCCCTGCTATGGATGAACAAGCCACCTGGAGAATTCTTTATTTTTTTTAAAAAATTTTTATTTATTGATTTTAGAGAGAGGTAGAGAAAGGGAGATTGATTTGTTGTTCCATCTATTTGTGCATTCATTGACTGATTCTGACTGGAGGTTGAACACATGACCATGACCTTGACATACCGGGATGATGCTTGAATCAACTGAGCTACTTAGGCAGGACCCACCTGGAGAATTCTTGAAGGGAAAGGGAGCTTGAATGTAGCCAGCTAGGCAATAGAACTGTGAGGGTCTGTTAGGGATAATATTTTTCAAGTGTTCCTCATTGTGTTTGTGGGGAATTTGAAAAGGAGCCCTCTCTTGGTGCTATGTTGAAAGAACTCTTCAGAATGGAGACTGAGAGTTCCTGGGAGGAATGTTGCTTGTGCATCAGAATATACATCCGTGCCTCTCTCTTCTGGCTGTGGTTCTTGTCCAGGCAAGTTTGGAAACTGTGACTCCTTGCACCATGCAGGCAGCCAAGTATTCCAGCTGATGTTTTGTGATAATTTTTTCCATCATTTAAAAATAAACTTTGTAGAATCTTTTTTTTTTTTTTTAAATATGACTCTCTAAATATTCTGTTTTGAAACATTTCATTACCAGGCTATTTATATGGAAAGGTCTGATAATGTTTCTACGGGAGGCTGTTATTTATTTCTTTTGCTAAATTTTATCTTATATTAGGGGAAGGGCTGAGGTTGGTTACTATGGCAACATTCCTAAAACTGCAACAATCTTATTTGGGCTGCATAAACTATAGTCATTCTGGTGGGAGGGTAGCAGGGTTAGTGGGCGGTAGACTTTTTATTTTAACTTTATTTTCTTAAAGAAAACCTCGCCCACTTCCAACCATCTTGCATTCATTTATTTTAAGTTTCGCAGTGTAGGGTGCTAGAAGGAGAAATGAAAAGGAAAAAAAGGGTGCTCTGTTTCTCTGTCCATTAAATTTCTGTGGTCTTTATCTGCTCCATTGGCAGGGTTACTCTCTTTTCTATCTGATCTTTTATTCATTTATGTGTTCATTTATTCACCAAACTTATATTGAGTCTTAGAGATGAATAAGATAAAATCCTAGTTCTCATTTCTACTTTTAAATTACAAATTCCATGAAGTCATTAGTTCTCTACACTTAATTCAGTTAGACCAATATTTATGAGTCCTTGTCCTAGACCATGCTTGTATTATGCTGGAATACAGCAAAAAAAAAAAAGGGCCTTTGCCAAAGAACATTGTTTGTTGGTTGGCACAGGGAAGGGCAGATAGTTAGGCAGAGAGATGATTAAAACGTGATAAATGCTAACACAGAGGTATGTAACCCACTTAACTCTCCAACCTAGAGAACATAGGAAAGATTTTGTAAGGGAGGTGATACTTGGGCTGATTTGAAGACAAGTAGGCATTTTCCAGTTAGGGCACGGGGGGTGGGTAGATCATTCCAAGCAACTCTGGACCAGCAAGAATAAGGCATGGTGGTGAGGGAGCCCTTACTGTGTTCAGGAGATCTTAAAATCATGCAGATGAGTGGTGCTGGAGCAGGCTGGAGACATGGGCTGGACCCATCAAGAGAAGTTAAGTTTGGGTGGATGAAATTCATATAATGGATTTTGGAGCCATTGGAAAATTTAGGTAGGAAAGCGACTCAAGTGGTCTGGTTTAGAAAGATCATTCTGTTGGCTGTGTGTGGGGTGGTAGATACTGAAAGGAAAAGAGCAAGTTGGATTGGAAAGGACACGGGGATTTGTAAAGATGACAAGGTTCATAGTTTAAGATAAGCCCCACCAAGTTGGACTGTCTCATAGGCATATGGGTCCAGAAGTGAAGGAAATGTGGAGGGAGCCAGAGCTCTGAGCATCATCGCAGCTGGCTTGTGGGCAGGGGAGCAGCCAGAAGAGGAGCTGCTTCCCATCACATCCCCACACCAATTATTCATGTGATCAAAGAAACTAGAGTCATGATACAGATTCAAGATCCACTGTTATGATTAAAATGTAACACTTGGTATTATTAACCTCCACTCATGGGGGGGGGGGGCAGGGGCGGTGGGATGTCATAAAACAGCCTTGTATTCTCTCTCCATTCATTCTTTAAACTTGCATGGTGGGCCATGTCCTGCCCTGGCTCTGCTGGTCATCTTAGGTAATAAAAGAACTTTAACTTCAAAACACCATGCTGATTCAGTAACTAACACTTTCAAAGCTAGTTAATGATAAAAGCTCGAGACTTGATCTAGAATTGAGGGTTCTTCTGTCCTGAACTTGGGCCTGCCACTGGCCTGCAGTCAGGAGATTGGTCATCTTCTCTCTCTCCATGGTGCTCTTTCACCTTTAGCCTCAGTTGCAGACCCCTCTAAAGCTGAAGTTGGATTGGGAGAGAGCGGGAGGGAGGAAACAGTTAAACTTTTACTTGAGTGGTAATGAATTGTTTGTCTAGAGGTGGTGTGCTTTCTAAACTTAGCAGGTGTCTAAGTTGACTTCTCTGTGGGGCTCGTTTGTGGATTCTTTGCAGAGTCCCCTCCCTGGTTGCTGAGGATCTCATGTTTGCAGTTCCTAAGACGAAGGCAATGTGTTGCTCTCCTGGCTAGAGTTTTCTCAACTCTGAGCCTCCTGGTAACACCTCCAGCTAACCTCTTCCCTGGTCTTTTGGAGAGAGTACCTAAGCTAATCCTAAGATTGATTTCTCTAGCATGTAGCTCACACCTTGTTCATGGGAGACACTCAACAGCATCTTTGCTTCTGCAAACTCCGGGAGCGTAACCACCTCTCACAGATCCATCATCAAAGCCAGCAAGCCCATCTCTACTTCCACATTTCAGGTGTGAATTACAGAAATCTACTCATCTCCAAAACTGCATGAAATGCTGAGGACAGATATTAAGCCCTCTATTACCTTTTAAAGCCCCTCTCTCTTGACTTGAGGTGAAGGGGCAAGAACCCATAATCAAGCACTCCTTAGTTGTAGGGATATGGACTCAACACATCAGTAGCCCCGTTGAAAAATCCCTCCCCAAATGTCCAATACTTGATCCTTTTATACCCTTGATGTGGTTAAGGTTTAAAGCCACCTTCTTTGGTAAAATTTGCAAGTGGTCTAACTCTTCTTTCAAAATGGATCTATTGTTTATAATGCTTTAGGAAGAATACTCATTGAAATATCTTGTTACAAGTGTATCATTTATCTCCATTAATTTCTTTTAAACTTTCCCATCTCGTTGGGGAAAGAATTTTGTTATACAGAGGCAAGGTTGGGTATTTTCAGGGTGGACTGAGTGGATGACAGGGATAGAACTAGGCACTTTTTGTAGGGATGTACACAGAGCAGCCAGGGATGAGAAGCTGTGCACGTCTAACAGGAACTCGGTTTACAATGCTTGATCTCCTCTACACTAATGACTCCCAGATCTGTCTTTGTAGCCTAGACCTCTTTCTGAGATGCAGACCCACATGTCTGACAGCTTACAAACTCAACTCACATCATTGCTCTGAACCCTACTCCCCAGTTCAAATATCTATCCATCTGCATGTAATTTCTCTTTAGTTTTAATAAATGGTGCTTAGAAAAAATTCACCTCAAATCAGAAATCTGGGAATCATCTATGGATTCTTAAGGTCTTATGTGTCCCTTTAGCAATCTAGGGATCTCAATGATACCTTTCAAAATAGTATTTTAGGTATAGAGCGCTATTATGGGAACCAACAATGTGGAAATAGAGTTTTATTTGGATAATTTGGAATCTGAATTGTCTCTTTTCTTTCTCACCTCTCTCATTGGTTCAGTATCAGTCACCAGTCACCTCCTGCACAGTAGTCAGACTCATTTCATCTTGTCTAAATTCACTGTTATTTTTAAAATTCAGTCCTTAGTCATCTCTCAGTTGAATTACTATTGATAAATAAAAATTATACTGAAAAGTCAACAAAATAGTAAAATGAACTGTCATGTAAAATTCACCTAGTTTTGACAGTTATCAACATAATACCTAAACCCACGTTCCACTCCCTAGTTAATGATGATGATTTCATAGGTGTTTTTTAAAGTTGATAAACATTGAAAAGAATAAATCTTAGATGAATAATTTGGGAGCCCTGAGAGTGGGGCTAGTGGATCTATTGTGAGAGCTATTTATAATTGTTTTAAAATCTGTTTATTAGTGAATTATAGGATTTAAAACAATTCTGGATAGAATTCTCTTAACAGATATATACTTGGTGGATATTCTCTCCTAATCTGATACATACCTTTTAATTTTTCTCATGTTATTTTTAATTAGCAGAAATTTAAAAGGTTTTTTTTTATGGTATTACTTTCTATAACCTATCTGATAAATGTTTATCAATTCCAGGTCATGAAGATATTCTCCTATATTTTCTTCTGAAAGTTTTTTAATCTTAGCTTTCACATTTAGATCTATGATCTATCTTGAATTAATTTTCATGCATGAATGGGATATGAGCCCCTTGAAAGTAGAATATATGTCATTCTTACCTTTGAATGCCTATCACCTAGTATTCTTGTCCAAGGTAAAAAAGAGGATGGATAGAATTTATAGTGAATTTGTGGTTGTTTTGTAAATTGTGGGTATTTGACCATCCTAAAATATTTCCTCTCAGTTCTCTTGATTATGACACTAGATTTGTAAATGCCAATATAAATTAAAAAGATAAAGTTAGAACTACAGAAATTCCTCAGTTATCCAGAGGAAAGCCTTCCAGGAGCCTCAGAAAATGCACTAAGTCAGGATTTAAAAATATATATCTTAAAGAATCCTTTAAAGATAATAAAAGATAACTATGGGTAGAAAGCAGTAGAGAAATAAAATAGTCAATGATACAAATATTTAAATTTTTGGGATGTGATTTACAATTTTATGGACACAAAGGAAAAGGCTGACTATGATTTCAAAAATTAAGCAGCTTGTGAAGCTTAAATCTCCATGGCCAGCAATGACACAAGGGAACAGTGCGGGAAGCTGGACCACGGCTGGGCGTGGATGTCCCTGTGCTAGCTCCGCTCCCTGGCCCAGTCGCCTGCCCCTGTGGCCACAATGACATTGAGTGATTTGTAGATTCAATACTTCCAACTGATACAAAGGCTTTAAATTGGTTAACATTTGATGCGGCTCTGCCAGTGTATAAAATCTGTATATCAACCTGGTATATATTCCACACACATTTAATTCTTTATGTGTGTATATATTTATTTGTTTGTATATACACGAGCACTTATGCATCCACAGACTCCCAAGTCAAAGACACAGCTAGGAAGGCAAGAAGGAGGAAAAACAGAAGTACTTCGGTGGAAAGTGAGGGAGAAGAGAAAAGACTACAGGTCTAGAGAAGTGTCTGTATTTACGTGCCTGTAAATGAGTGTCTGTCAGTCAAATTCTGAGAAAATTTCTTTAGCATTATTGTTGCTATTTCCTCAGTGTCCTCCCAAGGATGCCTGGCACTGGTTTCCTTCCTAATGTGAGAAGAGCTAATCCTCAGTGGAGCATACATTTTCAGGGGTCAAGGAGTTAAAAAAAAAAAAAAAAAAAAAAAGAAGAAGGAAGAGAGAAGTGAGTCAGAGAACTTCTGCCTATGTGTCTGAGTCAGCTTAGTGTTTAAAAAGAAGCGGTGTGTGGAGACCTGCCTGGAAAAACTGCTGAATGGAAAGACTTGAGAATAGCTTGTAGACCTGATGGCAGATGAAGAATTTTCTTCTCTCTCTCTCTCTCTCTCTCTTTTTTTTTTTTTTTTTTTTTCCAGAAACAGCTAGTAGCCACTAATAACGCTCCTCTAACATCACAGAAATGTTGACTCTCGCTTGGCCTTCTCATGCTCTAGCCCATCCCACCTCCTTTTCACACAGGACCTTCGCAAAGGCAGCTAGTGAGAGAAGAGGAGGGAATAGGGCAAGGTGGAGCTGCTGGTCTACCTGGCAGGCCCTCACCAATCAGGTGGCCTTCCCGGAGGAGATGCCATTTGGGAAGGGTGGCCTGTGAGACCTCGGCGACTACCAGCAACTCAGACATGTGGGACCGCTGGAAACACAAACACCGCTGGATAGGGGGAAGGTTGAGTTCCACTTTATTTTTTTATTGTATCTGGGTGTGGGGGGAGTGTGATGGTAAACTGGTGTGTCTGCAGATACACAAGCACAGAAGAATATGGGTGTGGTTTTATTATATACATGCACATGAAGGTGGATATTTTCATTTTATTTACAATGGTGGTGGGGGGAACCCTCCAGCATTGAAGATTTGCTGTAGTGGAAAGTGCCGTGAAGCTTCTACTTTTCATTCTGTTTTCACAAACATGTAACTTTCTGAGAAAAAAAAAATCTCCATTTAACTGACCAATTTTTTTCAGAGCATTAAAGGTGGCCAAAAAAAAAAAAAAAATCAAAGTTTTTTTTGTTTTGTTTTGTTTTTTAAAGCAGTTGGGAAAATTGGAGCCCAAATTAATTCCCCCTTTTTAAACAGTGAAAATGTTTTTAAAGTGCTTTTCATGTTGCTCAAATGGTGACTGTAATTTCTTTCTGGCTTAATATTGAATCTGTTGAAGAGTTTAAATACAGCTCATAAATAGGCCTCTATCAAATGCTATTTTGTTTTTGTAGAAACTGGTGATTGCTCTTTTTTAAAATAGTGATTACTTTTCCCTTGGATGTTGGGCAATGCATCTGCTCAGGGTGCTGTCAGGCTCTGCGTCCCTGCTCTTCAGCGTGTCCCGAAGGGGTAGGTGAGCGTGTGTGATAATGGCCCTGATTAATGGCAGCTGGAGACACCAGTCCAGGGCACGGACCCACCAGGCAACTTTCTCATACATTCTTATTACTAACTCGAACTGTGAAGCAGGATTCATTTTTTAGAACTACAACGCTAGGTGAATGTCAAGCATTCTCTAACGAGAACCCACCAGTATTTGAAAACATTGGCCTAAATTAGACACCCAGGAAATAGTATATGGGACCCAGTTACGAAAGTAAGTTGAAGTGACTGAGAAAAGTTTGGTAGAGTAACATGGAGGCAGACTTGCTTGCTTATTTATAAACTGCAGGAGTGTTATTACCATATATAATGTCCATGTATTTAGATAAATTATTTTTTTTCTCACTTTCCACCTTTTCGTGATAGAAAGAACATTGATTTTGAGCCAGTGTTGGACTTGAGTTACTTTATTACTGCTGTGGCCTTCACAGGTCACACAGCCTCTGTAAGGCCCAGTCTTCCCATCTATAAAAGAAAGTGATCCCATAGGTTAGTGTAGTGACGGTGAACTCAGATTAACTTTGTAAACTCAGATTAAGCATTTGGAAAACATTAGTTTCTCCGTTTTCCTTATTCTTTCATTGCCATTTGTTTGTTTTTCTTTCTGAGCCATGGGGTTCTCCTCCATTTAAGTAGAGAGTGATCCTTTTGCATTATCTAAGTATTGGACTCTGCCAACAGGATTTTTCTGAACCGCTCAGTTTCTTGTCTTTTCTTGACTAACAGCTGTCCATTCAGCCCCAGCTCCCTTGGACCCATCGAGGCACCTCACAGGGGTGTCCTTTGGGGTCATCATATCAGGTCTCCAGTATTTCCTGGGGGTCAGGACTCCTAAGGCAGTAATCTGTTTCTCTGGCAAAGAGCCTGATAGTGTCTTTTCTGCAAGTTAATCATATTTATTCATTCTGACCGTAATGAGGATTTCCCCAAATTGTCATGTCTTTGCCGAGTTATTCCCGTTATGTTCTGTAAGTGCATCATCATTTTGTGCTTCTACTTGCTTTTGCTAATATGAAAGAAATCCCATTATAAATAACTCCTAGGGATTCTGCAGATTATGTTACTGCTTCAAAATCAGAGGGCTGGTCCCTGGAATGCGGAGCTGCCATGGTAAACAGTTTGTAGATGTGAAGTGCGGATGAAGCGATTGCCCTTCCGGTCCCATCTTGTTCAGAATGGCACCACTGGGAGAAAGCAAAAAGGGGAGGGGTTCTCGGCATCTGGTGGTTCTCTCACTCCTGCAACATTAACTCAGAGCACTTTATCCCCTTGTGACACTGACTCAGCCTTCTCTCCACCCCCGGTGTCTCATTTTGATGTACTCCGTCCCACTGATTCTAGGGTTGCACTGATTTATGCCTTCTTCATTGTCAGGGGGAGGGAGAAAGCTGGTCTTGACTAATAAAAGTATAAACACAGAAATGCCACCACTTCCAATGCAAACAATATATGTTTGTTGACTCTATGAAAAAACCCCCAACTTGGAATAACTGCCGGCAGTGTTCCCATATATTTGGGGCCTATTTATTTTTTTTCCCTTTAAAAAAATTAAATTTATTGGGGTGACATTGGTTAATATGATTAGACAGGTTTCAGGTGTGGTTTCTATGTTGCAAGATCTGTACATTGCACTGTATGCCCACCACCCAAAGTCAAATCAAGGACCCCCTTCACTCCCCACCCCCTTCTCTCTGGCAACCACCACACTGCTGTAAAGAGACATGAATTATTTAAATCTGGCATCCTTTTTTTCTTCTTCTGTTTCTGCGTTAGCAATAAACAAGATGAAACCTTAAACACAAATTCTCACAGTTAAGAGTGGTTGCCTCTGGGAAATAAGACCAGGAGCAGGTGTAGGCACTTGGGCTGTTCATTACAAAGTATTCTGCATGCTTTCTTTTTTCCTATCTGATGTGTGTATTCTTTGGATTTTTTTTTGGATACCTCTCTTAGGTAGACTCAGTTCAGTTTGAGTAAAGTCTATTTTGTGCCAGACATTGTGCTGCTCATCTGAGCTCAAGGATGAATAAAGAATCTCTCTTGCTTGTGAGTTCACAGTCTACTTGGAGAGACAGCATAGACCAAAGGCATATTAAATAATATGGTGCTCATTTAGAGAGAGGTAGTCATGGCATTACCTTCTTCCCTAGACATTTTATTTCTCTTGTAGTTTAAATTTCTATATGATGAGTGTATCTCAACAGCGCTCTAATGACCACAATTTGGGTTTTAGTGGAAAAAGAAGAGATGAGATTTTATCTGAATTTCCTCAACATGGAAGTATTACTGCTGTAATTAGCAAGTTATTAATATTCATAATAGGAAGAAAGCAAAGGGGAGGCCAGACATTGTAAGCATGGTCATCTGGGCAGCTTTACCAGGAAGCTGCAACTTTATACTCCCCAGGGAACCACCGGTCCAATCCCTGCAAGTCACTAAGGAAAGGGATCAAACAAAAGGGAGATGGGCCCATGAGCAGTGAAGTTGGGATGATGTAGGGAAAGTGCTTGCCCACCGGTCTAACCTGGGGACAAAGATCATTGGCTAGGAGGGTGGACCCCAATGCAAGCCTGTGGAAATTTGGGAATACATAATCCCTAGACAAAGAAATTCTCGCTCTCTTGTTCCTCTGAATGCTTCACTCCTGCTGCTTTGCACTCGCTTGTTCCATGACCCACGCTAGCCTGCTGTGAGGCCCTTAAGCAGTCACATGACTCATGGGCATGCAGACCCTACACACACTGGACTGCAGCTGGGAGCACAAGCTAAGTTAGCCAGATGCTGGACTGGAATGGACTTTAATGTGGAGTGAAAACTCTGGGCAGTGGCTTTGGGCCTAGCTCTGCTAAAGACAAAATCGGGCTTTTTCCATGGCGGGACCGAGGGAGATAGGACCTTGAGAGGGAACTCCATTAATGTTACATCATCAACAAAGCGTTCCACGATACCGCATCCTCCCGTGGGGGCCTCGGGAAATTCTTGTTCCCGTGGCATCCCAAGAGCTCCACTTCCATCAGCAACAGGTGGGGACACAGAGGTTACCCCACTGATAACAGGAGGCTCTGGAATGAGGCGGTGGAATGCAAAACAAGAGGCATAAAACCAGGTATGCGTTTTGTTTTGCTGCTTCCTCTCTGGGCATGAGGGCACAATAGTATAGTCTGGTCCTGAATCACACATCAGAATAAGACAGTGTAAGTGCCAGGTCATTCTTTATTCCCTGAAACCCACAGCTACCAATGCCTATGTCCACACCCAGAGGTCTCCACTGCCTTTCGGTGGTTCTGGAGCACCCAAGAACAATGTCATCTTACTATTGAAGGTGTTCCCCAACTTGAGTTGGAGGCAAGCCGAGCATCTGTCTCAGGCTGTAAGTCTGAGGGTTACTAAGAAAGCTTCCAGACTCACCCAGAGTGTGTTACACATATTTGAGTAAGTCTATCAGAGTGTTCAGTAGTGAACGAGGCTCTTTCCTCAAAGAGCAAAGCAGCGTCACTCTGCATATCCTGAGTGTATCAAGTCACTGGATTTTTAAAATAGCATTGACATAGGCCATTAATATATCAGGGAAATGAAGAGTTACTTTTTGTGGTATCTATTCCTCTGTCTCAGTCAAGAGAAAATTTGCTTGAATTTGTACAAAAATGCTTTTTGGCTTACTTAATTTTACGGGTTTGAGTGGTTGCCACAACACTCGACATTTATGTATGATGTGATGTGAATCTTGTTTCCACTCACTAGTAGGCAAATGCTTTGTTAGAGTTTAAGAAAGTGTTTGCTTTGTGTAAAAATAATGAATGTGATTTCAAACATAAAACAGAAAGTCAGACTGAGAACAAAAAGCAGAATTATACCAAAATGAAAGTTGACAATCGTATAGATGAAACCTTTACTTATCTCATGGAAGGACTGCCTTAACCTCATTAGTGAAGTAGTTTATCACCAGTTCACTCCTAGACTATGTGATAATATTAAATCTTTAAGTAAACACACTTTAAAAACTCCTAAAATATGTTGTTAAAATGCACCTGAATGTAATTTATTACATTTTACAACTAATATTTAATTGTTACCAACCAGGAAATGGTATGAGTCTTATCTTCCCTGACAGATGAGAACAATTGTTAACAGCACACTTTAAACCCATTTCTTTGGTTGAGATAACTTCCACTTTAGTTCCAAATTTTCGGGCACATTTGGGGTCAAAATCTTTTTATGGAACTTTCTCTCAAAGGCCAGAACTGGACTCCACCTCAGCCAGTCTATCTTCTGTGTTTAATGTGTTCTGACTTGTCCTGCGTTTGCTCTTTATTCTCCCTTGAAAGTGGGAAAAGCAGAAAGCGCGATGATTACCTGGACTGCCCTGTAGCAGCGCTCCGTAATCACAATGACCAGTCCCTCTGATACATGCTGTCTTTTCTCAGAACTTCCTGACCCATTTTCCGTTTTGTTGAGAAGATGACAAAATTGTATTTCTCTCCCTCCTGACTTTTCCAGAAATCTCTTATATTAACTGGTATTTTCATCTGCCACTACCTCTAACTGCTATTGCATTGTGCCTCTCAGGATACAGACTGCCCACATTTCACCTTAGGAAAGAAACACTTTTTCTGCAAGAGTCAGTTTCTCTGATGAAGCCACCCATGGACCATTTAATAGAAAACTCAAAAGACTTGGGAGCACTATTTACCAGCCCTTCAATCAAGCTGCAGCACTGTATTTTGTCCCGTCGTGAGAAGGCTTGGCTTGGGAGGTGCAGGCAAGAACACAGGGCAGGGCGGGGAGGGTTCTCTGGAGTAAGGAGGAGGGAGGAGGGAGAAGGGAGGAGGGAGGAGGGAGGAGGAAGGAGGGAGGGAGGGATGGAGGGGAGAATCCAGGGCACCTTGTTGCACTTAGACAGTCCACTCCTGCCTGGGGCCTGCGCACCAAGGCTGGTCCCCTCCCTTCCCCTGGAAACATGCCCTTTGCTTACTTTTTGTTAGAAGCAGCTGGGAAGGATAGATTTTGCTCTGAGTCAGCCTTAGCTTTTGAAAAGGCTGCTTCATGAGAATCATCTGTTGTCATCCCTCTGGGTTTCAGCTGTGTGATAAGGTCTCTTAAATGTGTGTGTGTGTGTGTGTGTGTGTTTGTGTGTGTGTGTGTGTTTAAATGGTTATGAAAATAAACCACTCACATGAATGTGCCTCAACCCTCCTACTGGTGAGTCCGCTGCCCCTGGCAGCAACTTTCAGTTCTCCTAGCTGTTCCTTCTAGCGTTTAATTACCTCTACGTGTCTAAATGCTACACATGTGCTACTGTTCCTGGATTTGCCAATTGTGGACATTATATACTGTCTGCTTTCCAGGAATGATAAGGTTTTAGAATAACAACAGTGTGTCCCATCTTAACATACCTTTTTCTTCCTCATATACTTACATCAAAGTTTTGGGTTAAATTAGTGATTATACTATTTGGACTGTAATGTATAACATTTTAAAGAACAGCTAACATTTCACGGGTACTTTTTAGGTGCAAGGCACTGTTTAAGAGCTTTAGGCATGTATTAACGTATCTTCATAACAACCTTATCAAGTAGGTATGATTATTTTTTTCCATTTTGCGGATGTGGACATTGAGACAAAGGTTAAATAACTTTCATGAAGTCATCTAGGTAGTCGTCGGTGGAGCCAGACTTCAAATCAAAGTAAATCTGGCTCCAGAGTCTACTTTTCATATTACACTGTTTAAATTACTATGATTTTGTAAATATTCTTCATAGAGGAGCCACATATATACTATTACTGCTTTTTCTTTTATTTACTATTATTTCATTTTTCTTGCTATTATTATTGTTGTTGTTATTTATTATTATTATTTTTTTGTCTTTTGGGATTCCTGTTAGCTGAAAGTTGTTATGTCCTGAATTGATGCCCTGACTTTCTTACCTTTATTCTGGGAGATGGCCTGAACTTTTTAGAAAGAAAGGAACAGAAGGAGGGAGGAAAGGAAGGAGAGAGAGGAAGATAGAGAGAGAGAGAAACACATTGCTTGGTTGCCTTCTGTCTGTACCCCAACCAAGGATTGAACCCAGGTTGACTTTTTAAATCCCAAGAGCTGTGTCTTCTTTTTGGCACGTTCTTTTGTTTACGTTTCAGTTCCTCCTTCCCGATTGTGTACTTTGGTGTCTTCCACCTCAGTGGCTTTCCTCCACTGTCAGAGGATCTGTGGCTGTCAGTTCACAAGTATGCGTGGGGCTCTGAATTGCTGATGGACGCAGACTGCAGGTGGCCAGGCTGGTCAGTTAGGGCCCGCACTGCCCAGTGAGTTAACATGTGCAGATCTGTTCAGCTGGGGGCTCCCTAGTGGTCATCATCTGGAAGCTTTTCCCCTGGGTAGGTCAGAAGATCTAGAACAGAACCTTCCAGATTCATCCCTGGGAATATGTGCCTCTGCAGGTATTGTGAGAGCCATGTTTGAGGCAGGGGACAGAAGGATCTCATATTGGTGTGGACTTGCACTCAGTTCTCCCTTTTCAGGCTCACATTCACCGTTGGACCCCCATGCACATCCTCCCCGCTATGTCCCTAGTTCCTGAAAACCGCCTTTTCAATTTCTTTAGAAATAAAAATCTCTTCTCTCCTGCCCTGATGGGGGAAGCATGGGCCACATGCGAAGAGGATAAAGGAATGGGATCAGGAGGACTTTGCCTTGTAGGAAGCCCATGTCACTGTTTCCAATGCTGGCCTTTCGAAGGGCCTACAGTACCAGGGCCTACACTACAGCCTGCCTTTCCTTGGCTGTGCTATTTGAGGGTTTTCGTTTCCTTTGTCCTAATAGGTCAGTAATGAATTGTGTATTCAACAAAATCTCCATCTTCTAGAAGACTGTTGACGTTTCTTTCTTGCCGTCCTCCCCTCTCCTTTTCCCTATGTCCTTGGGGAATTTTACTTTTTAAATGTAATCACTCTCCTTACGCTGCAGTTTAGGAAGGATCTGCCATATTTAATGGAAGCCTGATTACATCACCGTTGGAAAAATTCGTTTCCTGGCATTTGCTTCTTTTTCCCGTTAGGCTGGAGAAACCCACAGGAATTGATTCAGAACAACAGGCGGGTTCGCTTTTCTTCCTTCTTGAGCAGCATTTCTGAGGTATACGTTTCTTCCTTTTCTCTCGGGAGTCTCAGTCCTGAATGCTCTCTTAGCTCTTTTCCCTTCCTCCCTTCATCTCCAAATGAAAGGAACAGAGTCAGGTTTCAGAAACTAGATCTGACCTTCAGGCAAACTCACTTTCAACCAGGCTTCTCTCCGCCTTTTCCTTTCAGCAGTGTTCTCTGAAAACCCTTCTGGATCTCACTCAGGCTCAATTGTCTGATATCAGCTTAAGGTGTAAGTGTAACGTCTCTTGGGAACATGGGTAAGGCTTTGGGGGTGAAACTCCCACAGGGAATTTTCTCTTCTTAGCCAGTGGAAGTCTGGGCTGCTTTGGGGCTTCAGGGCCTTCCTAGAAACCTCAGTGTCCCGCTCTGCCTATCCTCACAGTCAGACCAGGCCGGAGGGCCACTTGGCTGAATTGTTTAGTCAGTGGTGTGATTCAGCTTCATCATTTCTAGGAAGATTACTGTGTTGGCATCTCTCTGGGGAGGGTGGACATGGGGTGGCTCTAAACTCTGACCAGGGAGTGCTTCCTGTAGGAATGCTCATTGGAAGACAATGATGGCACGAAGAATGTCACCAGTGAAATGGGTTTGAGTTTTTAAAAAATTTATCTTTATTGTTGAAAGTATTACAGATGTCCCCTTTTTCTCCCCGCCTGCTGATCCACCCTGCTCCTGTCCCTCCCCGGGCCTTCCCTGCACTATTGTCTGTCCATGGGCTATGCATCTATGCATATAAGTTCATTGGTTAATCTCTTCCCACTTCTACCCCCTTCCCTCTGAAATATGTCAGTCTGTTGCATGCTTCTATCTCTCTGGATCTATTTTGTTCATCAGTTATTTTGTTCATTAGATTCCACATATGAGTGAGGTCATGTGATACTTGTCTTTCTCTGACTGGCTTATTCCGCTTAACATAATACTCTCCAGGGCCAGCCATGCTGGACTTGCCCTGGGCAGTGGCTTTGCCAGCAGGTTGGAAGAAGACACAAGAGGCGTGCTCATCAAATTTGTAACAGACACAAGGCTGGAAAGAATGGCCAGTGTAATCGATGAGAAAAATACCTCTCAAAATGATCGCGTTGTGCTGGAAGGCTGGGTTAAAAATAACAAGGGGACATTTCAAAGAGATAAATGTAAAATCTTATTTGGGAGTTAAAGAAATCAATGGTGATGATGGGAGAAAAAATCTGCTGTCAGTAGATCTGGTAGAGAAAAGACATTTAGGTTTCATTTGACTAAAAGCTCAATATAAGTTGCTAAACCTGATGAGACAACAAAAACTGCATTAATGGAACTGTAATGTATTGATCCCAGGAAGTAGCACCTCTTCCATGGTCAGACACCTAGAGCCTGTGTTTGCTGGTGTACCTTTTCTTTGATAGAACAAATAAGAGTTTGCCGGAGAAAAGCTGTTAGTAAAGACCCGGAGGGTCTGGAAGCAATATCTCAGGAGAAACCATTACTGGAACTGGGTGTATTTCAGTGGAAAACCGCTTATTGCTTAGTAGCTGCAAAGCTTTAGGCAAGTTCCTGTCTGTGCCTCGGTTGCCGCATGTGTGAGATGGGGCAGGGAGAGGGTTTCTGTGGGGTGGGGATAGGGGGTCCCTGGTAGGAAGCACTGGATGCTGAGACTGGAGAGGTGGGGGGTGGGGCTGAGAGTGTGAGCATCGCTTCATCTCAAGACAGGAATTTAAAGTTTATCCTGTGCTGTAGCTAAATTATATGGTCACCCTGTCTGATATCTTCCAAATCAGGATATTAAAGTGAAGGGGAGGCTTATTAAATACACCAGGACAACAGGTGTGAAATGGGACTGTTGCAGGCACCCCAGGCAGACCAGGAGGAAAGGCCATCCGGGCAGTGGGCACGACTAGTGGAGGAAACTGCCCCTTGGGTGGTACACGACCTGCCTTGGGAGGGATTTAAGCAGGGCTCAGATGAATTTCTATTAGGGAATGCATTTCTGTTTTGGGTGGAAATGATATAGATGAACTTGAAGATCATTATTAATCAATGCTACAAGTGATGCCTGGTGAGGTACATGAAACAAGTTAAGTAGAAAGCTTCCCCAAATTCTTTCAGATGTGTATATCTAGCAAAAAGAGGGCAGAACGTTCCTTCTGAATTATGAGGTGAAGTTAAAGTGTCTGAGTCTGTTCACCTGGATAATAACTCCATGTGCTTCAGGGAGCGTCTTAAAAACACTGACACCCAGGGTGTAGGGGAGGGGCATGTTAAGAAGCATGATCTGTTCTAGAGGGACACCATTCACGTCTAGGAGGAGCAGCAAAACACTTTCATTAAATATTTGCTGAATCCGTGATAAGATCTTATCAAAGTCAACCCAGGAGCCATCACTTGGCACCTTTAGAGGCTTAAAATAAAGGTTAGGATGATTTGCAAACACCAAATGCCAAAGCAGTCAGACAACCTGTCACTTACTTAGAGCTCAGGTTCTCAGGCTCAGACTACTCTCCCGCGAGAGGTTGCAGCATGCCTTTATCATCATTACAAGAGACCTGAAATTACTCCAGGAAGGTTGGAGGCCTTTTTGGGGACCGGGAGCAGACAGGCATGGCCTGTTGTGCTAGCAGGTCACACGTGGAAGAGCAGTCCCTTTTTGATGGGTAGGCACCTTGTTTTGTCTTGAGAGGAAAGTAAACATCCAAGCAGGCCCATGAGGACCACTTCTCTCCCTTCCACCTTCTCTCCCAGTGACCACTGAGGTCACTACTGCGCTCAAGAACCAGACAGTGGACCTTGTGAAAGGTAGGCTTTCCCACATCCCAGGACTCAAATTAAGGAGATCCTCAGTGGTCCTCTCTTGCTTTTCATTTCCACTTGTGGAAGTGACTCCTCTTAGGAAAGAAGAGGCTGCACTATGAGAATGGGTGACACTGGACCCAAGAACCTATAGGTTCTAGCTTTTCAGACAGACGGTTTTATGTTAAGAAAGGAGTGTGAAAGGAAATTAGAGGAAAAGGTTAAATTTGCAGAAGAAAAACCAATTCCCCATGAAAGGCAAAGCAAAATTCCGAGACTAATCATAATATAGTTCCTATTTTTAGAAGGCCAAGAGAAAGTGGTATTTTGTTGGAGCCTGAATATGCCTCAGCAGCCACAGACATGGAGAAAGGTTTAAGGACCAAGGGTCATCCAGGTACTTACTGGCTGACAAGTTGGCTCCTGTGAGGACTGATGTCCCTTCCTATGTCTCGCACTTTAACTGACCCAGCCTGACTCTGGCTTATGAAGAACTGGGGTCATTGAAGCCCTGGGCACCTGAATGAGAGCTAATCTACATTTCAGCATCTGAAAACTGAATCAGGAAGCAAACATCACAAAAGGGATTGAAAGCGAAGGAAGATTCAAGCATTTTCCTCACAGATACTCCTTAGAATGTGGTGTTCCTTAGAATGTCTTCAGGTACAGGTGGACAGTGTTTGGGGAGTGCATAGTGGAGGTGATGGTACCTGATGAAATAAGAACAGAGTGCAGCAGGATTCACCTGCTAACCTGGGCCCTATGCACAGTTCACTGCTCTTTAAACTCCTGCCTTCCAGGCTGTATCTGAGGGCTGTTAGCAATGTCTGATCCTAACAGGTCTACTGCCAATGTTGACGTCTCTTCTAGGTTGTCTTGTTGGTCTTTCTTTGCTTCGTTTTGTACAGAGCATAGTTGCTATCCAGTGATGCACTGGGCTTTCTTTGCTCTTTCAGGCATCCAGCCGAAGCTCACATCAAATGTGTAAAGACAGGAAGATCTGTGGGTCAGTAGTTTTCAGCAGTTCTTGAGGGGAAGTTCTGCATTGTGGTGCTTGATTGGTTTAATTCTTTCTGCCATTTGACCCCTGACTTTATTCTGGAGCCTTTCTTCTCAGGAATGACACGCTGAGTATTACTCATATGGCTTGACAGAAAGCCTAGTGACAGTGGCAGTAGCAGGCACCATTATTAGGCGCCTTAGTATCAACTCATCTTAAATCTTTCCTGAAAGATAGCTTTACTGTTCTCCTTACTTTGAAAATGAAGAAATTGAGGCTTAGAGAGGCTAATAGTCTTGCCTAAGGGTGAGACACCACTAGTGTGATGAAGGTTGGTCTTTCTGACTGTGTGTGTGTGTGTGCATGTGTGCGCAGGTGCCTGTGCATACTGACACATGGTTATAGCACTCTGCTTGGAAAAAATCGATGGATGATTGATTAACCTAAGTCTTTAAAGAAAATGATACTTTAGGATATACCCCAACTTCCAATAACGATAGAAAAAAGCTAGTCCTAGTCCTTTTTCTTAAATTCTCTCCTGATGAGAGAGATGTAAGCAAACACCAGCCTGAGCTACGTGATTCAAGACTTTTGTCCTGGATGAATTACATTCTAGGTAATAGAGAGAAGCTATTGAATTACTATTTGGGATCTTTGGAGACTCCTGGATAATGAATGGGATAGGAACTGGAAAACTGAGATAGGTCAACTTTCTATTTAAAATATTTTCAAAAATAGGAGGACTATAGATGAGAGAGTTTGATGTCATTTCCATAAACTATTCTTGAACTGGTCATGCATGAAACAATCAATTTGTAAGTACTTGGATAGGAAAGGGGTGATCCCTAAATGCAAATACTGGCTCACTGAGCATGCCTTGTCCAAGTAGCATGAATTGTTTTCAGAAAATTGCAAGTTGCAAAGCCCAAGGAGAGTAAATACAGAGGGCATGGTATATCTGGGTTTCAGGAAGACATTTGACAATGTCTGTGTCAGGTCATACTTCACACCTAAAGCTTCCTGGACAAGATCAATAAATATGAACAAAAGAGCAGTCAGATAGTATCATCTCCATTTGGATGACTTCTCCAGGGTCCTTACAGTTAGTACTTCACAGGTGTGCTGACAGATTTCTCATGTGGACTCTGTCATTGGCCCCCTAGTTATGACTCATCATAACTTAGATGAGGATGAATAGAACATGGAAACCAAAAATGTTAGGTTATCTGAAGTTAGGTGATGACTACTTTGGATGAGATGATGTTTCAAACAGCTCTGAATGGTTGAGAGAATGGAACTAAATCCTATTGGGACATTCTGGTTACTCACCCAGTAATATGAAGTTTTCTGGTTGCCAGGAATTGGACTAGGTACTAGGATTAGGAAATGCACAAGCTATAGGAGGGAGAACAGGGAGCAGATGGTATTCTGTAGCAGTGCTCTGATGGAGGTGAGCCCAGGACACTGGAGGAGCACAGAGGAAATGACCTCATGAAAGCTTGGGCTAGGTAGGGTTTGGGGGCTACTGCTGAGCCAAGCAAGACCTCATGGAGAAGGTGATATTTGAATAGTTTTGAAGAGTGAGGAGGAATTGTCTGTGTAATCAATGTTGGAGTAAGGGTATTCCATATTCAGGGAGCAACCTTTATAATGGTCTCATGAGCAGGAGCAGTGCGGATTGGTTGTGAGACAACATGGAAAGCCAGTTTACAATGGCTGTCAATGACTGGGAACTGGAACAGAAATGTTACATGCCTTGCTCACTTGTCTGTTCCCTACTGCTGGATGATGGAATATCACTAGTGATTTTCATGTGACTTCCTATGAGGAGGCACTGCTCTGGTTGTTTTACATGTGTTGCCTCATCTAACCATCACAATAACCTGATGAGGCAGGTGCTGTTACGACCTCATTGAAACAGGAGGAAACTGAGGCAATAGAGGGCTTTAATAATGTGGCTGAGATCCCTCAGCTGTTAGATGTCCGGGCCAAGCATGGAGCATAAGTGAAAGAATGTCAGATTCCTGTCTGTTAACCACCACTTGTTAGGGAGTAGGACAGCTAAAAGGGAAAAAGGTGTGCACGGAATAGAATAACAGGGAAGTTATGAGTAACCTGGCTGTGCGTGGTACTGGAGGGCATCTACAGCTGCAGATTGAATGCAACCAGGAAATAGCCACAGGACGGGGAGGCGACTTTCCGAAGAGGAAGATGAGCGGGCATTACTTAGAGGGTAATGTGGGGTTAAAAGTGGATTTTGTTTTAAGATGGGAAATTGCATTTACATGCTTGAAGGGAAAGAGTCAGCTGAAAGAAGTTGGTTGATGATTCAGGAGACTGAGGAAATTTTGTTTGAATTAGTGTTCTTACTACAAAAAAGTAAGGGAGGGAGGGAGGAAGGAAAAAAAACCTAACTATTTGAGCATATCTGTATGTTAATTAGCCTATCTTGGTGATTATTTCACAATATATATGTATTTCAATACATTGAGTTGTACTTTAAATACATACAATTTCTGTGTGTCAATTATACCTCAATAAAGCTGTAGAAAAGATCCCTAAGGAGGCAGAGGTAATAGAATACAGAGCAGCCTGAAGGGCATTGCCAGGACCAGAGGAGGGAATGTCACCTTCTAACTTGGAGGAATAAGGACTGTGGTGTGAGCATGTCAACAGGAGAAGAGGGCTGGTCGCTATAGACTAGGACTCAGGTCTTATTGGGAGAGTAGCTCACTGGGTGGAGTGGCATTAGCCGACCTCAGTAGGCCTGTCCCGTAACTTTTCTAGACACTGACTTCTTTTTGGCAAGAACAGTTCTCATTGGACTCGCCCCTTCTGCCTCTTTTATCCTCTTCTTGTGTAGAACCTTCATTTCTAAACACTGGTTGTTTCTGTCATGAGTGGTACTTTTCCATTTAGGAACATAAAGAAAATCCTCCTGAGAGGATCTGCTAGACCAGAGGGTGGGATGGGAAGTGATTACTGCAGTCCGTTCATCCCCAGGAAAGGACAGGCATGAGGGTGGGGAGGGGAGGCAATGAAGGACAGGGAGGTGGGGGCAACCAGGAGGTGGCTTGGAAGAAGTCAGCTTGTTTAACAAGCCGAGCAGATAAAGATTAGAGTAACCATGACGACGGGCTACTGGCAGAGGCACTCAGGATTTGGGGAGGAGGGAGGTGGAAGGAGTTGGCTGGGTGAAAGCCCAGAGTTTTTGAAAAATGCCACTTCTTCCCTCGGGGCTCTAGGCTGTTTAGAAATCACCATAGTCATCTACAGGGACCAGAAGGGAAAGAGGCCACAGGGAGAGCAGGTGCAGTGGGTCCAGCTGATTCAAAGAAAGGGAGTAACCCTGAGGACTGAGCAGGTTCCTGATGGGAGGTAGAGAAGAGGAGTGGGGAGTCAGTCTACCCCTGTGTTTTCCAGGCACACAGGCTCTTCTTTGTATGATCCTCACCCGAGATACATTTTTATTGATTTTGAGAGAGAGAAAGAGAGAGAGAGGCATAGATATGAGAGAGAAACATTGATTGGTTGCCTCCTGTATGAGCCCCAACTGGGGACTGAACACACAACCTTTTGGTGTAAGGGACCATGCTCCAACAACTAAGCCACCCAACCAGGACCAGGCACACATGTTCTGCTCAGTTTTTCTTACTTCCATGGGGTAGCAAAGACGGCACAATAGCCTTGGCTTTTTGTTTTTCAGTTCCTCAGCGTATTACATTTTCACTTCTGAACAATGAGACATGAACCTGTCAAAACAATTTTCTGAGGATGCTCAGTGTGTGTGTGTGTGTGTGTGTGTGTGTTTGTGTGTGCGCGCGCAGCCTCTTCACCCACCTCAGGCCTGTGATTAACTAAGCATTTCTTGGAAGTCTTTTGCCCTTTCTACATTATATTGTGAACCACTTCTGTAGCTGCTTGAGAATCACTATCAATTTAGAATGTAGATACTATAAAAAATATGTGAATTCAGTGGTTCCTTGCTGAGTAAACTCAAAGCACCTGAATGGGAAGTGTAAGAAATTGTCATGATTACAAACACACGATGCGTTTGGCTTAAGTATCTTCTCATCACACTCAGTGTGATCTCACCCATAATAGTGTCGGCAGCACTGTTGGGGAGGGATATAGCAGACTTTCTCTCAGTCTAATGTCAAGTGCTTTGCAAACATGGCTTTGAGAGCCCACTCTCTTTCTCTTTTTCTAACCAGACTGCCTCCCTTCAAGCTTCTCCCTGCAGAAATACATGTTGGAGCCGCGTTTACTTGGGCCTTAGCGTAAGGTGCAGTGAACCTTGGGGGGATCTGAGCCCCATGCTCCCCCACAGGCTCTTAGGACCATGTTGGCGCTATCGGTGTAGGGGGCACGGGTGTCATTTCTGAGATTTTTGCAGTTTTGATTGGGGAGGAGGCGGTAAAGTGGATTCACATCCATTTCCACATCTCTTTCCCTCCAAATTAGCATGTAAAACCTAAGCTATTGGGAAAAGAAGGTTCATTTGCACACACAAAAAAGTTAAAACAAAACTTACAGGACTAGAGCTCTTTGTCCCAAGCTGTCATAAATAGCCGGGAAAAGAGAAAGCATAGGGAGGACTGATTTCCCCAGGGTGCAGGGAAGATCTGCTTCCAAGCTGGAAAAAGTAAGCATGATTTTCCAGTTCACTATAAGCTTAAAACTCCTTTTTTTAAAAATTAAAAAACAACACCCCAACTTCTGCCAGGTGGATGCCGTCATCTTGTTCTTCTCAGCTTTGTTATAGTTCATAAACAGGTAGGTCTGTCCAGCAGTGTTGAAGAGAGTTCCCAGCGCCTGGGGAACAGGCTCTACATTGAGATTTCATTGTTTAGCGAGATGTCCTGAGCCAGTGACTTCAGTCTGGCTTCACGCTGTCAGCTCCGGCCAAGGGAAATAGAACGCTGTGCTGCGGGAGGTAACTGGCCAACTGCCTCAAGTGGAGGGAAAACAAAGGAAGATGAGACACAGGTATAAAATGGTATAAGGTGATCCCTTCTGTGTGAGAGCTGCATGAGGAGAATGCAGGAGGATGTGGGGAGGGGATGGAGAAATGGTTCTACAATAGGGTGTGAACACATTGATTTACTTGCACTATCACCCCTTGCAAATAAACCATGTCATTGTATGGACATACATGCACTTATAATCCACCCCCCCCCCCCCCCCAACACACCTATACCCTGAACAACCACGTGTAAACTCAAATGAAAGAGTTCAGTTTCACTCATTTCATTTACTACTTTATTAATTCACATCACAAGCATTTATGGAACACTTATTCTGGGTAGATACTGTGCTAAACCAAAAGAGCACAAATAAAGGGAAGACCTGTTTCTTTTAGGAGTTTAGAGTTTGAAGGTGAGAAAGACATAAAAACATGAAGTATTACAGGATGGTGGATGCTGCAATGGTTAGTTGTACACGCTATAGGAAAGAATGACCGAGTCTCTCTAGGGCAGCCGTGGGCAAACTATGGCCTGCGGGCCGGATCCGGCCCGTTTGAAATGAATAAAACTAAAAAAATAAAAGACCGTACCCTTTTATGTAATGATGTTTACTTTGAATTTATATTAGTTCACACAAACACTCCATCCATGCTTTTGTTCCGGCCCTCCGGTCCAGTTTAAGAACCCATTGTGGCCCTCGAGTCAAAAAGTTTGCCCACCCCTGCTCTAGGGTGAGAGGAGGGGGATTAAAGAAGGTACATGAGTCTACTAGGGCGGCCATAACAAATACCACAGGCTGGGTAGCTTAAACAACAGATACTTATTTGCTTGCAGTTCTAGAAGTTGAACGTCTAAGAAGAAGGTTTCAGTAAGTTTTGGTTTCTGATAAGAACTCTCTTCCTGCCTTGCAGACAGCCACCTTTCTGCTATGTCCTCACATGGCCTTTTCTCAGTAAATGCATGCATGCAGGAGGGGGGGGGGGGGGGGGGGGGGAGGGAGAGAAAGAGGGAGGGAGGGGAGAGAGAGAGAGAGAGAGAGAGAGAGAGAGAGAGAGAGAATCTTATAAGGACGCTAATCCTATGGGATTAAGGCCCCACCCTTATGACCTCATTTAACCTTAGTTACTTCCTTAAGGATCCTTTCTCCAAATACAGTCACACTGGGGGCTAGGGCTTCAACATAAGAATTTTGAGGGGGGCACAAACATTCAGTCCATAACAAAGGCTTCATGGAACAGATAACAATTGAAATATATCTTAAAGAGTTACCCAGTCAAAAAAGACAGGGTATGCACCCCACCCTCTTACACCCACATCCCCCCTAAAAAAGAGAATAGAAGGGAAAGTTTGGAATGGCTTTGTGCATTTGGAAGACTACAAATAATTTGGGGTAGCTAGAAGGTAGGAAGGGAAATGTGGGATAGGTACATATCAAAGGGCTCAGATTTACTTTGTAGTTGGCATGGAACCACTAATACATGGTAAGGCGGTAGCAATTTGTCTCACCTCACTGGAAGTGGGAAGATACAGGTGGGAGGGGATGTCCTGAACTGGCCTGGTAGCAGCGAAGGGTGGGGAAGGACAGGTGGCTGTAGTGACTGGCTGTGAGAGGAATGATGAGTAGTGTATTAAGCTGATTTCCAGGTCCTGACTTGAACATTTTGTTCTCGTAGGAAGTACAGGTGTGGAGGGACATGGGTACAGCTTTGGACATTTTGAATGTGAGTTGTTCACTTCTGGCTCATTCTTCAGGAGGGAGGTCTCAGGCAGAGATGAAATGTTGGGACTCCTCCCCATTGGGAAGTAGAGAGAGCGTGAAACTGGGTAACTTCTAGGGAAATCAAGTGCAGAAGAGGGGACACCAGTAGTTACTGAGGGAAGAAGGGGAGTCTGAGAGGAAGAGGGGATAGAAAAATCAGGAATGAGTAACTCAGGAAACCAAAGGAGGAAACTGAGGGAATGGAGAGGATGTGGCGACCAGCCTCGGTAGCTGTAGAAGGGACTGGGAAATGTCACTAGAGCCTTGGCCTTGGAACAGAACTGGTGGACTTGGCGCGAGGTTTCCCTGGAAAGGGAGGGGAACCTGGGGATGTCCCGTCAAGTGAAGGCAGCGTTCAATGGAGCGCAGGGGAGTGTGGGCACCCAGGAAAGGTGTGAAGAGTCAGAGGACAACTTTCCTTTCTTTGTTTTTGAGCTCTTGGAGAATGTTTATTGATAAACTCCAAAGAAGAAACAAAAACAAAAAGGGAAATATTTAAAAAACAAATAAACAAACAGGTTATATATGCAGAAACACATCCAAAATATATGGAGCCCATATGGCTGAGAGACAAAGAAGGTATGTAGATATAACTGGATGAGAGGAGGAGAAACTTATGGGGGTTAGGTATTAGGAAGGGGAAGATAAAGGAGGGGAGATAAGAGGAGAAGGGAAGAGGGGAGGAGAAATTAAGAGGAGGGAAGGAAGAGATGTTGAGGAGTTAGCCCTTTGAACAAACAGTATATTAAGCAACTCTTACATCCATTTAAAATGAACTTGTCTCTGAGGCAAGTTCATTTTAAAATTGGAATTTAAATAAAAAAAACTGCACAAGTGTAAACACTTAGTCTCTTAGATTCTGGAGATGATTGAAGCTAAATAGCTCTTTTAAGAACAGCACTGCAAGGAAAATAACTAGGTTCACACATTTAGCATATAAAGCTCTTTACTGAATGGCTTCTTTGTCAGCCTCAGGCTGGAGGAGTGTGACTCCTTTTTGTTTGGTGAATTCCTTAATTGGATTTTGTTTGCCAATCTTACTTTCTCACATTGTGAGATTTTAATAAATCATTATAATCATTTCCCTTATGTCTTTCAAAAATAACCTTCCTGATGGTTCCTGAATGATTCCCCCCCCCCCCCCCCCCCCCCGTGTTTGCATCATGGGATTATTAGTGTGGCTTACAAATGAATGAGCAAAGGGCTGTGCGGCCAAGGGTCTGTTTCCATCATTTCCTAGGTGTGGACTTAGAGCCTGATAACCAGGCGCCCCTGAGGTCATGCTTGGCTGGGAGGGCCCAGTGGTTCTTGGCATATTATCTCCTGTCTGGATTATTGATTAGATGCTCTGCTTGGGAGCAGGGAAGAGCTCTCCTCTCTGCTTGGTTAGTAAGGCCTCTGCAGGAAACAGGTTTGTGGGTGATGCGTGTGCATCGGCGGTTCTATTGCATTCAGAGCTCCGATTCTTCTGTTGGTTATTGTTGAGGAAGAACTTAGTTTAACTGATGTGCTTGGTGAATGTCTGGCTCCAAATATATCTCTCCTAAGAACCTCCCATGATTGACCTCCTTCTGCAAGGTCGAGGGGCTTTCTCAGTCACCACTTAGGAACTGGTCCACGGACCCAAGCCTCTTTCTTCCAGTTTCCAGTGTTTTCTAGTTGGCTGCTTTGCTTGTAGACACCAATGCTTAGGCAGTGGTTCTCAACCTTCTGGCCCTTTAAATACAGTTCCTCATGTTGTGACCCAACCATAAAAATTATTTTTGTTGCTACTTCATAACTGTCATGTTGCTACTGTTATGAATCGTAATGTAAATATCTGATATGCAGGATGGTCTTAGGCGACCCCTGTGAACGGGTCGTTCAACCGCCAAGGGGGTCTCGACCCACAGGTTGAGAACCGCTGGGGGTGTTAGACAGTCCATTTCTGTGATCCTGAGATGTAACCATTCTTTACAAAGATGGCAGTGGGTCCTGTTTACCTGCAGCTTCTGTTCCCCTTTCCAGCTATTCTCTGGGCCACATCTGAAGTGGGCGTAGGTGAGGGTGACCTTCCCAGGGCCTGCCCAGCTGTCACAGCCTCCCTGCTGGTGGAGGTTGGGCAAGCAGGTTACTTTGGGGAAGGGACAATGACTGCAGTTTCTAGACTGGGCTTGTTTATTCGGCAACTCAATGCCCTCAGAGAATTAAGAGCGTTCATTTTAATTTGTTTCCAGTTTGTTCCATCTATGAGCAGCCAAGCCAAAGACCTCAGTTTAGACATAGAAGTAATTTTAAGCCTGAAAAGTTTTGCTCACTTGCCTCTGTTTTCTGACCCTCTCTCCCCCCTTCAAATTAAAGGCAACCATCTTGAGGCCATATGGGTGGGAATGCAACAGCCTGAATCTAATCTCTGCTCCGGGCTGGCTCCCTCGTTTGGTGGCATACTTGTAGTGGGAGGTCTGAGAAAGGCCTCGCATCCGAGTAATTTTTCCATTTACGTTTCTTTCTATTTTGAGTTGGTTTTTGCTACTTGTAGCTAAAGGCTTTTTGATTAATGCCTCATGAGGCTGGAGGCCCCCCTTTTTAAAATTCTTCCTCTTGGTATCTGCAGCATCTAACACGTACCGCATTTCCAGTCGGCCCAGGTGCCAACTGCATATTTGTTTACCTGGGTGAGTGCATGTATACAAAAGCTTAGAACCAGAACTGCCCACGAGAGCAAACTACAGGAATGAACTGCCTAACATCCAAAAAAGACAATATGGGAGGAAGGAGGCAAATGTTTCAAAGCATGTGTTGTTTGAGATTTTCTGCTGCCTCTGTCAGAGAAGCCTAAAGTTCCTGCCCCTGCCATGTTTCATTTTGCTGCAGTGGGGAGCAGCATGACCTCCCCAGCCCTCTGCTGGTGATCGCAGCCCCCCTCCACAGGCTGTGGCTGCCGGGGTGGGGTGGAGCCAGCTCTCCCAGGACCCAGGGGGAAGCGGCTGTGTCTGCCTCCGCCTTTCTCTGCTCCAAAGTTGGCAAATGCTGGTCATGTCGTGGGTCTATTTATAGCAGGCACACATCTCACCACCTTGTTCTTTTCTTAGCATCAGCTTGACATGCTATCAATTATCCATGAGGTGAATGACAACACTAGGGACGTTGTTTGAGGCAGGTGCCCTGAGGTGAGAGAGAGAGGGGGTGGGGGGTCACATGGGGACAGCCCCAGAGGAAAAGGGTAAAGTCGATATTCCTTCCTGCGCTTCGGCCACTGAATGATTCCAGTCAGCTCAGGGGGGGGGGGGGGGGGGGGAATCCTGGGCTGGTTGCCCAGCGGACTCTGACTCTGCCCTTCTTACCTGTGTCTGCTGATGTTTGAAAAGACACGGTGCAGGACCCAGAGATGGGGATCATTTTTGTTATATTCTCAAGTCATAGGGGTGAGCAGTGGAGGTACGGGCCTGTCCAGGGAGGTCTGGGGGAGGCAGAGGGGGCAGGGGCTGGACCCCCATCCTCCACCTGGAGTGTTTCTGGTGGGAGGGCAGACACAGGAGCGCCCTGAGGTGGCCCGGTGCTCTCGCCGACCCTGGCCAACTGTGTCTCTCCACCTCCCTTACATACTCTATCTTCTTGTCTTCTTGGATTCTGGATTGGGCTTTTGTTGTTGTTTTGCTGCTGTTGTTTTGTTGCTTCTCACTGACAATTTCCAATTTAGATTTCCTTTTTGGGAACAACTTCTCCTCTTCCTTTTCTTTTAAAGAATATTGTAAGAGAATCATTGATTGCCCCATTTCAGTGGGACTGGCTGCCCTGATGTCCTTTTCTTATTTATCTGCCTTTCATTTGGGGCTGCTCTGTAGGAGCTGGTGGGATTTGCTACCAGAGCTGTTGTAAGATGCTGATGTCATTGCTTTAACTCAGGAGTTGAGTTGCTCGTGAAGGTGGTGGGACAGGGACCTCTGCCTTATCTGTGACCTCTTAGTGTCACCCTGCCAGCCCAGGTCCTCTGTTCACCGAGGACTGTGAACCTGAAAGAGGGAAAGACCAAATTCTAGTTAAAGAGGATGGAAAGCGAATTTGGGAAACATTCTCTCAGCCTTGCCTTTGGGTATAAACTGCCGCAGACCTTACACCCTGTTTCTCTCTAGGTTTTCTTGACTCCCCTCCTCCCACTTCTCCTAAACCAGTGGTTCTCAACCTTCCTAATGCCTCGACCCTTTAATACAGTTCTTCATGTTGTGGTGACCCCCAATTTCATTGTTACAAATTGAACATAATTAAAGCATAGTGATTAATCACAAAACAGTATGTGATTATATATGTGTTTTCCAATGGTCTTAGGCGACCCCTGTGAAAGGGTCGTTCGACACCCAAAGGGGTGGCGACCCACAGGTTGAGAACCGCTGGAACCATCCCCTTGATGTGTGTGTCTGCGGGGATGGGAGTGAGGGGGGTGTGCTCCCCCATGGACTCCTTGGGAGTAGGGCAGCTGGGTCCTGAAAGGCCATAGGGTCCTTTCGAGGGTCCTAAATCCATGTGGTAGGCCTTCCAACAGTAGCTGGCAGACTGTCCCGGGGATCCCGGCTCCGTCTAATGCCATCTGCCCAGCTAATCCACTTTCCGGGCCAGTGTCTAGCGCCAGAGTGTGTCTGGATCTGTGAGTATCCTGGTGCCATTTAAACTGACTCCAAGTTCCTGGGGATCAGCTTGCAGCCTTTGTTATCTGTTGGCAGAGGCACCCTATCTTTTTCTTTCTCCTTTTCCCGGGAGTCAGACCACTCGAGTTTAACTCGGTTTATTATTTAGGAACCTCATGGGGAGGGGTTGCGGCAATTACGCTGAGCACAGCACCCCGCTTCCAGGCAGATACTGTGTAGTTTGTGTCTGGTGGGTGCGCACAGGAGCCCGCGAGGTACCAGCTGTCCAGGAGGGATGAGTCTGGGGTGGAGGGATCTCTTTTGCAGAAGCTGCAAGAACCAGGACAGGTGCCCAGTGCCAGCGTCAGAGTCCTCGGATGGCTGGTGAGTGAAGAGGAACTTCCAACTCTTTGTTCTCTGTGATAGCCAAAGAAGGTAGTGATAAATATTAGGCCTTTCTTTTCCCCCTCTTCATAGAGCAAAGTGTGTGAACCAAGACCCCTTTTTACACCTTTGTGGAGAACGTGAAAACTGATTTCTCTCTTATTTCTGTACTGATTGTGTTATGGGAGTGATGGGCGGTCACTACCCACAATTTTTCATAATTATTTGCCTACTTCTTCCCTTGGTTTCACCCAGAGTTTATTGCCCAGGAGTTCTTTCTGGAACAGGCAAGGGGAGGTTTGTTCTAGGCATAGGTTTTAGAAATAGCCAGAGTTTTAGTCTGAATGTTATTGTGACAGGATTTATGGGTTTGAAACATATTGATAGATTTTTTGTGGTTACATATTTAAATCCATAGTCAGTCATATGTATATAGTATTTAATATAGTTAAGTGATTGGCTAGTGTCTAGCCATAATCAATAAACAGAGTTATTGCCTTGGTTTTTTAAAATTGTTATTATCATGTTATTATTGTCTATTTTATTAATTTGCTCCTTTAGAGTCTGTATAGGATCAAATGTTTCTCATTGAGACTGGCAAAGTGGTAAAAATTGTTCTTGTTTTTTATGTTCTGAGATTTAATTCAGGAATTGGAAAACTACAATCCATAGGTCAATATGGCCACTGGCTGTTTTTGTAAATAAAGTTTTATTGAAACACGAGTACACTGAAGAGTTAGGTAGTTGCAACAGAGACTCTATGGCCCACAAAGCCTAAAATATTTAGCATTTTACCCTTAGCAAGCACAAGTTGTTACATTCTGGCTTGACTTACTTTTCCCTTTATGTACTTTCAAGAGGTGTGCAGTGATACAAAACAGCCAGCGGGTCTTTTTTATTGAAACTTAATCAACATACAACATTATATTAGTTTTTGGTGTGCAACATAATGATTCGGTATATATAAGGGGGTCTTTAATGGAAGGATGAGTCATTATCTGTACACAAGGAAATTCTAAACCAATTATTAAAGCAGGAGAGAGACACTGAGCCATGTACGTATAGGAACACATCTGATGAAAATGTATGAAAAAATACCCAACAGATGTTTGCAGGCCCCACCAAGTGCAAGGCAGCCTGCCAGGTGCTCTGAGAGGTGCTCCAGTGAGTGGACGAGGTCCTGTTCTCAGAGAGTTAACTTTCCGGTAGGAGAAAGCTGCTGTAATAACCAGGATGTCTGACAGGCGCTAATCGTGTCTGCAGAAAATGTCATTGTTATGACATTCAAGGACATACAATGACTTCTGTAGCCCAGTGTCGTGGTGGAGACGTTGGACTGGAAACGAAGGAACGGAGAGCGGAGAGTGATGATTGCTTCGTGTATCAGTAAAGGAGATCTTTATCTGTAGCTTCCAGCTCTCACAGAAGTAGACTTTGGCTTCTGTGTACAGGAGGGTTGTTTTTCCAAAGAAAGAGTAGGAGGAGCATTAGCCAGTTATTTGGCATGGGATTCAATTATTAGAGACTCAGAGATGCCTCATTTTAGGCCTTAGATAGGAACAAAAATATGATTAAAACCAAAGTAGATTAGGGATCTTCTACTATTATCTTGCTCATTTTACAGCTGAAGAAACTGGGGCCAGGAGATCCAGTTAGCTGTATAAAATTGTCTCTGGAACTTAGGACTTCTGACTGCCCGGTCTTTAAATGCTACTACGGTCTCTCCCTCCTCCCCCCAACTCCGGTTTTTATTCATTCATTAGACAGTTATTTATTGAGCACCTACTATGTCTTGTTAATGCCTCTACCCTGGTTTCTCTAGGACTATGGTCTCTTCCCTTGCCCTGGCTGAGGCTTGCCTTCTTTCCCGATTCTCCTGATTCTGCTTGACCTGAGGTCCTCCTGTTAAGTTTCCTGTCCTGTTGCCTCTGGGAAGGACACCCTGACACCAGTGATGTGTCCTTGTGCTGGCCACTGTCTCTTGTGACACTGTGCTCTGCCTGTCTCCATTCTCCCAGTCTCCGCAGCCAGTTCTGCTCCTGTTTCCCAGCTCCGACTCAACCCTCCTGAGTATGTCACGCTCCAGAACCTGGGTCCCACCGAAGGCCCACTCCCTGCAGGGATCAGCTCCACCCTTGCCTGTGTCCGCAGTCAGAACCTTTGGCACATCGTTTCCACTTCTGAGATGGCATTTATTCACTGCACATCAATCCACTCACTTCACAGTGTTCCAGGCAGGCACACCTGGTGAAGAAGATAAAGTCCCTGTTCCCATAGCTCATACACTTGCCGATGAGGAATCAGGGCTGGATTTTGGATAACTTCAGGGACCCTGACTTCTCTTGTGTAAAATGATGACTTTGGAATCGATAAACCTAAATATCCCTTTTAGCTCAATCATCCAGCCTATAAAATTTCTTATCTCCCCCGCCCCCCCCCCCCACCTCACTTCTTTTGCCTACAACTGATTGATTAGTGTTCATCTAAAGTTATAAAAATAATCAGGATTTTTTACACAGCCCCCTCTCCTCCCCCTGCCAAAAAAAAAAAAGTGAAGAGAGAGAAAAACAAGAATTCTTTAGATCCTGGATAAGATGGGTCAGTTAGGTACTGAGGTGAGAAGTGACAGCCCTTTGATGCCTGTGGTTTGAGTGGAGACTTTGCTTGGGGAAAATTACATGTCTATAGAAATGATAGAGGATATAACAGCTAGGGAGAGGGGGAGGGAGGCAGAGAGCTCCATAATTCTCACCTAGTCTTAGTGTTCTGCTCTTATGTTTGCAAATTGAGGAAACACAAGCAGCTGACATGTTGTGATTTGCACATGGCAAGAAGAGAAAGAGGGGCTGTTTATCTTAAGTGAAGTTAAGAATCTTGTTTTATTAGTTTATTGCTAATAGAATGGCTAGAGCTGGATTCATAAATATTTGATGATCATTCTGGATGTGGCAGCCATACATTTCAATCTCAAATGCTACATTCTGTTGTCTCCATAGATAATCCTACAGTCATAACTTACATGTTCATATTTTGGTTCAGAAAATATAATTACTGGTTGCTGTTATTGTCTGTGAGGCATGATATTAAATTATCTTGTCATTCAACTCAATTTTTGTTGTCATCTCTTTGCCAATTTTATTGGAAGAAACCAGTAACTTAAAAATTATAAAATGTAATAATTCCAGTCATAATTTCCTCCCCTTACCAGGTGTCTTTAAGAGGCACGCTCTCAATTCTGACTAATATTCTTCTAAAGATTTTGAAAGAACTGGATCATGTTTGTATGGTGGGATTCAGTTAGGAATAGTAGATTCAAAGAAATTTCTGATGGTATATAAACAGTATACTATGAGACTTCATGTGAGCAAAAATGCTCTTTCATTGTGCTAAACCAGTTAGATTCCAGGGTTTATTTGTTACAGCAACATACTCTAGCTAGTCTATTCTAATAAATGCAAACCCATTTTACAGACAAGGAAGTAAGGTCTTTAAAAATTGAAAAATAGGAAAATACACAGAAGAAAATAAAAATTCCCCAATGGCTTCCTTTTTTTCCCCCCAAGAAATAATACTAGGATGTAAGCTGTCAAGAGGCAGAGATATTGTCTGTCTTATGTAGGCCTTTTTTTTCTGCACCAAAAAGTACTTGGCACAAATTCAGTAAGTATTCGTGGGATGAATAAATTACTATTTTATGTATTTCTTTCAAGTCTTTTTTTTCTACATACATATGTAAAAAGATTACATATTAATGATTACATTTACATCTTTGAATCATATTCTATGTTCAATTTTATGCCTGACTTGTTCATTCCAACTATAGATTATACTTGGAAGTTCTTAGAAGACCAGGAAAAAATATAATGAAAATAGCATTATATATATGTGTGTATATATATATATATATATATATATATATATATATATATATATAATGATTTAAGATTGTTTTGTTTATATTTCAACTCTTAGTGATTAAGAAATTTGGAGTTCATCCTTTCTTTTTGTGCCTTAGTTCATAATTCCCAGAACTGTGTTTGTAGAATCAGCATTTACGTGCAGAGAATCAGTGTTTGATAGATGATGACTGTAATGATGATGATGATGATAGTGATAGACAAAATTAAGAGCTCAGATTCTGGCCCTGGCTGGTGGCTCAGATGGTTGGAACATTGTCCTGTACACCAAAAGGTTGTGGGTGTTAGGTTAGGTGGCTCAGGAGGCGGTGCAAGAAATAGAGTCCAGTGAATCAGAAAAGAAAGGAAAGGAAAGTTTATTCTGCGTCCCCGGGAGACCCACATACCCCCAAAGACAGGGCACGTGGATTCACGCCAACAGGGAGGGGGGCGCTTTTTTTATACTGAGGTTGGGTGAGGGGCGGGGACATGAGCTGAGGTATTCAGTTGAGGAAGCTTCAGCTGCAAGGGGGTCAGCAAGGTATTCAGGAATGAGTCAGCATCTGTGTGGGGGTATGTGGATTCAGGGAGAAGAAGCCGGTATCTGTGTCTAGCACGTTGATCTGTGAGAAATTCCAGGGGGAGTCCATTGTCTCATCACATGTCTGCATGTATCCGATCCTGGGCTCTCTCCGACCTAACAGTGGGTTCCATCACTGAGTGGGGTGTGTACAGGAGGCAACCAATCAATGTTTCTGTTTCACATCAATGTTTCCCTCTCTCCCTTCCTCTTTCTCAAAAAAAATTTATATATATTAAGAGAGAGAGAGAGAGAGAGAGAGAGAGAGAGAGAGACTCCAGCCATTCTCCGGTGAGGATTTTTTAAAAAAGACCTCAGATTCTGGAGTTAGAAGAGCCTGACTTTGAATCTTTTCTCTCCCACAGTAGTAGATTCTGTGACCTTGGACAAGCGTCTTACGCTTTATAACCTCACACTTTATAAACCTTATTTCTCTGTCTGTAAAATGGGTCGGCATTTGTTAGGACAGGCTAGCTAGACTATGCTGCCATAACAAACCTGGAATCTAATTGGTTTAATACAACAAAAGCATGTTTTTTGCTCACACAAAGTCTGACGCAAGTCTGGAGGGGTGGGTGGGGGTGAGGGGGTGTGGAATGCCCACCTCTCTCTATTGACTCAGGATGCATGTCGCCACCTGCTTTTGATTCTGCCATTTCATCGCGACGTGTGATCTTCAGCCGCAAAGGAGAAGAAAGCCTGGCGATGGCGCCCAGCCCTTAGCTGCCTTGACATAAAAAATTAGCACCTCAGGTATCACTTCTGCTCATGGGCACTCAAGTACGGGGCTGGAAGTAAAGTGTTTGGATCCCTAGAAGGAAAGGAGGGCCAGGAGTGGTGAGTACTAGCGGTTTTTACAACAGGGTCTGGTACTAGTAACTTCAGTAAATAGGCTATTTATATACCGGGGCTTTCATTCTGGGAGCATTATGTTGGAATAATCCAAACCTCCACCAGCCTGTGATAAAAAAAAAAGTAGATTACATTTTCTTTTTTCATCTTAAATTATTATGGCAAGGAACCTCAGTAGGCAAGTTGCTAGAAAGAATTCCCCTTCAGAATACATTTCATTGATTCTGAGGAATTTGCAGGGTCCTGCCTGCTGGGTATTCTCTAAGAGGGCTCTTAGTTTTCTCACTCTGGTGCCCTCATCCTGCCCCATTGCTAACTCTGGCACCATGGAGAGGACTTGGGCGGTGCCTGTCCCGTCCTCGGTGGGTGGCCACCACTCTGTCCTCTTCCTGTGTCTCCCTCGCTCCCTTCAGGACAACCACCACGGGGCTCAGTTCAGAAGAACATACTGAGGCCCTGAAGATAAACAGACAACCCCCAGACAATAGCGTATAGCTGTTGCCAGAGGTGGATGGTCTCATGGAGCCTCAGGCCTAAACGGAGCTTCTGAGTCTCTTGTTCTGTTGATTCTGGACTCACCTCCAGCTCCCCCACACCATAGGGACTGCCTCAAGCCTCTACATCAGCGGTTCTCAACCTGTGGGTCGCGACCCCCTTGGCGGTTGAACGACCCTTTCACAGGGGTCGCCTAAGACCATCCTGCATATCAGATATTTACATTACGATTCATAACAGTAGCAACATTACAGTTATGAAGTAGCAACGAAAATAATTTTATGGTTGGGTCACAACATGAAGAACTGTATTTAAAGGGCCAGAAGGTTGAGAACCACTGCTCTACATGCTTGAGAGTCCAGACCCAAGTTCACTGCCCGATGTCAAGGCATTTTTAAAAAACCTCTGGATTACTTCTCCCAGGATGACTGCCATTTTCCTCCTGTGGAGATTTCACAGTATGGCTGTCCCCCGTGTCCCTGGCAATACAATGCAGTAACTGATAGTGCATTGCTCCAAATCTGGATACTTCAGGCTCAAGTCAGGCCTCTGTGGGGTCCAGCGGCCAGGAGGGGGATGGAGGTGGGAGAGGGGGGTGAGAGGTGTGTGTGAATACGACTTCACTGCCCTCCTAATAGTCCAGCTTCTATCTCCCCGGAGCAGAAGTGTGGATAATGCAAGTGTGATGTCTCAAGAACAAACCAGAATCTCAAAGATAGATCAGTTCTCAATCCAGCGTGGGGAGAAAAAACAAAACAAAGCCACAATTTTACCTCTGCACATATAGTTCTGTTCATGCAGCCAATTGCCACTATTAAATAGACACTCAACATGTCAAGTCTGAGATTTTTACACTGGGTTTCTTCTGGGGATTCAGGCTTTCCCAAAAGAATGGGAAGGAACTTGTCCTCCGTCTGCATGAATCAAAGGCCCGCCAAAGCAACCCTCCCCATGACAGAGACTAAAACTGCCCCGATGAAAAATACATAGCTTCACTTTCTACGCAAAGACCTACACATGGATGTTTTCACAGATTCACAACAATTTCAGTCTGGTTCCCACCGGAATCCGCTTCCGTTAGGTATTAGGATTATAAGAAACAGCCTCACATTTCCATTCCTTATCTTTCCTTGCATCCCTTTATACAACAAACTCCATTTTATACAAAATTTTAGTTCTGCCGGGGTTACTTCTGGGGTCAAGCCCTTTTTCCTGACTCAGACACTTAATTTTTCCTTCCCAACTTCAGTTTTTCTCTTGGTAATTTATTCTCTTTCTCGCAGTAACATTGAACGAAACATAGGCTATTTATATACCGGGGCTTTCATTCTGTGAGCATTTCCTTTGTGGTTTGTGTATTGATCTCAGCATGTGGGTCTGAGCCTGTTTCTGGCTCGGAAATAACTTTTGCGTGCACATGGGTCTGCGTGTTCAGGTCCTGTGAGTCTGTGGGGAAGAGTGGCGGTGATGCAGAGCTCTGTGGGTGCTCTCGTGCACACCTGGCTATGGCAGTGGCCCCGGCTGGCTCTTTGGCACGTCCTCAATTGAAGCTCTGTTTCTGCGCAGAACAACATCAGCTTCTCTACGGCTCCTTCTATTGCAAGGCGACCCTAACTAGGAAGCATTTTAAAGTTCTATTTCTTCCCTTTTTTCTCCTTTTTGTAGGTAAAAGCTCACCCCCCTGCTGCCAGAGCTGACAGAATTGGATGGCAGTAGGTGGGCGAGGGGGGTGGAGGTGGCAAGAGGAATGGCAGTCATCAATTTGGGAACAGTCTCTGAGCCAAAGAACTGCCTTTGGCATTTGAGAACAATATGAGAGAGTTTGCCTCTCCTCCCGCCCTTGAGAGAAGGCACACTGGAAATCTGACTCAAGCCAGGAACTATTTATGGGAGATCGTTATTAAAAACAGATATTTGATTTTCAATTAGTAAAGGCATGGAGAGATTGTGAGTTTGGTCACTAGAACTTGTTGGACACTTCTGGTAACTTTCCTCCAGCTCCCCATAAGGCAAATGTAAATTCTTGACAAGAATCCGTTTAAGAATCAAAATTGTGCTTCTGCATGGTATTTGTAGATGTGAAAGCACTAACATAGAGCTTTGTGATTAGATAGCAGCCCCTTTTGTTTTCAGCATGGCGAGAACGAAGAGGTTTGAGTTTGAACTATTGATGCACTTTTTTAAGTCACCCAACGATGCAAATTCATGAAATTGGAGCGAGCTTCCAAATTGGTCAAGGTAGCGATCACTCCAGCTTCAGGCAACACCTGTGCCCAAATACCTACTTGAATCACGGAGGACTGTCACTCTCAGTGATCCAAGTAGGCATTTGGGCACAGGTGGTCATGATGGCCAGCAGCTTCCATGTGCACCTGGCACCTGGCTTTGTTTAGTCTTATCACTCAGGCACAGAGGCCTCTCAGAGCCTGCCCCATGCTTTCCGGAAATCTCTCTGCATCACCCACGACCTCTCTGTGATCCTAACAAGGAGTCCACGGACAGAGGGACGTGCCATATTTAGAATCAGCAGCTGGGCTAAGCCAGAAGGGACCTTGTGGGATTAACTCTCTTCTTTAAGTTGGGTCATGGTTTTTACATACCCTCTTCTCAAACCTCCGCCTTTCACTGGTCCACCTGCGTGTTATCTAAGGTCGCAGGAGGTCAGGTTTGGGTGAAGAGGCATCTGTAACTTGCGTTGGAATGAATAATACCTCCAGTGTGTGCCTGTGGAAGGCTGACTTTGCACACTTACTGTTGCTACGAGTCAAAATGAAGGAGGTTGCATAGTGAGACCTTCCCCTGGGTACAGCACCTGCTGGATTAGTTTTCTCCTTTGTGGTGTTGCTAATCGGGTGGGAGGCAAGAAAGGAACTCGGAACGACTTGCCGCAAGCTAAAATGCTGATGTCCTACCACTCTGGGACAGGTATTTCATTGGCTCTTTTAAATATATTTTTCTAGTTCACAAAATAATCCTGCAAGTGGAGATTTATTTGCTCTTTTTAAAGACGAGGAAATTGAGGCTCAGAGAGGTTAAATAATTTGCCCAGTTGCTCAGCATGTGACAGATTGGAATTTGGACCCAGGGTCACCTCCAAAGCTCACTCCACTTCCTGTATTACAGCTGCCGGGCAAACAGGGCGTGGCCGTAGGGGGCAGCCCGCTTGTGACTGATGGCAACCCCACTCTAGGTGGATTTGGGTTTTGGTGATGGATATTTAAAATGACAGTCATAGGCTGGGCATTCCGGTACCAGCAAGTCATAGAAGCTTTCCAGAGATGTTTCCTTGGTTAAATGTTTTGGAACACACCAAGCAGTCAAGCCTGGGGCCGGTGGTTGTGGAGGGAGAAAAGGATCAGGCTGTCTCTGTAATTTCTAGTTTCCATTTCTTAGTGAGACATTCTCTGATTCTCCGGTTCTGAGGCTGGAGGCCTGACTGTGGTGAATCCCTGGAGGCAGCTTGATGGACGCTCCCAGTACACCTGCCACTGCTGAAATGCTTGGTGGGGGCCGGAGTGGAGACACAGGGCAGCCGGGCTGATGCCCCCGGGGAATTTCCCATGCCGCCCGACCTCAGCATCCTCCACGTGGAAATTCCTCGCATCACACAGCCAGCATTCATGCCAACCGGGACTGCTTCAGTGTCACTTTTCCCCAGAATGGTGTGAATCAAATCTGAAGTGGGAGATAGAGGAAGCCCGTGTCTCCTCCAGGATTAATGCATTTATTTCAGAGTGCGGATTTCTGCAGTGTGTCTCTCTGGCTGCATAAGCAGAATCTGTGCTTCAATTTCTTTGAGTCCCTGCTTTCCAAATCCTGTTGTAGGACTTCAAGTAGGAGATGCTCAGGTGTATCTTGTTGTGCAGTGCTGTGGAGGGCTTACTCTTTCATTTTATTCCAAGGCAAGTGATTGGCTGATGTTCTCTGTTGCAATGAAATGCTTCTCCTTGTCTTCTCCAATATTGAAAGTCATGGTGGAGCAAATTCACTGGGCAGCACCAGGAGGAATCATTAAGACCTCATGCCAACCTTCTCTGGACAGCAGATGGATTCCGCAAGTGACAAAAATAGACTGGAAAGCAGATGTTCACTCTCATATGCTCGATTGACAAGTAGGAAAAATGGGCAAGAAAGAAATCGGGAGGCACATGATCAAGAAGAACTTCCTTGGGACATCTGGAGCAGCAGTCGCCAACCTTTCGGACCTCACGGACCACCAGTTGGCGACCCCTGGTCTGGAGGATAAAAGCCTCTGGGAGGACGTAGCAGACACATTTGTGGAGCCAAACCTTTTCATAGCTACCCTCTCATTGGCCATTCTGACTACTAGTTGTATGTTGGGCCAATGGTTCCGTCCTTCCTGGTGGAGAGAGGGGCGAGGTCTCTAAGGGATGAGCAGGAGAACCAGAACAGAACTGGCGTCCACAGAGAAGTCCTGCCCGAGGTCCCACAGGAAGCCTGTACCATGTCTGTTTCCAGCCGTTTCTTCCTCTTAGGCAGATCACACAGCATCTCTGAAAAATCCAAAGGATTAGTCACGACTCGTCAATGTTACAGTGACATTTACTTTCCCATAGAAAATGCCATATAAATCAAGTGCACTTGTAAGGTGGGGGGAGAGTTATGTTTATAAGCTTGCAGCATTAAGCCTAAGCTTTTCTCGTTTAGAGTTTTAAACCCGGGAGGAGGCTTAGAATTTATTTTGTCCATTTTTTTTTTTCATTTTAGAGGAAAACAAGAACCACAGAGAAGATGTGACATTCACAGGGTGGAATAATTCTATGGCCCAGTTAGTCTATAAAGGTATCTGGTGGGAATTTAGAAAAATGCGCCATGGGAGAACTCAGCCCTCTGGACACATGACTTGGCAGGCTGAGGCGGCTTTGTGCAAAAGAGGAGATGCCTTCTTCCAGGTGGACACAGAGCCAGGCCAGCATGTGGCTTACTGAGCTGAGCTCCGGTGGATGTCAGCTCCCGGTCCCCGATTTGAAATGCACTAACCTCGCTCTATACAAAGGGTCTCTGCGTGGCTCTCCAGTTCACTTAGTACAGATTGGTGTGGGAAACATTACCCAGTGAGGGAGTATCTCCATTAGGCAGGTGAGGGTGTCCATATGGCTACTAATTGCCTTTATTTGGCATAAATCAACCAAACCTGGGGGATAAGAGGTGAATCTGTCCTTTTGTTTTTGTAGTTAGGGGCATGAATAATTAGGATGAAACCAGACCTGCATGTGCTGGTTTGACTGGTGATGGGGATTTCAAAATTGTAATAAAGGAAAGGGACTTAATGGAAGTCTGGCAAACTTCACAATGAGTATCTAGTGAATTGGATGTGAAAAGGAAAGGGAGAAAACCCCACCTTCTCTGTGTTAAAAAAATAAGTGTTTCTGCAAGGGCTGCGTAGTTTGAAGGACCGTTTTCCAAGAGGGCTTTTCACCTGGGGCCAGAATTTGAAAGTACAAAATCAGGTTGGTGTCAGTGGTTAGTGCTGAAAGCTTATTAAACACCACTCCCCCCCCACCCTCCCCCCCCCCGCCCCCCACGTTGCTGCGAGTGCACTTGACTTATATGACATTTTATATTGGAAGGTACATGTCGCCATCACATTGACAAGTCGTGACTGATTCTTTGGTGGTGAAAATAGCCCATTGTTACAGCAATATCTTTCGTGCAAATAATCTTAGAGTAGCCTAAAGTTCTCCTTGTACAATTCACAATGATCATGTAAATGATTATTTGTAGGTTTGTGTTTACTGTGTATCTCCCCCTTTCACGTGGAGTCAATATAGCAGATTGGCTAAGGGTGGAGGCCTTGAGGTTGGCTTCAGATATCTTTTTAAAAAAATATATTTTATTGATTTTTTTACAGAGAGGAAGGGAGAGGGATAGAGAGTTAGAAACATCGATGAGAGAGAAAAATCGATCAGCTGCCTCCTGCACACCTCCCACTGGGGATGTGCCCGCAACCAAGGTACATGCCCTTGACCGGAATCGAACCTGGGACCTTTCAGTCCACAGGCCGATGCTTTATCCCCTGAGCCAAACTGGTTAGGGCTCAGATATCATTTTTGTCAGTAGCTGGGTGACACTGGTTAAGTTACTTAATCTCTCTGTGCTTCATTCTGCTTCTATGAAATGATATTCACCATAGGACAGATCTCATAAGGCTGTATATTGGGTGTATTAAATGAGAAATCCATGTGATTGCTTAGTATTGTGCCCAGAACATGGTAAACCTAGAAAAGCATTGGCTGCTACTGTTGTAATGTACCCCGCGAATCACAGAAGGACGCCTCAAGAAGTCGAATTAAAGAGTCACATTTATTGCAATCTGGGACTATGAGGGGTCATTCCCAAATCTCATAGTAATAAGATGGTGGCAAAACCAGACTTATATAGGCAAAAATCACAAAGGTATTGATTACATCCCAGGGTTTGGAATGAGGACCCTGGTTTACACAAAGCAGTTACAGAAGCGAGATTGAGCTGATTAGTTATCTACAAAGATTGTTTATAGTTTTGGGTCTTTGGACCTCTGAGTTGACAGAAACATTATTTAGAGCCCTCGGGTCTTGGGATAATTGTGCTGTCCTGGTTCCCAGGTACAGAGGGATTTGCTTTCTAAAACCAGTAAGATAACAATCAATGGAATAGTCATTCAATCAATAAGGCATTCAATCGAATGGGATGATTTATATAATTCAGAAAATCAAAATAACCTGTCCATTGTTAAACAAAGCAAATAGGTACCATACTTCACTACTGTTGATGGACTGTGAAGGACTATTTATGTTTCCTTATTTCATGTGTTATTCCTAGATCTTGGGCACGTAGAAAAGCAACCAATATTGATGGAATAAATTAACAGCCCCATTTCTTCAGAGGTCCAGTGCAGTGAAGCCGCAGATTGCCAAAGATGTTGGGTGTGAAATTAGCTCCCATGAGGCCGGGCCTTTTCTTTGTGCGGTGTATCTACCGCCACACTTCGTTTAACTCCAGATTGATCTGCCCTTCTATAGAGTCAGTCATCCATAGGAGGCTTGAGGTCACGTTCTTAGCTTAAAAATCGACAGCTAAGGTTTAGAGGCATTTCAAACTATTGTATCAATCTATACATAGAGAAACAGGAGATGAGAAGTGCCTGGGGGACCATGTCACAGGCTCTGGGTTCCAGTCCCAAGATGATCAGAGGTGAGATTTCACTGCATCTGCTTAAACTGATCTCTTTTTATAACGTGAAATGATTAGCCTCTATGACCTTTAATCTCTTCTCTTGCTTTTCTATTTTCCTATACGAAGATCTTAGTTATTTTTGTTCATTCCTTAAATGCACAGATGCAGTTAGAACTTTAGGTAATAGAATGCAGATTCTTCTGCAGACAGTTTCTTTATATTCCAAGGAATCTTGCTGTTCACAGGAACCCTGCTGTGGATATTTCCTGCAAATCAAGAATCTTTTCTAATGCAAATAGTTGTCTTCCAATGTCTCAGCTTTGAAAATTTGCATGCATTGTTTTAAATAAGGCACATCTAAATATTTTCAAGGAAAGCTAACACCATTTGGTGAGTACACACAGGCCCGATGTAGGAAGCTGCGTACTTGGGGGTCTATTTTTAAAAACACCATCATGTTTTCAGCCATCTAGCCGTGTTCAGCTCAGTAGTTTTTCAGCCCAATTTTTTGAAATTAACCCTGACCGGTTTGGCTCAGTGGATAGAGTGCCGGCCTGCGGACTGAAAGGTCCCAGGTTGATTCCGGTCTAGGGCATGTACCTTGGTTGCGAGCACATCCACAGTGGGAGGTGTGCAGGAGGCAGCTGATCGATGTTTCTCTCTCATCGATGTTTCTAACTCTCTATCCCTCTCCCTTCCTCTCTGTAAAAAAATCAATAAAATATATATTTTTTAAAAGAAATTGATTAGCTATAATTTTTAGGAGTTGGTTCACAGATTGTTCAAATTCACCCTGACTTATAAGAGATAACAACTAAAGATCATTATTTAAAGCCACTCTAATTCATGCTGTGAGGGCAGATACTAGAAAAAAAAGTGGATGGGGTGCTTATCTCTTCCTGAGTTCATGTCCTCTGATTAATTTAATCGTAGTTCTGTATCTAATGTTGAGGGCCTGACACAAGCTCTTGATGGACAAAATCTGTTTCCTCCTCATATTCATTCAGGCCTTTTGGAAGCGAAGAGCTTCTGATTAAATTAATCTATTTTTATAACGTGCAGAAGATCCCATATGGTCAATCTCATGTTCCCTTTGCTTCCAGTGTTTTTCCTGGATGTGGGTTTTGCTGAGGACAAACAGGATGCTATTTGTGGGTTTGTTGCTTGACCTTCACTGATAAAAAGGTTTCAAGTGTCTTCTCCTTCAGCTGACTATTTTAAATCTTAGATTTATTGATTGCTAAGCACTTTACCATATTCTCTCTTTTATTCTTCACGGCATCCTGAGAAGGGAAGGACTACTATTCATCCTCTTCTGTTTTTTCAAAAATAAGCTACAGAGGAACAAAATGAGGTTCCCACTGTCACACAGCTAAGGCCTGACATTCAGGTTTATTTTTCTCTAAAACCCTTGCCCTAAGCCTCAAGGTGGTCTGCCTCTTTCAGAAACCGAGCTTGATAGAGATTGCATGCTAAGTATATTCTATTTTAATGTTGGAAATGATTTACTGATGTTCCCAGCATTCACATTGACCAGGCTGCAAAATCTGTTTAGACATTTATTAAGAGAATGAGGCCAAATTATCGAAGTCTTCTTTGAATTTTCCTTTGGTTTATCTTGGGAGAAGTTAAAATGAGCTGAGGAGGGGAAGGAGAGAAGAGAGCTGTGTGGGAAAAATAAACGCCGTGTTCATCAGTGTTGGGTGGCTCCCGTACGAGCTGAGTGGAGCCCTATGTTGAACACACAGACCGTCATGCTCTCATTTTCCGTTGTTGTTCCCTGGTCAGGGCATCAGGGTCAGGGAGCATGCTGCATGCTACTGACAGGGTGTCCTGCAGCCAGCACAGGTGTTTGCTGTGGGCCACCGGCCTCAACTCCTCCTCTCAGCCACTTCTCAGGAGGTGTTGTCCTTCCCTGTTGCTGGGCTTGGCAGGGCCCACTTGGTCTGTTCCAAGTGGTTCCCTAACTTTAAATTTGCAGGACCAAGACTTGGGTTTTTGCTTCCTTCCTCCACCAACACGCAGAACATGGGTGACCTCGGTGAGAGCAGGTTCACTGGAGGCTGGGAGTGAGGCTAGATTGTTGTGGGCTGAGAGATGACTGACAGCTGGGGGATGCAGGTTCCATGAACCTTCTTTAATGACAGAAAAATGAGATTTGAGAATATTTTAGGCAGGGAGGAGTTGAGGAGAGAGAGAGAATGAATCAATGAAGGGATGGGGAGGCTGTATGGAGATGTAATTATTAAATGATGAATGAACAATAACACAAAAGGTGGGTTGGTGGAAGTGAGGAAGGAAAGGGGAAGCACCCCGTCATGTCTGCCCTTAGGTAGGAGCAATGTCTGAAACTTTCCAAATGGCGAAATATGTGTTACATGGGGAGGTTTGGGACAAATATTATAGTAGTTTCAGATAGTTCTGGTGCCTCTCAGATCTCAGGACATGCTTCTGAGACTAAGCTCTGCTGCACTGTGGGAAGACGTTAGTGGTTTAGGGCACTCACGAGCACAGGTTCTGGGGCAGTTATAGTAAAAGGCATTGATAGAAGGAAGTGACCTGTTGAACATTCTTTTAGCATATCATATTTGTGAGAGCCTGTGAATGACACTATTTGCTTATGACAAATATGTTGTATGCAAAGTACTGAGGCATTTCAAATCAAGCAAGGTTTAAACAACCCAGGATTAAGGACTAGAGCTCTATGCAACATGAGCAACTTAATGCACTTTCGTTGAATACCTATGGAAGGTATGAAAGGCATACAAAATGGTTATTAACAAATATCTATTGAGAAGTGATTATACATATACTATTGTGAGACTAGATCACTTTGTGGATTTGCATACCTCGGATTAGCATAGCAATTGCTACATAGGCAAATAAATTCATATTACAAATGACAGAATTGCAGGTGCTCTCAAGAACTATGAATGAGTTTTAAAGTAGTGTTGGAAGATAGAGACTTTTACTGAGACACAATAGTATTTATATGAATTAAAGATTGTTTCATACACATATATAATTCCTTTAAAGTTGCATGGTCCAACTAGAGCATGAACAGTGAATTGTGGAAGACCTGATCAGGCAGACTTTAATACAGAGATACAGTGTGGGTTTTTATTTTGGTTCCAGCAATTTGGGTTAACTTCAGCAGATTCTTAAGGGTCCTATGGGCCAAGCTCCAAACAGAGGGTCTGTGGTTTATTCAGTGGTGAGGCCAGATTTAGGAAGCCAAGAAAGTAATCATTATGGAGAGCAACTAATTTAAGACATCAAGGTTAAGCAGGGTCAAAGACTTGAGAAAATGACATTGCCATCAGGATGCAGACGGTGGCCTGATTTATGGAGGAAAGGGCTCGGTCTACCGTTTGTTTTAGAATTGGACGTTTACTAGGTACGGTGGTGCTGGGGCAGATATGATGATGACATGATGACAGTCATACTGCTGATAATAGCTACCATTTGTTGGGTCTGTACTACGTGCCAGGAACTGTTAATTCAACAAATATTTTTAGTTCCGCATATGTGCTGAATGCTAGAGTAAAGGTAAACAAAATAGAGTAGCCCTGAAGTTTATGTTTAAGTGGAGAACTACTAAATACATAGGCAACTATATAGGCAGTTGGAGGGTGGTAAGCACTTTGGAAAATGGAAGAAGCAGAGTGAACTGACCAGAGCTGGGAAAGGGGTAAAAATTACATGTCGGATGCTCAGGAGAGGCCTGACCAGTTGAGTAGAGCTACCGTAGCAGCACGGGAACAAGCTGGCATGTTTGCGACGAGTGCTTTGAACAGAGTGGAGAGTGGGCATGAAGGCTGTAGTATCTCCACAAGAAATTGCTTGGCAAGTACAAGGAACAGCATGCAGAGCCTCGCTATAGTCATTGTAAAGGTTTTGTCTTTTAATCAAGTGAAATGGAAAGCCAATGGGGGCTGCTCTAAGCATTCTGAAACTTTAGCTGTATTATCCTCACCACACTTGCATGACCCAGGGAATGTTATTCACTGTCCTTTTACTTTAATGAAGAAGCAGAGACAGAGAGAGTGCAAGTGATTTGCCCAAAATCACCTTTGAAGTTTGAGAATGCGGATTTGAACTCAGGCAGTCTGACTTTAGAGCACATACGGATTGCTTAGGGATTACAGAGGCACAAAGAAGTTTGGGGGGATGGTGGGTGATGAAAATGTGCATTCTCTTAATTGTGGTGATGGTGTCATGCATGTATACGTATGTTAAAACTCACCCATCTGTACACTTTCAATATGTGCAGTTTCTTGTGTGTCCATTTATACCTCAGTAAAGTTGTAAAGAGAAATGTTGTAAAAATGTGGGGGAGGCCTTGAAGGATTTGAAAGCAAGGAAGTGGCATTTATATTTTGGGAAGGATGGATAGGAGACCAGTTACAGAGCTAGCACAGCCCTAGCTGGTTTGGCTCAGTGGATAGAGCGTTGGCCCGTGGACTGAAGGATCCTGGGTTTGATTCCAGTCAACCGCACATGCCTGGGTTGTGGGCTCCAACCCCAGTAAGAGGTGTGCAGGAGGCAGCCGATCAATGATTCTCTCTCATCATTGATGTTTCTATCTCTCTCTCCCTCTCCCTTCCTCTCTGAAATCAATAAAATATAATTAATAATAATAAAAAAGAGCCAGCAAAACTCCAGGACAAAGCTGGTAAGGAACTGGATGAACTAAGGTGCTGTAGGGCAGAAGGTGGAGAGGAGCTCAAGGGTAAAACAGACAGGACCTACGGACTAATTTGAATGAGGGGTAAGAGAAAGAAGGATTCTGGGATGACTGCCAATCAGGGGGCTTGGTCAGAGGTGAACTGTGGTGCCTCTAACCAAAGTGAAAAATTCTGGAGCAGCAGGTTCTGGAGAAGGATGATGGCTGTTGTAAACATGCTGAGGTTGTGGTGCCTCGGGGACATCCAGGCCACAGGTAGAGTAGCAGGGAGAGTTTTGGTTTGAAGTAGAGACGTGAGAGTCAGTGCGTGAGAGGATGTGGAAGCCAGAGGCTCAAAGGATATAATCCAGGGATGAGAAGGGAGTGGAGGGTAAAACTCTGGAGAATAATGATACTTAAAATGAGATATAAAAATATTTCACATGCATTTTGCCCTGTATCTCTGTTCATATTCATGGGAAACACTGTTCATTGACTATAACACTCTCTTCTTTAGAAATTGCTTAGCAAAGTGTTCTTAGAACCCAGTGTCTTTGATCAGTGTCACTATGGAAGATGTATTCTTGTTTTGCATTCCTGATTTAAGCAGTAAACTTGAAACCATTAAGGAGATGAAGGAGTGGTCTTGGAAGCCCAAGGGGGGTGGGGAAGGGAGAAAATGTCAAGAAAAAGGTAGTAGTTA